>NW_026521740.1:5177170-5863255 GCF_021234435.1 Artibeus jamaicensis | reverse complement strand
GTTTTTTCTGCCCTGTCAGAGTTTGTGCAGCCGTGCTCTCAAACCCCTAGGTATTTAGCTATTGATTCATCCATGTGTTCACTTGGAAGATATTCGCCAAGTGTCTACTGCATGCCAGGTTCTCAGCTTCATTATTGCAATTTACAATCTGAGACATGGTTGGAACAATGAGAGCTATTCAAGGTTGTTATGGAAATGCAGAATGCTCACTGCGCTCATTGTTATGTTTTATGGTTCGGGATTACTGATATTACTGCAGGAATATTTTCTCACATTTGAGTTCCAAATTAGTAGCAAAGCAACAGACATCCTAGACATGCATTTCTCTTGAGGTTGTTTATTACAGGCTAAGAGGAGTGTCTCCAGAGTAGTTCTGTATCTCTGCATCATCCGTCAGCTGGCACCGAAGAGGAAGGAATGATGAGAATTCTAAGTACTCGTTATTGTTCTTTGTGAAGAATTGCAGTTTGTTTTCCCCCTCCTATCATTCCTCAAAGTCTGTCTCAAGCCTTTGTCATTCTGGTGCGTTCCTCTTGTCCAGTCCTTCAGCCCATGCCATGCAGTTCTCTTCCCTTCCTTCCAACTTTACGCTTAACTTGGTCCATATGGAGAAATAATTTAAAGTCAAATATACCAAGGTTTCCTTTATACAACAGATAGAATATCTTCAATTCTTTCATCTGAGATTAAAAAAATGTGTAGTCTATGATTTTCATTGGATCTCTTAAGGTTCTAAAATGTCCATTCATACAGAGCCTGCAAGCAATTATTTCTAAGCCTGACCAGTTGTACACTGAACTTTGCAACAGGTTCCAGCTGAGACTACCAGCCGGGAGCCCATTAATGCCCTAATGAAAGCAGTTTGTATCAACTAAGTCACAACAAAGAAATGAGGGAAAAGATTAATCCTGCCAAATGGGTGTCTTATTAAATTAGATGAAAACTGCATGTACTCTTTTCCCCGAATCCTGGGTGAAGTATAAAGATACAAGCTGCATAGGCTAGAAGTATTTTGGGATTTTGTTTTCTTTTCACTCTCTGCTTTAGCACATGCTCATTTGAAATCTCTACTTTTAGTTCCCTGTCAAGAAGTTTCTCCTCTGACTCTGAATATATCAGAGAAGAATGATTGCGAGCTCTGTGTGTGTGTGTATGTGGGGTGTGTGTTGGGGGTGGGGTGGAGTCCCAAAGAGAAAGAAATCAGGAGATCTCTAAAGGTCTCTTTTAGTCAACTGTTCAGCCAACAGCTTGGGTACTCTCTGAACACCCACACTGTGTTATAGGACTAATAGTTTTAGCTGCCTCTAAGTCTATTTTGTTAGCATTCTTAAAATGTGGAAATACATTTTTGTAGGGGTTCATTTTCTTTTCCTTGCAGATAATTCCCAGCAGATTAACATCATCTTCAACGTTTATGAGCACCTAGGATATTGTTCTAGGTCTTGGAAATTCGAGAATACAGGGGAGTGTAAGGTGTTCTCCATTCTCTCTCTCTCCCCGCTGTATCCCTCCCCACCCTTAACCATCAGAAGCTTACAATTTATTTGAGGAACAGATTACATGCATGTGCACATGTAAGACATATGGGAGACATATCGGTAAGTTGCGTAGACAATAATGATATAAGAGAGGACAAAGTAAGAATCTGAAACAAAAAGTTCCATGGAGAAATGTTAACAATTTAAATTTGCTGAGTCTTAATGCTCTATGGCCTAATATTAACCAGAAGCATGACAACTATTAGATATAATGGAAGAAGGTCCTTGGAGTAGAAAGCATGTTTAGTTTTTTCCTCCAGGGATCTATTTCCTTTGGCCAGACTACCTGGTGCTCTTTGTATTGCCCCAAATAATAGCTTTACAACAAGGGTCAGTAAATTTTTTCTGTAAAGAGAGGCAGATAGTAAATATTTTAGGCTTCGTAACCCATGTGGTTTTCATCGCAAGTACTCAATGGCACAGTTATAGCATGAAAGCAGCCATAGACAATATGTAAAAACTGAGTCTGGCGAGGTTCCAATAAAACTTTATTTATAGACACTAAAATTGGAATTTCATATAATTTTTGTGCACTGTGAAATAGTGCTCATCTTTGCATTTTTTTAAAGCACTTCAAAAATATAAGCCATTCTTAGCCTGTTGCTGCACAAACATGGGCAGTACACTGGACTCGGCCCCTGGACGACAGGTTTCTGACCTCTCGTTAGAAGACTTCGGCATTTGCCAGACTTAACTCTCACTACGGCTCTATTCAGTTTCTTCCTCTGTCTAATAGAACTGGGTCCAGTTGCTATACAAGATTTAGGTAATTTGGGATCTTCAAAGTATAAAGCTAAAGTTAATGAAATAATTTATTTGATATTAAATGACTGACAAAATTTCAGATCAAAAGGTGTCTCCTTGACACATTAAGCAACACAGACCATGGTCCAGAAAGAGTCAGGTAACTAGAACATCGGCTGATTGAGTTGGAATCTGCTGTAACTGGCCGTGAAGCCTCGCTTCCTCTACTTGACCACCAGGCTTGGACAGGAGAGCAGAGAATTCCTCTTTGCAGAAAAGATCACCCCAGAGAAAAGACTCAGTGATACTGATATTTGTTAACTTCACACTGAAATTTCTTCGATGCTCCACATTATCCTGTCATAGCGAGGTAAATATAAAAGCAACAGCTTTAAGTATGGAAAGTTGATGCCAGAGGGGAGCAGGGCTTGGGGATGGAAAAAACAAGGAACAGAGACCCTACTGGTTATATTTTAAGCCTTGTAGTAATATTTGAATTTTAAAATATTTTAAAAAGCTTTTATTGAACTTATTAGAGTGACATTGGTTAATAAAATTATACAGGTTCTTATGTACAACGTTTCTTGTATCATATCTTCTTCAATAAATGTCTCTATTTTTCATGAAAAAAATTATACAGGTTCATATTTACAACTCCATAACACATCATCTGTGTATTGCATCTTGTGTTCACTGCTTCCCCACAAAGTCAGGTCTCCTCCTGTCACCCTTCGTCCCAACTTTACCCTCTTTCACCTCCCTCCAACCCCCTTTTCCCTCTGGCGGCCACCATACTGCCGTGCGTGTCTGTGTTTTTCTTTTTAACCCCTTCACCTTTTTCACCCAGCCTTCCCTCCCATAGCCCACCCCCACCTCCTGCCTGCTGATAGCTGTCAGTCTGTTCTCTGTATTTGTGAGTCTGTGTCTATTTTGTTTGCTTGTAAAGTGCTATCTATATGTTTTCATAAATACAATAATTTAATTAAAAAGAAAGAAAAGCCCTGCCTGGTGACCCTGGAGGTCTGTGGAACAATGCCACACCTTTCACTTGGCACACAAAATGGCCTATGCCTTGGGCACAGCAGGCCTTCTCGGCCTGGCCACAGTCGCCAGCAAGCACACACCAGTACAGAACCGTTCTATCCAACCCTCCTTTACACCCCTGTGTTCTGGTTTCTGTTATTCTTCTCTTGAGTGTCCTGCCCTCACTCTCTGCCTGGTAAACTACTTATCCTTCCAAAAATACCAGCTGAAGTATTGCCTCCTCTCTGTACCTCCCACAGACCCCAGGGGAATCGTTAATTGTTTCACTATCTGTGTAACTCTCAGCACCTTTGACAAGTTGACACCATAGCATTTAGCACAGAGGATTATTTATTTATTAGATTCTCAAGGTGTCAGAGTGTAAGTATCTCAAAGCAAGAATTAGGCCCAATTAATCTTTATATCACCATTTCCTACTATATAATAGGTGCTCAGGTAATATTCATTGATTTAAATGTGTACTCGGCTACACTCAGATGTTTAATCAAGGAAGGAGCCACACAATTAGTGACAAGTTGAATTTACAATATAGGGGCGGAGGTCAAAGATGAGTCTTTACATTTTTAAATAGTTGGTAACTAGGAGACTGATGGTATCATTGATGGAAGAAATGGGAGGATTTTCTTCAGCAAATGTAACAATTTTGGTTTAATTATTTCTGAACTGTGGATTGACAATGAGTCATCTAATAAATATTTATTATCAGGAGTCAGAGAAACCAGTTGAATTTCAAAAGACAAGCTAAGCTTAAAAACATAGATTATATTGTTGTTACCATATTAGACCATCTGTGAATTCAAGATATTCGATAAGATTTCTGAGGTACATAATTGTCTTAAACAATAATTCTTGACTTCAGATGTGCACAGGAATCATCTGGAGAGGTTGTGAAAATACACATTCCTCTGGCTCATCTTCCTGATATTCTGATTCTCAAGGTCTAGAATGGGGGCCCAGGAATCTGCATTTTGACCATCGCCTTTTGGGAATTCTGATGGAGATCGTCTCCACCTACACCTTGAGAAGTTACGGACATAGTGAGAGGTGGAGGGGGTTGGAGTGATTAATTTGGGAGAGAATTGGAGCTGGAGAAATATGTGTACTCCAGGTATGAGAAAGGGTTAGTAGACTGACGTAGTTTGGGAATGGCTTTGCTAGCATTGCTACTATCTGCATAAAACAGAAAACACTGGAATGAGAACTGACCAGTTAACTGTATCTGTCTTCAAAATGACTTCTTCTGATTCATGGTTTGAATTTTAAAATGTCCTGTCACGGACCTCATGAGCAGCTCGCTATAAAAACTTAGAAGATATCTGGGAACTCATGTCCCTCGGCAACCTATGTTGACTTAGAGTTTTATTGCTCTAAGTCTCATGCCTTTTTATTGCACTCACCAAGTGCTTTTGCAATAATACAATCAATTATATTTTCAAATTTGACATCCTTTTGTTAAGCAAATCACATAAAAGTCTCTATAATTATGAGTATTGTTTTTCACTGTGTGAAATACCCCTTTGTGATGACTCATTTTTACAAGCAAAACTCAAAAATATCTATCATTTACTGCATAAATTATTATTGAAAAGTTGGCTTTTACTGCCAACTCTGGAAATAAATAAAGCCTTGGGAATAGTTTCCTTCAGCAGTTCAAATTCCATTTTTAATAGAGCACAGCTAGTTCTATAACAGAAACAAGTCCAACAGAAATTGTAATGATAAAATAATACTTATCTATTAAATTATAAATAAAGGCATATTAACCAAACATATGTTACAGTTAAATTTGCCAACTGCTTCATTACCAAAAAATGATACTAAGCCTGAAAACTACTATTGCCTGTTACATGTGGAGATAAAGAAAGACTAACCAGATGAGAACAGGCAAAGATTATTATCCAGAGCTTGTTGTAGTAAAAAAGTTAGCCACCATTTCATGAGTTTGGCAGAAACAAAGACAAACAGAGGATTTGAGAGGATTTATACCGAATAAAAGAAAGGTTTCAGGCATTGCCCTGATTGGAGGCTGTTGGTATAGGGAAGCTGAGGTTGCTGTAACTAAAAGTGGGGCATCATACATGGTAGGTTAGGGGTGCATATTTGGCTTTCTCTGTTTGGTCCCAATTTGCAAGTCAGAACAAAAATTAGGGAAGCTGTCAGTTATTACCAAAGTCCTGACCACTTGGGCTGAGTGTTATCAGGGATCATTGTTTGACTTCCTGGACCAGTGGCGAGAGATAGTGTGACTTCTGACAAGTCTGACTTGCAAATGGCAAGTTGGCTTCCTGCACTGGTTACTGGAGCTAATGGGTTGATTTTCTCTATGCTGGTTGCTGCAAATTGTGGCATTGCATATAAAATTATGCAATTTATATTTGCATATAAAAATGCAAGAGTTCCATTTTTATATGTGTCTGGCCATTGTATAATCAGTCTCACAATCACAGATATACATGTGTACTATGTATACACACATATACGCATATCACAGTCACAGATATACATACACGCATATACACATATATGATTTTTAAGGCAAAATTGTAAAGTTAGATAGATCTCCAAGATCTATTCTACAGCAACAGAGCAAGCTGAAGATAAATACATATGTTATTATTTATATTATGCAAAAAAGAAATGAAAACTGGTATACACAATACTACAGATGTTTAGCAAACATTTATTGCTGAGCAAGTATTGAATGTGAATGTATATGTTCAATAAAAGTCCTGGAATGTTATATATTATAAAAAATCACATGATAAAAAGCCCAGGAGAATCACTGAGATACTGACTTGTAGTTTATTCCTAGGACAAGGGTGGGGCAGGAGCAGCAGCTCCCTGCAGAGATGTCCACCCATGCATGCAGCTTGGACTTCGCTCGTGGGAGGCAGTGATGTGGGAGCAGAGTGGGGGGGCACTCTCCCTTGAGCTATATACTTCAGGAAGGCGTTCTAGGAAGTTGGGGACCTGAATTTTTATTTATAAATTCTAAATTCACCTTCAAATGGCTACAAAGGTATATTGTCAAGATAAAAAGTATAAAACATATTTTATTTAATGGCATATTAGCTTGATTTACAATTTAAAATATTCCCCCATTTGTTGTGTGGGCCTCCATTTTCTCCTCAAATTTTAGGGGCTGGCCAGATTGTGCCTCTACTGACCCAGAGCCTTGGGACAACGGAATTTTTAGAGGCCAAAGAAAGCTGCCGTACAGGTAGGTCAAACAGAACTGTTTTTCCCCTTCTCTGTCCCAAACCACCTGCCCACAAAGTACATTCTATCAGTAGCATAGTTGGAGGGCTACAGATGAAAAACAACTGCTTCCTCATTCTTTATTTCTGGCCGTATGGGAAGCATACTACATTAATCAGTATCTAGTAAGGAAGAATAGTTGTCTCACAAATTATGTTTCCTTGAATACTTTAAAATTATTGCAGTTATATATATTTTAATATATAAATATATATAAGTATAACATATATATTTATACACATAAAGATTAAAATAGTGTGGAAAACTAATAGAGGATTAGGAGAAAGAAACCTTTGTTATCCAATTTTGTTTCTTTTTTCTTTTTTTAAAATATTTTCTTTATTTCTTTTTAGAGAGAGGGGAAAGAATGGGAGAGAAACATCAATGTGTGGTTGCCTCTCATGTGTCCCCTACTGGGGACCTGGTCTGCAACCCAGACGTGTGCCCTGACTGGGAATCAAACCGGCGATCCTTTGCTTCACAGGCCTGTGCTCAATCCATGGAGCTACAACCAGCCAGGGCCTTGTTTCTTTTTTTCTTTAGTGGAAACAATTTCAAGCTTACTGAAGAGTTGCAACTGCCACACAAAGAACTTTGCTTCCTTGAGCTATTTTAGTGTGAATTGCCTATTTGACCCCTCATTGACCCTCAATGTTTTAGTGTAGATTTTTTACAAACAAGGACATTTTTCCATGCATCTAGATTTAGGTAGAATTTGTACTTGAAATATCTAATAAACCTATTAGAAAGTGTATATTTTAAATTCTGGGAGAATAAATCTCTTTAAATGGCTCTTATATACATTTGTTTTATAAATAAGTAAAACACTTGTTTGCAATAATATGAAACAAGTGACCAGAGGAGAAAAAAACTTCTTTTCCACCTGCCTCCAAATATAGAAACAGAGATACATTACTAGTTTCTGCTGTATTTAAAAATCATTACAATATATACAAAAACTGTTAGGACTCATATACAAACCTTTTTTTTTTTTTGCTTAACTGTGTGTACTTGTTCATATAGGCTGGACTTCATGATTGACTGCTGAAACTCAAACACCTGTTATTATGCTTTGTACAAATATGCTTTGACAGGTGGTAGGTTTCCCTATGTCTTCCCTCAGTAACAAACTAAGTGCATTTAGTGAATGCACATTTGCTAAAGTGTAATGTAAGCCACATGTATATAATGGAACATTTTTAACCAGCTTCATTAGAATAAGTAAAAAAGCAGGCAAAATTAATTTTAATTATATTTTATTGAACATGTTATATAAAATATTATCGTTTTAACACAAAAAGAATATAAAAAATTACCAATGAGACATTTTCCATTTCTGATACCCAGTCTTCAAAATGAATAGCACATTTTACACTTACTCTACATCTTATTTTGGGTCAGCCGTGTATTATGTGTTTAATAACCATCTATGGCTAGTGGTTATAATAATGCATGGTGCTGGCAGAGGTTTTGGAAGAAAAAGAGGAAGTAGGGTGGGAGGGAAGAGAAAGGGACAAAGGCAAGGGAGAGATAGAGAGAGAAAAAGAAAGAAAGAAAGAAAGAAAGAAAGAAAGAGAGAGAGAGAGAGGGGGAGGAAGGAAGGAAGGAAGGAAGGAAGGAAGGAAGGAAGGAAGGAAGGAAGGAAGGAAGGAAGGAAGGAAGGAAGGAAGGAAGGAAGGAAGGAAGAAAAAGAAAGAAGGAAAAGAGAAAGAAAAAAGGGAAGGGAAAAATTGGGCATGACCCCTTCAAAGCACTAATTATTTCTTCTAAGGTGAAAAGTCATTGATTATAATTAAGGGCTCAAGGCCAAAAGCAACTAACTGTGTAGCTTTGGTTTCCTGCCAGTGTCTCCAGTGTCTCCCACAGAATATGAAGTGTCTGGGACCGGGACTCTTCTTATTCTTCACTGTCAGAGCCTAACGCAGTGCCTGACATATATTAGATGCATGTATGCAATTGTTGGATATGGGACTAAATGAATCAATGGCAGTATTATGTCCTAAATGTGTTTACTTTAAAAATCAAAGGTACCCAGCTAGTCACTCACATATTAGCAGGGGATTTAGGCAGAGTATATTATATCCTCACTTGAGAGATAGGAAGAGAAGTTGTGATTATGTTTTGCATAGTTAATACCTGTGAAATCATTTAAAGAGATTAAGAAATAGAAATATAAGACCATCATAATACAGCATGCATCTAAAAAGTAAGTGTTAAAAAAGGTAGCTGTTAGATATCTAATGTCAGAGGATTGTGGCCAAATCCCCCAGCTGAGTAACTTGATTAAATCCTTCATAATGAAAATTTTTATTGAAAGAAAAAAACTAAAAAATGTATGCTACTGTATCTCTACTTTGTATATTATTTTCATAGTTTATTTTTGTTTTCTACTTGCTTTACCTTATGAATTAATTTCATAAGGCTGTTACTTCAATTCCGAAAAGGATTGAGTTCCCCAAGGAGAAATCGAATTCATACTGTCTCAAAGAATCAAATTGCTTGGGTTTCAAGGACAAGGGATGTATGTATTTCACATTTCAAAGGAGACTCAAAATGCCCTCAGCTCCTTTCTGCAGCTCAAACTAACCATATATCACCTTAATATAAAAATAATTTTACTGAGTATGACCATAAGACATCTTTTAAAAGTTAATTTTTTTCTTATTTAAAAAACAATTTCCTACATGGTAAAACATTTATAGAAGACTATAAGGGAGAGAGTTATAATCATCCATAACCCCACTATTCAGACATATTTTAATATTTTAGTGTATTTTTCTGTTCACGTTTAAGGATATAAATATATATGACTTTTATAAAAATTGTGATATTACATGTATAATTTTATCATATTATAAGCTTTCTGTATTCATAAATCTTCTTTGAAAATATGATCTTAGTGACTGTGAAAGATCTATAAAAATTGTTTGATATATGTAGTGAAGTGAAAATGTGTTATTCACATTATCCTACTTTTTATGGAAGGAAGCATTGACAATTATTGGTAGGAAGTAGGCCTCTACAACTTTCCTCTGCTCCCTCCACACACAGAGGCTTCATTATTGCTGCTGCAAAGGTTTCAGAGGCATTGGTAACCTGCTCCAAGAGGGACACCTTGGATCCAAGAGGAGGATCGATTTTGTTTTGCTCCTGTAAAAGGGGAAACAGGAAGATCAGAGAAAGCCAGTAGAAGGTTGAACACAATGTGATATGTGTTTCTATCACTTCATTAATTCTTCTATCAGATATCGCTGATGATTAAGATCATCAGTAGATTTCTACAAAACTCAGAAAGGTTCATGGTAAGTGGTATTTTTACGAAAATGGGTGATGGTGCTTGATACTGAGGGTTCCAGTTTAGGTTGACATGGTTAAAAAAAAACCAGCACATGTAGATGCAGGGGCTGGAGAGCAAGAGTCATGACAAGTTCACCCTTGAGATTTCAAAGATCTGGAAGGCTTTGGGGCCACTATAGATCGTGAAGTAGATAAGGGCATTGTCTTTGGTCTCAGGAACTTCCCTTGGGAACGGACATATTCATCTTTGGTTTTCTCTAGGTTCCTGGTCTTTTATCACAGCAGGGCTACCTTGTTCTCTTTCACGCCCTCCTCATTCATATTCCGGTCTCTCAGACCCATCTTCTTTGATCTTTCTCTCTTAGTTGGGTTTTGTATTTTTTTTTTTGGCACCAGCATTCACAAAGCTTGAAAAAGCCTCCCTCTGGGTCCTTTCTGACTATACCTGTCTGCCCAAAAGCTTCTGGCTTCTCCGGTTGCTGGTTGTAACTGAATCGTGATGACACTGCTGACTGTGTTTTCTTCCTGGCCCCACAACGTACAACCCATACAGCCAGTCTGCTCAAACGAGCTGCAAACAGACAAACAGAGCTCTCCAGACCTTGTGTCTATGGTCTCTTGAAATTCAGATGCGTCATTTGTCCCCAACATGTCATCTACATTTATTGTGCTATCCATGTTGAAAAACCTTCTTGGTTTATAACACTCTGTGGGGATGTGGGGAGAGCATCGAAGAATCTACCCCATCATTAGACAAGTTAGAGCCTCCACCGGTTTGGATTCTTAGTCTCAATTTTGTATTTTGTCTAGAAAAAGGAACAGTTAAGGGCTCATTCTTCAGTGCTTATGATGAAGAGTTAGAGTATTATAGTGTCTATTATATAAATGTGACTGTAATATTAAAATAACGTACTTTGCAAGATGTTTCATGTTGAATTTTTTGTTCCACGGTGATTGTTCATCCCCGGCAACTGTGTCACAAGAAGCAGTTTCTGTACAGGATGGTTTAGGGTAAGAGTCGATTGGGCAGGGTTCAGGTTACTCAATATCCCTTTCAAAAAGCTGTGGTCTGTCTTATCAAAATGTAATCCAAATATCACATGGTAGAAGAGGAAGCTTTTACATTTTTAAAAGAACCATTTAAGATTCAGAGACTTTTCCTCATTCTAAAAGTCTTTGAAAGTATTTAGAGAAAATAGGTTATTCTAAGCAAAAAGTAGCCTTTGGTTTTCCACTATTGGAAAACCATGGGTTCTTTTACATAGGCTTTGTGTTTATTTTATTTTAGTAACTTCTTTAAATATGACCCCTTATTTTCAATTATATTGCATATTATATTTTGTCAATCTACTTTTATATATCATCTAATATGTTTTTTATGACAACCTCATGTGTTTGATAGGTCAATATGCCCCCAAATTATTAGTAGAGTGAGGATCAGAGCACATGTACCTTAGATCCAAGTTTGGAGTTCCTGAACTTGTGTTATATAGGCTGGCCCTTTATTTTGTTTTAATTCCTTACAATTCTTCTAGAGGCAAAAGATGAACATAGGAAGATTCGATAAGCTTTGTCGAATATATCACTAAAGCACAGTAGTATGCCACATTTTTCTTTCCTGACCTAACAAACCAAACTCTGTGCCTTAAAATGGTCCAAAATATCAGAGTTAAGGCTTAAAAATAGCTGAAGAAAGATTCTGCCGGACTAAGAAATCTTCTGGTAAAAAACGAACAAGCAAACAAACAAAAACTATATAAATAAAAGCTTGTCTCAGAAGTACCTGAGGTGGTGTATAGAAACTTCTGAAGGCAAAGGAAAATCCTCAATCAATTCCTTCTCTACCTGTTTCATTCAAAATGACGCCAGAACACTTATGCACTATTTCCTGCTGTTGCCCCACTGGGTGGGGGATGTTCCTCCAGAATGGAGAACTACTATGTTCTTAAGTGGGGATCTGGCAATGCAGCTAGCAAAACCCCAAAGAGAAGGAGAGTTACACTTGTGACTAATCCAAAGTTGCTATTTCACGAGTGTTCCCACCTTTCACATTCTTCCTGGTTTCACATTCTCTCCCTCCATCGCCCCCTCCAACTGTTCCTCCCTCCTTTTCTTTTATGTGTTTTTCTAAGGAGGATTTATTTCGATTTTGTGATAAGAGAAGAATAATGAGAAGGACTCAGGGGTTTCGGCAGTAACCTCAGGGGTTTCAAATTCACAGAAGTAACTCGTGTGTGGTGGAAGTGGACGGAAGAGGAAAAGAAGCTTCAAGAAGTCAGAATCACTGAGAGTTGCAGATACATTTGCAAGGATTTGGTATGGCTGTACCATCACGCTCCCACCTAGTCCCAGCACCCAGCCCGCCCACCCGTCCTGAGCAGAGCTGCTGTTGGGGCTGGAGAGGGCAGGTGGCCAGGTGTCAGGGGGCTCTAGGCTCTTTGAATTTATCGACAGGAAGTGCAGAAGAGTCTCTTTTTGCACCAGATCACAGCCTGAAGTCCAGACTGCTGGGTGCTGGGGTAAGGAATGTAGATTCCTAGAAGGTGTCAATTCAGAGATCTGTAGGTCTCCAAGAAGAAGGTCAATATCAAACTACTTGAGTGGGCCTGCTCTTTCTGGAACCCAGGGAATTCAGAAGCATGCCAACAGGTGGCCTGATGCCTGTCTACTTCTGATGCTGGGGTTCGGAGTGCCCAAGGCCATGGCATTTCCTTTTCCTGTCATCATCAGGTTCTTTCTATTGGTCCACTGCATTCCTAGACTTGGGTGAGCCCAGCCTGAGAGAAGCAGAGAGGAGAGTGGAGGGGATCCTTTGAGAGCAGGTGCTTCACACGCATGAGCACGTGTAATCCAGTCTCCAACCTAGAGAGTAGGTTTGCTTGTGCCAGATTTATCTGTATGGAAGCAGAGAAGTAAGGAAACTGCCGTCATCACAGAGCGTGTCTACCTGACCCCTGATACGCTGATTTTCCCAACATAAGAAATGGAATTTCCCATGTTTGTGGAGAGAGAATGGGGTTCTGTTACAAGCCAGTGGATGGAGAAGATGAGATGGGAAATTCTGAATCCTGTAGTGGGAGGAGGGAGAAAGGATTTGTATCTCTGGTATGAATGCTTTCAGAGTTTTCCCATGTTTATTATCTGCCTTAGCTAAACTATAAACATCTTGAGGAATGCTATTCCTCTAACCACTTATCACACTCTATAATTGTGGAGGGATAAATGTTGAATTTGAGGACTGTCCACAATCTATTATCACAGTGTTATTGGTACATATGGGAAGAGCTACCGAGAAGGCTGTAGGCATTAGGATTCCCAAACTGCTGCACCAGGTGAAGTTTGTGGTCGCTGCTTTTTGGGACAAAGTGGTCAGGAAACACCCCAGGGAGGACCATGGAAGGGTGGTAATGTTGCTTGTTGCTCCATTTAAAAATTAGCCCTTCTCAAAATGTATTAATTTGAGTTACACTGAGAGATACAATAAACTGCTTCAGAGATGCATTCGTTAGCGGTGGTGTCCCCAGAATGGTGAATCCTTTACCTTTTAAAATAAAACGAGGATAAATTCAACAGTGATATTAGAATAATGCTACCTCTGCTCCTTGCCATGTTCATTCAATAAGGAGGAAAGAATGAAATTACATCCCGCTCACGGGGACTTGGGTCTGAAGCTTCATAAATCACTAAGAGTGAGCATTTGGGTCAATGTCATTGGTGAAAAAAACTATTGAGAACTATAGATCCTTGTCTGGTGTTTGGCCCTTGGGGCATCATGCTTTGTGTTTTTCATCTTTTATATGCACCCGATAGCTTTCCTGTTACAATGTAAGTGACCTGAAATAATTCTTGTACTTTCTGTAGCTGTCAGTGTTTTGTATAATGTTGGTATCTAATAGAAACACAATGCAAAAATCAAAGTCAACACGTTAACTGTGATGACACATCACTGCCCTCTCATCTTCAGACCCTTTCAAGTTTTGCTAGTTGTTCCAGTAATGTCCCTGATAGCAAAAACTTAGGCTGTAAGACATTCACGATCTGACATGTGTCAACCTTATTTAACCACCTCTTTCTCAATTTCTATTCTATGTGAAAACTAAACACTCTACACGAAATAAATTACAGCTTCCCACCAGGTGTTAATCTTAATATAGAGGGTGCACACAATATGTTTAACCAGGCACACCCTTAAATATGAGCCCTGTTTATGTTCGCAATGAACAAACAGGGTTGAGTCATCACACATTAAAAGGAATTTTAGTAATATAGTTCAAACAATCTTCAGGATGTTCTTTTCTCAGGAAGCTTTCATTTTAAGGCTCTGAGTCTACTCATTACAGTATGACAGTGCTGACTAGAAAAAAAATCATCCGTCTCGAGAATAGATTGCTTCAGGAGGCTGCCAGGCATCTGTGCGCTGATTCTCCAGGGCAGCCACTGCCTGGACGAGGAATGAAAATGAGAGATGGCTGGCAGGCCCTGGGCTGTGTCCTTCACCTTGCCCCTTCCCGCTGGTCCATTGTAGGAGGGAGCCTGATTAGAAAATACTGAGTGGTGTGACGATGCCAGCCTTTGTGTAAAATGAGAGGTTGAATACAGACTGCCCCAGAGTGAGAAGAACAGATCGAGGCCTTGGGGGGTGTCGCTCCAGGGGGAGAGGGGCTGTACCTGGCAGCCAAGTGAAATTTGGAAAGAGTGTGGGACAGGGTGACAGTTTATGTAAATCTCCCTGCCTCAGAGAATTGGAGATGACAGACTCTGTAGAGGACAACTTCACTTTCCCCAGTTCTGAAATACTGGTTAGACAGATGAAAGCTCCGTTTTGAAATTATTCAACCAAACCTGTCTTTAAACTCTCTTGCTAAGAGGAAATAGAAAACCTTGATGGAAATATACAGGGTGGGGCAAAAGTAGGTTTACGGTTGTGAGTACATGAAACAGAGTTTATTCATGTATTATTAAATATTTATTAATCATTGTATTATCTTCCATATGAGCAACTATAAACCTACTTTTACCCCACCCTGTATATTTTCTTTATTAGATTATATGTACAACTGATCTAATTCCTTTTTGTTTTTTGTTTTTTCCTTTGAGCACCAGTGTTCTGTCAGGAGCTGTTCTCAATTCTTGACGCCAAGCATCCAGGGATGAAAAATAGTCCTGTGCGCGAGAGCTCACAGAACTTGTGCGTCTGCCAAGAAGACAGACCGGATGGTAACCAGTGCGGCTACAGAGGAGTGTTCAGGTATCGGCGGGAGGGGTGGTCTGGAGATGGGCCTCGTAGGGCATGAACAGCTATAGTTTGACTTTGTAAGTTCAGAATCATTTTTCTGTTTGTTTTTCATTAGCTTTATTACTTTATCAAACTTAAACAGTACATTTGCACCTATTTTCACTCTAAAAACCTGGTGTTTTCTGCATTTGGATTGGGGCATACTTATTTATATAGTTAGAAAGGATAGTTCCTCTCTTTCTAATGTTTGCCATTGTAACCTATGTGGTGAACAGGACCACTGGATAGTCAGTCATTCCTCAGGGAGTGGGGCAGAGATGCCGGAGGAACTGGGAATGAGAGCAGAGGCAAGCTGTGTACCTCTCTGACAAACTACAGTTAAGGCTATTCCTACAGGCTGGTGACCATGTGGCCCTGGGTATATTGGGGAGGGGTGGTAATATAAGAAGTAAATTCTTAGGCAAAAGAAGGTGGCTAATGGGTGGAGGGGGGTCGTTCTCTAGAGGAAAGTCAGGTACTGTTACACTGTTATCACAAGGAAGAGTCGAGAGTCCTGATTTTTCACTACTAGCTTGTATCTTGGGTTAATTACTTGCTCTCTCTGAACCTCTTTTTTTTATCATAACCAAAAACAAGGTGGTTAAAAGGTTAAAAATGCAAGAGCAATGTCTGTTGGAAGGGAGGGAGGATGAGATGAAGATAACAATAGTGATAATGACATTGTGTGGGGAATTCGCCAAGTGGATGAGGTAGACACGATCGGAGATGTGCAGGCCCAGGGAGAGGCGATTACAGGCCAGTAGAAGTGGTGTTGCAGGGGAAGTAAAGAGTTCCAGGAGCTCGTGTGAGGTGTTTTGAACCCACACTTGGGAGATCGGGTAAGAATTCTTTGAGGAAGACATATCTAAACAAAAACTTTTATTCGAGCTAAAGAAGCACAGTCCAAGCAAAGGAGAAAGCGGTAGGGTGGGGAAGAACAGAAGAACGTGTGAGCAGGCACAGAGGAGGAGAGAGCCCAGGGGTCTGAAGAAACTGAAAGCCTTTCCGGAAGGCTGGAGGAGGCACGCGCAAGGTGGAGAGCCACGTGGAGTGAGTGTGCAGTATGTGGGAAGGACTGCTCTTGGAGGTACAGACTTTGTACTACATTCCAGCAGGTCCGGGGGCCCCCGGGAAGCTTTAAGCAAACAAAGGATGACAGAATTCACATTTTTTGAAAGTTTCTTCTGATGGCAATGCAAACTGCCAGCAGGGAGAGATTGGGCTTGCAGGCCAACCGAGCTGTTGCAATAACCCCAGGGCGAGATGATGGCGGCTTGCACTACGGAGTGATAGTCACTACAAAAAAGGCACCCTAATAGAAATATTCAGAGAGTAGAAGGAATAACATTTCACAAAGTTGATATGTTTAGAGATGAGAAGAGAGTTTAGGAGGAGTCACAAGATTCTGGCTTTGACAATGTAGTACTTAGACTTTTATTTATTAAAGTGCTTTCGGCTGCAAGTGGTGGGAAACTCTGGGTCAGTGAATCTCAAAGTAGAGCATCACCTGGGAACTTGGTAAATATGCACATTTTGGGGGCCTCCTCTAGCCCCATTTAAAACCTCTGGGAGTGAGGTCGAGCAGTATCTATTTTAGGAGACTTTCAATTGATTCTAGTGCACTGCTGATTTGAACCATCACTCAAGAGAATAGCGGCCTGAGGAATGGGAGTCTAGTTAGGTTTCTCCACCATTCTTTTGATTCCATCTCCTATTGTAGCTTGTATTTGTTCTCAGGCAAGCTCCCGTGGGGCTCACAATGTGCCTGCAACAGATTCAGGTGTCAGTCAAGGCCGACAATATTTATGGGCCACAGAGGGAGCAGTTTCTTCTTGTGTTTTTTGTTAAGAGTGAAGGACCTGTCCCAAAAACACCCCAGCAAACTCAAATTCATGTCTCATCAGCGAGAATTGTATCACACACCCATGCAAATCCACTTACTGGCAAGGGAAATGATTCTACTCTTATTGGTTGAAAGGACTTTCAAGCACTCAGGACACACCAGGGCTGGAGCTCAAGGGTCACGTGATAGAAATCAGAACAAAATTGGGGTTTGATTAGGAAGGAAAAAGGGCATGGGTGGATTTTGGGTAGGCATCCATCTATGTCTGCTGTGGCACCAGTTACCTGGATGTAGAATATAAGAGGGGAAGCAGAAATTATGGGAATAATAATGAGTTCAATTTTAGACAGATTAAATTTTGGATCCTGTGAGACGTACAGATGGAGATATTCAGAAGGCAGTTGGATGTGGAGATGTGAAGCTCTAGAGAAAATTCTTGGCTGAAAATCATTTGGGAATCATAAATTTAGAGCTAGCAATCATAGCCAAAGAAGGGGATGAAATTACCCATGAAGAGCATAGACATGAAGGGAGGAAAGCCACTAAGGGATCAGTGAGGAAAACCAGCATTTGAGCAATAAGATCGTGAAATGCATCTGAGGAAGGGTCTGAGAAGCATGGTCTAGAAGAGCACAAGGCAAACTAAGACAGAGTAGCATTAAGGAAGCCAAAGAAAGAGTGTTTTATATAGAGGGCAAGGGTGGGCAACTATTTCAAGTGCTAGAGAAACTTCCCAGGAAGGTAAAGTTGGTAAAGTGTGAATTGTTTCAGAGCAACTCGGGATGACACCCAATTTCAGTGACTAGACAATGAGGAATGGACACAGTAAAGCAGACTACCCTCTACAGATATAAAATTGGACAATGAGTTTCTTAAGGTGGAAAATAAGGTAGGAGGAAGTCTCAAAATTATATTTAGACAGGATAGAACAAGGGTAACATTCAAATTTTTTTCAACCAATGGGAAAGTCTTTATGGTTTCAAAATTGTTTGAATGAATTGCTCCAGTAGAGAGAAGAGTTGAAGCATTTGTTGTCATGCTTGGAACACATGGAATCCTTCTCTGCTTCCGAATGAAACAGAAGCAGAGAAGGATTCCGTGAATAAAAGAGGAGGGAAGGGAAGAGAAGGGGTGATACGGAAACTTAAGAACTCTGGCAGCATATCATCTAAATGAAAAGACAAGGTTAAAACACATCAGTGGTTAAAACCAATAGTGGACAATAAAATGTTTATTTGTGTAGAAAGTACTCTAATTGCAATAGGGAGTCATGGAAGTGAGAGATTGAGGATTAACTCACTACCCTCAAGTGATAGTCAAACTCTTAGGGGGACAGGAGCGTTGTAAAGCTATGTGATGCAATTTAAAGGCAGTGGTAGTCCTCCAAGTGCAATCTAGGGGGTTAGGATGACCTCACAGGAAAGGCGTGGCTCTGTATACACTTTTAAATTGCCCTCTATAATGATGAACAATCATTAACTAAATGTCTTTGTTGTTTGTTCCCCAAAAGCTACCAAATTGGAGTGGCCTTTTAAATACTGGATGATCCAACCCAAAGAGCGCTTAGCCCCTGTCATTCTTAGACACTTTATCATTTAATTTAGCAGGCTGTGTCTCCCAGAATAGTTCTGTTTATTTCATCTACCTTATCGATTGCTGAGAGGACAAATATGAAATATCTGATTTACAAAAACCTCATTTCAGTCAAAGCAGGTTGAAGTTAAGAGTAAAATTTTTTGATAGGTGAAAGAAAATGCAAAGAGAACAATTAGCAAATCAACTGTGTTTTCACGCAGAGTATTTTCTAAATTTGTTTTTGTTTCAGTACAGTATACAGTCCAATAGGTGTTTCGGTGTTTTTCCATCATGAACTCATTTGTTGTGTAGTAGAGATTTGGTTTTTGCAGTGTCAGCAAATAAAGTACAGTTCCCAAAAACGTTTCCTCTTTGCTTCTTCTTCTATCATCAATCATCCTTATGAGAGTTTAAGTACAAGTGAGTTTAACATTCTTAGGTAGTCTGTTTCTGATGAAGTGCATTTACTTTCATTTTTTAAAAATTATTTGATTGTTGTCCAAGTACAGTTGTCTGCATTTGCCCCCCACCACTCCCCCTCCACCCAGCCCTCCCCACCTCCCTCCCCTGCTTCCAGCCCACCCCGTCTTGGTTTTGTCTGTGTGTCCTTTATAGTTGTCCCTGAAAATCCTTCCCCTCTTCTCCTCTACTATCCGCTCCCCCTCTCCTTTGGTTACTGTCAGTTTGTTCTTAATTTCAATGTCTCTGGTTCTATTTTACTTGCTTGTTTGTTTTGTTCATTAAGTTCCACTTAAAGGTGAGATCATTTACTCTCATTCTGATGAGTTAACTTTTCAAGTAAATTTATTCTTGGTATTTGCTGCATCTTCTAATTTGTTGTTCTTATTCTAAAAAAAAGATTTACTCTTTTAGGCCTTAGAGCTGCCATTGATAATGTTTCTCTTAAGTAGGTGCCTAAGCCCCTGTGTAATTTCATTGTTCTTCATATTTGCAGAAGATATTTCTGTGTCCTTTCCTGCAGTCATGGTTCATAGTTTAGATGTTGAAATGCCTGATTTGCTTTAGTATATTACTTATTTATTTTACTTTATTATTTTATTTATTTCTTTTAGTGTATTTTTTCCTCCGTCAGGATGCAAGACTGAGTTGTCATGAATGAACTGGTCAGTGCTGATGAACTGGCTGTAGCACAATAGTTCAATTTCAGTGAGGTTAACTTAATGACCAACAGTGATGCACAGTGAAAATGGCATCCCAAAGTGTATCTTTCCATAAAAACAACAATGAAAGAACTCAGGACAAAATAGACAAAAATCAACTATTTCAGAACTCTGGAAATTAACCAAGGGCTTATAGCAACCCAGGAAGCCTTTGTTCACGAAGAATTGCTGAGTGAACAGATCAGAGCTGGAGCCGTTTCAAAGCTTCATTCCCGAAGAACTGGTATCATTGGATCTGCTGGACTGTTCCCTGGGAGATCAGCTGGACAAGAATGCCTTTATCCGACTAGACTCAAACTTGCCCGGTGCCAACTAAACTTCTTGGCCTCCATAATCAGGTGAGTCAATTCCTTGTAATAAATCTCTCTCTTTCCTTCTCTCTTTTTCTCTCTCTCTGTATATATAGATATTATTATATAATACATAATATTATTTAGTATATGTTATATTAAATTATAAATATATATCTATAGGATATTATTTATTAATGCTACATTATATTTAATGTAATAATGTAACATTGATATATTTATATATAAATAAGGTACAATCCTATTGGCTCAGTTTTTCTGGAGAACCCTGACTAATCCAAGCATCTCTCACTCTGAGGCTTGCATCCCATTTGCTATTATCCCATTGGCTAAAGGGAGTCACAGGACTAGACCTGGAGTCATCATGGGAGGCGACCGTCCAAGGTACAGACAAGGGTATTGTCAGCCACTGTGCAAACAATTTACCAAAATGGGTAAACTTCTCCTTAATCTATTCCATGTAGTATATCCCATGGTCTTTGAATTATACTTCCACGGATAATACTTGTCTCTCACATTGGTTGTTTCCCAGAAAACTAGGAACATAACTTGAATTCATATTCTCTAATTATTAAAGCATTTTAAGTACAGGCACTCAAAATATATTAAATAAAACTGGACTTATTTTCAGGTTATTTAAGGACAGACGAAGATGTGCATAATCGTGAACTGTGTCTGACATGATCTGAGGAAAAAGATGCTAAACTTGAGTATTTTTAGCATCTAGAGTGCTGATAGGTTTCAGATTGACAGATCCTCTTAAGTCCCGTAATTCCATAAGTAGCGCCATAACTGCACTTGACTTACTATTAACTATGTAACAGCAGCTGCAGCAGCTAGGACAGTGGTACCATTAATCAGATAATCCATATGTTTTAGGTATGACTTTAAGTGCTTTCATTGAATTAACTAAGTCAATCCCAACAACCCTGTGAGATCAGTCCCATTAACCCCATTTTCAAGCTGAGGAAATATAAAGAAGTTATGCCAGAAGAGTTAAGTGGAAAGGACTTGGTAGGTATTTTTCTTGAGAACATGTTGACAATATTCTTTTTTTTCTGAACATTTCAGCCTGTCCTAAAAGAATCCCTTGACATCCTGGTATGGAGGGAAATAAATACCCAGTGGCTGAAGCCCTAGGAACTTCCGTTTCTTCCCGAGGACTCCACTGGAGCTGCTGGCTCCCCCCGGGGCTCTCACACCTAGAGCTTCCTCTTTGCAGGACTTTGCTGAGCTGCATTACTTCTTGAGAATGAAAATTTCTTCTGGGGCTCTGAGGTCAAAGTGTAACCTCGACCAGGCCAAAGCTCTCAGGAAGATGGGACACTCTACCTGAGCACGGCCAGGAAGGGCTACTGGCCGGAGAATAATGTCAGCAGCAGTAGAATATTCTAAACCTGGAGGAGTGTCATCAGTTGGGGGCCGTGTCTTCTAATTGTATGTTTTACCAGGTAAATAGACAAGTACTTATTGTTTTTCCGAAATGAGAATGAAACGGGGTAAAACACCTTTCCTGTGAGTCCTGTTTGATGTTGTTTACATGTTGATGTCATTAGAAAAAGAATATCATTGCTACTCATTTTTACTCAGTCTTATCACAGTCATCTCTTAACTTTGTGGATCACTTTAAACTTATAGTTTCATTGAGGAAGATTGTAACTAAATTTAGAAATAACCCACTAGAGTGTGCTACTTCATGTATTAATTTGTAAGATGTGCTTTAATTTTATTAGAATGAAAAGTTATACAAAATAATTTTGTACAGAGTTCCTTTCTAAGGATGTGTATTCTTTATAAAGCTTCCACTAAAAATAAATATTTTAGCATGTCTCATTATAAATATATTAAGCCTTCTTGGTTTTAATAATAGTTCTATTAAGATGTCTTTAATAACAAGTATAGATAATTACAAACTATTATTGTAGAGAAAATTATTGAAACACATAAAGGAGATTGCAATTAAAAGCATAAAATGGAGATAGTTCATTTCCCTTACGTGTAAATTCTCAAAAGTTCCTGAAAAGATCAGAGTCAAGATTCATCTCTAACTGGAGCATATGCTTTCTCCAAATATAAGCTACTTCAGAACGCTCCTTCTTTCTGATACAGCTGTACACAAAATTGAGGCTTATTTACAACTCCAAACGTGCCTTACTTTACTAGAAAAAGGAAGGAGGAAGGAAAGCATGTTGGGCATTGCCTTCTTGATCCCCAAGTCTCCACATCAGGAATTCACTGATCACCTTAGGAAGACCCACACCAAAGTTTCTGTGCAGAGGACCTGGGCTCCAGCTGTGGCCCCCATACAAATAAAGTAAATTAAGCCTGTTTAATAACAAACACAGTGGGAGATCACATTTCACCTTTCACAATGCTTATTATAAAAAAGACAAGAAATAGTAATTGTTGGCGAGGATGGGAAAAGAAGAGAATCCCTGTGCACTGTTCGTTGAAATATAAATTGGTGCAGCCACTGTGGAAAACAGTAAGGAAGTTGTTTTTTGTTTTTAAATTAAAAGTAGAACTACCACATGCTACAGTGCTACTACTTTTTGGTATATGTCTGAAGAAATGAAATCACTAGCTCACAGAGATATCTGCACCCACACGCTCATGGCAGTGTTATTCACAATGACCAAGGTGTGGAAACAATCTAAGTGTGTACAGACTGATGGACGGATAAAGAAAATGTGGTGCACGTAAATGCAGTGGGTGGTGTTGGCCACAAAGAGAAGGAAATGCAGCCAGTTCAAGAACATGGGGGGTGCCTGGGGGCATTATGATAAGTGAAATAAGTCAGACAAAGACATAATCTGTACCATCACATTTATAGGTGGAATCTACAAAAACCTGAACTCAGACAAAGAGAGTAGATTGGCGGTTATCAGGAGTTAAGGGGTAAGAGAAATGGGAGAGGTATTAGTCAAAGGGCACAAACTTCCGGTTATAAGAAGACTAAGTTCCAGGAATATAGTTTACAGCCTGGTGACTATGGTTACCAGTACTGTACTGCATACCTGAAAGTCGTAAGAATATATCTTAAATGTTCTTACCATTAGCAAAAGGCAACTGTGTGAGGTGGTCATTGTGTTAACTCACCTTATTAGGGTAAACATTTCACAACCTATACATGGATCAAATCATCACTAGGTATACCTTAAACTTACATAGTATGATATCTCATGTACATCTCAAAAAGCAGGACAAAAGCTAAAAATTAAAGCTGATAGTGATACGGACCCCGGCTCATGGGGTCTGCCACATAGTGGATGAGACACGAGAAATTCACATGCACTACTTAGTCCTGTGGAGGAAAAGGGACAGCATGGCTTTTCTCTCCAGGAGAAAAAGCCTCTGCCCTTGCCAGGACTGGCCTTTATTTCTTTTCTGGGCACATTACATGATGGTCCTCATTTACTATGCACAGGTTTGGTTTAGGTGGTTACTTTTTACAGAAAACAAAGGACAGGATGTTGCTAATCACATCACAGAAGAGGGATATTTGCAAATGAAAAGGGAAAAGTGGTTGAACCAGTTACACTCCATACTGGGGAGGTTTAGCACAGACTTTAGAAAGTTGCAGTAAGCACTTGCTGCCTCAATTCAGGGTGAGGGAGTTTTAGCAAAAAGCAAGTCTCAAAGCAGCCTAGGTACATTGCAGGCCTGATCTCCTACAGGAGAACCTATCCATGGGTGTGGATCCTGTATATCAGACCTTGCTTTCCACTGGGAGAACCTATCCGTGGACATGGGTCCTGTGCATCTCTGAGTGGGAACTGGGTCCACACCACACAGAAAGGTCTCCTATTATGATAGAACACCTAAAGATGTCTATGAGAAATGACGGATATTTTGCATGTAATAATCAAAGAAAATGTAGGAGTGTTGTTTGTTACAACTATAGGTGATGACTGAAACTCATTCTACTATAATTCATCAGACTTACCATGTGATAGAAGCACAAAGTTTATGAATGAAGTTTATTAAGAAGATTTTGCTCCATTCCAAACAACATTCCTGGATATATTATATTCCTGGATATATTATTAACAGCTAAGGGTTAAGATGGTCTTCTGTGGGAAAGGCACTCTTAAATACTTTTAAAATACTTTATTGTATATGGTAAGTCATAAGATAAAAGCCTGACCAGAAGGAGAGAGGGAGGATGTGATTTTTAAAAGATAAGTAAGAGTTACCTAGTTAAAGAAACAAGGACTGCAGGTCTAGGCAGTCAGAGCATTATAAGTGTCCATGAGTAGACGAGTGGATAAAGTAGCTATGGTACATATACTTAATGGGGTACTACTCAGCCTCAAAAAAGAAGGAAATTTTACCTCTTGTGACAGCATGGATGGGCCTGGAGAACATTATGCGAGTGAAATAAGCCAGTCAGAGAAAGAAAAATATAGTATTATTTCACTCATATGAGGAATCTAATGAACATACTGAACTAACAAGCAAAATAGAGACAGACTCATAGATGGAGAGCAGGATGACAGCTAAGGGGTGGGGGTTAGGAGGTGCAGGGATCGAGCAAAAAGGAGAAAGGACTCGTGGACACGGACAAGAGCGTGGTGATTGTGGGGGAGGAGGGGATATAAGGGTGTTAAATTGTAATGCAAAAAATACAATAAAGTTTAAAAACAGAGATAAGTAAGAGTTACCTAGTTAAAGAAATGAGGAATGCAGTTGTAAGTACTCAGAGCATTATTGGCAAAGGCACAGGTGTGACATGTAAGGCGTGGCCACAGGAACAGCACATTTCGATGTCAGCACTGATGTATAAAGTCAAAAATGGAGAATGATAGATTCAAAATTCTGTGATGGTCGAACTTGGAAGGAGAGGAGGGATACAGCCTTTATTACATTGCAGGGTTTCCTACTTTGGGATCTTTGTACTATTGTGCACAGGAGAATTAGCTCTTCATTTTAATTTTCTCCTACTGCTCCTGTTCAGTTTTTTTCTTTTAATCAAATTACACTAGAGTCATAAAATAATTTATTGTAAAGTTCCCACTTTTCACAATTAATTGGAAGAGTTTGTAAGATTGAAATTATCCAACCTGCAAAAATTTTGGTGGATTTACTTGTAACACCATCTAGGCCTGATGCATTTCTTTCTGGAAAAAGTTTATATTTCTGGGAAGATTTTATATTTCTAATTCAATTCAATTCAATTTCTTTGGTGCTTCTAGGTCTATCCAAGTTTTCATTTCTTTGTGATCAATTTTGCTTGTCCTTTTTACCTTTGTTTGCAAATGTATTGATTTAAAGTTTATTGTATCTTATTTTCTTTTAATTCTCGGACCCATGTCTAATTGTGTTCCCCTTCTCACTTCAAACATCGTTTACTTGGGACTTGCCTCTGTTTTCTTGATCAGTCTCACCAGATGTTTGTCAATTTTATCTATCTTTTCAAATAACCAGTTTGGCCTTGTTAGTATTCCCATCGTATGTTGCATTACATCTTCCTTTTCCTCTTGTTATTTTCTACCTTAACTGTCTTTGTGTTTCTTTTATTCTTTTTACAACATTCAGGGTTGAATGCTTAGATTATTTTCAGCCTTTCTTCTTTTCTACTGTCTCAACGGTTTCAATTTTACATGCTTTGTCCTGTTATTTGATTAATGCCTTTCTCACATTTATAGACTATCTACACCCTTTAATTGAAGACCATTTCCCTTTTTTGCTGTGATTTCACATCCAGCATTTAGCACAAAACCCGACTCATCACGTGGCTCCACAAATAAATGCTGAAGGGAGGAATGTCTAGTATGATTTGTAAACTGCAACACACCATCCACATTATATTATTAATATATTTGTCTGATCCTAAAATAGTGTAGTGGCTTGGAGCATATTGGAATCTCAATGTAACTGTCTAAGAAAAGTTATAGAACCAATATTTTTGGTTCTAAGGGAGTAAAAATGCCTTTAGGCAAACGCTTTCTGAACTGCTGAGAGTTACAGAAACAGAAATGGTGGTCATAAAAGCATTTGTGAAGCATCGTCTGCTTTCTGCCTCAAAGAATTCTATGTCAAGGAATCCTCAGGAAAATTACGAGGCAATTTGCAACTTTTACCACAAGAACCAGAAATTATCCTTAATTCTCATTAAGACATTATAAAGAGTTGATGTCAGTTTTAAGTTCAAATGCCAGCTATGTTTCTAATTTCCTGTGTGACTTTAGGCAAGTGACTCTATCCCTTGGAGCTTCGGTTCTCTAACGGGAATGGGGATAATAATACCTGCGGCCCTCACTGTATTATTGTGATGATTAAATTAAATAATGAATGTCAAGTGCCTGGCATGTTCTGGCACGTGGAAGGTACTCAGTAACTACTACTTGTTATTATTGTTACTGTTACTGTGGGCTTTTCATGGAAGGGCTGACTTCTTTTGCTTCTTCTACCTAATGCTCAATACACTGGAACCTCAATGTCTAACTCAAATGCCTGCAGGATTGAGCTAAGATTCTCATATTGACCATGGTGGATGATTAAAAAAAGGAGTTATGGAAGAAAGGAATTAAAGCTTTGTAATTATTTAATCATGCTCTTTAAATTCAGGTTGAAAATGATTTGATGGTGAAGAATCTAAAGATCTCCTTCCTACATGGAGGTGGATTTAACCATTTAAACAGAGGCATTGGCAAAAAATGCTCTAGGGAAATAAAGATGAACATGTGCAATAAAAAGGTGATCTTTACTGTTGCTTTGTTAAAAATAGGTACATTTGCAGGGAAAATACATCTAGTGTTTCCTTCATATGTGCAACTTTCTCTGTGCAACCTTTCTATAATGCCAGTAATAGAAAAGCTGGATCAAAATTGTGCTATTATGAATTTATTCACAACAGAGAATGCGTAACAGGACTTGACTTCTGGAATGACCCAGTGCGTGGGACAATTAATTAGCTGTTCCAGTGAGACTCCCTTCTGCCCAGACCATGTGCATCTGTCATATCATATCAGTGGCACTGCTATTTCTCCTGGAGAATTTTCATTTAAAAGATCTCCAAATATATTAGAAAGATGACTTTCAAAAGTAACATAAACAAATATAAAAATCAATATTTATTATAGCTTGTATTAAACATTTTTTGCACCAATTATTGTTGTAATGTAGGCTGAATAATGCCAGCTATTTTGCTCCTCTGCTGAAGTCCTCTTTTGAGCCTACAATGAACCTGTAATACTTATGAAAGGAGTTACCATAGCAACCTGTATTGATGTCACAAGCTCAGGCTTCTGACTTCATTGCATAATGCAGTAGCAACTGGCTTTGCAGCAGAAACACCCTGCTAAAGAACAAGTATCTTGGTTCCCAGCAAAGAGGACAAAGGAAACAGCAAGTTATAGAGGGTTGAATGCTGGATTGTGAGTCAGATTGTCTGAGTTCTTATTTTATTCCTGCTTCTCACTTGTTGACTTGTTTTGAGTAATTGTGTTTACGTGTTTGCACTGATGCTTGAAGCAAGAAATCTCCTCTCTATGGGTAGAAATGGAAGAAAAAACCTCAATACTTAATGTTTTAGCATTTGACAGACATCCTAATAAAGCCAAAGCACCCAAAAATACCTTGGGGAGAAAGGAATTACTAATGCCTTATAGCAGGTATCTAGCTAGCTCAAAAAGATAAAAAAGACACTTTGAAATAAAAAAAAATCCAGCTAGGGTTTTTTAATTTGTATTTTTTGAAATAGTAATGTGTAAAGAATAAGAATAAAGCCCTAGTCTTAACTGTAAGATAACTCTTACATAAATGTCATATTATATAGCTATATCTATTTAAAATTTTTTAAAGTTCAGAGTAAGGTGAAAGATTAATCTATTAATGGTTATGATGCTTCTCATGTTTGTATGTCTATATTAAATTATAAATGTTTCTTAATTTTGCCATGCAAATGTTCATTCTCATTTCAAAATAGCTGAATATGTGAAATAGCTTTGCCAATTTAAAATAAAATTTTAAAAAATCCTAATGACATTCTATCTAGAGTGGCCTAATCTCTTCATTGGAGCCTGTGATCTGTTCCTTATATCCACTGGTCTGGCTTTTTATTATGCACTAAATTTCAGAGTTGAGATAATATTTTAGAGTTGAAAAAGGATTAAACTAATCAACTTTCTCACAAGAAACTGAGGCAAAAAGAGAGATGGATTTTTATTTTGCCTCAGGTAACGAGCCAGAACATTTTGATGGCGCTGTGGCGCTTTCCACACCCTCCCTCCATATGCTCCCAAATCATTCCAAGATATCAGCAGAAATTTAACATGCCACAAAACCTCATCAGCCAAACTTCATCTCTGAGAAATCTGTAGAAAGACACAAGTTTTAGGAAAAGTTAAATTACTGTTGAGAATGTAGTGCAGGGTAAAAGTTGTGGCCATGTTCCTTGTAAACACCGTAGGCATTATGTCTATCGAACTGGCTAAAGTGATACTTCTTTTATACTGGGAAAAAAACCTTTTTGTGTGCTTCTATCAGTTTAATTCAACAGATTTTAATGGGCTTTACTGGCATAAAAAACCCCAAACATATCCAGTAAAAATGGTTTTGGTTTTAATTATTTTATGTATTTATTTTTTGTTTGATTACAGTCGTCCCAATTTTCCCCCTTTGTCCTCCTCCACCCAGCCCAACCCCTGCTTCCACATTCACTCCCCGCCTTGTCGTCCATGTCCATGGGTCCTTGACTAGTTCCTTCCTTTTCTTTCCACCATTATCCCCTCCCTCCTCCCCTGTGGCTGCTGTCAGTCCGCTCCATGTTTCCATGTCTCTGGTTCTATTTTGCTTGTTAATTAATTTTGTTCATTAGATTCCTCCTATATTGTGAGATCATATGGTATTGGTCTTTCACCAACTGGCTTATTTCATTTAGCATAATGTTCTTCAGTTTTATCTATGCTGTTGTGAAAGCTAAAAGTTCCATCTTTCTGCTGTATAGTATTCCATTGTGCAAATGTGCCCCGGTTTTTTTGATTTACTAATTTACTGATGGATACTGAGGCTGTTTCCAGCACTTGGCTGTTGCAAATTGTGCTGCTATGAACATGGGGTGCATGGATTCTTTTGAATCGGTACTTTGTGATTGTTAGCATGTATTCCCAGCAGTGGAATTGCTGGGTCAAGACAGTTCCATTTTTAATTTTTTGAGGAAATTCCATACTGTTTTCCACAGTGGCAGCACCAGTCCCCATTCCCACCAACAGTGCACTAGGGCAGTGGTCCCCAACTTTCTGGCACCAGGGACCACGAGATGGGGACTTTCTGGCACAAGTTTTCCCATGAGATGGTTGGGGAGGGGGAACCCGAGCTAGAGCTCAGGTGGGGCAGGAGGTCAGGAGGCAATGCCCTGGAGGGCTTCAGTGGCTGGCTACTGTTCTCCTCTTGCTATAGATGGGGTGAGGGGTGGGGAGAAGGCTGAGACAGGAGGCCAAGCTCAGGAGAGCTTCCCTCACAGCCCAGTTCCTAACAGGGCATGAGCTGGTGCCAGTCCACTGCCTGGAGGTTGGGGACCTCTGCAATAGGGTACCATATTTTCCACATCCTTGCCAGCACTTGTTGTTTATTGCTTTATTAATGATGGCCTTTCTGACAGGTGTGAGGTGATATCTCATTGTGGTTTTAATTTGCATCTCTCTGATGGCCAGTGATGTTGAACATTTTTTCACATGTCTATGGACCATCTATACACCCTCCTTGGTGAAGTGTCTATTTGGATCCTTTGCCCATTTTTAAATTGGATTGTTTGTCTTACTGGTGTGGAAGTGTGTGAGTTCTTTGTATATTTTGGAGATTAAACCCTTTTCTGATGTGTGATCGGCAAATGTGTTCTCGCATACAATTGGTTCCTTTTTCATTTTGATAATGGTTTTTTTAGATGTGCGGTAGCTTTTTAATTTGCAATCTTATTTGTTTATTTTTCCCTTTATTTCCCTTGCTCTGGGAGATATATTGGCAAAAAAATATTGGTACATGGGAAATCTGAAACTTTCCTACCTATGTTTACCGTGAGGATTTTTATGGTATCACAACTTATATTTAAATCTTTTATCCATGTTGAGTTTATTCTGGTGTATGGTATAACTGGTGATCTAGTTTAATTTTTTTGCATGTACTAATCCAGTTTTCCAGACACCATTTACTGAAAAGATTATTTTTACTCCATTGTATACTCATGTGCCCTATAGTAAAATTTTGGAAAAATAAAAAGAAGAAGGAAGGTTGGTCTCCGTATATTTTTCTTTTTCAGTTTAAGCAAAGAGACCAAGTCGTATTGGTTACCTTCTTAAGGTTACTTTGTACCTTGCCCTAAATTCCACTAAACATACATTAAAAAAATCACATAAAAGGATTATAATCATAGAAGGAGCTTTAGGGGTTTTCTTTTTTAAATGAAACTAAGGTCTGATAGAGTTAAATAACTTTCTGAAAGTTAATTGATGGAAAATCCATACCTCAGACAAATACTTCCGACTACACCCCATTGTCCTGGGTTTATGCCCAAGGGTTTTAATCCAGCCTTTCCTCCCTTATATATATATTCCTTTTCCTCTTAATATGCTTTCTTTCAGTTTTATTGCTTCCCCCCTTGGCAAATACCACTAGAAATTATAGAGAAGTTTCATTAGTCTCTTCAAAAAACTAACTTTTGCATTGTTTATTGTTTATTTACTTTGTTCATCTCATTATCTTCTACTGGGTAGTAAACTACTCTCAGAACATGTTGATTTTCAAACACCACCATTTCATTAGTTCATGATTTTCGTAATTATTTAATTCCTGGGTCAGGAATGTAGGTAGTTTGCTTGAGTCGTTCTTTTGCTTCATGTGGTAATGACTGGGTTTATGTACTCGTGTTCAGTTGGGGGTTGGTCTAGTCTGGACTGTCCATGGTAGCTTCACTCACATGCCCAATGTCTTGGGTAGGGTTTCTACCTCTGTTCACCTGTTCAGTGCCTTGAATTTCTTTCTCTATTCACATAGCGAAGGGACTCTCCACATGGCTTCTCCAGTAGAGTGTTAAGACTTCAGCCGTTGCTGCTCAGAAATATAAGAATGTTCCAAGAGATAGGAAATGGAATTCTCAGTTCTCCTCAAAGGCCAGGCATGGAACTGACAAAGCATCACTTCGGCAGTCACAGAACAAAGGTTCAAGAAGAGGGGAAGGAGATTCCTCCTACCAATGGGATGAGTCTCAAAAAATTGGGCTATCTTTACTCCAACACCTTGATTCTGTCTTACATTTTAGTTTTCTGTTTTAATAATCTATTCTTTTCTCTTTCTTTCTTCCATTCTCTTTGTGTATGTTCTATCATTCCTTCTACAAAAAACTGTGTTTTTTCCAAATTCTTAAGTTAGATATTTAAATCATTATTTCTACCATTTCTGCTTCTAACACAAGCACTAAAGTGTAATTTTTCCTAAAGTATATCTTTTATTGCATTTCAATGTTTTAGCTGTTTTGGTATTTTGTACTTTGTTCAGTTTTAATTATTTTCACTGTTTCATTGTCATTTCTTCTGTGACTGATGATTTATTGGGAACTGTGGTTTTAAATTTTCAATTATATTTGGCCTTAATAATGTATCTACTTGGAACCTAAAAGACATAGCCATCAAATGCAATGTATGATCCTTATTTGTATCCTGACTTGACCAACTTAAGAAAACATATGAGATAATTAGGAAAATTTGAACACTGGATATTTGAGAAAACTGTACATGTATTAAAAATATATAATAATATTATGTTTATATGAAAAGTCCCTCAATAAAGTTATGACAAATATTTAAGAATAAATTTGCTTCAGGAGAATTCAGATGGGAGTAGGTATACAGATAATAAGATTGGCTATAAGTTGAAAAATTATTGAAGATAGCTAAAGCAGTCTTTATATTACCCCATTTATTCTTATATGTTAGAAATGTTTCACAAGGATATGTTAAAAGTTCATCTCTTTAAATAATGATTTCTGATTTAATTGCATTGTGGTTAGAGAATGTAGTCTGTGGGCATATATATACATATATATGTATTTTTATATACAAATTCTTACATTTACATAAATATACAAACAAACATACAGACAGAATGTATGTATTCTTTATATAGTTTATACATATAATGTAGAATATATGTTCACACACATGTAAAGAGTCTCCCTTCTTGCTTTATGAATTAATAAATTTTGATAAATGTACCATGTGTACTTGGAAGGAAATGTGGACTATCTCTTTATCTCACTCTATTAAATCAAATTTAATAATACCATGTATTTATATTTTCATAGACTTTTTTCTGCTTGAACTATCAATAATTGATAAAAGTATGTTTCACTCTCTTATTTGGATGATACTTTGTCAGTCTCTCTGTAGTTGAATGTTTTATATGATGTAATTTGAAAAGGGTTCATGTGATGTATGTGATCGCTAAATCTTATTGGTAATTTGAAAATTTCATCTGCAGATATCACTCCTTCCTAATGATGTTTTTTAACTTAAAGGCTTTTTATTTTATTAATATAACTGACCCAGCTTTCTATGGGCTATTATTATTCACTGGATATTTGTTTTAATCATTTTTGTCTTTATATTTTAGGGGTGTCTGTTATGTAAACTGTATAGCTGAATTTTTAAATCTAGCCCTAAAATTTCTGTTTTAACTGGCAATTTTGGTCTATATACATAAATATTATGATTATTGACATATATTTACTTATTTTTATAATGTAATTTGTGCTTTATGATGCTCTGTCTTTTCTGCTTCTTTTCATCTTTCCTTCTTTCTCTCATATCTGATTACTTTTTAGATCTTCCCTCTACCTGTGGTGTTCTGCACCAAATGTGTAGTATGGATAGATATATTTTTTTTTGCATGTGTTTTCAGAGTCATTTATTCTGGAAAGCAAGGGAAGACTTTCCTTTGCCTCTTCCTTTCTCTTGAATTACCTCGTTTTCTTACTCTGTTTCTTTCCCTTTACTGATTAGAAATGACATATTCTACATTATCTTTTTTTAATATTCTGAACATTTTACTGAGTGTCCATGAACTTAATATCAAAATTTAATCAATCGTTCATACCCTCTCTTCCCCAAACAACACAAGGCAACCAGAACAATGATTTAAATCATCCCTCTGACTTCCATGCTATTATTCAAGCCCTGTCATTTTACTTTCCCAAATTAGACATGTTAATTTTTAATTTACAAGACAAAGTTTATTTAGATTCACCTATATGTGTACCAGTTTTCACTCACCTTTCTCTTAGATCTTCTTTCTGGAATTATTTATTTTTCTTTCCAGAAATAGATCTCTTAAAAATTTCTTGGGAAAGTATGTCTTCCTCTCTCAGATTTTATGTAAAATGCTCGACACGTATTCTGGTACTTCACTCTCAGGTACAACATAGTAGGCTGACAAATACTTTCTTGAAGAAATTTTTCTATCGCTCTTGGTTTTCATTGCTGTTTTTGAGAAGGTCTGCTTTTAAACTAATTATCATTTCTTTGCCAGGGATCTCTTCTATCTGATTACTTTTTTTAGGTCTTTCTTCCTTAAGCTGTGGTTTCAGTACCGCACGTGTTGGTATGGATTTTTTTTGTATGTATTTCCAGAGTCATTCATTCTGAAAAATTCTCAAACATTATATCTTTGAATATCTTCTCTCCTCCATTTTTTGTGTTATTAACTTATACAATATCATTCTATTCTTCATGTCTATTTATCTTTTTGTATACTGCATTTTCTTTTCCTTGCTTCATTCTGTGTAATTTCTTTAGGACAATCTTCTGATTCCTTAATTCTCTTTTCAGCTATAACTAAGCTGCTAGTTTCCTCACTGAGAAACTTTAAATTCAATTGTAATGCTTCTATTTAAAAAATTTATTTTTAAAACTTGCTTGATCTTTTAAAAATAATTTTATAATGGTTGCTTGCTTTTTTGAATTTATTGTTTCTTCCAACTTTATTCAAAGTTATTTTATATTCTGTACCTGGTAATTCCATAATTTAATGTTACTGGTGGGGGAGTCTGTCTAAATACGTTGTTTATTTTTGTTGCGGATTCTGAGTCATGGTGAACTGTGTCCAAGTACATTTAGTCAATTTCACAATCTATGTGAATTCTTGGGGTTGTAATTGAAAATGCTTTCCTCTACAGAGGGTAAAGTTTGGTTCTCTTAGGTTCCTTGGTTGTTACCGACCTAAGTCCATTTTGTTTACTAATAAGTTCTTTATCCTGACATTAGAATATCAGATTCTGTTCACACAAACTTGAAGCAAAGCCAAAGCTTGGTATCTGAAACCAGCTTTTCCCTCAAAGTAACCCCAGAGTTTTCCTTGTTTGCTTACTTTCCTCTCCAGTTTTAACTAATAGTTCTCTCTCTTTGTCTTTTTCTCTCTCTCATGGGCTCAGCATCTCTGAAGTTTTACCTTACTTTTTTGTGGATCCAGAAGAATATTTTTATGAATGTGGGCTATATTTTGTCCAATAACTAGATATAGAGGGTGTGGCACAAATAACACCCGTTTTTATTATAAAATCTGTAAGGAAATCTGCATGCAATTCTGTAACATAACAATATCCCACTCAAGCACAACATACGACATATTAGATTAAGTGTTCAAATTTAAACTATAAATTATTACACCCATATTATTACCCTACCAACCACACTCAAGCAGGTGTTACCTCCTCCAGACTCTGCATTTTTAGCTTTAGTATGTTGTTGTTCAAACTATCTGGATAGGTTAATGTCTCCAACCTTCTGTTGGCTTATTTGACTTGTTCTCAGTATTTCCCTTAATCTGATTTGTCATGTACTATATATTTTATAGAAATTATCAAAGTTTCCATTTTTTTAAGAGAAACATTCCATGTTTTCTGACATAGATAGATATTTCACCCTTAATTTTTTTCTCTGTAGTCATTTTAATAGTTTTAGGAATGCAGAATTATTGAATAACTGGAATAAAGTAGCACTCTTCAAATTGCAGGTTCATAAAACGTGTTTAAAGGATAAGGCTTGACTGTGAAATTCCAGTGAAAAATAGACTAAAAGATGAAGCTGAATTTAATATTGACAGATTGATCAGGACAGAAGACACTTAATGTTACACTTATCAAAAAGTAAAAAAATACTTTTCTTATAGAAGAGAATAGGATATGATAAAAACTGTTGAAAAAGGATGACAATTACAAATACTAGGAATTGAGTTAGGAGGAAACTGAGATCAGGGAAGCCAGATTAGAAGCTCTTTTCAATTCATCAGATATGATATCAAAACGGCTGAAGTCAGGTGATGACTAGGGACTGGAAAAGAAGCTACTCTCTGAGATACGTACGTAAGTGTTGGTAGCTTCTAAGAAGGAGTTGAAGGAGGGAGGAGGAAGCAGCATGCCAGTAATAATAATATAGGTTATGTTACTACTATTGGTAATCCAGGGGTATAATCCTGACGGTTTAATACTATTTTAACACCACCGAGAATAAATACAAGTTACTAGACATCTTTATAGTGTTCTTGAAAGCACACCATTTGTGGTAGGAAAGCTTGGGTTTTCACGTTGACCGCCCTTATTCACTGTGTGACCTACAGAAATTACCTCAACCTTTGGACCTCAGCTTCCTCATGCATAAACTGAGGTGATAACATGAGTCTTGTGGAATTATTTTTAAGGTTAAAAGCATACAAAAAGTTTGTAAGTGGAAATGATCACTGAATTATTTGAGTGGGAGTCTTGACTGGGTCAGAGCTGAGGTTTGGATATGTTGTTGCACAGAGTTAAGTGAATGCCCAGCATTGAGATACGCCCCCTGATTTACATGGTGCCCACGAGTCCATAGGGAGGGAACTGGAATCCTTTCAACTATTAAGTTTTGCTTGTGCAGGCATGGATAATGTACTTGTGAGAGATGCAGGTCAAGAAAAAAAACTAGACTAGTCAAGTGATAATGCACAATGGCCATGAATTGTAGACAAGGGAAAAAATCATATGTGAACCAATTCTCCATTTGTGGACTCTTAGCAAAACACAGAAAAGGAAGAAGACTTGAGGTCTTGTCACGTACTCGGTATAAGGTACAGAAAGAGAAATTGATCACGGGACACAAGAGATAAGCAGTTATAATTTTATTTGTGTGGGTGGGCCAATTAAAGTTTGATGTAGTATTTTCCAGCTGTGTTTTGGGGAGAGAGTACAATGGTTAGCTCAGAAACAACAATGAGGGTGGCAGACAATGTGGTCTGTTAATGTTGGAACTGGTACATTTATGTCTGTACATGTATTATGGAAGGGTTAGTTAAACACAGAAATAGGAGCATCTAACATCATAATTAACCATTGGATGCTGGCTGGGGAGAGAGATATGAAATAAGGAAGTACATAAAGGAAATGATGGCCTAGGATAAAGGAGAGCCGTTAGGAAGAAGAGCATGCCTAGAAGTGAGGGGGCTGGTGAGAGGACAGAGCAATGGTTTCCCACCTGGGTGCTGCAAGAATTTATAAAATGTGCAATACCTGACTATTTAGTCAGGGACACTGACTTCTTTTCCTTGAGATTGTCAAATAGAAAAATGACAACAGCCAATACAACAATAACCCTCCAGTGTGAATGCCCTATCTTGAACCATAAATATATAGGTCATGTAACAGAATTGCCTCTTTCACATTTCCTAAAAAGGTTGTCTCTGATTGGTTATTTCTTGGTACCAGAAATCGTAATATATTAAGAATAGGCTTGATTTTTTTAAAAGTCACTTTGGAGCAAAAAGTGTAGGTGATTAGTATTATTTCTGTAAGTCAATAGAAATTATTCCTATTTTTATCAGATTGGCAAAAATATATACTTTTTGGTGTGCCACAGAATATTAGTAATTAGTGTATGTGTGCCATGAGATGAAAAAGGTTGAAAGTTGCTGCCTATCAAATAGAAAATGTGGTGATCAGAAGAGGCATTTCAGAGACGTTTCTAAAGGTGAAGCAGTTAAGAGAGATGGAGAGGTTTAAGGTGTGGTTTCTTATTAACTAAATGGAGTCCAGTGGAAAATTCTAGCATTGATGTGATTGAGGAAGTACTAAAGGATTCTTGTCCATGGTTGCCGAGGAATGACTGGGTGCGAAGAGTGAAAAATCAAGAAAGAAAATGAGAGAAAAGTGTCCTTTTTCATTTAGCAAAAACAATATTAAGCTCCTACTATGTGCTAGGCACTATCCCAGGTGCAGCGTTCCATTGACATAGGAATGACCTCTCTTCCCTCCCTCACTGAACGGAGCACTTACACCAACATGGCTCTCTCATCACCTTCTCTATTTGTATCATAATCTTCTGCTAACCAGCTTCACATTTCTCTTTTCTATTCCCCAGTTCCCTAGAGAGGTATTCAATTTGTTCTGCGCATTTTTTTCAAACTAGGTCTAGAGTCTTGTTTATTACCTTAGTCAGCAGATTGGCAGCCTTTCCTGTATTGGTCTCCCTTCTGTTTACCTCATACAAGATTATGAGCATTTGGCTCATAATTGAAATACAAGTCAAGTATCAGAATATATATGTGATTTTTTTTGAAATAACATGGATCTCCAACTCAAGCCAGCTGGTTCACTCAGGTTCAAGTGAAGAATCAGCAATCTGTCCTGATAATGGATGGAAAGTGTCCTATGTGGGACTTGCTAAGAGACTAACTATTCCATTGCCTTTCTAAGAGATTTTTCCAAAGGTAAATTTGACCTTACGAGATTTTCACTTTTGATGTTGACTTTGGAACCAAGATGTAACTTGTACAGAATATAGAGTTTTCAGATATGACAAAGCCTGTGCCCCAAAGGAGTCAATGTTGCAATGGCTTAAGAAGAAAGGGATGTGGTAAAATGGAGTCAGTGTTCCCATGCATAGTCTTATTGTTACTTTACCAGCATTAGGAAAGGTGAGCAGATGTAGTAAGATGGGCAAGCACTAGAGTTGTTTGAGGACCTGAAACTTATAATGGAGGAATGCCTTCCTTTCCCTTCCAGTTATCTCCTCATTTCTATAGCATTGATCTTGCTCAGACTTCATTTTTTGGTCCAGGCAAAGGCACTTGAGTGTTAACCATGTTATAGGCATGGGCCTATAACATTACTAAGAATTATTATCTCCAATTTACAGATAAGAAAACCGAGGCTATGAAGTCAAGGTGATTTACTTAGCTAATCAGTGAAACAGGTAGGATTGGGAGGCAGGTAAGTCCAACTGTAAATCTTGTCTGCTTTCCAGCTTAATGTCCTGGTCTTCGAGTTTCAGTCTTACTAGGGTTTGGGGTCTTATTAGGGCTTCTTGAGGTTGACTTGCATGCCCTTTGAAGGACTGGGGAAGTTCATTTTCTTTCACCCTTGTATGGGAATTCTTTCCTGAGAATCTGTGAATTCTAAGGCTGATACCATGCCTGTAGCATTGTCCAAAGTGGAATTAGGTGGTGGTAACAGAACAGAGGCTGTGGCCATCAAAATATTTTGTCTTATAATTTTGGCAGCATTTAGGTAAAGCCTATATATAAAAGTGAATGGTTCAATTTTCTTGATGGAAAGTTTAATTTAGCTCTCCAGCTTGTTGCTTTTAGCTTGCTATAGATATAATGGCTTATTTAATTGAGGATGCATCCTGCCTTTCAGAGGACTTTAAAATGAATTTCCATGGATTTACATAAATTCCCTGGGGACCACTATAATGTGGAAAAAAGAGAAAGAATTGCCCAGCTGTGCACAGATTTAATGGAATTATGAAGCTTCCGGGTGTGGGCTTTGAAAAAGATATCTAGGGGAAATAGTCCCTCACACTGTTGGAGAAATAAACCGTTAAATGAATTTGCTCTCACTCTGATAGAAGATGATTTGAGAAGCCAGCATCAGCCAATATTAAAAAAATCCTCATCTTAGCAAAAGCTTGTGAAAATTCTGTACATTTCAGAAGTCATCACTATTTCTGAGAATGGATGTTAATATCAATGTTTTATTATAGGATTTTTCATAGAAAAATTGTTTTGTTTAAAACAGAGAGAACTAGAAAATGTCTGTGTCTCATGCTTTCAAATAAAAACAAATATCCCCTCAGATACACGTACCTTTAAATTTAATCAAGGTCCCCAACTTCATCTGGGACAGAGTTAATTAATGGCAGTCTGTATGTCCTTTCTATGTCAACTCCTTGTCAATGATGTGAGAAGATCTAAGAAGATACCAGCTTCTGGGGCCCAGAACTTTTCCCCTCTATTTAACTTCAAATCTTTCTGTAGGTGGTGGTGTCCCAATCATGTGGTTTAGTACTCAGTGGCTAGTTCCATAGGTTGGTTAGAATAACAAAATAGCAAGAAGAAAACTTCACAATTGCCTTGGCCTTGGATCATAGCAACTGAATGATGATTTTTTTAAGTGAATACTTCATCATTAACCAGCTGTCTATAAATGCATATCTTTGGTTCAAAAAGGCTTATTCAAGAAAATGAATGGATCAATATTAATTAATATGCTGTGCTGGAAAAACAACCACTAATAGTGAATCAATAGGTCTACCTTTTTGTACTACTACATAAATCAGTCAGCAAGTACTCAGTAACATGTAGAACATACTCTATGGAAGATGCAGCAAAGAAAGAAATACTTGTTCATGACATTGAGTTTTTAGCATCCATACCAAAGAAACAATAATAATAGCTAACATGTTGTGTGCAGTCATCACATGCCAAGATAGTCTTTTTTTCATCTGTCATAAACTTCACAATAATCTTATGAGTTGTGAATGAAAATTTATTGTTCATTTCGTAGATGAAAAACCAGAGTCACAGAAAAGCAAAACTACTTGTCTCTCAGCTAGTGCATGGGCTAGAGAGGGTGCCAGCTATAGTACTTTGACTCTAAACTTTATGCTCTTTTAAAAAATGCTTATATTTTGGTAAAATATACATATCATAAAACTCACATTGTCACTATTTTTAAGCGTACAGCTCATTGGCACTAAGTACAATATACTCAAACTATCGTGCAGCCATCCGCACCATCCACCTTCAGGGTGTTTTCAGGTTCCCAGACTGAAGCTCTATGACCATTAAACAATAACTCCCACTCCCCCCAGCCTCAGGCTCCAGGCAATCACCAGTCTTTTTTTTTGTTTCTATGAATTTGGCTATGCTAGGTACCTCACATGACTGGAATCATCTAGTATCCTTTTGTGTCTGGCTTATTTCACCTAGCAAAATGTCTGCAAGTTTTAACCATGTGCTGGCATGCATCAAAATTTCCGTCTTGTTTTAAGGTTGAATACTACTCCATGTTTATTCATGCATCCATTGATGTATCCTTGGGTTGCTTCTTTTGGCTGTTGTGAATAATGCTGCTATGAGCACAGGTGTCGAAATATCTGTCTGGGTCCCTGCTTTTAACCTATGGTAGTTCTATGTTTAACTGTTTGAGGAACTGTTATACTGGTTTTCATAGTGGTTGCACCATTTTACATTTCTATCAGCCGTTCACAGGGGTTGAAATTACTCCACACCCTTCCCAACATTTTTTTTCTAATAGCCATCCTAATGGTGTCCCTTTGTGGTTTGAATTTGCAACTCTCCTAATGATTAGTGATGTTGACTACATTTTCATGTACTTATTGGCCACTTGCAGATATTCTTTGGAGAAATGTCTATTCAAGTTCTTTGTCTATTTTTAGATAGTTTTTGTTGTTGTTGAGTTGTAGAAGTTCTTTATGTATTCTGGATATCAATTCCTTATCAGATATTGGTTTGCAAATATTTTCTCATTCTGTGGGTTGCTTTTCCCTATGTTAATAGAATCCTTTGATACACAACATTTTAAAATTTTGATGAAGTATAATTGACATATTTTCCCTTTTGTTGCCTCTGCCCAGACCATGTGCCGTTAATTACTATACTGAAGCACAGGGCCAAAATTGCAACATGCTAAATTGTTTGGAACCAAACACATCTCCTGATGATGGGTTGAAGATGAGGGGTGGTGTTTTCAGGGAATGTGTCTGGGAAGCCGCGAGACCTAGCACATTAGAGATGTGCTTAGTGCATGTTTCTTGATGGCTCCAACTTTGTGTGAGAATTGATTGAAAAAAATAATGCTGAGTCAACTGTGTGGAATCTCTCTGTCTTTTCCCATGTGTTTCCTGGGCACTCATTAAGGGATGAAAGATGGATGGAGAAGGGACATGCGGGTACTTGGCCATGAATGGAGATAGATCTGCCAATCTCTTAAGTGTAGACACATTGCCAGGACATTTTTTGTTAGAAGTTTTATTCAACCTAATTGAAAGAGGTGAAATAAAACCTCTCTGCATTCTCATTCCCTGCCTGCCATTGGAAGCTCACTTTCCTTTGGAGCGTAACCAAGACAGAAAGAAAAATAGAGAAAACCAATTTTTTCTCTGGCCTTTTGCTCTCCGTCCTCTTGGGTAGCATTGGACAGAGGGGACGGGCAGAGAGCTGGGTGCACGCTGTGGTCCTTTAGCCACAGAAGATGCTGTGAGTGTGACTGACGTTTCAGTTGGAGTGCCGTGCTTCTAACTGTGTACCCTGCACTTCCCTTTCAGTTTTTGCACTTGGGATGCATGTAAGATAAAGTTTTCTTCCCCCAGCATACTGTGAATTCTTAATTTAATGCTTTAGTGTAGGGTGGGCATGGAAAAATAATAATCTATAAAGTAAATAATAAGAAAACTTCTTCCGTAACATCAGGTACTCACATCAGAGGCCTATGTTTGCTCTAGGCCCTTAACGATCTATATGTCGGTGGATTCATATAAAGGGTTTGCAGATATGATGATGGCTCAAGAGCTGTCAGGAAGTTGGAAGTCAGAAGGGCCCTTTTGTAGGCCTCCCCAGAAGCCTCCACAGCCACAATATTGGTGCAATAGTCCCCTCCTTTTGCAATAGTTTGGGTAATAGGGGTGAGAGAAATTATAGTGAAGACAGGACATCTGGGCCCTCCTGATTGCACTCCATGTGACATTCTCCCTCCTAGTCTGGAGGCTCTGAGGTTCAGGGACAATACCTCTCTATAAGCTTAGGGTCATAGTGTCTCTCCTGATCATCTCCAGACTTCAGACCATTTCACGTCACCATCCAAGGCTGCTATAGCTTGGCTTTAACCCTCTTATACAAAGGAGCGATGCTGTCTCTGCTCCATGTCAAAGGACAAGAAAAAAAGAATTTTCAAGAAAATTTTAATAATGAAATTTATTTCTCACTGTGTTTAAACTCTGTGCTAGGTGCTTATATAATTTTTTAAATTTTGATAACAAAATTCTAAGATAGATTTTATTTTAGTAGTTCCCCCTTATCCACAGGGGATACATCCCAAGACCCACGGTGGATGCCTGAAACCACTGATAGTATTAAACTCTAAATATACTGTTTTTCCTATACGTATGTACCTATGATAAAGTTTCATTTACAAATTATCACAGGAAAAGATTAGCTAATAAAAATAGAAAAACTGTAACAAGATACTGTAAAAATTATATGTGACATTATTAAGTAAGGACTACTTAAAAAAAAGATTTTATTTATTTTTACAGAGAGGGGAAGGGAGGGATAAAGAGAGGGAGAGAAACATTGATTGGTTGCCTCTCACGTACACCCTGACCCGGGGAACAAACCAGCAATGTGCCCTAATCAGGAATTGAACCTGTGACCTCTGGATCTGCGGTACAACATCCAACCAACTGAGCCACACTGGTCAGGGCAAAGTGAAGATTACTTTCACTGTGACACCACAATAGGGCAACTGATAACCACAAGGGCTACTCAGTGACTCACAGAGAGGTGGCATATATGGCAGGGGTGTGGGGGATGAAGAAGCCATTCACATCCCAGGCAGAGCAGAAAGGGACAGTGCAAGATCTCATCACACTACTCAGAATGGTGTGAAATTTAAAACTTATGAATTGTTTAGTTCTGGAATTTTATATTTCACATTTTCACACTCTGGCTAACTGCAGGTATCTGAAACTACTGAAAACAAAACTATGGATAAGGGAGGACTACTGAATTTCCTTTTGCTGTTGAGAAAATTGAGATTGGGGAGGAGAAGTGGGTGTACTCATGGTAGCTCAAAGTGTGGACAGCAAAGCTTGCAGTCTGAGCAGGTTTCCGTGGATACGCAGTCTATCCTTCTAGGGCTCTGCCTGGGCTGGGACCTCTTCCTGATCTTCTCTCTCTGATCTTTGACTTTCCTTCCTTTTAAATTCTCATTACAGATCCCAGGAAATTGGTTGACCAAAATTAGCAACAATTATCACTCTTTTTAAGGAGTGAGTTGCTATTCTTTAAGCATTTTAGAAAGACAACAGGCTGGATATAATCCAAGCACTGGTCGATGGTCCTGTTCTCACCGCAAATGACTCTGGTACACAATTTGCCTGGTGGAACTGCTATCTGATCCGCTAGCACAGCGCACTGAGGAGATGCAGAGTTCACGCTGCTTGTGGAAACCCCGGGCAGAAAGCATTGCTGCACAAGGGGAGATAATATCACGCACTGGCAATGAGGAAAATTTGCAAGAGAGAATTGTTCCTGCTCATGCTGAGGCCTGTGGCACAGCCGTGGCTTCTCATTTTGCAGCAGAAACGACTTCCTGGCTTATTTTTTCTTTCTGCAGCTTAGTTTTGGCTTATTCTTCACTTGTTTTTATCGGCAGAGTGATTTTTTTGTAGTGTTAGTTTCATGACATAATTATTCTCCTGCCAAATCCAGTAATCAAGTGAATTATTTATTAATTTTCAGAAAGAATAGGTTTATTGTGCCTTACTTATTCTTGAACAGGCTAATTTGATACAAAAACCTATTAGGACTAGACAGTGCTACTAGTAAATATAATTGAACCAATAATTTAGAAAATGTTATTTTCTTACATACACTGCAAACAGCAATAGTTCTAATCATTTTCAGATGATGTTTCCAAAACAGCGAGACAGATGTGCCTCTGCCTTCTGAAAATCATAGCAGTGGTACCTGGCACCTTCTTTGGCACCAGTTTTTTATAAAAGACACAAAACTACAAACATGCTTAAAGTGTTCCACTTGGTAGCTGTCCCTACCATCTATATATTTAATGGACATAAAAAGGGAAACCATACAACCACATACATTTCTTACAGGGTTGGTAGGCACCAGAAGGTGTGGTGGAGAGCATGTTGTCAGGCTGTAAGGTATCTCTAAGGTTAGTGCTGCTGGGGTGGGGAGATCATCAGCGTGTTTATCATTATTGTAACAATAATAATAGCAAATATATAGTGTTCCAAGGTGCTACGCATATTCTGAGCAACTTACATGTAATAATTCATTAGTCCTCATGGTAACCCTAAGAAGTAGAAACTATTACCATCCCCACTTTACAGGTGAGGATACTGAAGGACAGAAAGGTTAAGTAACTTGCCCAAGATTACCCAGCTAATAAGTGGGAGAACCAAAATATATACCCAAGGTGCCTGGCTTCAGAGTTTGCCCTCTTAACCATTATTCTATATGGCAATACTTATCAAGGTCACAATGTTACCATAGGTAGTTAGCTAATCATTAATAAGGAGAGGAAGAAAAGGAATTGGACACTGAGTTCACTAATTGGGGAGCATGAACTTGCCTGCTCCACCAGGAAGCTACAGCTTCACCTCGGGGTCACAAGAGGGTTAACACCCTTTCCATCCCTCTTCCAGTGCAGGTTGCGGGGGAGTGGGGGGAAGCAGGCACACATCCAATAGATGTCAAAATGGCACAGGGGTGAAGCTTGCCAACAGAGGCCTGTCAGTCTCATGAGGGAGTGGGCCCATCAAAAAGCCCACGAATGCTTGGGAAGTTGATTTATCATTTTGAAAAAGCATTGGGTCTATCCCAAACTCAAACTAGTATAATCCAAGAAGAACAAAGAAACTCTTTCTCTCTTGGTCGTGGTCCGCACTTGCCCCGTGTGCTTGCTTGCTCGCTTTTGCCTGCAAGCACACGACCATACGGCCTCAAGGGTCTGGCAGTCACCAGGGCCCACGGCAGACTGTGGGCTTCAAAGGACTGAGCTTTAATATGAAGCAGAAGATTTGGACACTGAATTTTGTTTTGGCCTTGCCGAAGACATGGCTGGACTTTCCTGTTGGCAGGATGCAGGGAGATGTGACGTTAGAAATCCAGGGGTGGCTTCTATTTCCACTTGAATAAATGCTGCCATACCACAGTCTCCAGCGCATGGGCCCGTGGAGTGCTTTCTTCACTAGCCCATAGAAAAGCCTTATTTCCATGGACAACAATACTTTTGCCACCCATCATGCTCGTCACTGAGACTGGAGAGAGAAAAATTCGTCAAGGGATTTGCAGTTCAGTGCATATAGTAGATACAAATCTGACTCCCATCTTTAGAGGTCACTTTAAAAGTTTCTGATGACAGGGAAAAGATTTCCTCCACTGTCAATGATTGGCACAGCCGTTGACAGAGAAGCACTGCTCTCCACAACAGAAGTGGCGCAATGGTGCCCTTTACTCAGAGTTAGAGCAAAGCAGTGAAGGCAGGGAGAAGGACTGCACCAGTGACCACTCACTGAGGGCTTCTGCAAGGCAGGCATTGTGTGAGTCACTCACGTACAGATCCATGGCACACTCTCCACTGCAGGAATTGGGTCTCAGGTGCATGGCTCTGCACACTCGACCCTACCCCTGCGCTGTTGCTTTTGGGTCAGTCCTGTTATTTACTCTCCAGCGCTGTTCCTGCCTCTTACCTTCAGACGCAGGAGACGCAGGATATTCCCGTGTTGGTTTCTTGGGGTCAGCTGTGAGACAGCCCTTCTCATAGCAAATTCAGGAATCACACCCCAACTCCAGCTAGTCTGTTTTTATGGATTTTGCCGGGGGGCGGAGGAGTCAGCTAATTTCCACAGTTCCCTGATCTTGTTATTTTCATTATCACATTTCTCTGCGTTTCCTTGTTTCAATCAGGACTAGCACAATGTAGTGAAACTGCATGAGCGCTTCTTCCCAGAGTGCTTCCCTCTCCAAGGAGAAGAGGCGGCCTTTCGTCCTGCTGGTGGGGACAAGAAACTCCTCCACCCTCTTGTTATTTATTCGATGTGCAGACTCTTAAACACTGGGCAACCTTTGGAAACACCTAAAATTTGAGCTAAATAGTTAAACTGGACTGCAGAAAATGTCCAGGTTTTCCTGCTGATGCCCTTTTTCGGTTTTAGCAGCCCTAACTCTGGCGCGTTGAATGGACAGCCCCAGGCTGTGAATATCCATGATTCATTCCCACGTGAAGAGACACGGGATTATATCCTAAGAGAGCTGGTCCAGGTTAGATCCCATGTGAGATGGGGTAAAAAAAAATCCCAATTCAGAGGATTTCCACCTCTACGAAGATCTTTCTTTAGCTGTTGTAAAATCTCTGTATCGGAATTTGATAACATTAGCAATAAAGTTTGAAGAACGTTCCTTTCTCTCAGTGTCTGTCTCCATGTGCAAAAACATGTACCACATACACATGTGCATGCAAAGAATACAAGAAACACAGAATTAAAAGAGAGTAGCGGATGCGGGATACTCATGTTTTAAATTACACTTTTGCGTATTGGAATTAAAAAATAAGTACATAATTCTTTTGAAATGTTATAAATACATTTAAAACAAAGAAGCAGACAATTCTAGAGTAGTCTAAAGAAAACTTGTACTTCCTTTGTTGAGAATAAACAATAGTCTCAAAGTATACAGCCATTACCTTTCAGAGGCTTAAACTTCACTTAACAAATGTCCATATTTGCATAACCAGGAACTAAAATAATGTTCACATTAAAGCAACCATTACTTTTCTGCCACACTACATGACAAAATAGTTTTTGAGTGATTTTATAATTATGCTTTTTTAATGCTGTGCTTTTGGCTGCCCAAACACACACTTGCCAATTTAATACATATTTTTATATAATATTTATGTGTAAGCAAAGTCTAAAAATAGGTACTTTTAAAACGTTTGTCATTTTATTGTGTCATCCTTAGTAAAGTTGTAGGTCAAAAATGGATATTATAAAACATTTTTGATAGGACAGAGTTCTATAACACTATCAAATTCTTTTATGCACATATCACAAGGGTCTATATCACTGACCAGCTTTGAAAAAAATAGATTAAAGCCTTTGGAATCTTTTAATCAGATCTACTTTTCACCACTACATGAATGAAAGAACACCTATGACTTTGTTGTACAATCAAAGCAATTCTAATCCATTAAAAAGTTCTTGCCCCCCTGCCAGTGTTGAGACAGCTTTACCTGGGGGAAAAAGTGTCTTCACAGCATCTGTTCTGCTTTCTTTCTTTCTTTTTTTTTTTTAAAGATTTGTTTGTTTATTTTTAGAGTCAGAGGAAGGGAGAGAGAAAAAGAGAATCATCAATGTGTGGTTGCCTCTAACACAACCGAGTACTGGGGCCCTGGCTCACAACCCAGGCAAGTGCCCTGACTGGGAATCAAACCAGCGACCCTTTGTTTGGCAGGTTGGCACACAATCCACTGAGCCACACCAGCCAGGGCTATTCAGCTTTATTTTCCCTGTGGATAGTTACCCTTGCAGGTTCTAGGATATATATGAAGCCATGCTCTCTTTTTGGAATGTCTCAGATAACTTTATTTCCTCTTAGATGTTCACATCTGATAGCATGTTGTCTTCTTGCAAGAGAATGTATTTTTAAGTCAAAAGATTAAATCTCTAATGGTTGAATACAAAGCATCAGGAAATAGGAGAGACACTTTAAGAGGTCATTTCCAAGTGCTTCAAAATAATAAAATGAATGCATATTAGAGTGCTTTTACCTATCTTGAACCTTTTCATAAATTATATGTTGCTAGTATTATTAGAAAAAAAATATGGGTTGGGTGAATCTTTCCTATATTATATTCTGGTGGTAAAATATTTTTATAGTCCCTTTTTGTTATATTTTATTTTTGATAACATCCTGATCATAATTTTAAAGTTTAGATTTTAGCTTGTGATAATTTAGAATTAATTTGAAACTAATTAAAAAGGAGGTAGCTCAAGTAATATTTTATTTCTATATCTTAAAATATCTGAAGCATAGAGTCTCTGAAGTGTCTCTCTGAAATATCACATTGTATAAATAATAATAACAATAAAAACACTTACTTAGAATGTGCCAGATACTGCACTAAGGTTTTATTTTTTATGGATTATGTTTTTTAATGTTTGTAAGAACTCTGTGTGGTAGGAACTGATTGCTCTTCTTTACAGAGGAGAAAGTTGAGGCCAAGAAATCCTCAAAATTTGTTCAACATTCAAAGCTGGAGAATGGCAGAGTCAGACTTTGAGCCTGGTTCTAGTTCATTCCACAGTCCTTCACTTCCAACCATTGCACTCCAGACATAAAGACATGCCACGCCCGTTCTTATTAAATGCCAAGTGTGTACCAGGCAGTGCTCTTAGATACTTAAATGCCATTCCCCGTCGTTGGTCGTGTTTAAGTGGACTGTTCAATCTTGCATAGCTTAGAAGTAGCACAGCCAGGTCCCAGACTCAGTATTAATATTTCCACCACACGACACTAATCTCAATCAGGCCAAGAATAATGTAAAACAGAAGGAATCCTATTTTAATTCTAATTCAATTCACCCAGAAAATCCTTAGTTCAGAGTCCCTCTAAAGCAAGAAGTATAGAATTCACTATTTTTCACTTATTGAGTTAGGTTTTAAGTTAAAATAATAACGAAAACTTTAGAGTTGCCATGCATAGTTTCTAGGTTAAATGATGTCTGGCCTGTATCTTGTTGTACCTGGGAAGAAGTTGTTTTGATTTGCTTCATAGAATTCAGAAACCAGACTTTTCATTGATTAAAGTGATTTCCTCAGCATTATGGTATTTTAAACACCATAATGGATTAGGAACAGAATTCTTATATAATGACATAATGAGTGAGATGCTGTTGTACAATAAAAGGGAGAAAGTATTTAATTAAGGAGATAGAACTTCCTTGACCAAGTAACTAGGTGAGGACAGCTGCACAGATGACAACTGTTATGACAGGAGCAGATTGGTGGCCTCAGACGTTTTGAGTGGGTCTCATTTCAATGACATTCTCAAACTGGAAGACTGATGGCAACTTTGAGTTCTCAGGGCTTCATACGATTCTGCTTTAAAATCCCATTCTCCCCTTGCATTTAGCCTTTTTCGTCTGTAACTATTCACTACCACTCCCCTAGCAGCTTCAAAAGAGGGCTCCCTCCATCCCAATCTTCCCCAAGTGGGAATCTCTGTGCTGCGCTGTATAGTAATGACCTCCACCTGCCGTTGCCCAGCCCGCAAGAGCTCAGACGTGAAGAACAGGTACAGCTCGTGGGGTGGGGGACTCTCTTTGTGGGAAAGAAGGGTAAGAAGCAGTACCTTTGTATCTGGCATGTCAGAGTTAATTGGATTAATTATATTCCCTGCCACAGTGGTTTTTAAAGCAATACTTCCTAGTGCAGTTTTAAAATGTAGTACCCACTGTATTAGTTCCCTATGGCTGCCATAACAAAGCCTCAGAAGTGAAGGGGCTTGAAACACCAAAAATTACACTCACGGAACTAAGGGCGAGTAGTCTGAAATCCAGGTGGCAGCAGGGCCATACTTTCTCCTGAGGCTTTAGGGAAGAATCCTCCTTCGCCTTTCCCAGATTCTGGCACTTTCTGGCAACCCTCAGCCTTCCTTGGCCTGTAGCTGCACCACTTCAACCTCTGCTTCTCTTTTCACATCTTCACACAGCCTTGCTGTCTGCTGATGTGTCTGCCTTCTCTTTATATGGGGATACCAGTCATTGCATTCAGGGCTCACCCACAAACTCCCTATGACTTCATTTTAACTAAGTACATCTGCAAAAACCTTGTTTACAAATAAGGCCACAGTGTGAGACCGTATGCACACATGAATTTTGGGGGTACACTAGTCAACCCACTACAAAGTGTTAATCTATGTTGGGCATTGGCTTGGCTCCCAGCACATAATAATGAGCAAAAACCATAGTATATTGAAAATATGTGCTCTTTGAGAGCACAAAATAGGGGAAATTGATCAGGTCAAGAAGTTGGGAGAGCCTTCCTGAACTGAAATATGAGAGTTGAATGGGGGAGAGAAAGGTGTTCCAGACCAGGGGGAGAGCAGGTGTAAGTGACCTAATGGAGGGAAGGAGCACATGCGAGGAACCAAAATACAGCCACCATAGCTGGTTTTCTCATACTTTACAGGGTTAAAAATGAGAATGTGCCCAAATCCTGGTCTCTAAATATAATATAGTGCTAAAAGTAGACAGGCACTTGGAATCAATGTTTGACTCTTGGTTCCGAATAAAAATATACTAGATGTCAATCTTGTTGTACCAAAGAATAAGATAATCAACAGACTACTGGGGCTGTGTCCCAAGGATATAAGAGGCAACTTAGAGAAGCTCTTACTGCTCAAAGATGCAACAATTTGAGTATCAGTAAGATATTACTGAAAAAACTGAAACACATCAAGTTTAAATCCATAAGAAGAAAATAATATTGAAAAATCTCACTTTTCAATGTTGGTGGCTTCCAGGGAACCAACTCATTATTTTGAAAACCAGTAACAAGAGGAAAGAATAAAACATTTACTTCTGTTGCCTCTATGAGTGCCTACGAATAACCATAGAGTTGCTGAAGAAAGACTTCTGCCCATGTAAGTCAGCTAATGGATGATAAAGGAATGGTAAAAATATCACCATATTTTAAACCCCTCATGGAATAATGGGTCTAGGCATTTATTATTTTTTAATATCTCTAAAAGAGAGACAGCTGAATATTATGTGCCTCTACAAATATTTTACCCCAAATTTGAACCTGAATTGAGGTATCTTCTGGAGCTGTCTACACTTTATAGGAACATGATAAATGATGTGATAGAGATGTAGTCAGCAAAAAAATTCTGCAAGAATAAATTATCTGCTTTCTTTAACAAATGAATTTCCAGGAGAAAAATCAGGGAAAAGGGACCTATCAATTAAAAGAGATAAAGGAACCATCACTCAAACGCAATATGTGGATCTTGTTTGGATCCATATCCAAATCGACCCAATGATAAAACAAACCAAAAAACCCTGCATATCTTATACAATACAAGAAGTTCAAATGAAGTCTGGATATTTGATGACATTAGAGATACTACTTTCTTTTGTGTGGGGGTGGATAAGAAGAGTGACATTTTGTTTATGTTTCAAAAAAGAGTTCTTACCTTTTTGAGATATATCTGAAATATTTATGAATGAAATAATATAATAGTGAAGATTTGCCTCAGAATGTTTCCATTGTTGGGAAGGGAAGAAGTTGGCAGAGTAGACGGAATGAGCAAAACCCTGAGTTGAAGGGTTTTGTAGCTGGTTAACAGGTGTGTGCTGAACTACATTCTCCCCCCCCCTCCCTTTTTGGTATTCTTTACTTTTGTCACTGAAAAGTCAGAGGGGGGAAAAACATGAAAAATGGAAAAGGACACACCTTTGTGAATTCCTGCTTCTCTTCTATGTCATTGTAAATGTTTTTATGCTTGACTCTGGGTAGCACTGGCTTCCTTGAGACTGGTCACCAAGGTAATAAGTGTTTCTAGGCAGGGAATTTGGTAGAGTTATGAGGTCAGGATCCCTTGAGGTCTTTTAAGTGTTGAATTACCCCATATCATGGGAAACTGTGAAAGACGATGAAGGCCACAGGAAACTGTGAAGAAAACTCACTACCTTTTCATGTCATTTCATTTCATTTCACTTTATTTATTTATTTATTTATTTACCCACTTACACATTTTCTAAGGGAAAGATGAACCTGGGAGAGGATGTGGAAGGCATACCAAAGAAAAAAAAAGAGACCAGATTTCTTTTTCCCTTGAACATAACAAATTAAAGCTGAAAACTAACCCAATAATTTAAATAATGACTACTTGATTGATGGTAGACACTACTTCTCAGTGAACAATCAATATTTACTTAGAACATTGCTTATATGAGTTTGAATGTTTGTTTTTTTCTGAAATTAATTTCTACTTAAAACTTAAATCAACGTTGGTGCATTTGTTTTTAAATTATTTGAGCTCTTCCCACATTGTCTGATGACTCTGTAGTAAGTTAGTTTTGTTGTCATTTTTATCAGAAATATCTTCTGGTGAAAAAATTTTCTTTGTGGCTTGTATATGCTGTTGAAGACAAGAGGGGAGATAGTAAATATGTCAATGTCTTTTATTTATTACAATATATTAAACACATATGCCATTCACAAAAATAAAATCATATACTTACTCATCAGGTATGCCTTCATAAAATGCAACTCGTGGAAATCAAAGTAAAAACACGGTCAACACCGAAACTCGTTTCCAACTCTATCCTTTCTCTTGAGCTCCAAAATGACAAATTGACTTCTGGACATTTCCATCTGGATGACCTTCCCACAAACAACTAAAAATCAATGAGCTTAATTGAGTTCAAGTCAACATTTACTTATTGAACCCCTTTTGGGACATGTGTTTGAAGCTGGGGACACAAAGATAACTAAGATTCAGCCTCCAATCCAAAGAGATAATAAAAAAACCCTAATTAGTTTCATCAAAACTTTTATTTCTTCCGAGTTCCATGTCTTAGTGGATGGCAGCACACAATCCCCAACGCCAGAAACATTTGAATCATCTTTGACACATTTCCCCTCGCAACTGGCATTCAATCCCTTTCCAAGTCTTTTTTATTCTGCTTCTAAATATTCTCTGATTCTGCACCCTCCCCGGCAGTCCTGCTGTTGCAGATTAGTTTTGCACTTTGCCATCTTTCCCCTTAAGACCCTGCACCCAAACACAAAGGGGCAAACCACCCAGCGCCAGCTCTGTGCAGGTGCTGGAGGGCTGGGCCCAATTTTGCCAAAACTTTGACTATATTTTTCCCTACCAGAAACTAAAAATCCTAATTTTTAATGAAAACTCTTGGGTTTAAAATATTGGCTCATATTTTGAAACCACTTAGCAAGACAAATTACATCCACCGGCCAGTTTATAACCCTTGCTTTTTTGCTCTGAACCTCTCATCATTTATTATTATGGAAAACTATTAATTTACTAGGACACAGATCAAGTGCTATTTAATCTGTGAATCCTTCTCTAAGCTGAGTCAGAATTAATGGCTCACTAGCGTAAACTGTCATAAACCTTGATTAAACTCCAATCTAATAATCAAAAAGTATAACATGCTTGAGTTACACAATAGATTCTTTAGTTATTTAATATAATGAGAGTTTATTGGGGAACAAAAAAGCTGTTGATATCAGAAGAAAAGAAACCTTTGACTTTCTCATCCTATTCAAAAATTTTGATGTAACAAACAAGTAAAAACTTCAGAATAAATAACCTTTTGGAAAAGCAAGAATTTGAAATGGGGGAAGAGTTCTATGTAAGTAATTCAAAAGGTTATAAAGGCAGGCAAGGAAATCGGGGGCGCATTCTAACAATATAACCGTGGGCAACATAACATACAAATTAATTTAAAAGGAGAAATTGACAACTTTATAATCATACTGGATTATTAATGTTTCAATTAGAAACAGTTTAAGCATGCCAAAAATTAATGAGGATTAGAATATATGAGCCAAACAGTTGACAAAGTTGATCATAAAAATAATTATACATACAGCCACACAACATCTTATACCCAGTGTTAAAAATTATGCATTCTTTTTACGTTTACATTACACATTTACAAAAACTGACCATGAATTAAGTCATAACACAAAGGAAACTGTACATAGTCTAAAAAGTGATATACAGAGACTAGAATCTCTAATTATACTACAATTAGATGAGAAACAAGAGAAGGCAGTTAAAAAAAATCTATATGGAAACTTAAAAATTTACTTTTAAATTACACAGAGATTAGAAAGCATGACTGGCATAAATTGGTTTTCAGATTGGATGAGAAACCAAACCGAGTGCTGTATACAAAGGGCATATTCAAAACAAAGTAACTCAGAAAGATTGAAAGGGCAGATGAGGCAATGGAGGTAAGTATTAGGCAGAAATACGTGGAGCAATGATATTAACCTCAGTCCATCAAAACAAAGGTGTAAATGAGGCAAGGAAGTATACTTAAGAATAAAAGGCAAAAAAAAAGTGGATGTAACTTTTATTTTTTAATTTAATTTTTTTTATCCTTACCCAAGGACATCTTTTCTTTGCTTTTAGAGAAGAAATGTGGGGGGAAGGGAGAAAGGGAGACATTGATGTGAGAGAGAAACAGCGATCAGTTGCCTTCTTGTACAGGCCCCAACCGGCGACAGAACCCGTAACCTGGGTGTGTGCCTTGACCAGGAATAGAACCCCCAACCTTTCACTCTATGGGGTGATGCTCCAACCAACTGGATCACACCAGCCAGGGCTGGATGTCACTGTTTTAAATTTCAATCACTAAATCAAAATGAGAAGCCAAAACTGATATTTGGCCTGGCCACCTTTGTGAAAGGTATACATTCTATACCACCATCAGAAAAAAAAAACATCCTCCCCCAAATCCACCTTCCCTTGGAGATAAACCACAAACAATCGAGAACACTGGAGTTCCTTCCAGAATGAAGCCTCAAAGCCCTTTCCTGTCAAAGCTGCTGACTGAGGGGAGAACAATGTTACCTCACGTCTAGAGACAGGCAGCAATTCTTGCATAGGACAGTCACTGAGGGAAAATGACCTTTCAACATCAGTGAGGAATTAGAAACAGATACGCCATAACTTGATGTTCTCGGCTACTTTCAATACTGGCTACATCCTTTATTCAAGAAACCAGTTTTCCTGAAGGCTGGACTCCCCCATAAATATTGCAAATAGGAGTATTTAATGCTCAATTCTTTTTTTCTTTGAATGTCCCTTTATTACAACATCCAGGTATATATATCAAGCACAAAAAGTAGGAGATGTAACAGAAACATATTTGGACAAAGGGACAAATTTGTTCAGAAATGGACAGAAATACAATGATGGAAATATCAACTCAAATTTTGACCCATGGAAAATTAGGGAGACAAAAATTTTTAAATCTGAAGAATATGATTAATCTATACTAAAAAAACTAGAATATTCTTTTCTTTATTACTTTTCACCTTTCTCACTGTTGATTGCCCATGAAACAAGATGAAGATATTTAGTGCACCTAACTGCCTTCTGCCACAAACTTCACATTTGCTTGTTCGCATTCCCATTGTTACATTGATAATATTCACAACATTTTCCTTCAAACCCTTTCCCCATATATTTATTTACTGCTCATCACTAATGCCTTCGTTATGGATTCTCCCGTCATCTCTTATTTGACTAGCCAAGCAGCTTCCTTTTTTTTCCCAAGAAGCACTGGTGACTCCTCTCTCCTCTAAGTTCTCTGATATCTGGACATTCACAGGGCTATTGTTGAGAGTTTAGGCTCTGTAGGCAGACCACTTAAGTCTGAATTTGAGCTTTGCTACTCACTATGTGGCCTTGAGCAAGTAATTGTACTTATGGTTTAATTCCTTAGCTTAAAGGACAGACACCTATAAGTTGTCTATTCTGTGTGTTGGTCCTACCCACACCCATCTCAGATCTGCTCCAGACCCTGCCCTGCCTTATTCTATTCTCCAGGAGGCTGGCCGCTGCTCTCTGCCTCGTCTAAGATCCCTGGACCCTGACTTCCACCTGGATTTGGCCAATTCGAGGAAGGGGTAGGAGAGAGGTGGGTATTTTCCCCTTGTTTCCTCCTGCTAGACCCCTCGTGAGGACAGTCCCTGGGGGCGGCCACTCCTTCCCACTGGATTCCATTAACACTGCTTTTCTCCTCTCATTCCCCAGTCCTGAGGGTGGTAATGCTATCCTACTGCTCTGTTCTCTGGGTATCTCACCAGACCTTATTATTCCTTTAACCTTGACTACCTTTCTGAGCAGTCCCTTTGTTACAAAATTTCTTCATTTAAAATATCTAGGGAGAACTGTGTTGCCTGCCAGGATCCAGTATGATACAGTCTTTAGTTTTAGGAATGGCCCTGAAGACTGAATTTTCAGACTGGGTTACTAATATAGAAAGCAAATTCTTGGATGACCTCTACGCCTGGGAAGAGAGGACAGAAGCAATAGGTGGCATGCTGTGACATCATGATCACCCAAATTACTCTCGTAGTGGTGCAAGATGGAGAGCCAGTGAAGGGGGAGCTTTAGAGTCCTCAGGCAGCTGTACCCCCTGATATTGAGACAATGATGATGATGAGCATGCAGAGAATGTAAGAACTTGTGTAAAAGTAAATGTATTGCTTTACCTTCAATTCAAGACAAAAATGATGAGAACCAGGAAGATTCTATGGATGCCTTAAGAGAATCCCTTACTGTTTAAAGCTGCAGAGCAGCCAGAAATAAGGATCAGCCCTGAAACTGAGCTGCTCAGTGGCAGAATTACAACTCATTACAGGATACTCTTTTAAAAAATGTCTATATTACAGATGTCAGCTTATTTACCAACCACCATGATGCTTACTCCAAAGACTCATTTACAAAGTGGCATGGCATCAGGGTCGGATGTTATGCATGGGCTTAACAACATCGACTCATCCTTATCGGGGTAATCTGACTACTACTCTATTGCTGAGTGTCCACCCTATCTACAGCACAGGCTAATACTTGGTCCCCAGTACGGTTCCTTTCTTCAAAGGAATCCAGTGCTAAATTGTATATCTTGGTTTCCTATCATCACGGAGAGGAAAGCTAATTTAATGTACAACTATGTGTATTGGATTCATATTCTGGTTACAGATTTCTCTTTCATTCATACATTTCTTCTGTCAGCACTACCATCACCATGAGGGACCCACAAAATGCCACGGTATTCTAATATCATCATCTTCTACCAAGAAACTTACTCACAGTGAAAGAAGTATAGCAACCAGCTCAGGCTCATGAATTCACCAGTCTTCCTACTTTTTTATGACCTATAAGCAGCTTGAGTGACAGAGCAGTAGAAAGTCCTGCTTAAGGGCAAGTTCAGGGTCAGCATGAAGATAATGCTCTGGGATGTCATACTGCTATTTTACAGAAAGTAATGTATGTGTACTTCACACCAGTAATGCTTGTGCCATTTCCCCACATATACCATCTGGGAATTCAGGAGTGGAGCTGTGAGTGATCCTTCGCTCTATGCCACCTAATCATCTAGAATTTCATCTTTCCTGTTTCTACAACCGTGATCTTGGTGTTTGGGAGTCCTTACTGCCTAAGGAAGGGGGGCTTCCACAAGGTTAGACAGTTTTGTTGCATTAAATGCCCCTGTCTGTTTTAAGTTCTCCAAGGCCCGGAAGCAACAGGCTATGATGCCTGATTCCTGTTACCAAAGGGGAGTTAGGTAACTGTTATACAAGGTGGCAGGGAGGACTAGGTCTGAAATGCAATCACTAGAACACCTGTAGCTCTTACCACCACCTGGTTCTCTATATATTTGTTTCTTGTCTCCATTAAACTGTGAGATCCATGAAGGAAGGACTGTGTTTCTATCTGTGTCATTGCTCTGCCCCTGGTTTCTGAAGTTTAGCAGCTGCTTAATATTTGCTAGTGAATGAATGTGTCCTAGTGACTCTCAAGAGTTAAACTTGACTCTGGAGCCTCGATTTGTGTTGAAGTTCCATGCTTTGTACCTGTTTGACCTGGGAGAGTTTATGACCTGAACCTTTCTCTTCTTTAGAATTCTCACTCATACAGGTCCAACTCTCTGATTCATGAACCCCAAATCCAAAATGCTTGGAAAGCCCTAAGTTTTTGTCAGTTTGCCACGAACTGACATGAATTGCTATAAGCTATGTGTAGAATATATTTTTCCAACTTAGTGTGAATATTTACAGATTCACTGCAAAATACTAATAGGTTTCAGTACAGGGTGCTTTTCCAGGGCCCTTGGATTTCATGTCTTATAGGGAACATGCACCTTACTGCCTTCTAAAATCTGAAAAATTCAAATTTCAACACACATTAGGCTCCAGAGTTTTTGAATATAGAATTGTATACCAATAATGGGGACTACCAAGGGTTTATGGTTTAGAGGGTGGAGGGATCAAGCAAAAAGGAAAAGAAAAAGGACTCATGGATGTGAACAACACTCTGGTGATTGGGAGGAAAGAGAATATAAGAGGAATAAATGGTAATGGAAACAATACCATAAGATTTTTAAAAATAAATAAATAAGCATAAAAATGATTAAAAAATAATGGGGATTATCTTATGGGTTGTTGTGTGGGTTCCATAAATATGCCAAGTGTTTAGCACCTGCTACATAGTAAACAATAAATGTTAGCTCTCAGCATTCCAAGATCTTTTGTTTTCTCTGATACTTCTGGGACTGAGATCTCTTTAACTCTTTTCTGTCATGTCTGAGACCAGTGTGTATCAATGAGAGCTTATCTTGGGGGATGGGTAATGTGTATTATGATTATTTTCCTTAGTGAGAGGGACAGGGGAGAGGAGGACAGCCTATGTGGATTATAGGTAACTGTTTTATGAGCCTGGTTTTTGTTGCCACTACTCCAGTTTGGTCCAAAGCCTTGCCCTGAGATTACAACTGTGTGAGGTCATGTCCGAGGCCTGGGTAGATATCCAACTTGGCATGGATCCTGGAAACTTCTTTCCCTAGAGACCATCTGCACTTTCTTCTCTCTCCCTGACTGCTGTTCATGCCACTGAAAAATGAGGCTGACCCTACAACCTCATCATTTGCTGGGAAGAAGTTCCTTTCTTTGTGGCCTCTATCTTGGGCCACTTGCTCCTTCAGAAGAGCTTGTTTTATGTCTCTTCTGTTCATATTTTCTTGTTTATAGTCTTCTGTTCTGCTAGACATATATTCTATTGGATATAATTAGTCCCAGGTCATTGTGAATAGCCTGCTTTCTCTTTGTTGCTTTGTTCTCAGCTGGAAAAAAAAGAGAGACACAAAATAGTCAGTGAGCTCTGGAGGCTTTTTCTGATTCTGGGAAGACACAGGTAGATTCTTATATGTCTTTTCTTTGAACTTTATATGCCTTTTGTTTCCTTTCTGCTTTGGAATCAACTGTGTGTTTGTGAATATGTGTGTCTGTATGTTATATATACATACATTATGCATCTGTCTTTTTCTCTCTCTCTCTTTCTTCTTTTCACTGTTAGTAGCTATACCGGTTCCTGTAATAACAACAATAACCTCTGTCTCCCCCTTCCCCTCCCCCCCACTTCAGATTATGCTTTCCACAGAGTAGGCAACAAGGCTCTTTTTCTTCTGATGTTTGATTGCTGCTTCTCTATTTTTTATGTATTGCTTTACTTACATTCTGTAAATTTCTTTAGTTGTGGTGGGAGTGAATCTGTTCATAGTTTAACTCTGCCAGCTTACATTGAAAATGTCATCTACTATATTATCTTTTATAATATAAAGGTATGTTGTCCTAAAGGGCATTTCATAGGAATTATTGGATAAGGGTAATTAGCTATAGGGTAGTTAAATTTTTGTGTTCATAGGGAGTTAAAAAAAAAAACAAAACCAAATCCATAGAATTGAGCCCTGCCAAGTGCCAGTGAGAGGCTATCATCAATTAAGGTGCGCCAGTCCTTCAGTCCATACATTCATTCATTCCACACACACTTTTTGAGCACCCGCTATGAGCTAGAGACCTGTGGACAGAGCAGAAAAATGAAAGGAACTGAAAATTTTGCTTTTATGGAGATTATGTTCCGTTGAAGAGAAACACAAACAACAAAATAAACAAGTATATTATATAGCTAATTAAAAGATATAAGAACTATGGAGAAAAAATAAATCAAGAAAGGACAATAGAGCCCAAGATAGGAAATAGTTATAGCTTCTTCTCTTTGTGGAAGGCGTCCCTAAGAAGGTGACATTTGAGAAAGATTTAAAAGATATGAAAAAGCAAATCATGTATATTTGGTCGGGGGGTGGGATGCATTCCAAGCAGAGGGAACCACAGCAAGGTAACATTTCTCCACTCCCATTTTTCTCCTCTCTTCTTCTGGACGTAGCAGCTAGAGGTCCTTTAGTGACAGAGATGCTCAGGCAACTGTTTCAATGCTTCAGTTCTGTGCCCATGTGTAATGTAGCCTGAAGGGGCTGATACTTTAAAGCAATTATTAACATTTGCAATCATTTAAGTATCTCTGTTGGCTATACAAGAGTGAATATGTATAAATGAGTGACTATTGAAGAATATATGTCATAACAAACTTAACTTGGTGCTTGTTCTTTGAGTTGGTACCTGTAGGTGAGCAGTTCAACCCTAGCAGGTGCCCGAGTGGGTATCAGCAGAGACTGGTACCCAAGAGTTACAGATCTGTCAGATCCTTTCAAGGAAAAATCTGTTCTTTGTTACTCTTCGTACCTTGTTCCTTCATGTCATACTTGAATAGTGGTCCGGGTTTGAACTGTTATTTCCTCTCTAGTCTCTCTCTGCATTGATCTCCACTTCCTAAAGCAGAAGAATGTGATCTCAGAGGAAACAAATTCCTGCTTCAGTGGGTTGGATGGTTTTATAAAGTGATTTTAATCTGCAAGTAAATTTTTCTCCTGAGAATATATGCTTGTTTTTTTTTTGAGAAAGGATTTAACAAATAATTTTTAACATATGCCCAATTTTATTTGAAAAAAGCATAATAAAACATTACTTGGGATTTAGAACAATAATCTCAAAATAGCTGAGAGACTATAGTCCCACTTGGGAAAAAAATCACTAGGAAACCATTTTTTCCTTCTCATTCTGAGCATTGCATAAAGCAAATCCAATTCGCAGCAGCTCAAGTATATGCTCAAAGAGAAATCTCAAGTCATTTTCATCCCAGGACCCTGGAGACCTCATTATGCTGCCATTGCGAACAGACTGCAGCAAGTTGTTGGTGCCTTTCTGTGAGTTAAGTGAATGGCCCAAGGATTGCTATGCAGACACATTAACTAGTTGCTGGTTTGTACACAAATAGGTGCAGTGTACCCTGCTTTATGGAGTTAATGCATTTTCGAAGAATTGTGTTCAATTTAATTGTCTCTTAAAAGTTTTGCATCAGTGATTCTCAAAGGGCACCTTCCCTGAGCAGGTTTATGAGAATCCTGAAGGTTTACTGGTCTTTTAAAAAATTCCCATGTACCTTCTCCCCACCCCCACCCCATTCTACTATATCCTTCCAAGGGGACTAAGAATCTCTGCTGTGGAGAATTACTCTTCTTGTCTGGCTCTCAGAAACGTTGGAGCGGAGACAAGGTTGAGAGCCAGGAGGGGGCTTCCCCCTCTGGTCCTGCAGAAGCAAGCCTGCAGTCCAATCTCATGGCACTTTCCACAGTGAATTGTGATTCTTTGTCCATATGTGTACAACTGAAGAGCACCTTGAGGGTAAGAGTGGCAATTGTTTATTTTGTAAAAATTGTACATAGCAGCTACTCAATCAATATTACAGAATGGGCGAATGAGTGATTTTCAAAGGTACTGTATCTTGAAGGATGAAAATAGTATAAGGTTATCTCAGTCCTTTAGGGATTCAAAATGCAAGGAGCAGAATAAAACAGGCATATGTAAAAAACAGATCTCAGATTAAACCACACTGATTGTGTTAGAATAAAGCCTATTAAATGAGAGACTGTTTTATTTGGCTGAGCACCTGGATGGATTTGCCTATCAAAGAGGGAAATGATACTGATTTTGAGAGTAATGACTAGAGGGAATTGAATTGTTCTACTAAACAGAATGAAAAAATTAGAGTTTCTAGAAGGTGTTCTGGGAGGGAGGGGGATGGACTGAAGATGACAGAAGTGGGGGCCGAGAGAGAGAAGCCAGTTTGATGGCGGGAAGCTGGGGTGATGCACGAGGTGGAATGGCCACCAAAACCCACATAACAAATCCCCAGATCTTACTACTGACTGCGTTGCCTTTTTTGGACTGTTGTTCAGTTATAACTGTTGAATGCAGATCTGCTGGCTACAAGTCACACCATTTCTCCTTCTTCGTAGAAGATATAAGATACACACCTCATACATAGAGTTCTGAAGAAATCTGGTGCAAAATAGCAACTGAACGTCAGATGAATGACAGGATAAATAGTAGAGAAGTTCAAAGTGAGGAAAGTCATGTGAGGTGAGGCAGGTGGAAACTTCTATTTTCTATTTGAAGGAATTAAAATTCATCTCTAATCTTATGAGAAATATGAGTTTCTGATAGGGGATTATTGTTTATTAAGTAAATTTCTACTCCCTTTATCTTGAATATATTTATTTGACTCCTAGAATTTGTCGAGCACTGTGCTAGACTGTTCAAGTATAAAGATCATTAAAACATGATCCTTGTCTTTGAGGAACATAAATAGAAGTATGAGAATGGTTTCATGAGCAAATAATGACAGCACCTTATAATGTGATAAGCCCTACAATGGTTTAAGAACACACATGGCAGAATACACATGGGAAGCACTCTTTCTGTCTGGGTGGTTTCAGGGAAGATTTCACTAAGAACTCGCTGTTTGAACTGTGCCTTGAAGGGCATGTAGGCTGTGAGTAGGTGGAGATTAAGAAGAGTGTTTTAATCAAAGGGAATAATCTGAGCAAAGCTGAGAGACCTGAAGTGCATGGGTATGTGAATACAGCAAAGCTCAGTATGGCTGTACAGAGTGTGTTGGGAGCAAGCTGCATTGTTACATTGGGCCAAGGAGGTGAAAGGTTTGAATGACATTATTTATAGACAGAAGGAACCTTCATAGGCTTCTGAGCTGGAGAACATGATCAGATTTACTTTTGAAAGATAATTGTGGAGGATGACAACAAAAAAGGAGAACCTGATGGCCAACAGTTTGTGGTATTTACTTTGTTCTCAGTACATTGAAAGTGATACACATTAACTACTCATGACCATGCCGATACAAAGGTCCTATTATTAATCCCATTGTACAGATGAGAAAACTGTACAGGTTACATAGCACATAAATGGTACAGTCAAGTTTGAATCCACTGGTCTAACTGCAGAGTTGTACTTTTAAATGTTATACCAAATGCATCTGTTTTAAACAGAGGCAAAATGTGCAAGATAGATATGATGAGATTTTAAAATAAGACAATGCACAGGATGATAAAAGGAGTGGAACCCAAAACCACAGGAAGTGCGGAAGTAAGAGAAGACAAAGGTGAGCAGATTTCTTATTTGGATTGCCTGATAAATGGTGAAGATAGTAACTAAGAGAGATGTATCACTTTACTCAGAAAGAAAGAAAAGTGTACCTTTTCAAGGGTACAATGGGTTGCGCCCTTTGTGCCCTCAGTGAGCACCTAACCGAATGGTAACACTGACACACAGTCCTGTTTCAGGGTGGATGGTCAACGTCAAATTCATGGAAAGAATAAAATGCTGATGTTACAACTGTTGGGTTAAATTTAAATCTGTGCCCACAATGCCAAAGATTCAGACACAGAGGGAGAGTTCACTGAGTCCATCAATCACTCCATCTCTGGGTGTCACAGAGCAGCAACATCTGGAAGGCCAAATGAGTTCCACTTTTTACATAGTTCCTTTGCCATCATGTGCTGCCACACTGAAGCAATGAGGCCAACCTCAGACATACATGCGAAGCAGCAGCAGTGACAGCATCTTTTGTACAAACTCTTTTTGCCCCTGGCATGTGCATACAGATTGCCGAATTTCAGGAAGGAGTAAAAATAATAATGTTTTATGTTGGCATAAAGTTTTTCATGTTTTTCGACCCTTTCCCAGGAAAAGGATCCAAAGCCCAATATGCATTTCTAAATAATTAATGACATAGCAGTACGTTTGATTCTTTAATATTTCTTTATGTGCTTTCTGAATGTCTGTAAAGTATGCAGAAATAAAATATGGGGATGCATGGGAGCTCATTAGAGTCAAATCACACGTTTTCTTCTTTGTGTACTTTCAAAAATAGCTGGGGGAATGTTAAGATGTTTCATTTCCTGCAAGCCGACCTATTCAGAGGGTAATCTCTGTTTCCTGAGCCCTAGGTTTCCACATTGTTAACATGCTTTCTATTTATTACTTTTTAAAATTTGTTTATTCACTGTGCTCGTGCAGTCATTCCGTGTGCAGTAGCATGGTGGTGGGCAGTTTCCGTTTAAAGCCGCTGGAAGACAGGGCTCTGTCTGCTCACTAAGGATGCCTAGCATGGCCCACAGGGCTGGGCAGAGGTATGCTGATGAATGACTCTGCTTTATGACAATGTGGCGAATCATAGTTTCTGAATACCTGTGGGGAATCCTGGGTGGTTATTTGCAATATAGACTCATCACTTTTAGCTGTAGTATATTTTATATGTAGAAATATATAGCATAGTAAATGATAACTGAGGAAAAGATAGCATTTTTTCCATCAAACATTCAAGAAAGTGATCCCTAAGACCTTGAAAGATAGCACCTGATCATTTTACATAATGCTATCAAGAGCTGCAGGATATTAAATGTCTTTCCTGCCATCTACTTTACAGATGAAAGTGTGAAGCATTAACATTTTTTAAAAATCCAATTTAATATCTACAGCACCCTAATTGAGGCATTAATATTATTCCCGTTTTATAGATAAAGAACCCAAAGTTTGAAGAGATTAATTTTCTGGAGGTCATACTATTAACAAAGCAGGTTTGAACAGAGGGGCTCCAAAGACAATGTTCCTTTTACCTTCTACCACAGCCAGGCCTGAGGGTTAGCAACATCGCAGGAGACTCGGCGGGCTTTGGGGGATCAAAGGTTCTAATAAGGTCAAAGAACCAACCCTTCAGTTGGAACAGAGAGGCTATTTACAGATTATCAGTCAAGCAAAACCCTCCTCCCCACACTGCACTGATGTTCAATGTTTATTTAAGCGTAATTCCCCACTAGGTGGACTTAGCCATTTACTCATTTGATGCCCTTGGGGAAGACAAATAATTTATAAGTACTGTTTATGTGATAAAGTACAAAAAACAGTGAGAACAAAACATATTTGTACTAGTTTATTTAAATTCTATTTCTTTCCATCTATTTATAAACATAACTGTTCATTGACCATCTATAATGTACAATTTTATTGTGCTAAGCACTATAGCAAGGTTTAAATAACAACAAGAAAAGAAGAAGAAAAGAAATATACTTGTTTATCCCCTTAAGTTGGCCTGGGGAAGAGTACACCAGCTGTTCCCTAGCACACATCCCTGATGCAGACTCCAGCCAGCAGGGTCTGTGTGTTGTGGCTGCGATGAATAAATTCACATGAACTACAGAAGTCCTGTGGAGAAAAAGAGACGGCATGGCCACTCTCTGAGAGGGGGGGGGGGGCAAGAGGGCCCCAGCCTGTGCCTGGACAGGCTTTTATTGCTTTTCTGGGTACATTACATAGAGGATGGTCCTCATTTACTATGCACAGATTTGCTTTAGTTATTACCTTTTACATATAACAAAGGAAAGAATGTTGCTAATTACTTTTTTAAAAAGGATGTTGGCAAATGTAAAGGAAAAAGTGGTTGAACTGGCTACACTCCATCCTTAGGAAGTTTAGCACAGACTTTAGGAAGTTACTTTAAAGATATGCAGTAGACGTTTTCTGCCTCAATTCAGGGTGAGAGAGTTTTAGCAAAAGGCAAGCCTCAAAGCAGCCTAGGTACAATGCAGGCCTGATTCCCACAGGAAAACCGATCCATGGGCTCAGTTTCCATGTGCCAACTCATTCCCTACCAGTTTTCTGAGTTAGAGGCTGGGCTACATTCACCATGTCACCCGGCTAGGTTCCCTATATACCCTGCCTTTATTTTTTTCTTTTTGCTTATCCACAAAGCACAGGTGTTTAGATATGTTCTAGCATCTTTGTTCAAAAAATTCTAAATCAAAATGACAACATATTCAATTTTTCAAGTGTGAAGTAGTATTATAAAATTGAACGAGTGAAATTGACATGTGACTGATATGTTTAGCTATTTGGGGGAAGTTAACCATGACATTGCAAGTATGATTCAAGTGTGCATGTACGCAAAACACTGAACCACCTGAGGGTAATCCCAGGATGGAAACACAATTTGGATTAGAAATCACCTGTAATTGCTGAAAATTCCACAGGAAGAAACTGGAATGTATAAAACTGTTACTTAATTTTTCTATGAAATCTGTTCTTTTTTAATGAGACACCATTGCCATACATTAGCAGAAAACTGAATTTGTTACCATGCAGGTAAACTTGATCAGAACAATGACTACTCTGTTCATGTGCTAAGTCAAGTCTGGGTTGTTCTTGCTTCCACTTTCAAATCACGTACTGCTTTGCATTCAAGACTATACTCTCTCTAGCATTGTTTTAAAATGCATCTAAACTCTAATTTTAAAACATCTCTAGATTTAAGAGTATCTGAATTCTCTTGTGACCTTGCTTCCTTGCGACAAATGATGCCCTGTGAGGTCACAGGGGCAATTTCAAAGAGTAGCAGAGGCCATCCTGTGGGGTCGAGGGGAAATCTCAGTAATTACAGTGAATTCTGTCTCGTTGCACTATCATTTGTACCTCTTTCATGAAAGACCACATAAAAAAACGTGATCTCTAGAACAGAATCAAACAGTTTACAAAAAAATGGGAATGAGATGGGAGGAAAATATAGAACAAAAAGAAAGGAAAATAAAGAAAACAATATACAGTTGATGGCTGAATGTTTTCTAGACAATAGTGTCAATGATTTTTGTATAAATTTGCAAACAGTATTGCATGCCAAGTGAAATTCAATAGTGATGAAACATAATAGCGATGAAGCACAATGGTTAAGAAACTAGTCTCAAGGAAGAGGACCCGTATTTTACCGAACCTCTTGGGCATAGTTTGCCTAGCATAACACTATTACATCTGTTTGTTCATGGATCCCCAGTTTGCCTGTTAGCTCATAAATTACCCATGGCTTAATTAGCACCTTTACATCAAGGACATGGGCTGAGGTCCTATGAAAGTCTCAAGATGAAAACAGTAGAATTTTCTTAGAGCACTTGTGATGCTTTTGAATGATACATCTGAATCTAGGGTTGCACATTTATTTGTAAAGAAACAAAGTTAGATAGCATTTTAAACAACAATGAAAAATGAGATCCTTGCTATGCATGAGGGGTATTTGTCTGGTGATTTACAATTGCCATTCTTACCTCTCAAACAAGCTGTGTTGTCCACCCACGTGGTTTTCTCCACCCCATGGGACTCTGTGGGAGGTGCCTCAGACAACATCAATGCTAAGAGACACCCACCTACTTTTGGAGAGCTTGACTCATTCTTTGGCTGGTGACCACTTAGAAACTGCTATAAATCTTACATGTTCAGGCAAATATGTGCATTTTTGGTGGGAGAAGCAGGGTGAAGGTGAATTTGAAGGCAAAAATGAGAAATTAAGTATCCCTCATGATGCAAATTTTCTGAATTTTTTTTTTGTAGAAAATAATGGAGCAGAAGTGATTCCTTGAGTCAAAGAATCTCAGAAAGGTTAATAGAGAAATTTGGGAGTGCCCAAAGCTACCAGGAATAGTACTAGTTGTTTTTGTTTTTTATATGTGAATTTTTCTGGATAGAAGGTTCATAGTTTTTTTGAATTTTTACAAGTGCTTCTGATATAAAAAAAGGGTGACAATTGGTCTAGAGCAAAGGTGGCAAATAAATTTGATCTAAAGCACAAAGATAAAACTGTAAAGAGCAGTTTCTTGGAGTTTTGCGATGAGAAGTATACCAAGTTTCAGCCCAAAGGAGTTATAAGCAGTATCTGTTAGGTATTTGTGTGGTGGAAGAAATGTTTGCTGTCCCTAACTTAAACTGATTTTTCCCAGAAGAATCAGCAAGTGTTGTGTTCCTAATAGTATTATTTAAGAAATATTATTTACGTTCTAAGGAGAATATAAAACAGGGGTATTCTGCTTAGTCTATGACTGAGTTATAAATTTATTTAAAAAGTTCTTGACTGTGATTTAAGTTGTTAGCTTCCCTTTCTTCATATTTTTATATTGGAACCATTTGTTCTCATTAAGTAATATTTAAGACATCTACAAATGTAGTTTCAAGTCAAAAATATTCCTTGGTATCAAATTCTGTTGTTAAATGCATGAACACAGCTGCTGATTAATTTAATAGCAACTGTGAATATGCATTAAAGACTAGAATTTGGCCCATCACTTTTATGATTATGAGGAAGCAACATGGATAAAATATGAAACTAATTTTAGTAGGTTCATAACAGAATGAAATGAGATCTACACTTAATGTTGCACAAGTCACTCTCTGCTAATCATTTAGGTCTTCTGGGAAACCTATATGCATCCTTCTTTCTTCGCTCAGTGTTCTTAGCTTTCTTAATGTCAGGGAGTAACCCAGAGCTTGAGAAGAGAAGACACACTTTTATCCCCACTTCCTCCTCATAAGGGAAAAGGGAAAGTTGAGACTGAACAGACATAGACACAGCTTACTTTATCCAAGGGTGTAACATTTCTCACTAACAAGGGTTCTTGCAAATGGTGTAGCACTACAGGGCTCTCCATTCCTACCATTTCCCACTGGCAAAAATGCAGATACCTAGGAGAAAGAGGAAGAGGAAAGAGGAAATCCAAGCTCTTTATGTGAGGCTTCAGTTGGCCAACAAATATTTACAGACCCCAGACTGGGGGCAAGACATTGGGTTTGGTGGTGGGCATGCAGATGTGAATCACTCATGGGCCCTGCCTTCAAGACTCTTACAGTCTAGTAGGAAACTTAAAATGTGCTTACCAACCACTCTGACATGAGGTTGAAAGCCAAAGTGCCTTCAGAGAGTACAAGTGAATTATTGTAAGAGTTCAGAAGGAGGATGACCTTGAGTGTACTCAGGTACCAACCCGTCCTCCAAGTTTGCATGCTGGCTTCACTCTATTAAGCTTGATTGTGTGTGGTTTGGGGGCCACTCCCCCTTCTGGTCAATGACCAGCTAAAGTTCTCTCTGTTCTGCTGTGTAAGTAGCTAGAGAGTATCAGTGCTCACCTTCTTGGCTTCGGTAGAGAAAACTGAACTCCACATGTTGTTAGGTATTATTTAATATAAGCACTCTTGAGTTTGTCTTCATGCCAGAACATTTTAATGATTCATCATCTCAGTGACGTGTCATGTTAATTTCATTTTCATGGAGCCTGGAGTTGACTTGCTGTTTCAACAGTATATTAGCCTCTCTTAAGTGTAAGTCAAAGGATAAAAAAATAATACTGTGGTATTATGGTAAGTGCCTGCTGGGAATATATGTTTAATGCTTTTGGAAATGTTATACATCTAATTAGTCAAGTCAGAGGACTGCAAGTTAAAATCAGAAAAGTGTCAACTACTTGGTAGATACCTTAAGGTAGCAATTATTGCGCAAGTCACTCTATACTAATGTAGCAATTATTAACATTAAACAGGAATGTAGGAATTATTAACATTAAATAGAAATGTAGAAATTATTGACATTAAACAGAAAGGTAGGGATTATTAACATTAAATGGAAATGTAGGAATGATTAACATTAAAAGGAAGGTAGGAATTCTTAACATTAAGCAGGAATGTAGGAATTATTAACATGAAATAGGAATTACTAACAAGGAAAATGAAATGATCAATCATAATTTTTAGTAGGAGTCTTGCAAAATATATTTAAAAAACAGCTCTTCAACCTGTGACAGTTTATTGCCGGATGCAGAAGTTCAAAGCCAAGGCCCACTGGAGGAAGGCTACAGTTCTTGCACCTTTGAGATGCTCTTGCAATGAGGATATTGCACATTGCACATCTAGAAATGAATCAACCATTATCTTTAAATTCTAGGACATTCATAGAAAACTAGAACTTGGGGAGCTAGTGCTTGTTGACTCTGCTCTCAGCTATTCCTTCACGTTTCTCTTCTTCTTGTCCTTCTGGAGGCAAACGCCACCCCTAGATGACAAACTTCATGTAGCTATTATCTCTGAGGAATGCAAGCAAACCAGTTCACAGAGTGAGCTGAGATTACTATGATTTCTGTTCACAATGACCTTTACGTTGTACATTTGTGTTGGAAAACTATTAAAATGGACAGTCAACAATCTCTCAGCATAGTTTAGTTTGATTATCGTTGACCTTCTATTATGTCATGTTTCATTACTTAGCTTCTTCTGTACACAGAATCTGTTCAGCCATTCATGCAGGTGCGTGGCAAGACATAGGTCTGGGTGTGTGACAGCTCAGGGAAGGTGACGGCACGGTGTCGTCAAGCAGCTGCACCCGGGGCCTAGGAAGGACTAAGTGAGCCGTCAATAAGGACGACTTCACAGTAAAATATCCAATCAGATTCCACATTTCCACTGTAAAAACACTGAGATCTTGATCTCCTGGAATTCTAAGGACTCAATCCCTTGGAATCCTAAGAACTTGTTTAAAAATCAGACTTTCAGAGACGAAATGAGAAATGCACGCTGACTTTGATTTGGATCCTCATTCTGCCAGTTAGAGGCTTTGTGACATTGAACAAGTCATTAAGTCTCTTTTCACTTTCCTGCTTTTTAAAATATCACAGGTGATACCTTTCTGAGTTGCCATGAGGGTCAAAAAGAGAAGATGTAAAGGGTTTTGCATACTCTAAACTGCTGTGCAAATAGTAGTTCTGGAAACCTTCTGCAGAAGGAACAGGACTCAATAAATGCTTAAAAAGCAAATGCGAGTTGAACACACTTGAGCTTTGAAACTATTAAAATTCATACTGATCTCAATAATCATCATGATACATTTGAAAACTAGTTTAATATATTTTAGAGAAAAATGAACAAGAATGGCAAAAGGAGTCATAACATAGTTTGGCTTCCCCAAACATTTCTAATTTTAACTCATAGAAAGTCATTCTGACATGCAGATATGAGATTAAAATAACATCTTAACTTAGGGATGTTTCTATCTAAATCTAAAAGCTATTTCTTCTGTAATCTTAATATCATTTTTTGATTTTCTTTAAAGGCCATGTAGTCTACCAGTCAACACATTTTTCAGACACCAAGCCACTTTTTCTTTATTTCACTAGGTTCTTTGGAAAATATAACTCCCGTCCTTACAGACTGGGCATGTCCTAATCAAGGCTGGGCATATGCATCATTACAAAAAGTTAATTCGAACAGTGAGATGGCTGCCACGGTGAGGGTGAGGGGAGGTTATTCGGGGAAGGTGTAGGTGGGATCTGAACTGAGTGTAATGGAGCTGGGCCCTTAGAAGATTAAACAGGGGCCTGACTGCTTCTTTTCTCTAGCAGTTTGTTATTTGCTGATGAACATTTCCAAAAGTATTAGGAAAAATGCATCGTAATTTTATCAAGTTTTAGACATAACCATGTTAGATTCAGGAGTACAATATAATGATTCTTTATTTGTGTATATGGCAAAATGACCATTGCACTAACTGTAGTTAATATCCATCACCATATAGAAACATTTTTTTTTTGTTGAGGACTGTCATGACCCACTTTCTCAGCAACTCCCCACATGTGCGTGTAGTATTAACTATGGTTCCATGGTGCACATTACAATTCCATGACTTATTTTATAACTGGAAGTTACACCTTTTGATCCCACTCACCCATTTCACCCACCCCTACTTCCTCTGGCTACCACAGATCTATCTCTTTGTATCTACAGTTTGTGCATTTATAAAAAAATTCCATCCATGCTGCCACAAATGGTAAGACATCATTCTTTTTTACAGCTGAATAATATTTCATCGTATGCATATCATAACTTCTTTCTTTGTTCACCCATTGACAGGCACTTAGGTTGTTTCTGCATCCTGGCTACTGGAAATAGTTTTGTACTGAACATGAGGGTGTGCATACCTTTCTGAGTTAGGCTTTTTATTTCTTCTGGTATAACAACTAGACATGGAATTGCTGGGTCATATGATAGTTCTGTTTCTAGTTTTTTGAGGGTTCTCCTTACAATTTTCCAGAGTGGCTGCTCAGTTTACAACCCCACCACCAGGACACAAGGGTTCCCTTGTCTTCACATCCTCACCAACACTTGGGATTTGTTGGCTTTTTGACGATAGCCATTCTGGCAGGTGTGAAGTGGTATTTCATCGTGCTCTTTAGTTGCATTTTCCTGGTGGTTAGTGATGTTGAGTATCACTATATACCTATAGGCCATCTGCAAGTGTTCTAAGGAAATATGTTTGTTCAGATCTTTTGCCCATTCTTAATAGAATTAATCTTTTGCTCTTGAGTTGTATGAGTACTTATTTTGGATATTAACACCTTATCAAATACATGATTTGCAAATATTTTCTCCCATTCAGTAAATTGCCTTTTCATTTGTTGGTAGTTTTCTTGGCAGAGCAGGAAACTTGCCTTTTAAGTGCAGACTCTAACTGTTGTGTTTCTATGAGTATTTCAGTATTTGTCATTTTTGTTGCTATAGCTTGTTTTCAAATTAGGTAATGTCATTTTGAAACCATAGAAATTGTGAGCTCTTAAGTCTTGCATTGTGATTTTAAATCTTATTAGCATTTACCTTCCACTATTGTAGTAATATTGAGATACATAGCCAGCTTTAAAAAAAAGTCTCCGCCCTCACCAGTGTGGCTCAGTTGGTTGGCATAGTCCGCAAAGTGAAAGGTCCCTGGTTAGACCCCCCAGTCAGGGGGTTTGGTCCCCAGTCAGGGTGTGCACCAGAGGAAACCTGCTGATGTTTCTCTCACATATTGATGTTCCTCTCCTTCTCTTCCTTGTTCCCTTATCTTTTGTTTAAAAATACATAAGTACAATATTTTCTAAAAAGCCTTTCATTTGAGCTCTAACACCCATTTCTAACTTTCGCCATATTTTTCAACGAACATGAATTTATTGTTTAGAATTCATTATGACTTCAGGGAGAATTCCAATTCAGGGATTAATTCTTCCACTAAAGAATTAATCGTGGAAGTCCCCTCACTCCACCCCACCCAGATGTTCTCCAGTAAGTGTTCTGCTTCCATCGCCAAAGTACCGACGAGATTCTAAACTGTGAAAGTCCAGTTATGTATTCATTAGCTCTCTCTGGGTAAGTCAATTCAATATGGTCTGATTCCACCTCATGAATACAACTTCAAATTTGTGCAGGTTTGTTCCAATTTGGGGTCATTTTATTGCAGTAAAATCACTCCTGATTTTTCACTGACAAGTCAAAGTAAGTGCAATTTTTCTCAAGAGGCTCGTGGCCACCCCCTCCCTCCTCCTCAGATGGCGCTCTGCTGGCCCAGGAGGCTGCAAACGCAGCTCTCACCAGGGCGCCCCCGCCTCACTGCTCCAGCAATCAGGGCTCTCTTCTCTAGTAATTCTAATAAATGACTGTTCCTTATATTCTAAATGACATGGCACATAAACATCTTTTATTGCCAGGTTTAGGTAAATCACTAAAATCAAGCACCAGGGACTCTGTTGGACGGGAGAGTAGAGACAGGCAGTGAAATGGAAAAATACAGAGAGAACCTGAAGAGATTGAGTCTGAGAGGGTCACAGGCTCCACGCCAGATCAAATTCATGTCGAGAAAGTTTGTTCCTGTTTTCTTAGCTTCCAATTTGTTTCTTTCTCTGCCCTGCTTCTTTGTAGGTTTGTCGAGTTTTATCTCTAATCCTTCTTTTTCTCCTTTATCACTGGCTTCTCTGAGGTTCCCTGGCCTAGCTTAACTTGGGAAGATAGGTATTCCATCCACTGATTTTCCTAGGAAGACAAAAAACTGGTTTGAGTTTTTAAGTTGTCATGAGCTTTACTTGACAGCTTCACCCATGAGGCAGAGGGTTATCACTGGGAAGAGGAAACTTTGATCTGAGTCCTGGGCCACATTAGGTGATTTTGAGTCTCGGTTACTTTACCTGTAAAGTGGGACTAGAAATAACTCATGGAGTCGTTGGGAGGATTGAACATCCTCATGTAGTGAAATTGCTTTATATACTATAAAGTGCTCATAAAACTTCTTATATTCAACCGTTGAAAGGAGGTAGGGTTAGCAGTTATAGGTAACCTTTGCTTGAAAAGAGAAAGCCAGGCAGTTCCCCTGGATTTTATTATTTACTTAAAGGAGTTTGCTGGAAAAAATCTATTTAGTAGGACAGAATATATTGGTTCACATGGCACATTTCCCTGAGTTGTGTCCCTGGGGCAGGCTGGTTCTTTGGTCATGATAACATTGCCCACACTGGTTTCTCCTGTCACCACTGGTCAGGATACAGAGAAAGATTTTACAGTTTATCCCATTGTTCTGTTTCCTGAATCCACTTGCTCAGTTCCTATTTACAGGCATTCTCTTTAGAAACTTAGGGGCAACCGGAGTTGGTGTAGCACACATGCTCTGCTTCTCTCTTCTTAATTTATACCAACCTATTGTTCACACAGTGTCCCTTTCCAAGGCGTGTGCTAGACATATTAATGGCTCCAACTGTGCGGCCTCAGGTCGGCCATTTGAGTACTTGACCTGCTTTGTTTTGGCTTCTGTGCCAGTGTTTACCTGCCTGGCAGTGGCATCTCAAGTAATAATGTTGTCTTTGAATCTGCTGCTGTCACCTTTAACATTAATATATTTTTAACATTTTTCACAGCGTCACTTAGTCTAAGGTACTGAGAAGATTTATAGCTGATGATTAAATCCATTCACCTGTATTCCACTTACTGACACACATCCATTATGTTCAGGGGCAAAGCTTTTCAAAGGGTTGATTGAATTATTGGGGCTATACTTTTATTTATTTAGGCATTAGGTACTCTCAGATGCCTTTTTGACTAAGCCTGTTAAACGAAGGTGGTTTTAACTAGTGCTTTCTGTAATATTTCAGGGAGCTGTTTCTCTAGGTTAGAATTATAGTTCCAATTCTTACTAGCTTCTTGATATTGTATGAATTACTGTCTCTCTCTGTATTTAAATATTCTTATATGTAAAATATGAAGAAAATTGATATCAAACTCAATATTATGGTCCAAAATATTAAATTAAAAAACCTGTATAAAGTGCCTATTAGAGTGCATGGTATGTGCTAAGTACTCAATTAGCCTGATTATTATAATTATTGAAGAAAATCCAACACACAGAATATCAGAAACATGTTAGTGAAGTAGATAGCCAGTGTTCCGATCTGAACATCTAAACTTTGGCCCTTTTAGGGGGGTTCTAGATTTGGGAAGCCAAAAGTTATTCCAGCTACCATTAATTAAAACTGATTTAGACCACTCAGCCATCCTGACAAGCTCTAAAACTGATTTAAATCTTTTAAATGTTTGGTGGGTAAGGGGATCTTGAACAAGCTTCTGATTTGAATTAGATTTATGAAACTAATAAGTTACTTCATCCAGTAAACGTGGACCAAGGGCCACTGTGTACCTGACTGAGCACCTGGGCTCAGACATAAAGAATACAGTATCCTTTTTTTTTTGAGAATGACTCCTCACTCCTTTCTGAGATGCATACTTTCCTGATTTCTTTTTGCTCTCACTGGAACCCTTGTTTTCTGGAGCTTTATTAACCAGCCAGGTGGTCTCACCTTTAATCATTGACTCTTGAGGATGCCCTGATGATTCCCACATTTGCATCTTCCCTTAATTGTTTTTGTTTTATTAAGGACAATTTTTCAGAGCAGTTCTTTATTCATAGCAAAATTAAGGGGATGGTACAGAGATTTCTGATATACCCTTTGCACCTGCGCCCACATACATCACTTTCCCCATTACTAACATCCCCAACAGAGTGTACATTTGGTGTAACTGATGGATCCACTTTGACATCATCACCCAAAGCCCATAGTTTACATTAGGAGTCACTGTTGGTGTTGTGCACTTTATGGGTTTTGACAAATATATAATGACATGTACCCACCATTATGGGCACTGCCCTAAAAGTCCTATGTCCCATTTAGACATTCCTCTTCCCTGTCCCTCCCTGGCAGTGTGGGGCCAGATCTTTGCCTTCACCATTTCTCTATGTTCTCCCCATTTCCTGGCTGCATTCTCTGTCTTAATCAGGAGCTATCATCTCTAATGCCTCTCTAGTGTGTTCTGCAAATGAGACCATATGTTCAGTGGGTACAGTGAGGCAGCAGTTTTTTTGGAGACTTTTTTTTGACCCGTGGGTCAGAAACTTCAGTTTGTGTAATCCCGTTAGGAAGCTGCGCTGACTCGGAAGGCTTCATCTCTGATTTACAAAATCATTTGCACTCAAAAATGCAGTCCCCATGCCGTGCCATCTGGTCTCGGTGCTGGGTTGCGAAGTGCACACTTCCAGATGGATGCTCTGCACATGGATGCCGGCCCTGCAAGCACAGGCAGGTTGGGGGGGGCAGTGTTTAGGGGAAGGGAGGTGCACTTTGATGGATTTCTCTTTGATATAGAAGCTTTATCCTGTCCCCTGGGCAGCAGCCTTTCCTTTTTATTTGGGTTTTTTGTCTTTTCGATCATTTTTCTCTTTCTGAATATTTATAACTATTTTTTTTGTTTGGAATTCCTTTAAATAACACTTTCCATTTCAGTTTTTTATTCTCCCAAGTTCTCCTGGCTCGTAGAAGAGACAGCCTTTCAGGGTCCGGGAAGTAAGGAATGAACATTTGGGGGAAAGTAACAGTGAATCTCCTACAATAAAATCTTCATTTCCTCAGAATTTAATCCTCTACTTGATATAAAAAGTTTTCAGATACTGTATCTATACGATGATATTAATTAGTAACATTTACATGCATTTATTATATGCTAGTCATGGTCAGGTGCTTTATATGTTTTATCTCAGTTAACTCTCACAACAACCCGAGGAGGTGGGTTTTACTATCATCTCCACTGTGGAGGGGGGAGAACTGGAGAGGTGCTGAAGGGAGGGAGTGACTGCCCAAGGTTACCCAGCCAGTAAGTGGCTTTTCTGAGACCTGAATCCAGATGACCTGGCCCAGGCCTGGGTTCCCAACAGTCAAGTCACACAATGATTTTTGTAGAGTAAACTGATGTTCTTATGGATTTTAGGTGAAATCTTGGTGTCATATAAACTTCTCTGGTTCTCCTGAATGTGAATAAACATTTTATGTGAAACTTCGTTAAAAACCTTTTTTTAAGAAACCTCCCCCCATTTCTCATTAAATGAAGACAAAGTTCTTTAACCAAGTATTTGATGCGCTGGCCATTAAAAGCCATTTACCATTTCTTTTCCCATCAGTTTTGTCACCCTGTTTAAAAAAAGTAACTGAAGAACTTTTGGAAGTATAATGCATTGGAAACATAATTTTAAAATTTCATATCATAATTAACTAGTATTTTCTAGAGGTGGTAGGAGTTGTAATGATATTAGCAAGTATTAGTTGAGCATATATTTGATTCAAAATACTCTTTATAAATTTCCCTCCTAAAGTTTAATTTTTTTATTGGCATGCATATTTTATTTATTTGTTTTTATTTTTTTCTTAACTAACATGAAAAATTTCTTGACAAACATGAAAAACCTATAATTAAAAAAAATTGGAAAACATTGAAAATATGAGGGTCATATATGTGGACATGATATATGTTTAAAATGATAGTAAATTTTAGTTTGACTTCAAAGAACTGGAATTTCTTCTGTCTATACTATTGCACCATATTATTTTGCATACAGAAAACACCATCCTCTCTTCTGCATGCTCATAAGAGGAAGAACAAAAGTATGGCAAGTGTTATATTCCCAACTATTTAACAAGCTCACCGATCAGACACTGGCTCATGCTCTCTTTACAGATCATGCTCCACACCATCTCCCAGGTATCTGAGATGGAGCTCTTTCCCACTTACGGAAGCAAAACATGTAATGATTGGGTTTCTTTGTTTTCTCTCCTAGGTTCTCAAACAGTCCATGTCAACTCCTAGTACATTTTTATTCTCACCCAGTTTTGGCCTGTAGCTTTGGCCTTAAAGAGAGTCCTGCTCTGTGCTCCTCTTGCCTCAAACAATTTCTTGTACCTAATAATGACCTGGGTGAGGTTTCCCTTCAGCACAACTTCTTAAACACGGAGTCTGATAACCAAACCTCCTCTCTCCGGTACCTGTGATGAGGAACTGAACAGCAGGGGCCTCACTGTCTTTCTCTGTTCTTTCCCCATGACTACTAATTCTGCAAAAATAGAATGCAAAGAAGTTTTTCAATTTTTTGTCTTAATGCTATACTATTTTTATAGTTGCTTCTATATATTCCATTTATTCATTTGTTTGGTAGCTCATTCAATATGTGTTAAAATGTGAGCAAATATGTGTAGAAAGTGCCAATAAATCTTCTCAAGAAATCCTGAAATTTTGTGTAATAGAGTTTGACTGTCATTTTGATGGACAATAAAGACAAAATGTTTGACAATGATAGACAACAGTGTTTGGAATATCAAACAAGATATGGATTCTGCATTCATTAACATATTTTAAAGCTGGCAATACATATAAAATTGTTTTAAATCAAACAGTAGATGCTGATAGTCCATTTACTTTAGAAACTAAATAAGCCATTGGCAATTTAAAAAACTAAGGCATTTTTTCTGAACTCAAGGAAGAGAGAAAAGAGACAATCGAGAGTTGATTGTAATGTAATGGTAAATGCTACAAATAGAAGTAGGTGTAGAATATTATGGGGCATGGAGGAAGAGAGAGCACCTAGAATAACCTGGCAGAGATCAGAACAGCTGCTGAGAGGATGAGATCTTAAAGAGGAGGAGCAATAGGTATAGGTACGGAGAGATTCCAAGGCCTTGGGTTGAAAGTGTGGCTTATTTAGGTTCATTGTAATAGAGGGAAGGAAGGGTGGAGAGGGAGAGAGAGAGAATAAGATGGAGAGTTGGGGAGAAGGAAGAGAAAGAATGTGTTTTGGGTATATAATTAATATTCGAGATGCCAAGGAGAAAAGCTAATTCACTCATTACTGATGCCTTAAGATGCCTTAGGATATCAGGTCTTAAATCTCTGAGGGGCTCCAAGAGAAAAGGCTTGAACATGACTAAGATGGATAAAGGTGATTGTTGAACGTGACAGTTTGGTATAAAAGTTTTGAATTCAAATTACTCTTACTTTTGGCCTTGTTCTTTATAGAGTATTTGTTCCAGACTTGGGGGTACCCCTTTTTGAGTTGCCATTTCTCCCTTTCTTTCTATCCTCTTGCTTTCCTTCTTACCACTTTGAAGAAGTCCTCAAATAATTGGTCAGCTTAGGATTTTTCCTCCCTGCGTGGGCCCGGAATTTCATTCAAGGCTTTAAACCTTAGTATAAAACCTTATACTGCTTTCCCCATTCACATCCTCTGCATTTGATGTTAAGCAGCCAGAACTGAAGTCATGGTTCCAGTCACGGCAAAGATGAAGTCAAAACTGGCCTTGGAGAGGTGGTATTTAGGCTGATTTGAGAAAGGATTTTATTTTCAAAGTGGTTGAGTTTTCCAGACTAAGTTTCTATAACAGTTACCCAGGCCTTCACATTGAAGGAAGCTTTTCTTCCCTTTATTTCTTTCTCTCTTTCTTTTTCTCAAGCTTAATTGTCTTCAAATGTCCTCTGAACAAGTGCTTTGTGTGTCTCTCTCTACATTTTTGCAAACTGGTTTGCTGCATGCATCACTGGAGAGGGAGTCAATCAGTGTCTCTCTTAAATGGCAGGTCCCTCCTTTTGAGAGCAGATAGATGTGGCTTCTGCCCTTTGGTCCTGCCAGCATGTCCCTGCCAGTCGGGGCACGTTCTTCTGTTTAGAAAGCTTCTAACATTTTGTTTCAGGAGCCTCCTGGCACAGATCAGGAATAAGCAGGCCTAGGTTCACAAAGGTTGGCCCACAAGTTGGCATCTGCTCCTCACAGTTCTGTGTATAAGCCAAGAAAAACAACTCTTGTGACCTCCTTTCAGTTTGCGCCATATTGCCAAAAAAAAAAAAGAGAGAAATGATTTAGTTCTTTAGAGAGATGCCTGGTTCTTCATCTAAGCCCTGAGTATAAATTCCACACAATGTATAGTGTTATCTAGGGAGCTCCAGCCCAGTAATTTGAAAAATCAGGTTAAAGTTACTAAATTTCATACACTGGAGAGGTGGTTGGTGTGCTCATCCAGAGGGCATGGCCAATGCAATAGGTCAGGACAAAGTTAGAAACAATCTTGGCTTATTTTCATTATTGCATTGTGTGAACCAGACCACATGTTCCTCTAATGCCAGTTGTCTGGCTTGCTTCAATTAAACATAAAAAATGTCTTTTTTAAAACAATGCTTTAATTTTTTTAAATTTTATTTATTTATCTTTAGAGGGGAAGGGAAGGAGAGAGGGAGAGAAATATCAATGTATGGTTGTCTCTGGTGCATCCCCTGCTGGGAACTAGCCTGCAACCCAGGCATGTGCCCCAACTGGGAATCAAACTGCAACCCTTTGGTTCGCAGGCCTGCACTCAATCCACTGAGCTACACCAGCCAGGGCTAAAAAATGTCTTGAATAAAGCCACGGCTGGAGTGGTGAAGGTAAAGTCTTTTCTTCTTAATGAGAGAGAAGCAAACCATTTTTTCACACAGGTTATCTACTGATTTATTATCAGATGGCAAAGGCTGAGTTCCACAGGCCTCAAGACCAATCCATTTCGGAAACTCCTATGCTGCTATGTGTAACCGGTCTGGTTTTATTGGGCCGATAGCAGTGAGGCGATGGCTTGTCTGAATGTAAAATGAAATCTGCATCCCTTTGTTTTTATCTTGACAGTTTCTGGTGCTACCACTGCTTTTTGGTAAATCTCATTATGTGATCTGAGCATCTAAATGAAAGGTCCTTTTCTGCCAGCATATCAAATAAACCCTATGTCTGCTTCTAGAATCCTTATGAGCTGCTCTGTGCACCAAACAGCTGCATCAGCTTTAGAGGAAATGAGTTTGTTCCTGGGCCAGTATTTCTCAGTTAAGGGCATGTTTAGCATGGCAAGGCTAACTATGAAATCACTTTGATAAACAATGCAGAAATCGTCATGACAAGACATTGTTTCAAAGTCTCCTTTCTCTCTAAAGCAAGTAAGTTAGACCCAATTTTTCAAATATTTACAGCAGTAAATATTTGAAATAGTATATACTTTATACTATTTGAAATTTCATACTGTACAATTCTCCTGCCACTATTGGGACCATTTTCTCATTTCATTTGCAATTTCTTTCAAGTAGTCAGGAATTTAATATAGAAATAGAAATGGGAATCAAGGTTCTTGCTATAAAATAATTCTTTTGTGACTGTACCTGATATTTTGATATGGAGTAAATTCTGAAGAAAAGGCTACATTCAAACATTTCAGTGAAATTAATAATGTCACTATTTTAAGTTATTAACACATAAAAATTTTATAATGTGTTTTCCTTCAATGCATGAGCTTAAAAATGTTGAAAGGATATCCTAAGGCTAAATTATTGTGATTTTATTTATAACAACTGGGAGCTATACATTTTTGCTCTTAAGATTTAAAAAATATATATACAGCTTTGTGGTTCCATCAGAAAGTCTATTACTTTCACATTTATAACTTACCACACTTATGTGAGTTCAGCTAGCAGCAAGGATCTTGAACTTAAGAGTACTGAATCATTTTTCTCCACAAAAGAATTCTATTAAAAAGTGTAATAAGATTTTGAAAATTTAAAAAAAAAGGCTCAGGCCTTGAGTTATAATGATTCACCTAAGTTAGAGATCACATCAGATGAGGCATGTTTGAATCTTACTTTTCAGTTTTTAGGCTATTATTTCTTGTACCACATTTCAGGGAGGTGAAATTAATGGCATTAAGGACAGATAGGAGAGGGATACGGGGACGGTTTGCAGACATGACAGCTCTCCAACTCTGAAGGGCACTGTCATCCCCAAGGCTGCATTCTCCAGGGGCCCATGGCCATGTCAGTGACCCCCATCCAGGTTTTGTTCTGGTGTCCATGCTGCCTGCTGTCCTTCGCATTGGGTTTGCTGGCTCAAACTCACTACTATGCATCTTAATTCTTTGGTGTGAGTACACCAACCAGGGGCTGAAAGGTTATCAGAACCTCAACCTCATTGTTTCTTATTTGGATCACTCACCATGTTCAGTGGCCACATTTGATGGCTAGTGATGAAAAGAAAAACAAGCAGTAAGAGTGGTGGAGGCATAAAATCCTCACTCAACTTCCTATTCTCTTTCACTTCCAGTGAATTTTAGGATGCGAATGGGGCTGGAAGTTCAGAAAGTTCCCACTAGCATACTCGCTTGGGAAGCACTGGGTGGCCCATGGACCCCTATGTACTTGGAACCAGCACAAGGTCATATGACAGCACTGAACGAGCACTAATCACATCAGTCTGAGCTTAGGTAAGTCAAGTGTTAGGTTCTCTTTTCTTTTTCTGTTAAATGGGGCAATGATATCTTTTAATGTCCCAATGTCGCTTAGATAATAACATGGAATAACCCATAAAGGCAAGTTTTTAAAGGCTATAATTAAATGGAATGTGTCATTTCCAGTATCATAATTGCATAGAGGACATGAAACTCAGCTGGCTACGCAATTTTATGTTCAAAAAATTATTGTGTGAGGAAAGAGCTTTGTCCTGATATTCTTCCCTTCCTTCCCACTCAGAACTAAGATCCATGAGTGTTGCATAAATCTCCTTTGGATTTGTTTTTTGCTTTTAGAAAAAGATCCCAAAATATTGGAATTGAGAGCATGTAAATGGTAGAAAATTTTCTATAGCCATGATGTGTGCCCTCTGCTTTTATAGTGACAATAGTAAATAAGAGTTACCACCTATTATTTATTGTTTTTCACATATACAGTGGCTTTTCCGCTTTCTTTGCCTTGTCTTTGCATTCTGACAAAAGTCCTATGATAGCAGGTGCTATTATTATTCTCATTTTAGAGTTGAGGAGATATAGCTCAAAAGAAGTTAACTTGCTTAGTAGAGAGTTTGAAAGTCTTCACTGTGTGGGAAGATGTACTTTAATATACTTGGTATATTCTCACTCCATTTTTTGTAATTATGTAAAAATAAACTAGAGCATCACTCAATATTAGTCTAAAAGGATCTGAGGTGAGACAACAGCATTTGGTTAGTGGATGAGCAAACAGCTGTTGGAGGTGTGATGTCACACAAACACAGAAGCATCCAGGAAACCTGGATGATTAGTCAATAGTGATTGAGACATGGGATATTTCCCCAGGGAGTGTTTAACTAGCTGGGAGGAGCGTTGGACCAAATCCTGCTACAGGTCAGCTGCAACAGTCATTATTCCTGGGAAATGTCTGATTTTAAATACTCGGGCTTAGTTATGTGTAAAGAAAAATGATTGATTTTTTTGGTACTAGATAGACTGAAGCAGTTATGATAAGGGGAAGTCTGTGAAAGGGACTGATTGTAGTTCTCTAGAGCAAAATATTAGAGAAAAATTATGTGTGAAAAGGGAAGCATATTTGAACATTTTAGACTCAAATTTTTGGACACAGAAATTGGAATTTATATATTATCTCTTCTTCCCCACCCTCCCCATGGCAATGGGAAGCATAATACCCTTCCAATAAGATTGAATAAGCCGGTGTTCACCTGCAGAGCTCATCAAAGGAGGGCTGCAGGGGGAGGCTGAGCTAAGATAAAGGCCAAAGGCAAAACGACAAGTTGGGAGTGGAGAAGAGGAAAGAGAGAGAAGGAAGGGAGAGAGAGTCTCAGAGAAAGTCAGGAGGAAGAATTGGCAAAGTGGAAGACCGTAATGAAAAGGTAGGAAAGTAATAGATGACCTCAGAGAATCCTAGTCATTTTATCTTTCCTTTTTTCCTCCTATCATCTCCTTGCAGAGTTTCTATCTTCACTACCTACTGGTGTCACTTTGACCACAGAGTCTATCCTCATTCCCACTTGCCTCTTCAGACACCCTAGCCCACCACCAGTCACCAGAATCCTCACCTGGTGCTTTCCATTCCTAAAGAAGGCCAAGAGTTGAGCACCCAAGCAGGCTAAATATTTAGATCACGGTTACAGAGGAAGGACAGGCTGGTGCCAGCCCAGCTTTTCTTCTGTTACTTCCTGCGATTCTGCTGTGGCCCAGCCTTGCACTGCCACTCACAGCGGCAGCGCTGGAGGTCACCAGAGCCTCCCCTCCTAGCAAGGAGCTTGACCGCCTTCTGCTATCTCAAGGCATGGGCCTCGGCCGAGCGAAGGATGTCTCCCTTTCCCCCACCTCAACAAGCAATCACATTTATCTCCCTTTCATATATAATATCGCAGTCCCTCTTTGAGGGAAGGTCAGGTAAAAATAATTTTCCCCAGTGGAATTTTCGCACCTCAAATAGATGATTGGCCGAGAAGCTTTACACTGGCTTTCTCCGTAATTTTACTAACCACACAGGAACTCCCTCAGCTTTCCTTTCCTTTCCTCCCACCCCATCTCTCTCATACATACACACTCATGAGCTTACTTCTTTGAAAGTCAATTTTAACTTGTTGCCTGCTCCTAGTTTCATCCTTTCCAGATCCTCCCAGATGGTACCTGGTCAATTATAACCTCCAATTCTACAAACACCAAGTCTATCACCATTTCAAACTACAAAACAATATATTTCCCTTGATCTTGTGCCCTCCTGTAGCTATAAATCCTATCTTCTTATAAAGCCGCAGTTTTGATACTACTAATTAATACTAATTAATGTTGATTAATTAGTACTAATTAATATTGATTATTAAATATTTGCTATTCTTTAAGGACTTTATGTATGTCTCAAATAGTCACATGTAAAGGGTGCAGTTTCCATTTTACAGGTGGGAAAACTGCTACCTAGAAAAACTAAGTAAACTAGGTCACACAGTGACCAAGGGGCTGAATCAGGATTTAGAGCCAGAACTCCGAATCTACAGCCTTTTAACGATTACAGTGGACTTCTCTGACAAGCCTATACTCGCTCTCAGGGCCTGGGAGGAGAGCCCTGACATTCTGTTGATACTGTCCAGTAGCCAGTGCAGTGATGTATTTCCATTTTTACTGGTCTTGATTGTTCTGTAGCACTTGGCATCATAAAATGCTCTTTCTCATGGTTCAATGGCACCATTTTGTTCTGGTTATTTCTTATTCTGATTATTCTTTCTCATGCTCCTTCACTGGCAACTTCTGCCCGATGAACATGTGTCCCCTGAGCTCCAACCTTGACTACAGCACCTTACTCAAAACTCTGTCTCCCATGTAGACCTCTCGCCTGAATTCCACAGTATCATTTCTAGCTGCCTACCAGATCGTGACACATGGATGTTTCCCACAGAAACTGAAAATGCAACAGCTAGAAGGCTGAACCCCTTATCATCTTTCCTGAACTGCTTTTTTATGAGTGTGAAGAGCATCCTTCATGCCCTTACTACTTTTCATGCTGTGTTGGCTTCCGAGACTCCATGGTCTCCACAGCTAGTAAAAATAAATACATTCCATGTCAGCTATAACCTGAATGTTTATGATCTCTGAAATTAATGTTAAAGCCCCAATCCCCAGTGTGATGGTATTTGGAGGTGGGGCCTTTGAGACGTAATTAAATTTAGATGAGGTAATAAGTGTAGACCACTGAGGATGGGGTTAGTACCCTTATAAGGGGTTGAAGGGACTGGAGCTTTCTCTTTCTGCCATGTAAGGTAATGGTGAGAAGGCAGCTGTCTGTGAACCAAGAGAAGGGCTCTCACTAAAACCCCAGGCATGCTGGCACCTAGATCTCAGTCTTCCAGCCTCCAGAACTATGACAGATAAATATTTGCTGTTTGAGTCCCTGGCCCCCCAGACTGGTGTTTTATTATAGCAGCCTGAAGTGACTAAGACAATATTCTTCCTATCTTTTTCAACTATACTTCTCTGTGCTTTCTTTCAGACTTCTGTTGTCATTCTCTTGCACCAGGCCTCCTTCTCTCTTCCTGTCCTGGTCTATCTCTATAACCTATTAAAAACTGATTCTTGAAGTAGTCAACAGAGTTAATTAAAAAAAAATAAGCATCTGCTCATGTCACAGTAGGCAGAAGAAATATCTTGTTGTGTGAGCATATTAAAGTCAAAACATGGTTTTGGGTGACTTCAGTAGTTCACAATAGCTCTATACATGAGGCCAGAAAGGCATTGGAGCACAAACAAGAAATTCTCAGACCTGCGAATTTTCACTGTTGAGAAAACCCATGTATTCACCACTCAAAACAATATACAGAATATTTCCGTTACTCTCGAAGGCATCTCCTTGTTTTCCAATAAAACTCTCTTGCTCAGTGAGGTAGCCACTTTCTGACCTCTATTAACATAGTCGTTTTCCTATTTTTGAAAGTCATAAAAATGGAATATACAATAGATACCTTTTTATGTCTGGTATCTTTCACTCAAATTATACTTTTAAATTCACCCATGTTGTTGCATGTTTAATTAATTTTAGGCGAAAACCTCAATATGGAATTACTAGTTAACAGATATTAAATCTAGGAGTAAAATTGCAGGGCCATAGATCACAAGCTGTATGTTTAACTTTATAGGAAACCGGATGAATCTGTAGTGTGGTTGCACGATTTTGATTTCTCACCAGTGAGCTGCTGTTGTATATCTGAGCTGCTGTTGCAACACTTGGTGATGTCAGACTTTGTGATTTCAGCCATTGTCTTTGTTTATAAAATGATGTCTCCTTGTGGTTTTAATTTACATCCCTTCCATGACTAATGATGTAGAGCACCTTCCCATGCACTGATTAGCCATACACTCATCTTCTTTTGTGGATGTCAAGTCATCTGCCCATTTTCACTTGGGTTGTTTATCCTTTTAATAATTGATTTATAGGAATATTTATATGTTGTGAAGATAAATCTTTTGTCAAATATATGTACCATGACTTATTTTCCTACCCTGTGGCTTGCCTATTCATTTCCTTAAATAAGGCAGAAGTTGTTAATTTTGTTAAAATCCAATGCATAAATTTTCTATGCTCAATGCTTTTGAGTCCTTTTTATAAAGTCTTTAACTACTCAATGTTTTCAAAGATATCTCCATTGACATGTACCTCTAAGATTCATCCTGAACTAATTTTGTGTTTGAAATGAGGTAGGGGGTGAAGTACTCCTTTTTTTCCTTTGCTGGAATCATCTTTTAGAAGGATTCTCCTTTCTTATTGACACAGCTTATGCCTTGTTAGAAAACCACTGACCTTCTTTGTGTGGCTCTATTTCTGGACTCCTTATTCTTTTCCAATAATACACAGGTGTATCTCTCCAACATCTTACTATGTTGAGTTTTTCTCTTTGGTTATTGTATATTTTAATGTCTTTTGAAAGCACTCTGTTCCGGTGTCCTATTCATTAATTTAGGGGCCTAGTAATGCCATATTATTAGTTGTAGCTTTATAAATGTTTAATATCTAGCATGAAAAACTCTCCTATTATTACCTTTCTCTCACAAAATTTCTTAGATATTTTTATGTTTTCTAATATAGAAGTTTAAAATAATTTTATCATTCTTTTTTGGAATTATTATTTGTTTTGTTCAGTTACATTTGTCCTCATTTTCGTCCACTATTCTCCCCTGCCCTACCCCCCCCCCACTTTGCACATTTAATCCTCCCCCCATTGTCTTTGTCCATGAGTCCTTCATACATGTTCCCTGACTGGACCCTTCCCCTTCTTTCCCCCATTATCCTCCCCCCTACCCTCTGGTCACTGTCAGTTTGTTGTTTATTTCCATGTGTTTGGCTTATTTGTCATTTTAAGTAGGCTATCACTAAACCTATATTTTAATTTGGGAAAAGTAGACATTTTTAAGTACTAAGTCTTTCCATTTATTTTGTGGGTTTTTTTAGCTTTATTGAGGTATAATTAACAATAAAATTGTAAGACATTTAAAGTATACTATGTAATGATTTCATATTTGTATACACTGTGACAAAATTTCTCCCGTTAATTAACAAACTCATCACCTCACATGTTTACCGGTTTTATGAGAACATTTAAGTTCTACTTTCTGAGTAAATTTCAATTATGCAATTATGTTATTAACTATAGCCTCCGTGTCATATGTTAGATCCACAGACTCTATTAATCTTATAACTGAACCTGTTTTTTGATTACTATAACTTTAGAGTAAACTTGAAATTAGATAATATGTCTTACAGGTCTATTCTTATTTTTCAAAATCATATGGCTTCTAGAAGTTTATCTGTTTTTTGTAAATTTTTTATTAGCTTGTCAATTGTTTCAAATAGATATGATAGCATTTTCACTAGGATTATGTTGAATTTATAGATAAACCTTGGCAGAAGGGGAATCTTAGCAATATTAAGCATTCAAATCCATGAAGATAATATTTTTTTGCCCCTTAATTTATCTTTATATTGTTTTGTACATTTTAGTTTGATTGTCTGCATGTTTTTCATGCATATCTTGCTAGTTTTAAATGCTATTAAAAATGACCTGACTGGTGTAGCTCAGTAGATTGAGTGCCAGCTGCAAACCAAAGCGTTGCCAGTTTGATTCGCAGTCCGGGCACATGCAGGTCATGTTCTCAGTATGGGTGTGAGAGAGGCGACCACATGTTGATGTTTCTCTCCCTCTCTTTCTCCTTCTCTTCCGCTCTCTCTAAAAATAAATAGATAAAATCTTAAAAAAATAAATGCTATTAAAAATAATGCTGTTTCATGAATCTATAGAAGCAGAATAGAATGGTGGTTGCTAGGATTGGAGGTGGGGAGTGGGAAGATGCTGGTCAAAGGGCACAAACTTGAAGTCCTAAGATGAATAATTTATGGAAATCTTGTGTACATACTGGTAATGATAACTATTGTTAATCAAACTGTAACATATACTTGAAATTTGCTAAGCAAGTATACCTTATGTGTTCTCACCACTCACACATAAAAAAGTTAACCATGTGAAGTGATGGATATATTAATTAGTTTGATTATGGTAATCATTTTATGATGTATATGTACATCAAATCAGTATGTGGTACATCTTAAATGTATTTAATGTTTATTTGTCAATTATTCCTCCATAAAGTTGGGAAAATGGTACTGTTTTATAAATTTCATTTTCTATTTTATTGCTTGTACATAGAAATATAATTGTTTTGTGCACTGGTCTTGTATCTTTGCATATCAATTTCAATTGCTAAAATGGAAAAAATGTGTATCTCGTACTCAAAAGAATGGTATTTTTATTACCATTATATAAATGTGGAAATTTAGGCTCGGGGATTTTTATGATGTGGTAGCTAGTAAGAGGCAGACTCAGGAATTGGGGTCAGGCCTGGCAAAACTAAATTTCATGCTTTTTAAACCCTGCCATAACTTCCTCACATATGCAAGCTATAGATCTGAAGTAGTAAACTAAAATTTCAAAGAGGAACAATACTAAAATTTGCCTGGATCTTGTGGCAATCCCTTGTTATATTTTAAAAAATTACTTAGACAAAAAATCCTCAACCTGCAGGGCTTAGCTCAAAACACTCAAATGGATGAGGATCTGAAAAGTCATTTTCCTTGAGCCTTCTCCGATCTTTCAAAGCCTACTTTATCCAAGGCCGTGTGCGTGGGACCGTATCATCCCACGGTTAAAAACAGACTCTATTTCAGTGATAGCTTCAATACACATAAAATGAAACAAAATCTCAGATAATGACAATGAATTTAGAGCCTGTGTCCTCCAGGAATCAAAGAAAAAGGCTCAACAGTATGTCACGGAAGGATGGAATGAGGAATGAAATAGGTTCCTTGACACCTCCTTAAAGTAATGATGAAGCACTGACTCGGGGAACATGTCTCCCTGCACTGGCTCTAGCGGGTCCCTGTGATGTACCATCCCTTTTCTGGCTATATATAGATAAGTGCTCAGAATATTAAAGTGCCTTGTAGACTGGTTATTTAACTGCTACAGAATTGGTTTCATGAAGGGAAGAAAGAACAGATTAGAGTCGAAGATGTAAATGTGAAACCTGACAGACTGCCGTGTGTTGCTCAGGTCTATCAATAGAACTGTCAGCCCACAGCTTCTAGCTGGCTATTATGGATCCATGTAATATGAGAGGAACACACTTGACAACTCTGGGAGCGAAAGCAACTGCTCTTGCCTCCAGAATAGCAAGAAACGGTGTATTTTCGTCTTCTCATTTCCCACGCTATCTAGCATATTATACATTATCAAAATAATTTTAGATTGGAATAGCTTTCTTGTTTGCTCATGAAATGTTCATGCTTTGCTTTTGCTCTTTTTTTCCCCCTGTTGATTCCTCACTTCAGTATCCCCGGTGGTTTGCTCTCTTTTGAACATGAGAGAAGTAGGTTCATATTCTTGCTGTATCTCATGACTACAAAAGAGAAAATACGTAAAATCGATTTTTTTTCTGTTGATTTTTGCTTTGGAAAAATCTTGTCATTTCAGACTAACAATTGGAAGAGATAATCAAATAACAGAAAAAAGACTTAAAGTGACTTTAAAATTCAGTTATTTAATAGTCATGTGTCCAGCAAATATCTACACTGCTGTGAAGTTAGTAATGAACAAAACTTTGCTCTCACATTTTCTAGTTTCTAGAAGCGAGGTACACCAAATGCAGAAATGTAGTGATAGCCCCTAAGTAGAACAAAGGTATGTTTTATTACTGTATTTAATACATATTTTTCTTTATTGGAATTATGAAGGTAGGGTAGTAGTCTGTCTTTGTCCGCTCAGGCTGTCATAACATAGTGCCACACACTGAGTAGCTCAAACAATGGAAATTCGTTTCTCCATACCGCTGAGTGCTAAATGGCCTTTTCTTCGTGTGTGTGCAGAGAGGAGCTCTATGGTATCTCTTCTCACAAGGACACACTAATTCTACTGCATTAAAGTCCCACCCTTATCAGCTCACTTAACTGCACTTACTTCCATGGAGGCCCCATCTCCAAGTGCAGCCACACTGGGAGTTAGGGCTTCAACATATGAACTTGAGGGAACTCAAACATTCGTCTCTGCCTCTCTCCCCCCACCCTTTTCTCTCTCTCTTTCTATAAACACTCACACATATATGGATATATATATATCACATCAAATCTAAGCATATGTAATTATTCATATGATTTATTTAATTAATATAAATGCATATGATTTATATTACATGTAGTTAAATTTTATGAGTAGCAAGATTAAATTGTTAATATGCATTAAAAATTAAACATAGTTTGATTATTGGCCTCTTTCTTCTCAGGATTTTATATCAGTGTTGAAGTGATAGACTTTATTCAATAAAATAAATACGTAAGAAGATATATTAAATATTGTGTTCTTTTGTCACTTCCAAAGTTACTCACTCTCTTGTCGCTATAAAAATATTGTGCACTTTGGTTAAGAAGTTGCAGTCACACGATTAAGTGCCAAGTTTTGCTTATTCTGTCTGGGTGCATCTTATGCTTCTGGTCTTATAAAACAGTTTGCTATGTTCCTGGTGTTTTGGGTTGCCTGTTTACTGGGACAGTCATTTCTTGAAGAGGAAGTGGGAGGAATAGCGCTGGACTACTAGGGTGGAGTTATTCCTACTACCTGGAAAGTAAGAAGTGAAGGATGAGGAGAGAGGGTAAGAGAACTGAAGTAGTATAGTGCCCTCTGTATGGAAAGGAACATGAGGCATGGATAGCAGCATTCATGCCCTATCAGGAGGGAGTCTCCCTGCCTACAGTTTGAGTCCTGCTTAAGCTCTGCTGAAGAGTAATGAAATTATGTGGTCATTCAGCCTTGGTTGTGTTCAAAGAAAGACATAATATAATAAATGGGTTCCTATTAGCAGGGATGCAGTGACTTCTCCTTGACTGAAGAATTAACTATTAAAGGCGTCCAATTTTATTTCACAGAGGTTGAATCCTGATGAGCCGAAAGGATGTTCCAAGTACTAAAGATTTTGCCTCGAGGCCATCATTCCAGCTTGAATAGACTTTGCATGGATCAGCTGTACTGATGTGTTTTTTTGGCTTGATCATTAGATTTTATATTACTGCAGTGACAAATAAAACCATTTCAGAAGAAGAAGCTTATTAGACTTTAGCATTTTGGTTGTGAGTAGCCTACATTTTACTAAATATGAATTTAAATCACTGCAAAATAGAAAGAAGAAATATTAATTTCTGGGTACTTATGATGTGAGACTAAAAGCCCTTTAAGAAACAAAATGAAAGTAACCATGTTAGGTTTAGGAGATAAAAGCTTTAAAACATTAAATATTGATATATAATCCAAACTTCCTCCCATTAATGATTGTGTCTATTGGTCTGGTTAGCTCAGTTTTGGAGCATAACATTTTCCCCTTATGTCTACTATTTCTCATGGCTGTGTTTCACGGCTAAAGGTTTTATTCTTCTGATGTTATACAGATGTCTCTGAATGTGTCTCACTTGTCATAAAGAGAGCAAAAAAGAGGAAGGGAAGGAATCATTGTACAACAAAAAGGCACGAGGCTTGCAGTGAATTGAGAAGGAAAGAAAGACATAGACAGGTGCCCCTACACATGCTCAGGACCTTATCATTAATATGTTATTTGAGTACACATGCAACTTAAAGGCATAGGTTGCCATCATGGAAGCTTGGAGATGTTCGCTCATTTTCTCTGGGCCACAGGAGGTTTTGAGATCCAAATTCAGATCCATCTGATTCCAGGGTTGTGTGCTCCACCTGCTACAGTGCTTCTCAGTGATGGAGTTCTATCTGGTAAGCCTTTTAGTGTTCCTATAAATTAGGAATAACTGCCAACATCAGGACACTACTGTCCAAATGAAAATGGCACCATGTATGTTAATACGCTTTGCAAACTCTCAAGTGACAAAGAATAGAGATGATGTATTGTGGATATACAATTAAAAATTTAATGCAATTGTTACAGGGGTAAGACACTTTGAAATACCCATGCCCCTAATGTGGTGTTGTTCACTCAAGTCACCTTTGTAATAAACAAGGACTATAATAACTAAGAAACGCATTATTTGAAGACTCTGCCAAAGGCAGCCATGTATGTAGGTAACCAAGATGACTAAGAGGAAACCTCTGCAGCCACTTTGATGCTGCTAATTGACCATTGAAAACAATAGGTATGATTTTCATAGGTGGGACACAGAGCTGTAGTATAGGAAAATGTTACTATGATTATAACTTAGCAAGAAAAGAGAAATGTCAGTGGGTATTATTAAATATAAGATATTTTTCTAGGGACTGTCAGAGAAATTCTTGTGTACACTACTCTTCTAAAAAAGGAGAGAATAGTAAGTGGTAATAAGCATATACACAGTTTTTTACCTTTCAAAAATGGGTCCTTCTTTTGTACATAGTAATCAAATTATTTCTGGCTCACAAATCATTTGAAAACTGCCTGGCTACCACTCACCTTGTTTCATCCTTGCCTACACATTTGTCAGCCATCAGAACCACCTACAGCAGCTTCCACTCGAATGGCACAGTTAGTAACAAATCTCCTCAAAGGGAAAATAAATGTGAGCAGTTGGGTGACACCTTCCTTTCCCCTCCTTCCTCATGGTTGGGGCCCATTTGGCACCAAGCATCAAACTGTCCAGATGGTGGCCACTTCTCTCTCCAGCTTTAGCACATTCTCTGCCAAGGACCCGAATGCCAGTTTTCCAGTGAGAATCTGCTTGCAGGAAAAGAGCTGCCTGGGTTACATCACCTCCCTTGCAGTCGACAATCAGGTTATGTTGAAACAAGGGCTAGGACTAGAGCCAGGCAAGGAGTCAGGCAGAGATTGGTTTTGTAGGAAAGGAGAAATTATTGGAGAGATAAACTTACCTATGTGACTTTTGGAAAATTATTAGGAGTCTCTTGTTTCAATTTTCTCATGTCCAAAATAGAGGAGTTGAAGTGAATGATTACCTGTCACTCCTCTTAACATTCTACAATCCTTGTGATTATTTAGTGCACATGTTTCAGGAGAGTGACTATGAGCAAGACCTTCTTCTTTACAGGGATGACTGTGTTATGGCCAGCCAGAAATTTGGGGGAGGAATAAATACATTTCAGACACATGTGGGAGGTAGCTTCTTTATAGCAAAACTAGGTCTGCTTGATGAAACATTTTCACGGAGATCCTAATTTCAGACTATCATGGCCTTCAATATCAAGAAGAGTTTTCTAGGCAAGTGCAGATTTCTCATCTGCAATTGTGTAATCGATATTGTGTTTTTGATGCAGTAAATGGAGATTTACTGGGATTCTACTGTAAAGTAGGCATGGGGGACACTGGTGAATGGTTTTGAACCTAATGTGCATGGAGCAGGCTGTGCAATGGCTCGCGCCAGCAGACTATAGACAATTTTTCTATGAGAGTGCCGAAGTACACTGTATGTCCTTCCAATATTTTTACTGAAGTGAAAGCCCTTTCCAGAGGTCTGGGCTCCTCTTGTGTCCTTAAAACTCTGGCCATCTGAGTGGCTGTGAGTGCACACTGCTCAGGAGTCCTGGGTGTGTTCTAGAGCTGTCCGAGGTACTAATCCAGAGAGGGTGCTTGCAGCATTGACTTTGGGTTCTGGGGCAGCTCCATCCACACTGTACTATGTAGCACCTTACATTGTTCTGTGTAGCTATAATTGCTTCTTTGTAGATTCTGTTATCTACTATGTAAAAAAAGTAAGAGTCCAAAAAATGGTTATAAAAAGATTGCTGCTTTGGTTTTCAGCTTACTCTTGTCCAACAGATGAATCATCCCTTCACTGATATGTTTTTAATAACTGTTTTCAATGTATAGTAATACTGAATATTTTGTAATGACCTACTCAACTTTTCCTCCCATTTAAAATTTCAGCTTGGAAGTGAGAAGTGTATGGGTAGAGCCTGACAAAAAATTGTTTTTCTTCTCTTTGAATATGCTAGGATTCTGCATATGATTATGGGTATTTTGTTTCCTATACTTTTCATTTGAAACACATTTCCCCTGTGCTGTATACTCTTTTGTGCTTACTCAGTTAGTTACAACTAACTCAGGTTACAAGAGTTTATATAAGGCTTAGAGATGAGGGGCTTCAGGTATCAGAGGTGTATTAGCCTATTTAGATTGTCATAACAAAATGCCACAAACTGGGTGGCTTAAACAACAGAAATTTATTTTCTCATAGTTCTCAAGACTAGAAGTCCAAGGTAAAGGTTCCAGCTGACTCGGTTTCTGGTAAGGACTCTCTTCCTGGCTTTCAGATGCCTTCCTTTTCACTATGTTGCCACATTGCCTTTCTTCCTTGTATGTTTGTGGTCTGAGGGAGAGAACTCTCTGGTGTCTCTTCTTTAAGGGCACAAGTTCTATTGCATCTAGGCCCCATCCTTCTGAGTTCATTTAACCTTAATTACTTCCTTAGAGGTTCCTTATTCAAATACAGTCACACTTGGGGTTAGGACTTCAACCCATAACTTTTGGGGAGAAGAAAACCATTTAGTAGATAAGAGGAAGATTACAGATTCTCAGCAGATGTGTAGTGTACAACTGAGATGGTACAGTTTACTGGCTGAAGAGTATGGTTTTTGGAGTCAGTCACATTTCAGTTTGATTTTGGGGTAGGACTTGAATAAACAAAGGAGATAAAGAGACTGTATTAGACTGTGAGTATATCAAGAGCAAAGGCAAGATGGTATAGGCAGTGGTGAGGTTTTGTGTGAGTTGTGAGGTCTGCATTAGGAAATCAACTTGGAAAGATACAGAGCTGGTCTAAATATAAGAGGCCTTTCAAACATCTGGCTGGGAATTTACAAATTGCTGGAACATTTTGAAACAAAAATGGAATCTGAACATATATGTTTTCATGCATTTTGTCAAGCAGTGGATTGCAGAGGACAGGCAGAAAAATCTGTGACAAATTCATGGATTTGGACTAGAGAACAGGTATCAGGGAAAAATGAGTTTATTCTGAATGACATTTAAAGAAAAAAAGCTAAGTTTGGGGACAATTTTGTTATAGGGGATTCAATAAAAAAATATCAAAGATGACTAAGACTTTTTTTTTGCTGGATTTCTAATAAATGTTAACATTGCCATACTGCTCTGTTCAAAAAATATGAAGAAATTTGTGGATGAAGAAAAACAAAGAGGGAAGACTTGTAGAACTTTTGCAGAGCTGGAACCCAGTTGGTAGACAGGGATATGTGAAGAAGAGAAATATCTAATATTCAGATGTGAGTTGCGTGTGTCTTTTGTTATGATTTAAGCTCTCTCTGTTATTCCAAGAACTTCCTTGGCATCTGCTGTACATAAAAGGATTTCTGAACTCTCCATTTAGTTTCTTTGTTTTGTTTTTGGTGGAAATCAAGTAAAGGGACTGAATTACTCATATCATAGATATTGTATAGAACTTGATAGTTTGTGGAAAAGTGAGATGAAGGACACACTGAACTTATCTACCATAAGTAAGAGTTTGGAGGTAGGTCATAGCTTTAAAACTTACCCTGCCCACTCCAAACACCCATCCTCACCTACCTCCTTTTTAAGGCTCTCATTAGACTATCAACGGGATGTGGAATGGGAATTGTTCAACCTTACTTAGATCTGAAGGCAAAAAGATGACCACAGCTGATGAATGCTTTATATATGGACCTGTAATTAAGAAAATTATAAAAGAAGGTCAAATCATTAAAAGTAATTTAAATGAAGTAGGACAGTTCATTCATAGCATTATTATTAATATACAGGTTTACTTAAATTATTTCATGTTTCTTCATAAAAGTCCTTTGGAACCCACAAAAACGAGGAAGCTAATATAAAGACAAATTCTTCTAACGTACTCTCTAGCAGATTTTCAAAAAAAAATTATGCATTTGAAAGTCAACATTTATTGAGTACCAGTTACATTAATTAAGACATTTTGTTGGTTCCTGTGGGAATATGCAAAGGAACTTTGTGGTATGTGGCCTTGAGAAACAGAGTTTACTTTGGGCACTTGGAGGTCCTTTTTTATTGACAGAAAGAGTAGTAACATGGAAACTTAGCTTTTAACAGGAAGTTAGAATACTTTACTACTCTTTTCCAAATCTACTATTTTTCCTGCTATATCAAAAACATATATTATAGCAGCACACTTTAGCCTCTGTTCTTAACCTAAATTTGAGATGAAATTGAGGGAATTCTAGAAATATCAGAGTTAGTAGTCTTTATAGTGATTAGAACCTAACTGTGTGCGTGTGTGTGTGTGTGTGTGTGTGTGTGTGTGTGTGTGTGGGGAGCAAGGGAGAGAAATGAGGAAGGAGAGAGGCACAGAATATTAGTACCAACAGTTGAGGGAGAAATTAGAATTTTTAATTGAACAGAGCACTTACGTGTCTTAAAACTTTTTCAACTGACTTAGAAAGCTGAAAAAATTACTAAATCAAATTTATTATCAAACTATTGAGTGTTATCCTATCCTTCATTTGTAAATATATTCTCCATATTCATTTGCCCAAATGATGCAATCAGTAAAAGGCAGTTATAGGGTTTCATTCACAGAATGAAAGTATCATAGTTTGCCAAAATATTAAAATTACCTAGTTTGGACATTATCCCTGTGAATTTTTCACTTACTTTAAACTTTCAAAAAGGAGAAACTGCTTTCCTCAGTGGTAGCCTAAGACATCCTTGGAAAACTTGGACTAGCTTGGATTATGTAAAAAGATTCTGAATTTAGTTGAAATCTGCCTAACTGTAACTTTCATTTATTTATACCAGTTGATCATTTGGAAATGCAAAGTAGGATAATTCCTTTCACAATAGAGCCCTGAAATATTTACAGCTTTCTACCATGTCAAATCAAATCCCATCTTCCACTGCATCGAACTTTGTGGATTTGTACTGAGTCTTCTGTTTCTGACTTTTCTACCCACACACCTGAGTCTTTCTCACGTGCATTACTATGAAATTGCATCGTCTTCCCTTGGCCCCTCTACACCCACATTATATTGGACCCCACCCAAAATTTGGGTTGAATGCTGAGACTGATGATACTACACACACACATCAAGAGGATATAGAAAGATTTATTACATAATTGAGGCCTTAGGAGATCAGGGCAGGCTTCTTAAGCAGGTCTAAAATGGCTTGAGAAAGCAAAGATAGGAGGTTAGCTCTTGCCTTTTATTTCAGTTAGAGGTTGGGGCTGGGAAGGGATTTCATGCACAGGTCAAGGCTTGCATAATTTGAATCTCTTGTCAGAGCCAAAGAAAAGAGCATCCAAGCTTTCCTAAAACTCGTCCAGTTGTGAGGTAGTAGGGGAAAGGGAAGGATGAGGATGAAAATGTATCAGCAGTCAAGCATCAAAAATGGAGTCAGACACCTTGTTCTATCCTATTTTTGTGTCATCAATATTCTGGACTTTAACTCAGGATCATTCTTTTATCTTTATTCAATTTAGTCTTGTTAAATTCAGTCTATTATTCCAAGCTACCAAAGTTCTTTTGGATCCTGATTTTGTTCAATTGTGTTTTTGTAATATTACCAAGCCATTTATCATTGAAAAATGCAACAAAAATAACCTCAATTTTTTTGTGCTTGATAAAATTTTTGAACATTATAAAGATAAGAACAAAGCTTTGTGACATTCAACTCAATTATTTCCTCCAAGTTGGCATAAGCAATTAAGTATCCTTCAGTGTAGCCAATAACTAATTCACCAAATTAAACTAGCACCCAAACCTTATTATTTCAGATTGTCTCAAAGACATTCTGACCCAATAATGGATGATGGGAACACTCTGTGTAAGCCCAGATGATCAACCAGATTAATAGTGGTCTATCTGATTAATAATGGTACCAAAGGAGGAAATGTGGTTGTATTTGCTTTTTATCTGTCACTCAGAATGCCACCAGGACTCAATCACAAATTTACCTCTCTGTGGATTTTGAAATTCACTTTTTTGGCTATTTCTTCTGTTTCAGGTTTTGTAATACTACTCTTACTCTCCAAAGATCTCAATTGCAAGTTATTTTCATAATGTGGTTTGTAATCCATCATTGTCAGGAAATATAAATTTATTTAGAATGCATAGGTGCTGACCTTTAAAGTCTTTGCCCTCGCTGAGCTTCAATTTCTCCCAGTAGTGTTTAATCTGAGTTTTGGAGGTTGAAAAGCATTATCTTTATATCACTATTATATTATTTCAGAATTATGGCCTTCTCATGCTCCAAATAAAACCATAAATTACTTAGGTATTTTAATTTCCCCCCAAATCTCAACTCATTCAGGAACTCAATTTTCATGATATGATTCTTACTGAACCTACTACTTTCATATCTAATGTTCGTTCATTCATTCATTCAACAATACTTATTATCTATTTTCTATGTTCTTGGCACCATATTACCAAGATGATTGATAAGATACCTAAGAATACTTTTCAGTTGTATTTTCTTTTTATTAAAATATCTGTAGCTACATTTTTAAGTTTCTTTCCACTTTTCTCTTCATTTTATATTTTCAATTGCACTCAAAATTACATTTTTGAGAACATAACAGTTTTGAGTCATAATCTCTTCAGGAGTCTTATGCCATGAATAATGCATATTTTTCCTTTAAACATTTTGAAGACATTCACAGAATCTAGACTATATAATTCATGATGTCCAGTCTTTTTCTCAGAAAAAATAAAATTCAAGGTAACAGTCATTTTGTTTAAAAGTTCACATTATTTTCACTTTATCAATCAGTGCTTCTCATTGTCAGAATTCAGTCCAAAGTAGTAATTTCTTGTGGCTGTTGTTTTTCTTTAGAGATAATTGCTATTAATGGTATTCAAATACCTGTTACATGTTGGCTTTTAGCCAAATGCAATTTTTGGCCTGTTCATGGGTGGCTGAAATTTTCTTTCACTGCTCATAAAGAATAGAATCCTCACTTTTGTTCATCCCTAATTCCTGCACCCTGATGGGTGCCCTATAATAGTCACTGTTATGTTACTAGTTACTCATCAGTCTCCAACATGCTCTGTCTTCAGAAAATGAAGATTTCTATGCAGTTGTCCATTTTCTTGACTTTTAGCACTGCTACACCTCTCCTCCTAAAAATCCTTCCTTTTGAGTAAGACAAGTTTTTCTAACATCATGTTCTAATATAAAGGGCGATTCTATCACACATTAGAGATTCGTTTTTAAATATTTTTATCTTTTGACTTTTATTGAATGACTATAAAAGGACAGTAATAATAAATATTTGTTGTGCAGTAGCTGTCTGTCAGGCACTTTATAAAACACTTTATGTAAACTAACTAATTTGGTTTTTGTAATCCAACAGAATAAAATTTTCCAAGGTCACTTGATTTTTAAGAGGAGGAGAGGAACAGTATTTTGGGAACTGGTAATTTAGTAATGGGTGAAATGGAGAAGGTTCCTTTTGTTAGAGAGTTTATGGGCCAGGAAGAAAGCAAATGTAAATAAATAATGATGATGCTTTCAGATGATAGGTACCATGAAGAAAACTAAACATGGGAATGTGGTAGAGAGTGACTGGGGGAAACAATAACTTTTATAAGGTGGTCAGGAAAGGCCTCTCTGGAGAGGTGCCTTTGGTGATCAAAGAGTCTGCTTTCAGCAGCAAGTGTGAAAAAATGATCACAAAATAGTTTAAACAATAGAGAATTTTGTTATTTTACATAAAAAGATGTCTTAGGTAGAAGGGCTCTAGGACTAGTTAATTAGAGTAATGATGTGAGAGAATATTCATTCTTACACGCCTATCTCAGAATGTAGACTAGCTGTCTCCTTGCTTGTAGGATTGTTACATCACTTGTATGTGTTTCATCTTCCCACACCTTAGGCAAAGTTTTTAGGTAAAAAGAGACAGTTTTTTTCCTCATAGATCTCTCTTTTTTTGCCATCAATAACTCTGTTCCCAGCAAGCTTTACATTGTATCATATTGACCAAAATCAAGTCATTGTATTGGAAATGAGACAGCCCTAAAGCCTAAGACTTAGGTTGATAAATTCAGCCCCTTAGCTGTGGTTTCTTAAGTACCAGAATGACCAAAGAAGATTAAACAACCAAAACATTAGGGACAAAAGAAAAGATAGGTTTGGATAGGCAACCACAAGTGCCTACAATGCCCTGTGTCCTGAGTAATGAGAAGTGAAACATCTGAAGATATAGAGGAAGAATATTCTTGGGAAGGAAAAGGGAACAGCAGGTGCAAGTCCTTGAGAGCAGAAAGTAGCTCAGTATGTTTAAGAAACAGAAATATGTGCTGTTGGAGCACTGTGTTATGAGAGGCTGTGGGTGGGAAGAGGTGTGAATGAACAGGTGTAGGGTTTAAGAATGCAGGCTGAGGACACTTAAAAAAAACACAAAAACCTAGTCTTTAATGCCTGGGTTCAAATAACAGACCCGCCATTTAGTATTGGCTTTGTGCAAATTACCTAACCTATCCATGTCTCAGTTTCTACATCTTCAAAAATGTTGTAAATAATAATACATAACTCATGAAATTATTGAAAATTTTTAAAAAAGGCACAAACAACAATTAGAACAGGACCTGGGATATGTAGACACTCAATAAATGTTGGCAATCATTGTTATATCTTGTGTTTAGAATGTAGGTCATGTAGGGTCCCATAGACCCTAGTAAGATATATTGATTTTATTCAAAGTAAATTGTGAAGTCATTGGAGTGTTCTATGCAGGGAGTGAGCTAAAATGATTTGAATTTTTAAAGAATATTTTTTCTGGCATGTATAGATTATAGTATGTGGCCGGGGAAGAGCAGATGCAATATAGTTAGAAGGCATTTACAGTCACTTAGATCAGGTAGATTTGACTAGGGTGAAAGCAACAGGGAGGGAGGTAGAACTAACAGAACTTGTTGACAGCTTATATCTGAGTTTGTAGTTAAGGGAAGCAAGGTATTCTGAATATTTGAGTTGGAAAGTTGGGGAAATGATGATACTCTTTGTTGAGATTTGGAAAGGAGCCCATAGGCTTCACAAAACCATCAAAAGGATCTATGAAAAAACATGTTGTGAACCTTGCCTTAATATTCTTTGTTCATCAATGTGTTCTTTCACATTTCTTTCTTTCCCCTTGCCTCAGAATATGTTTATTGATTTTAGGAGAGAGAGGAAGGAAGAGAGGAATATTGATCAGTTGCCTCTGTATGTTCCTTGACCTGGAATTAAGCCCATATCCTAGGTGTGTGTCCCAGCCGAAGATCTAATCGGCTATGTTTTGGTATACAAAGCGATGTTCCAATCAACTGAGCCTCCTGGCCAGAGCTGTTCTTCCACATTTCTTAATGAGTTTTTAAAATCTTTCCTGTCTTTTGGGGAACTCACTTTACCTCAATTTATACACTTGATTTGTTAATAAGATAATTTGTGAGGATGATCTTTGTCAAACTAGGTTATTACAAAAGCAGAAGTGGAATGTAATGAATTTAGCACTCTCTTTTTTGCTGTGTCCCAAGACTTTCAAACCCTAGCTGTTCAAGATTAGTAAGTGACTCTCATGAAAAGTGACTTGTAGTTCATCTTCAATTTTATTTTCCCTACCCTTCCAGCTGATAGAGCCTATTTATTTTCTGTAGGTAGGTAATAATTTTATTTTATATTTTGTTCTCAGAGTCATGTTGAAAGGTGGACAAACTAGCCATTTCTGTTTAGCTCTATTGCATTCCTTTGACATGATCCAGTTAACCTTTAATGATGGGTAGATGTATGCCCCTTTCCCACATGTCCCTGGTCCCTAACAATGTCCTATGAGAATATAATCTATGTAAGCGTCCAGCATTGCAGATCATAAGAATTTTTCTTTCTTACATGTGCTACTGAAAATCAGTAACACTTAAAAAAAAGTTCTTGAAGTTCTTACAAGTGACTCAAACCTTGTTGTATTTTTATGACAACTTAACAACAATAGCAAAACCAGAAACTTTTAAATATAATTGTTTTTTGGCAAGGACTGCTTTGTCTTTGTTTGGCTCAGCAAGTACTGTAGCTCAGAGGACACATATAGTTGTATGAAATAACTAAGGATGGCATCATGGATGCCACTAGTATTTGGGCATTTAAGTTATTTTTTCAAAAGTGATGTTAAGATAGGGTAGACCATCAAAGGGTAAACCCTTTCCAAATTTTCTTCCTTATGGTTAAAATTACTACCTCAGTCAGGACGTTTCAGTTATAAAATGCAGAAGGCCAAGTTGAACTAGTTATGGCAGAAAATCCAGGCTTAAGAATCCAAAGAACAGAACAGTTAAAGAAATTTTTACAAGGCAAGGAGCAGTTCCAGGAATCTTAAGCACTGACATTTGAACCCTGCCAAGACTGGTTTTCTTTCCATTTCTCATCTTTTTTTCCCCACCCCTCAGCCAAACGCTTTCTTCCACTGACAGCTTTAAGGCTGTATTTTTTCCAATTTTAACATCAGAAAAAAAAAAAAGGATTTTACCTCCTAGATGTACATGGAAAAATACTAAAGAAGAACACTAGTCAGGCTAGGTCAGAAGCCCACTGTCATCAAATCACTGTGCCAAGGGAGTCATGGTGGCATAGTAAGAGAGTGGCTCCCAGACAGGGAATCTAGAGAGGGTGAAGGGGCAGCTCCCCAAAAGAATGGGGGATGCTGTTCTCAGAAGAAGAGAAAACTACTAGACAAAAGCAAAACAAAACAATCAAGAAAAAAAACAGCAGGTGCTCACTAAAAGAATCCATTTGCAAGATGGCTAGCGAGAATTAGATGTTAACTCAGCAACTAGGGAATAGAGATTTACTGGTTCAGGGGTGGCATACACCTCTTCTTAGTCTTCAGTCCCAGGCAGTTAAACTCATTGGGTGATTTTATTAACAAACTGAGATATCTAATTCAAGATCTGCACTTTTCCAGCAATCAAATCCCACTGAATTGTTTTGCTTTCTTTAAGTCTTTGTTTTAATTTAGAGAATTTACTTTTTTTCTTTGTCTATTGTACTTTAGGGACTTTCATTTCAAAGGAGTTGTTTAGTATATAATCTATCTCAACTGCTTTTGGGGTTAACCAGTATTTTCCTTGTATACTAATAATTGGGAGATAGACTAAACAAATTTGTTTGGAATACACACCAGGCATATTTATATTTGGAGTAATTTCCATTTTATAGGCAAAATTATATTCACAGAAGGTAAGTTAATTGTCCAAGATCACATCTCTTATTACCCAAAAGTCTAGTGTTAAAATCCCCATACCTCTAGACATCCTTAGTTTTATGTTATTTCCATTGCATCAGGCTTGGTGAAGAAAGAGTGGGAAAAAAATTAACAATAACTAAAGGCAAAGAACAGATCGGATCATCCCAGTTTACTCTGAAGAACACTGTCTGCCACTGGGACTTAGACTATGAAGTTGGCCTGATCTTTAAGTGGCCAGGAAGACCTGTCTAGAAGGGTGATGCTTGTCTCCCTTGTACAGGCAGGATCCTCAGGGTTGGGAATGTTTAGGCAGCATAGGAGAGCTCTCAGAGGGGAGAGACTCATAGATTCTTCTCTCTATTTTCAACCAAGATTCAATCAGATTCTACTCATTATGTATCTCTCCAAGCAACCCTTTTTTTGCTCTGTCACTGCTACAGCTGGTACTTCTGGTCCCTCATTTTTCCTGCTTCTCAAATAGCCCCCTTCTAACTCATCATCAGCATAGTGATCTGTCTGGATCACATCATGCTCCAGCTTAAAATAGTATAAGGCCTATCCCTTGCTCTGACCACACAGAATAAACTTCATTTCCTTTACCCTGACATGCCTCTTGGACTCTTCATCCTCAGTCCCTGCCAACAATGGTCCTTGACCAGTCAAGATTTTGAAATGACCTAATAATTAGAAATTCTAGGGGTTAGAGCTGTGAAGCCTTATTTATCTTCACATATTGATTAATACACAAATATTTATTGAACTGGATAAATAAGTTGAATATTCTCTTTAGAATCTAGATTAGGTCTAAACATCAGAAGAAACAAATCCACTTAGTACATAAGTTGACGATTTGTAGACCAAATTGTAAATATAAGTCATTGCCTTTGTATTTTATTTCTTTAGTCTTCTGAAACTAGATTCATCACTATTGTAATATTACAACCAACTGATTCAGTAACGGAATTTGAATTTTGCAATCTGATTTGAGGTTTGAGGGACTAGCCAGGCATTTTAGGCAAAGCTACATCCTAACTAAATCCAGGCACAGAAGTTGTATTATTTGGTTTTTAAAGTCTTTTTTGCCTTTTTGAATCTCTTCTTATGTATTTCTGGTCCAACTTCAGTTTTGAAAAGGAGTGAATGAAATGAAAAAAGAGACAATGTAGAAGATGATAATGGATAGAAGACTATAAGCTCTGATAAACAAACCAATCACTCATGGAGGACAGATGTCATTCTCTGAGTGCTATCTGAATGGAGTCCACTGACTCCCACATCTGAGGACCTCCATAAAATGCAAAGTCTTTGTGCCTTGCTTGGTTGTCCATTAGCAAGTTCAAGCAGAGACTACCCTTTGAAAGAGTGAGGATTATTTTGAGATTGTTAGTGAATGTGTTTCTTGGGATATATGAGAAGTTAGAGAAATTTTGCATCACTTTTCTTTTCTTAGATACCCCTTAAAATAGTATCCATTAAAGATTTATCTGAGTGGTTATATGTAGGGAAGTTAAGGAATCTAGAAAAAAAGATGAGCATACTTCAGTGACATTAACTCTGCTCTAGGAAGGCTGAATTTGAAAAAGTTCAGCAGTTGTCCAAATTGCGGTGTCCTCAGTTGACTCATTGTTGGTCATAATCAAAGTATGCAATGGAGGTAAACTTGGAAACCTGGGCAGATGTTTTGACTGTGGACATATCTTGGTATCAACGTCAAAACATCAGGTATCAGCTTTTCCACAGCAAGACTAATCCTGGGTCCTGCCTCAGGACCTGGGTCCTGCCTAGCCCTGTGGGACACATTATAAAAGTTTATTGCATAAATTATAACCGTTTTGTCATGTATATAGTTAAAAATAGGTAGAGCTTGCTTTATAGAGATGGTTTCTGAGAAAGTCTTTATTTTAAGGCCTTTCCTCCTTTTCCTGAAACTCCCCCCATTGGCTTCTGTGGTTTAATGTCTCCTGGTTGTGAGCACTTCCAAGCTCCAGTCCTTGTCCTCCTTGTCCTTGACTTTCTAGATGCTTCTCCTCTGATGGCTCCCACATACATCAAGGTTGGTGTGCTCAAATCCACTCCACTCCTCATGTTTCCACAGGCACACCTGTATCTCAACCTATTCTGTGTAATTTTCATCTGGCTCCCCTCTTTCTGGACCATTCTCTATACTTTCTGGACTATGTTTTTGTTGGGATCTATGGTTCTTTTCAAGCATCCAGGCTTAACCTTGGAATCATTTTTCCTCACTAGACACTTACATTTTCCTCTATCCAGGAGTTAATATGTCTTGCCCATTTTCTTTCAGATTCTTTCCCATTACTTCTTTTTCATTTTTATTCCTCTGTAATTACAAATGCCCAAACCCTCTGTGCCTCATTATTATCATGTTTATAGATTATTACAGCCTCATATAAGTTTTTCCTGTCTGTGGTTCGCCATCCACACATCATCTGGCATTTTGATGTAGACTAATTTTTTCTAAACAGATTTTCTCAAGTACCAGCTTGCTGATTTATATACAGTTTTAGATCTCACTATTTGGTAAAATGCTTTTCAAACTAATGGCCTAATTATTCCTGCAAACATGTAAATGGATCCTTTTTCTGTAACTTGGTTTTTGATAAAGCTCTTGGTCTGGAAACTCTTACGTTTGTACTCTGCCACCTGTCAGGACTCAGCCCAAGCATGTCACGCCACTTTCATAAAATTTTATGTGACTCTTCCACTCTTAACGGATATCATTTGTAACTAACTGCAGCCTTTAGAATCTGTGCTGTTGGGTTTTTTGGGATGGTTTGCTCTTGTCTTACCTGCAATAATTTGTTGTAAGTTTCTTGACATTAGAGATCTTGCCTTGCATGTCATTGGTTATTTCCTCAGTACAAGCCTAAGTATCTACAACATTCTGTGGCCTTAACAAATATACTCTCTCCTTAAAACAATGCTATTAGTACATTTATTTTGGTTTATTATTTATAGTTATCAAGCACTAGGTATTGAAAATCCTAAAAATGTACTGACTTGTTATTTGCTATTCCTTTGTAGTCCTTGATTTTCAGGGTATGTTTGGGTAAGCTTCCCCAAGGATAGAATGGCTAAAAAGAAGGGATTTTCTGTGTGTTATAAGAAACTATTCTGTAAGCATGCCAAGTTGATATTAATTCCATACTGGTTGCTAGAGAGAAAAGTTTAGTAGGGATAAATCAATATCCAGAATATTTATAGTCATCACTTTTATTCCTGTATTTCTATGATTGAAAACAAACTTGTTATTGATTTCATGTGTGGAGTTTATATTGCTCATCTTTGGTCACTTAGTGGTTATGGTAAGTAAGTAAGTAAGTAAGTAAGTAATAGTAACAGTGAAAGTAGTAGATGCAATAGCACTAATAGAAATAGAAGTAAATATCTACCATTTATGTATGTATTATGTACCAGACACTGTGCTAGGTGTGATACATACCTTATTTTATTTATCTTTATAAAACTTTATGGAGCATTATTAGTCACATTACAGAGTCACTAACTTTGATCAAAGAGACTAGTAACTTGTCTAAGGACCATAGTTAGTAAATGGTAGGTCTGGAAACCAAGCTCAAATCTACTTTCAAAGCCAGATTGCTGTCATTTTACTTAACTTAGTAAATCAATGGAAAAAGTTTTTTTTTTAATAAAAACTATACAATATATGCTTTCAGGTGCATTGGTTGGAGCCTTCTTTTATAATGCATCTATATGAGATTAGTAGAATCCTGAATGTTTTGAGGTACAAATGTGTGGTCTAAGCAAACTTGGGAGAGTGAATTTGAGCAATTCAGAGATCCACTACAGAAAAATCAGGTCTTAAATGTATTTATCCCTTTATTGAACATTTAGGCTTAAGCTTTTTAGATATTTCTACTTGGTAAATCAAATGTGTAGTATTCTGGAATTTATATTAATCTTGACTTTCTCAGTCTGAAATAATAAGTTCACTCAAAAAATTATGTGAAATTCCTGGGCATTCATTACATAAAGAATTTACTGCTCTCTTTTTTTACTCATATTAAAGACTGAGACAGTGCAACTCAAGTTATTTTATTGGGTTAATTCTAGTATTAATTTTTCAATCTTCCTTTATTTAAGATTTTAGTCATAATGTTCTCTTGACAGTGCAGCTGCTGTGTATGTTGAAGTTGTAATGCCTGAAGCTGGTATATAGTTGAAGCAGTTGCTGTCTGACAAGTCTTAAGTTATTTGTGGTTCATATTGTAATCTTATGTGTTGTGTGAATGATTTGCCCTTGGCATTGATTCAAAAGATACAAAACAGAAACATTCAACATATAAATAAAAGTGTATTTTGTATTTGCCTTTTGGAAGCTTTGAAATTGCTTAGTTCTTTTTCAATAATATGTGCATTTTGTTATTCACTAGACCACACTGGTTAAGAGTTACAGGGTACAATGATAGAATTAGTATTTCTCTGACTTCACCTCCCTATCATTATGCAACTTTCAATTCCTCTTAAACAAGTTTCTAGGTGGTATCTCATGATACTTAAGAACAGTCTCTCTTTTGAGTGTTGGTGCCATGATGGTGCAGATGGTTCTAGAAAACACCTGCTAATATATCATCACCATTGCCAAAACTACAGCTTCCAACGTTTATGGATGCCAAAGCCGCAGCTATGAGGAAATCAGGAGAGGTTCCAGTTTTTCAAAGCTGAGCCTCTCATGCCCTTCCATTGTGCCATGTGTCCTACTAAATGGAGAGACGTCCTCTTCTGGGATACATACTCCCCAGTCTCAAATCGGAGCCATTTGTATTCCTGATGGCTCATAGACACTTCAGTTTAGTCACAGTCATTTATCTTAGACTTGGGCCAAGTCTGTGGGCTCTGGGGCTAAGGACACATCTGTGTTTGAAATTGTTCTTTTTCAGCCTGAGGGTAGTTTCCTATGAAGAGACATTAGGTTTCTCCTGCAAATTAACCCCTGGATGACAGTTCCAAATCCTCCAGATTTGTCCTTTGGATATAGCTGTCATAATGCATTTACAAGTTATGTCTCAGCTATTTTTACATGTTATTGTCAGCTAAGCATTCCTGTGACCTATATAAGTTAGCAAAAAATGCATTTTTTGTGAAATATATAGTCATATGTTCTAGTTATTGCAAGAAGAAAATTTTAAGTATCCTTTATTGATTATGTTTAATGGTTGTCCCAATTTTCCCCTTTTGCCCCCCCCCCCAATCAGGAACCCCCTTCCCTCCAGCAATCCTCCCCTTAGTTCATGTCCATGGGTCATGTATATAAGTTATTTGCCTTCCTCACACCCTATATTATTCATAACAACCCCCTATCTATTCTGTACCTACCAATTATGCTTTTTAATCCCTGCACCTTTTCCCTCATTCCCCCCCTTTGCCTTCCCAGCTGATAACCCTCCAAATGATTTCCATACCTATGATTCTGTTCCTCTTTTGGTTGTTTGTTTACTTAGTTAGTTTGTTTGTAGATTCAGTTGTTGATAGTTGTGAATTTGCTGCCTCTTTAATGATCATAGTTTTGATCATCTTTTTCTTAAGTACCTTTCATATTTCATATAATATAGGCTTGGTAATGTGAACCCTTTTAGCTTTACCTCATCTGGGAAGCACTTTGTCTGTCCTTCCATTCTAAAAGATAGCTTTGCTGGATAGAGTAATCCAGATTGCAGGTCCTTCCTTTTCATTACTCCGAATACTTCTTGCCAGTCTCTTCTTGCCTGAAAAGTTTCTTTTGAGAAATCAGGTTATAGCCTTATGGGAACTCCTTTATGGGTAACTCTGTGCTTTTTTTCTTGCTGCTTTTAAGATTCTCTCTTTATCTTTGACCTTTGGCATTTTAATTATGATGTGTCTTAGTGTGGTCCTCTTTGGGTCCAACTTGTTTGGGACTCTGTGCTTCTTGGACTTGTATATCTATTTCCTTTGCCAGATTAGAGAAGTTTTCTTTCATTACTTTTTTCACATAAGTTTTCAATTTCTTGTTATTCCTCTTCTCCTTTTGGCATGTCTATAATTCAAATGCTGACACATTCCAGAGTTGTCTTATACAATCTTCATTTTATTAAATTCTTGTTTTTTCTTTCTGGTTGAACGTTTCTTTTCTTTATGCTCCAAATCACTGATTTGAATCCTGACTTCCTTCCCTTCACTCTTGGTTCCCTGTAGATTTTTCTTTATTTCACTTAGAGTAACCTTCCTTTCTTCCTTTATGTTGTTGCTGTACTCAATGCATTTTTTAGAGCAACCTGATCACCAATGTTCTGAACTCTGCATCTGATGGGTTGGCTATCTCTGTTTCATTTAGTTCTTTTTCTGAGGTTTTGTTCTGTTCTTTCATTTGTGCCATATTTTTTGTCTCCTCATTTTGGCAGAAGTTCAAGCTGTGTTTGTTTCTATGTATTAGGTAGAGCTGCTTTGACTCCCTATAAAAGACACCTGTACAGTGTGTGGAGTGGAGCTTTAGGTAATCACCAGGGGGAAGCAACCTGCTTCACTGATTTGTGGTTCTGTGTGGAAAATGGGCTTGGAGAAGGGACTATACCACTGCCTGGCTTCTGGGGATTTGCCTGGCACTCACCCTTTTCCCAGTCACTTCACCCTCTCCCTGAATATGACTGGCATCTTTCCAGCTGTTGCCCTGGTGTTGAATCCTAAACTTGGTATACATTTGTGTATGTTTTAAGACCATGTGGGCCCTTTAAGTGGCATTTCCTGAAAATCTTGCAGTTCCACCAATCCAGCCCTCACTGGTTTTTATAGGCAGAAGTTATAGGAATTTATCTTCCTGGAGCTGGAACCCTGGGCTGTGCAGTCTGGCCTAGGGCTGGTATCATTCACTCCTAAAGTATCCGTCCCAGTTTTTATCTACCACACATGAATGTGGGACTTCCCATTTCCCATTCTACCATATCCTCTACCTGTCCATGCCACATGGTGTCTCCTCATCTTTGTGTCTCCTACATGTCTCTGTGTCTCTGCCCCTCCTGCCTGTTTGGATGAATTTGGCTTCTTTAAATCTTTGATTATCAGACTTCCATACAGTTTGATTTTCTGACAGTTCTGGGTGTTATTTGTTTTGAGATTTAGTTGCAATTCTTTTTGTGGTTGTGTGAAGAGGTGAAGCATATCTATCTACACCTCCATCCTGACCAGAAGTTGCAAGAAGAATTTAAGGTAAATTTGTTTTAAGTGGCCTTGACAATAACTTTTTCCCCCCTCCTTCCCTCCCTCCCTCTTCTCTCATCCCTCTTTACTTTCTTCCCTTTCTTCCTCTGTCCCTTCTTTCCTTTCTCTCTTCTTTCCTTCCTTCCTTCCTTCCTCTCCCCCTCCCTCATTTCCTGTGTTAACTTGGTTTTCTTATGTGGGAAGAGGGTACGCTTTCAGTATGTCCTAGTTTATCTGTCTCCTTTGCATACAGAGCATTGCTGTATTAGAGCTCTTCTGACCTTTGACTTGTGGTTGGCATCTAGTGATGACTTACACTGTTATTGTTTCAAATCTATGACAAATCAACTTCCTGAAAAATAGTGTCTGTGGTCTGCTAGTTATTATAGGTCAATCTTACTTTCCAGTTAAGGTTGATCCATCTTTGTTTTCTGTCATAGATCACACACACATTATGCATTCCTGTTCTTCTCTGGTTAGATTTGGTACTGTGATATACTGCATATATATTGGTAATCTTTATTTCAGTCAAAAATCATCATTGGAAATCTGAAGAGTCTGAGTTATGGCACTTGGTGAATATTTATCTACAAATTTAAAATGTTTTTGACAGAGTATTGACTTAACTGAACATTTGCTATTGAGTAAGAAGCCAACTTTATGTGCAGAAAAAAGCTTATGTGTCAGGTACTGTTCTGGGATGTTGCACAGTGGGGAGCAGATGAGCACCAGAGCTCACAGGGCAGCAGGGAAGACATTCATTGAACAGGTAAGCTACCTGTACTGTATGTCTTGTGAGCATGGAGCTGGAGTACCTAATAGAAAACTTGTCCTCTCCGTGAGAAATCTTAAGGGAGAAATAATGTGGACATATTAATTTTTATCTAGTGGCAAATATAACTATTTGGATACATGTAGAATATTTTAATCATAAAAACCATGAAATATAAATTTATTTCAGACTGAAATGCAATATTTTTCTGAAAGTACCTTAAATTTTCTGTACTAATTAATCTGTCCTTTTTAGATAGACAACCACATCATAAAAAACAGCAAAACACAAAGAGATGAAAAAAGAAAAATAAAACAAAACTAACGATAGAATGAGCTATCAGAGAATAATTTTGTAAAGGCTTATTATCTAGATTCAACTCTGCTCCCACTTTCCATGCCCAGTGGCCTATCTTGGTTGCCTGGTATTTAGTGATCTCTGAGATGAATTTAAAAAGTACAATATAATCCTTATTAAATACCCCTAATTTATAATTAGAAAGGGAGCAAGTTTAGGTATCTATGTGAGCACCATATATGTATAGCTGGCACAGCCTGGTGAAGTTTTAAGCTTTGTTAGCGTTCAGTGTAGTTTGCCACCCCATTGCACTGTTCCCAATGAAAAAAGTAGAAATGGGACTGGCTATTTGAGAAAGCCATTGAAAACTTGGTGGCAGTCAGGTGGAATATGGGAAGATATAGAAATGTCTACAGGAATAAGACATTATTCTTCAGCAATTCGATTTCAGACTATTGAACAGCTTGGCAGTAGGGGTGTGACCCCCTGTGCAATAAAAAATGCATGTGTAATTTTTGATTCTCCCAAAGCTGAACTATTAATAGCCTATTGTTGACCGGAAGTTATACAGATAATAGAAACATTTGATTAACACATATTTGTATGTTATATGTATTATATACTGTGTTCTTACAATAAAGTAAGCTAAAGAATATGTTATGAAGAAAATCATAGGGAAGAGAAAATACATTTACAGTGCTTTATATATTTATTAAAAACACACACACAAAGTTCAAATCTTTGTTGTTTTAGGGTCTCCTGTATGCCAGCATGGCTCAGTTTCAGACTCTTTTACCAGGACTACTTTTAAAAATCCGTGCAAGAGAACAGTAAAATTTTTGCCTTGTTTTGGAAAAATGCCTGACAAAACAGATGGACTTTGCCTAATGCCCTAGACTGCAAGCTCATTTGGTGCTTTGGACCAGAAGAGAAAGGATTTCAGAGTTCTACTACCTTTACAGAAGAAACACTGTTTATTACCTTCTCCATCCAATTCTAGAAATGTTCATCATGTTCAGGGAGAAGAGCATTGCAAGGTCAGCAGATTCCAGTCTTGTCAGGACTTCACAGGTTCATGAATGATACTTGAAAGTGCACCTGGAGGAAAATTTTTTGGCAGGCTATAGGGCACAGGTATGAGGCCAATATACTACACTAATTTTAAACCTTTCTGAGTTATTTTCAAAAAAGCTACAAATTTGTACATTTTATCAAATTAGGCCATTGCCACTTACATTAAATGATATAATAGATATAAAGATTTTCCAAAGCAAACAGCACTAAACAATTCTAAGCTATTATGATTGCTATCTTTGTGCAGGTAATTCAAATAGAGGTTGTGATTGTTTATGTCTAGGAAGAAACAACACAAGAACGTAATGTTCCTATAATATAAGAGTGCATTTGTCTGATTAACTTAATTTGTGGGCTAAATTAATTTCCCTCATCCAAGCTCTTTCAGAAACTTGGACTGCATTAGTTGCTAGTGACTGCAATTGCGAAATTTTTATGGCCCAGGGTGGACCACATGTTGTAATCTAGGAAATCTCTGGGAGTATATGAAATGAGTTTTTCTAGATGTGGCAACTGTGTCTAAGAACGAATGCGTAATTTCTGTGTGTTCCTCTCCCCAGGGAACAGTCAAGTAGGAAACAGCTCTTTCTGGGACCTTCCTACTCAGCATCATATGAAAGTATGCAATGTGGGTACCATATATGTATGGCTGGCTTGGCTTAGGTGACAGGCACTGGCTTGGGTGTAACTGACAATGGAGTTTAGTTTACAGCTTCGTCAGCTCTGTCAGTTATTGTGTCTTTTGATAGGTTATTAGCCTTTCTGGGCAAGGTGACTACTGTATATAATGGAGCCTGAGAAGGAGCTGCCACAAGGACAGGAGAAAAAGGGAGATAGGATGGTGTCCCAGAAGCCCATGCAGACTCTGTCTCCTTGACAGTTGTTGAATTCTACATCTTGACTTTCTTAAAGATACTAATGCCTGCTCTATACATATTGTGTCAAATGCTGCCAATTGGTTGATGAAGCATCAATCAAATGCTTGATCATTGAGGAATGAAAGACAGAAATCAGATGAATGCTGCTAGGGAGGAAGAGCCGAAGGAAGTGTGCCCTCCCTTTATAACTGAGTAATAATGGCTTCATTATATTGTACTCCGAATCAATGAATAAACAGGGAGGAAATAATTGGTGATACCAGGGAGAAATGGATAAAATCCTGGAATGATACTCTTGAATAAGATGTTAAAGGTAGGGGAGATAAGATACAATGTTCAAGAGAAAGTGTAGTGTAAGTCTTTGCTGATATTTTTCACACTCTGTCCTAAAGTAAATTTATTTTTCTTATGTCTAAGGCACACTTTCACCTTCATGCTTCTGTGGTCCCCATTTCCCATGTGTAGAATATTTCTAAGGTTCATTCTTGAGGGATTAGTATTCTTTCTTTCTTTTTTATTAAAGAGTTTATTTATTTATCTTTAGAGGGGAAGGGAAGGAGAGAGGGAGAGAAACATCAATGTATGGTTGCCTCTTGTACGTCCCCTGCTGGGAACTGGCCTGCAACCCAGGCATGTGCCCTGACTGGGAATCAAACCGTGGTTGTTTGGTTCTCAGGCCTGCACTCAATCCACTGAGCTACACCAGCCAGGTTGAGGGGTTACTATTCTTTTAAAACCAGTACCAAGTTTTCTCCTCTTAATGAAGTTTATTCCAACTGCCAGAGACCCTCTAGAACAAACAGCAAGTGAATGCTACCAGACACCTATAATGATAACATTGTAAGTAAATTGATTTTAGTTACTTGTCAGGGGAAGTGACTAGGATATCATATTTACATAATTTGTTTCTGTCATAAGAAACCTCTCAAACTCCACTATTTATATTTAATAAATATTTATTAAAATGAAATAAAATTAAAAGCTCATTTCTTCAGTCACACCAGCCACAAAAAATGCCATATATAAATAGTGTCTATCATTTTAAAGACTGCTGATTAATAATGTTTCTATTTATTAGAGAAAATGCAGATGAACGGCACTAGTCTAGACTTCAAAATAGTCCACACTAATGGCCCACAGTGATGCAGAAACAGACCGTGTTCTTGCACTCAGGGAGCATATGGTTCACTAACGGAGCTAGGCATGTAAGCACAATACAGACATAAACATAGACGTGAGTGAACACAGGGCTGCCTCTAACGGGGAAACCAGAAACTTCATAGAGAATGCATTTGAGCAGAATTGTTATGAAGATACATGTTAATAGCTGAAGGGAGAAGGAATTCCTAATGGAGGAAATAGCATGAGCAAAACATGAGAATGCACATGAGGAAGTGAATATGCATAGCGTTCAAGGTGGTAGTCTGATGCTATCGAGCTGTATTATGCAAAAAACAAAAACAAACAAACCAGCAACCCTCCTCCCCCCACAAAAAAAGAAGATGCCCACATTCTGTCTCAACTAGTTATCTTTTCCCCTTGAAATTCTGAATGGGATAAACAGGATGCAAGATGTCATTTATTAGTTGGGTTACTGCCAATCCGTCTTGTACTGACTTCTGATGAGGCTCATTTTACAAAACAGCTGTCCTGAGTGTGGAAATGTCCCCATATTTGGACTTGTGCAGAGAAAACAAGCAAAAAGGCCAAGGATAATCTAACTTGTTTTCTCTGCAGAAGTCCAAATATGGGGACATCTTCATACCCAGGCCAGCTGTTTTGTAAAATGAGCTGAAATGATGCCAGCCTAGTTAGGCACACAGGGAGATGAGCTAGTCGGTCAGTCTTAGCACATGAAGGAAATAGGAAGCAGACAAGTGGGTTGTGCATGGGTGATGTTCTTCTCCCTCATGCACCGACCTCACCCATTTGTAATCGTGACCCAAACAGGGTTTTAGCATTTGTATATGTTTTTTAGATATCAGCAATCTTTTTTTTAAGTTTCTTGATTTTATTTGAATAAGTTTTTTTCTCATTTTTTAAATTTAATTATTTTTTAAGCACAGTTTTTTGTCTATTTCTCCCATCCAAGCCCCCCTAGATATCAGCAATCTTAATGAAGGCTCTCATAGATTCTGTTAAGACTACTAATCATCTATTTACTCATGTTTTTGTGTAGGTGATTGTGCAACCTAAGAAGGAAAAAAAAGAAATTTGTATCTTTCTCTTCAGTCTTTCTATTCTTACTTATTTTTTTACAGTATTATTGTATTGGCTAGAACATCCAGTACAATACTGCATAGCAGAAGTGATAACACAGGGTTTGAGTTTTTTGTTTGTTTGTTTGTTTTGTTATAACTGAAATGTTTTTTAACGTTTCATCTTTAAGTATGATGCGGGGGAAGGAAGGAATTTGTATCTTTCTTTTCAGTCTTTCTATCTTTGCCTCTTTTTTATGGTATTATTGTATTGGCTAGAACATCCATTACAATACAGGATAGCAGAAGTGATAACACAGGCTTCAGGGGATTTTTACCGTTGCTGCTGTTATAGCTGAAGTGTTTTTAAAGTTTTGTGTTTAAGAATGATATTTGTAAGTACATTTTCTCAGGTAAATAGAGGTTCCTTTTAATCCTAATTTCACACCTTTTTATAGACCAGGAATTCGTAACGAATCTCATGCTTTTGGTCTTTAAAAGTATATTCAGGTGATAAGATGACTTATCTCCCTCAATCTATTGATACAGTAAATTTTATTGATAGGTTCTTGTGATTGCTTAGTCTTTCAATAATTACATGTTTATAAGTATACTTTTAACATGACTTTATGGGATTTGATCTGCAAACTTTATTTGGCTATTCAGGTATATTTTATTGGCTGGTGTGTGTGTACTCTGATGGTTTAAGTATCAGGCGTTTGTTGGCCTAATAAGGTGAGTGGTTTTTATTATTTATCATTTCACTGAAACAGTTAGTATGAGGTTGAGATCCTCTGTTTCGGGGAGGTTTGTCCATTACGTTTTTTGAACCTGCTTTCTGAATGAGAAGATACAGACAATGAGGTATTAGGAGAAGGAGAATATTTGCTTGAATTTACTTATTTGATTATTGGTATATACATTGCTATAGCTTTTGGAGCCAATTTTGGCAATTTTTGTTTGTTGACATAAAAATTTGTATCACAGGCTTTCTTTATTTACTCATTGCCTAGTACCTCTTTTTTCTGACTTTAAAATATTCTGTGTCATTTTATTTCACTCATGACTGATAAATGAAACAATCAGATATTTTGAATACAAATTAAGAATAGCTATATTTTCATATGTCCCTGGGCCCTCTGTATGTCCTTAAAGAAGTGTCTGTTCAAGTTCTTTGATCATTTTTCAATTGGGTTGCTTGTCATCCTGGAGTAGAGTCATGTGAGTTCTTTATATATTTTGGAGATCAAACCCATGTCCAAGGTATCATTGGCAAATATGTTTTCCCATATCGTGGGTTCTATTTTCATCTTAATTAAAGAAAACATCTTAATGTTTTCTTTAGCTGTGCAGAAGCTTTCTATTTTGATAAGATCCCATTTGCTTATTCTTTCTTTTATGTCCCTTGCTCAGCATCATTAGCCGTCAGAGAGATGCAAATCAAAACCACAATGAGATAACACTTCAGATCATTGAGAATGGCCATCATAAACAAAGCAACAAACAATAAGTGCTAGGTTGTGGAGGAAAGGGAACCCTAGTACGCTGTTGGTGGGAATGTAGACTGGTGCAGCCACTATGGAAAACAGTATGGAATTTCCTCAGAAAACAAAAAATGGAACTGCCTTTTTAGCTGGAAATTCCACTGCTGGGATTATAGACTAAGAACCCTGAAACACCAATCCAAAAGAGACTAGCACTCCAATGTTCATAGCAGCACAACTTTTAATAGCTAAGTGCTGGAAGCAACCTAAGTGCCCATCAGTAAATGAGTTGATCAAAAAACAATGGTACATCTACATATGGAATACTATGCAGCAAAAAGAAAAAAGGAGCTCCTACTCTTTGTGACAGCATGGATGAAGCTGGAGAACATTATGCTAAGTGAAATAAGCCAGGTGGTGAAAGACAAACACCATATGATCTCACCTTTAAGTGGAACCTGGTCAACAAAACAAACAAGCAAGCAAAATATAACCAGAGACATTGAAATTAAGAACAAACTGACAGTAACCATAGGGGAGATGGGAGGGGATAACAGGGAAAAAGGAGAGCAGGGTTTTTAGGAACATCTATAAAGGACACATGGACAAAACCAAGGGGAGTGTGATCAGGGGTGGGAGGTGGGGATGGCTGGGGTCGGGGGGAAATGGGGACAACTGTACTTGAACAGCAGTAAGAAAATAAAAATAATTACAAAAGAATACCTATATTTCAATCCATAACTTTTAATCCCCTCCTTTAAATGTTAGGTCCAAGATATCTGGGTACTTCTCAACTGTAATTTATCTTCCCTTCAACATAATTTTTCTATGCTTTATATTAAATAGTTGTTACTTACACATTAAAATAAACAATGACAAGTGATTACTACCATAATTAATACTATTTTTACAGCTATAATTCCAGCCTCTATCACAGCTTACTGCTCTATATAAATTCACTCATTTAATTTCACAATATGTGAAATATGTACCACCAACCTTATTTTACAGATGAGGAAACTGAGTCATAGAGAAGTTAGACAGATTGAACAAAATTACAGTAATACTTTATCTTGTATTTGAATTATCTGTCCTAAATTTCATACTCTCATGATCCAGTTGATTAACTAAAAGCCTGATAGGCTAGTGATTTTCTAAGTACACTGAAGACAGAGCTCAGATGTTTCTGAAACACTTTAACTTCTCCTTACTGAGGGACATTTCTTCTACAGATGACCAATCTCATTAATTACACTTCGCCCAATTTCATTCTCAGCATGCAGATTTGAAGTCATGTGGAGTATCTTTCTTCTGACATGCCCATCTGCCTTACTAGAATAACTCTGTAAGCACCAGAGGCTCTTCCTCTGAAACAGGGGTCTGGAGGGAAAGAGGTGAAATGGGTGTAATAGTGAGAAAGGGGCAGGCAACAAGAGGTCAGGTAAGGAAGTTTATATGCGGTAACCAACATATTCTTAGTGAAGTGGTAGCAAAAGTCATTCTTTTTGCTCTGACAGTGAAAATCCCTTTTTAAGATCAGTGTCTTTAGTGGGTGGTGTCAATGAAATTTAAATGAAGCAATGACATTTGTAAAAATTCAAGAAACATTCATAAAATGTACTTTAGTAATTCTTAGTGGCTGAGAAAGTTGGGAGAGTAACCAGTGAGTTTATGAAGATAGAGGTGTCCAATATGCAATAGACATTTGTCCTTTGGTTCAGAACAGAGAATTGGACTTATATGTTTGAGAATCATCAGCTTGACCAGTACTCAATACTTGAAGAAAATATAATGCATGAGATGGCCCAGTCAGAGTGCATGGATCAAGGAAGCAATAGGGCAGAGTGGAATCCTGGAGTTGAGGTAAGGGTTGGACAGGGGAGCACGTGGAGATTAAGAAGGAGCAGTGAGAAAGAGGGAGGAGATGCCAAATGGAAAGACTAGGCAATCAGTGTTGAAGTTGTACGTGGTCTGTGTGTGTCTGATTCATCATTTTATGCACATTTTAAACTGCACACACACCTAATACTGGATGAAATAGTAATATTTTCTAGTGCATTCTTTAAGATTTTTAAGGGGCAGTTTGGTAAACATGTACGACATGTATAAAACACTGAGTTTTACAGGTAGGAGCCATAGGGTTACTCTTAGTTATTAACTATTCTGTATGACCTAGTCACCTACTTTCTCTGAACATCAATGCTTGTGAAAGTTTTTTTTTTAATACACAGAATGGCACTGTATAGAAGGGGATTATTGTTTTCTAAAGTTGTTTAATGTAATAAGCTTAACTACTTTTATTTAAACCGTGTTATTTAAAAATTTATAACTTGTGATGGGGAAGATTGTTTAAACTATTATTTTCTTGGCTAACATGTGGTATAAATAAAATGACAGTGGCAATAAATTCTGCCCTAAAATCCTAACTAATTTTTACATCTACAAACTTTAATAATAAATTGTTTAAAGATAATATTTTATTCACCATTATTAGGGATATTTCTTAATGAATATCTGTCCATTTTTGGCCTATACTTAAGTCAATATTACGTGGTACATTCTGGAGTACAGTCCTGGGGAACTATCCTACATTAACTAAAAGTATTTTTCTTTCTCCATAATATGGCTTTTGCCTAAAATCTCTTTCGTCTGATATTAATATTGCAAAAGTAGCTTTTGTTCCTTTAGTGTTATCTTTGTATACTTATTAAATGTAATGTTTCTATATATTTGAGTATTGAATATGTTTTGTGTAAACAGTAAATAACTTATTTTTTATTCTATTTCAGACTTGTTTTCTTAGGGTTGACATTAATCCATTTATATTTCTTTTTTAAAAAATATTTTATTTATTTATTTTTAGAGAGAGGGGAAGGGAAGGAGAAAGAGTGGGAAAGAAACATCAATGTGTGGTTGCCTCTCATGTGTCCCCCAGTGGGGACCCGGCCTGCAACCCAGGCATGTGTCCTGACTGGGAGTCGAACCACGATATTCTGGTTCGCAGGCCCGCGCTCAATCCACTGAGCTACACCAGCCAGGGCCCATTTATATTTCTTGTGATTGCTGATTTGGGTTCATTTTGACTATCTTAAGTTTATCTCTTCTGTTTTTTTGTTTGTTTTTGCTTCTCTGTCTTTGTTTGAAAATTTGCTTTTGAATAATTATTTAGCTTGTATAAAACTGTAGACTAAAGAATTTTTTTGTCTCTGGCCTCATTTTTGTTGATGTGAAATCTACAATTCTTCTAATTGTTATTTTTTTATAGGTGATCTTCAAATTGCATTTAGGGTTTTCTCTTTGACTTTGTGTTCTAAAGTTTCATTCTGATGTGACTTGAAGTAAATTTTTTTTTTTATTTCTGTTCAGAATTAACTATTTTTACTTAAATTATGGACTAATTTTTGTTCTGGAAATCTCTCCACTATAATCTCAATATCTGTGTTACCACCATTTTCTTTATTATTCTTAATGAAATTCCTATTGGAACTATGTTAGACTTTCTCAAGTTATTCTTCATGTTTTAATTTGGTATTTATAGTTTCCATTTTTTATAGCTCTGGGTAATATTTTCTAGTTCGCATATCTTCTCTTTGGCTGTGTTGATGTAATTTTTACCCATTTCTTGCATTTTTGATTTTGGTAATTTGTTTTGTTAATTTCTGGAAATGTTTGATTCTTTTTCTAATATACCTTTTCAAACTGTTATTAATTTTGTTAGTGCTTTATTTCACATTCTTATATTTTTAATTACTTACACTTATTTTGAAGTCTTTTAATACTATTCTAAAAGTTTCATTAGCATGCTAATTATCCTCTTATATTTGCTGACTTTCTCATAGTGATCCATTTCCTTATATGGTTCCAATTTCTTAGGGTTAAGCTCACCTTTGCACTTATCTGTGGGGGTTGTATATGGTATCTTTGTTGTTCGTGTTTTTAATTCTGTGAGAAATACTAGTTTCAACTGAACTGGGGTCAGTTTTTGCTTTTTAAAGTTTATTTCCCAGGTCAAGTGTCCTGCACCAGTTGGACAGTACACATTTAGATCTCACATCTAATCAGACTTACAATTTAATTTCTCTTGGAAATTTAACTTACCTAACCAATGTTTTAAAATAGACTACAGGCTGCCTTAACAACTCTAGTTCTTTTTCTTCATAGAAAACATGGTTATTTTATTGTCCTAGCTTTATTCAAGTACTTTATTTCCATATCTCATATTCCTAGACAGGAGTTAAAAACCTAAGCTTTCACTGCCAATATCTATATTAGGATCTTATGCTTTCTTTTCTTCTCAGCAACAGAAGTATGAACTTTTTTATTTAGTCTTTCATTTATGAGCCTACTGTTTCCTTTCCTTTTCTTTAAGATTAGTTTTGTATTTTTTAATTTTTTTCTAAAGCAAATAATTTTATTTCCGAATGTGAAATGTATTTGCAAAAGTGTAGTCTACTGCCATTTTTAATTTGACATTGTGTACTTGAAAAAACATTTAAAACGTGAGACATTCACTGTGGTGTATATTGTATGACTTCATTACCTCTATGTGTCTCTTTCTAGTCACATTTAATGTCTTGAAGAAGTCTTGATATCTTAAGATAACGAATTTTCTGAATATTGAAGAACTACTTTCATGCAAAGAGGCAAAATGCCTGGTTTCTGTTTAATAGAATACTATCAAAATTAATTATCTCTGAATTAGGAGGGTTTTTCTTACTTTTTCAAATTGCTGTTCAAATATAGGTGTCTCCATTCCTCCCAACTCCCCCACCCCAGCCATCCCCACTTCCCACCCTTGATTCTGCCCCCCTTCGCTTTTGTCCGTGTGTCCTCTATGGATGTTTCTGAAAACCTCCCCTCTTTACCCCGTAGTTTTGTATTTTAACAATGTTTTGTTGACCAAGCATCTCTCTATATGTATTTGGAGTGGAAGTAGAATCTGTATCTCAGAGCCTGTCCTATTCCCAGAAGAGACAATACGCATTAGGTAAATTGTAATTACTTCATTATCTTTAAAAGTGGATATATTTTCAAATATTTTATACTTCAGTGCCTGTATGTAGGTAATTTTCCTTTCCAGCCCAGGAAAGAAAACATAATGTAGTTTAAGAATTTCAGAGTTGGTTTCAGAATTATATACATGGCATTATTTTAAAGCAATAATCTCAATCTTGATAGACTATGTTGTAAGTCTTACATTAAAATTACACACCTTGGCACCCCAGGTGAGAGAGGTACCATAACCCTGCTCTCTGCTCTCATTGGTCTTTACTGGAAGGGTCACAGCCACTTACTCCCTTTTCTGTTTCATACTCCTAACACAAAATCGACAAGTCATCTTGGTCTCGTTTTACTGTTTCTCACGTGATTGACTTGCTCTTCCTTCTGATTGGACTTTTGTCCAGCCTTGGTGTCCTAAACACTCCTACCTGGCTCCACCCCCGCACACCCGCCCTGGTGTATGGAGCTGTTCTCGAAGGGTCAGCAGAGACAGCTCAGGTGTGTTTTTTTTTCAGTGAGTAAATGGATGGATGAAAAATATGAATATGAACAGTTGGGGATTCCTCGAAAAGATACGTCGAAGTCTTAGTCCCCAGTTTTTGTGAATGTGACCTAATTTGGAAATGAGTTCTTTGTAGATTTCAAATAGGGTCATTAGGGTAGGCCTTAATCCAATAGGACTGTTGTCATTCTAAAAAAAAGAAAAATGCCATGTAATGGAAGAGACACATAGGAAAAATGCCCTGGGGTGACAGAGGCAGAGACTGGAACGATGCAGTTACAAGGCAAAGAATGGCTACTTCCAGAATCTATGAAAAAGCAAGAAAAGATGTTTTTCCCCTTAGGCTTCAGAGGGAGCATGGCCCTGCTGACACCTTCATTCAGTCTTATGGCTTCAAGAACTGAGACATGATAAATTTCTGTTGTCTTAAGCCATCTGGTTCATAGTACTTTGTTATCTAAGATCCAGGAAACTAATACAAGTTCCTTTAGGGAAAGCCTTTATTTTCTGCATTAGTGAGTATTGAATTCTTCCTGAAGCTTTTGCACGTGGTCAAGGTCACAAAATGTAGTCACCAGACCTGAAAACCCTTTAAGATGAATACATATCAATGTCCACTTTTGTTTCCTTCTTGCTCATAACTGGTCATCTTTTCTTATGCTGTATGGGGAAATGAAATGCCCACACTTTCCTCACTTGTCTGGACCACTGTCAAGGAGTCACTTTGAGCTGCTGCTCCATCTGCCCCACTGTGGCATCTCTCACCCTGAAACCCTGGACTTTAGCCTGAAATAAAATGCTGAGACAGTCAGACAAGATGAAGCATGTTATTATTTTGTTCCCATCAAGTTCTGCCTTAGATATTTCCTAAAATATTTTCCCCTGTCTGTTTATGCTATATCCATGATGAGTCAACAAGAATAAACACCTGCATTGTCCTTAGATTTCACCACCCCTATACTTTAAAGAAGAAAGTATGTACTGACCTTTCTGAAACTCTTTTTGTAGATAACAGCTGTATGAAACCATCTCCCTACCCTCTGGTATAAGTGAGCCCTTATAGATTATTTTAAAATGACTTGGAATAGGAGAAAAGTAGAATCATCCTGCTCTATCGTAAAGGTCAAACTGACTGACTGAGTGCCTCAAATGATAACAGTTATTTTACTTACTCATTTTTTTCAAGTAGGTATGATTATATTTCTGATTTCTTTTTTTCTCCAGTGACCCCCATCCATCCACTTAGCACCTTTTCTTCTAGTATTATCTCTATGCTGCCTAACCCACCTCCCTACCTCCAATCAATTTCCAACAGAAAGCATTGCATAAAGAAGGTGCCTATTAATAATGGTACAAATTGTACCTGATGAAAGGTATGGGAGGAAATGAAAGCTATTTGTCAAATATGAGTTTTTTGGGGGTGCCAGAGAGAAAGAGTAAGTGCCCTTATATCTCAGAGCATGTACCTTCTCTGACTTTTTTTAAAAAAAGATGTTATGTATGTATTTTAGAGAGCAAGGAAGGGAGGGGAAAAGAGAGGGAGAGAAACATCAGTGTGTGGTTGCTTCTCGTGCATCCTTTACTGGGGACCTGGCCTGCAACCCAGGCATGTGCCATAGGCTGGGAATCCTACCAGTGATCCTTTGGTGTGCAGGCCCACACTCCATCCACAGAGCCACACCAGCCAGGACACCTTCTCTGCCTTCACTTTACTTCAGTTTTTCCCACCTAATGCCTTGGCATGGGCACGTGGCCTTAGAAAGAAAAAGTTAGAGTTGGATTCCTCTACTTCTTACATTTTCTTCTGGTACAACCTGCTCCCATTATCCTTTTTGAGAAGTGTGAATTAGTCTTTATTCTGTGTACCATGTGCTAAATGATGAATATTATAGAGTCTGCTTCTTCCACGTGAGTTCAAAATCTGACTCTATTAGCTGTAAAAAAGTCGTTTAACTTCTTTGAGCTCCAGTGCATTTTGTATGTGTAAAGTAGGAATAATGATACTTACCTTGCTGAGTTGGTATAAAAATTAAATGACATAATGTTCATTCTTGGCCTTGAACCAGCATTTGATAAAAAAATATCAATGGGACTGATATTATTTGGCTTTGTGCTCATTTCCAATTTCCAGTTGGCTGTCAATATTCTCCTGTGGAACAGGTTCTTGTATCGGCCCATCAGGAAATGCAAATCTTTGTCTATGTAATTGTGCTGCTGCTCTCTGAGATTTCATAGGCACCGCCCTCCTTTAAGAGGCAGCGTTAAAGGAATGGAAGGCAGCTGGTTCCTTCTAAGGCCTATTGGCCTTGAAGCCTTTGTTGAAATGGGAGTGCAAATACCCCCTGGCAGGCAACGGGCAATCAGGCTCAGATGGGCCTGGGATCAAGGGCATGAGAAGGCCTTGCTGAGGAGCCCCAGGAGCACACAGCACCAGGGCATGGTAGCAGTGCTTTGAAGCCGGGTCCCCAATTGCCTGGCTGCTTATTAATGCATTTTCCCCCAACACTTTCTTGAAGTTGATATTAAACTAATTTTACAGATGGAGACGCAAGGTGCTGAGCTTGCTCTCTCCAAGGTCAGTCAGCCAGACGGAAAAGGTAATACCTAAGGAATTTCTTTCATCTTTTCCCATAAGGGCAAATGCTAATGGTGCTTAAATAAATGACTCTTTCTAAGTAGCAGCAAATTGAATTGAATAAGCTGTTCATTTATACTGAAGTGGGGGGAAATCTATCCCTTTAAATTGAAAATTTAGAAAATGATAGAGATTTATGAAATAAGTTTTATGTGTTATTTATTAGTTTGTAAGGAAAAATGACAATGAAATAAATTAGTTTGTGTGGCCCATAGTTTATTATTCAGTAATTTTTTCCTTTTATTCCATTTTTCTTTTCAACATCTATAAGCAGATTTTCAATGACTTTCTCCCATCCCCTCCTTTAATAATACTGTTTTGGAAACAAATTTCAGGAAAAGGCAAGTAAAAATTTCATTTTCAGATATTTTCTTTCTGCCTCTATTTAATCAGTGGTTTGCTGGTTTATTAATTTCATCTTGTCATGGAATAAAAGTGAAGTAATTCTTTATAAAATATATTATCGATTTTACCTAGCTCTAAAAGTGAACATGAAAAATTAGATAACCCTTAAATGTCTTGGACTTGAAGAAATGCTAGGGGAAAATTCATAAGGAACAAGGGATATATTTAATTCCTCACTCTCACTGTCCCTCTCTAGGGCACTGTGGCCAAAGGAGCATGCAGTTTGGAGATAATTGCCTTGAGTTCCAGAGCCACCCCCTGCCAGCTATGAGAAATTGGGGGTCATTTAACTTCTTCATATTTCAGCTTCTTGGCCAAAATATGGTAGAAGATCTAACTTGTATCTAATTTGCTGATGAGGACAAACAAAAGAAATAACATATATATTAGAACTTTGTAGATTGAATACTGTTACAGTTAATTTTGTGTGTCAAACTAGCTAGGCCACTGTACCTAGATGTTTGGTCAAACAGTATTCTAGATATTTCTGTGAAGGTATGTTTTAGAGGAGATTGACATTTAAATCAGTGGACTTCGAGTACCTTCTATTACTCTTCATAATGTGAGTGGGCCCTGTTCATTCAGTTAAGGCATTAACAGCTGTCCCCAACCTTCTTGGCACTAGGGACCTGTTTTGTGGAAGACATTTTTCCACGGACCAGGCTTGGAGGGGATGGGAGACAGGAGCACAGGGGTGTCCATGGATGGCGAGGAGTGAGGTTGGGGACCCCTACCTTAATAGAAAGAGTGACTTCTGAGAAAGAAGAGGAAATTTTAACAGCCAACTTCCTTCAGATTTGAACTGCAGAGCTTCCCTGGGTCCCAGCCTGCTGGTTTACCCTGTAGTTTTTGGACTTGCTAGTTTCACAATCAATGAGTCAATTCCTTAAATCCCACTCTCTACTTATAATATACACACATTTTTAGGGGTTCTGTTTCTCTGGAACCCTGACTAATATACACACCATTATACAAACAGAAAATATGTTTGATAAACATTTTTTTAATTTTAAAAAACATTTAATTTTCTTTTATTTCTTATTTTCTACTTCTGGAAAGGGCATAACTCCTTGGTGAAGACAGCTTTCTTTTACTTTTTTGGTTGCTTTATTGATACATACAATAGGCTTCATCAATTTTGTGTCCAATTTGATAAAATTTGATCATTTTTACAGTAACACCACCCACCAACATTGTTACAAAGGGTGTTTCTATCATATCAATATTTACAGCTTCTTTTGCAGCTTCTTTTTCAAACCTCCTGGACCCAGGCAACCAGTGGTTTGCTTAGTATCAGTACAATTTTGCTTTTTCTAGAATTCAATAAAAATGAATTCACAGAGTGCATAGTCTTTGTGTTAATATAATGCTTTTGAGAGGTATCAATATTATTCATGCATTGATATCTTGTTCTACCTTTTTTATTTCTGAGTAGTATTTTATTGTAGGAGAATCATCCCATTTTGTTTATTCACACATCAGTGGCTGGATATTTAGATTCTTTCCATTTTGGGCTTTTGTGAAAGAAGCTGCTATGAATTTTTGTGTGTAAATCTTTGTGTAGACAGATGCTTTCATTTTTCTAGGTAAATATAGAATACAGGAATTGCTGGGCCATAAAATATGTGTATATTTGTTTTTATAAGAAATGGTTACATACTTGGAAGTGTGTTACCATATACAATGTATGATGGTTCAAATTGCCTCATGTTTTTTCAAGTACCTGGCAATTTTAGCAATTCTAGTGAGTGTGTAGTATCTCATTGTGGCTATAATTTGCATTCACTAATGGTTAATCACCTTGAACATTGTTTTCTCTTTTAAAACCTTCTACTCACTTAACAAATGGTTTGTTAGCTTTCTTCTTATTAAATGTATATAGAACCACAAAAAATCATCAATAGCCAAAACAATCTTGAGGGAGAACAAGAAAGCTGGAGGTATCATCCTTCCTGATTTCGAACTCTATTACACAGAATAGTAATGAAAACAACATGCTACTGGCATAAAAACAGACATACAGGTCAGTGGAGCAGAGCAGAGAGGCCAGATGTAAACCATGCACACATCCACAGTCAAGTCATTTTTACAAAAGAACCGGGAATGTACCCTGGGGACAGGGTAATCTCTTCAGTAAGTGGTTCTGAGAAAACAGAATAGCCACTTGCCAAAGAATGACACTGAATCCCTTTACCTTCACTCACAAAAATCAGCTCACTGTGGATTAAATGTTTGAACATAAGACCTGAAACCAGAGACTCCTAGGAACAAACATGGAGGGTAAGGTGCTTGACATTGGTTTTGGCAATTATTTTTGAGTTTGACACCAAAAGCAAAGGCAATGGAAATAAAAATAAAGTGCAACTCCATTAAACTAGAAAGCTCCTGTATTAAAAAAAAAGCTATCAACAAAATGAAAAGACAACCTAGGAAATGAGACAAATATTTGCAAACCACATGTTCAATAAGAGGTTAATATCCAAAATATCTTTGGAACTCCTATGACTCAATAGCCAAAAAAAAAAAAAAAAAAAAAAAAAGACAACCTAATTAAAAATGAGCAAAGGATATAAATAGACTTTTTTCAAAAAAAGACATATAAATGTCCCAAAGATACATGAAAAGATGCTTACCATTACTAATCAACAGGGATATGCAACTGAAAAATCACAATGAAATATCCCTTCACACTCGATAGGATGTCTATTCTCAGATATAAGATGAATATTCTCAAGGATGCGGAGGAAAGGGAAATTTTGTTCACTGTTGGTGGAAATGTAAACTAGAAAACAGAGGTTCCTTAAGAAATTAAAAATAGAACTTCTATAGGATATAGCAATCCCACTTCAGGGTGTATATTCAAAGAAAACAAAAGCATTACCTCAAGGAGGTATCTGTACTTCTGTGTTCATAGCAGCACTGTTCAAACAGCTAAAGTGTGGAAACAACCCAAGTGTCTGTCAACAGATGAATGGCTAAAGAAAATGTGATGTGACGTATACACAGATACACACAATGGAATATTATTCAGCCACAATCAGTTATGAGAAAGAAGGGAAATCCTGCCATTTATGACAACGCGGATAAGCCTTGTGGGCATCATGGTAAATATAAACCAGACAGAGAAAGACCAGTACTACATGGTATCACTTATCTGTGGAATCTTAAAAAAAGAAAAAGTTGAACTGCTAGAAATGGAGAGTAGAAAAGCGGTTGCCAGGGGATGGGGTAGGAAAAACAAGGAGAAGCTTGATAAAAGGGTATGAAACTTTCAGTGTAAGATAAATAAAGTCTGAGGATCTAATGTATAATATGGTGACTATAGTTCATAATACTGTATGATTGAAATTTGCTAAGAGAATAGAACTTAAATGTTCTCCCATGTGCACACACAAAAGGTAAATATGTGAGATGATAATGTATTAATGAACTTGTTGGAGGGAATCCTTTCCAGTGTGTATGTATATCAAATAAAGCATCACCTTGTTTGTTAACTTTAAATAACTTACAAATTTATTTAGCTCATGCTTACTTTGTTCAATTTACTTTTTTTTGAGACTCTGGCTTTATTTATTTATTTTTTCACATTAAAAATTTTTTTATTTAGTTATTTTTCAAGTACTGAAATTTTATTTAGTTATTTTTAAAATTTTTATTTTAGTTATTTAGTTATTTTAGTTATTTTTCAAGTTATTTTTCTCCCATCCCAGCTCCCCTGCCCCATGCTCCCCACCTCCCTCCCATTTCCGCCCCCCTTAGTTCTTGTCCCTGTGTCCTTCCTATTTGTTCCTCCAAATCCTTCCCCCTTTTTCCCCTTAAATTCCCTTCCCTCTCCCCTCTGGTCACTGTCCCCTTGTTCTCTATTTTAGAGTCTTTGTTTTTATTCTGCAATTCCACTGCTAGGATTATATCCCAAGAATCCTAAAACATCAATTTCAAAGAACCTATGCACCACAATGTTCATAGCAGCACAATTTACAATAGCCAAGAATTGGAAGCAACCTAGGTGCCTATCAGTAAATGAATGGATCAAAAAATTGCGGTACATATACACAATGGAATTCTATGCAGCAGAGAGAAAGAAGGAGCTACTACCCTTTGCAACAACATGGATGGAACTGGAAAGCATTATGCTGAGTGAAATAGGCCAGGTGTTGAAAGACAAATACCATATGATCTCACCTTTAACAGGAAGCTAAACAACAAAACAAACAAGCAAGCAGAATTTACTATTTTTTTATTTTATTGCAAATGTTATTTTAAAATAAACTTTATTTTTAGAAGTTTTGACTTAAGGAAAAGGTGAAGATAATACAGGGTCCCTTCAAGCTTCCTTTTTTCCAGCAGTATCTAATCTGTTGCTGATTTCATTCAGTGTATATTTTTATTCCAGATGTTGTCTTTTTCATCTTTAGACATTTTACTTGAGCCTTTTAAAACCAATCTCTTTCTTTTCTTTTCTATATGTATTGTATCTTATACTTCCTTGAACATGCAGATGATATTTCTAATAGTTGTTTTAGTATTTTCCCCCAGTAATTCTATTATCTGTTTTATTTCTGGGTCTTTTTTATTGATTGATTATTCTCCTGGTTATGGGTAATATTTTTTTGCTTCTTGGCACATCTGATACTTTTTTTTTAGGTAGCAGACGTTGTGAATTTTATATTATCAGGTGCTACATTTCATTGTATCTCATTAAGTAACATTGGACTTATGCTGATATCCCATTAGGTGTACTGAAAATTGCTTAGATTATATCAAAGGTGCCTTTAAGGTTTGCTATGGAGGGTTTTCAGCAACTTACAGTCTTGAGTTAAATTATCCTCACTCTTGAGGCAATATCCCTTTAAGGGATGAACCTACTGTCCCATGTATCAGGAAGTCTTTCCTTTCTGGCTGGTGGGAGCTCACATCGTTCCTAGGCTTTGTGAGATCTGATTACTGTTCTTCCTTCTCCATCCAGTAATTCTTTTCCCAATTAGTTTCTTCACATAAATGGGCTGATGACTGCTTAGCTGAAGTTTGAAGGTCCCCCCTCTGTATATCTCTGGAACTTTCTTGGTAATTCCCTACTTTTCAGTATTTTTGTCCACACGTGCTAGCTGCTGCACTTTCCTTAACTCCAGTACTGATCCCCTCAATTCTGCAAGACAGCTGGGTTCTTTCACAGTGCCTCTCCCCTCCATGGCTCAGAAATTCTTTTGAGACTATAAATTAGAGCCATGGTAGTGTTTATTTCATAATCCCATGGTGCCTCTTGTCTAATGTCTAAAGCACTCATTTTATGTATTTCACTCAATTTGCTAGTCTTTTAATGTGGGAAGATAAATCTAGTCCTTGTTATCCCAATATGGCCAGATATGGAAGTTCCTAATCATGCTTCTCTGGCATTCAGTCTTCAAGAATATCAACTTATGGCCATAAAGAAATAAATAGATAAGCTTACCTCAGTGTCAGTGTGCTTGGATTCCAATCCTGGTTTTCCTATTAATATCTGTGAGATCTTGGGTAAATTAATCCCCCTTTCTGAGTGTGAATATTTTCTTCTATATAAGGGTGTATGTTCATGCGACACTTTTAGATCACCTTCATGTGGCTCTAAAGCTATTCCAAGGCAGAGTCTCTAGTCTGAGGACACAGAAGTTACTGGGCTCTAGGAGGCATCCTGAGAGTTAGAGGGGACAGACTATGTCTCAGCTGATGTGGACAATCTTTATAGAAGACACAGGGCAGGGCACAGAATAAAGTCCTTTGCTTTAGTGATTCAGGCAAAGGTCCAACTCTTAGGGACCACTCATGTTCACAATTCAGCTTCAGAAGATGCTATTCAATAAAAACCTATGTTTGTTATGTTTGGAGTCATGGAACACAACCCCTGTTGTGGGGAGCACAGCCCCTGCTGTATTGCTTGGCAGACCTGAGACACTGGGCCTCACTGAAGCAAAATTCTCATTCGGCTGGTTAGAACCTGGGCACAAACCTGGAGGCAACTCCCATCTCAATGAGCATGAAGCTCACTGGACAGTCAGTATTCTTGTTTCCTCTGGGATAATCAGCCAAACTCAAGATAATTGAGGTTAGAGGGTTAAGATCCAGAAGGAGCCATTCTTTGAAAGTGCTAGCAGAGAACTGAACTAATTGTCTGCCTCTTTGGAAGACGAACCATTGTATGAGGTTAGCACAGGCCTTAGAGTTCAACTGCACAGATTTGACTCTTGGATTTGCTCTTTTCTAGCTGTGTGGTCTTAACTCCTCTATGCCTCAGTTTCCTCATTGGTGATATGAGTATAAAAATATTACTTTGACCATGTAGTTGTAGTAAGAAATATGTATTATTAGTTAATATATAAAGGACTAAATAAATACATAAAATGAGCTAATACATAAAATAAGACTTGAAACAGTATCTGGCACTCCCAATACATTAAAATGTTATTAGCCTTTTTATAATTATCTTTGTTTAAAAACTACCGAATCCCTCTTAGGTAGGTCCTGTGTGAGCTCAGTAAGCAAAGGAAGTTTTCCCTTGGTTAAATCTTGGTTTACTTCCATTATCTGGGCCCAACCCTACAGAGCTTCGCTGTCAGTTAAGCTTCTAAGCTGCACATTGAATTAGTGAAACAATCTCCCATGATTGCTTAAGATGTTTCTCCTCCCAGGAACATTGCATTTTTATAGGAGACTCTGGAAAGTACAAAAACTTCCTAGATCTAATAAATGCCGTTTCAGGCCATTCAGGCATGGTTGTTATACTGAACAACTCCAGGAGGTGCCATCCTCAGCAGCCAAAGAAGAACATAATTTGGTATAGCGCTTTTTAAACCTTGTTCACGGCAAACTCTGGAATTATGGAGGGAATAGAGGAAAAGAACTCAAAGAACTCTTCCTCACCTAATAATCTATAGGATTTTTAATCTAATTTCCGTATTGGACACTGGACTGTCTACCTTACAAAGAAAGATTGAAGTCCAAAAGTTTTGAGCGGAATACTTAAAAATGTATTGATAGAATAGAAAAATATTTTTTATGAGGAAAGTATCTAAGTCCCTGTAGCTTTGAGGAAACCAGCTCGAGTTGGGATAATGCATGAGGTTTTTGTGATCAAGTAACCTATTATGTTCACAACAGATACCTCCACTTCACCTTGGCAGGTGATTGAAGCTGATGAGGCCAAATAAAAAACAAATGTCATTGTGTGACTGACACAGTGAATATTGAGACAGCTGAATTCCTTAAATTCCAAAGTCTCTTGAATTTTTATCCACAAATATGTTTATAGAAAATCCAAAGGGGTTTACATAAACATTTTTATCTGATTATGGAAACAATAGAACAAAATTTCTTACATTCTCCTTATTCTTTTCTTTTGACCTTTAAGATCTTACCCTTCCATCTTTTTAGAATCTTACCTTTCCATTTTTTTCTGCATTCACACAACATGCACACTTTTTAAATATGATCACTCACTATTAGACCTGGAAGAGGCATTATAAAAGGCATCTTGAGTAATCTTCTACCAGGGACAGATTTCTCTTTACCATATGTCATAGAAGCCAACATTTTAAAATGCTACAAATGGAAATATTTTGTAAAACTTCTTTAAAATACAAAGCACATCCTATAGAGGCTGGCGTCTGAAAATTGCTGAGTTAAGTTACATAAAATGCATGAGGTGGTATAAGGTAAAAGTTGGGTCCTCAAATAAAAGTGAAGGAAATAAAAGCCATCAGCAGTGGAAAGATGGCAGAATGCTACCTGGTATATTTTTCCTTCCTGTGTGCATAGATCTAATCCCCATCTGCTTTTCTCACTCAACTGCTTCTGATACTTCTTTGCTTTACTGGCTTCTAGTCATGAATCACTCACATGAAATGCAATGAGCCCCAGTTAATTCATACCTGAAGAAAGTTGGGCAAAGAGCCAATGAGTAGGTCATTAGTTGTGCTTTAAGGTAGGAAGAGATCAAGAACTGGCTGTGATCCCCAATCCTGATCAATCTGCTAAACAGATTAAAAAAGAAGATATACAATGGGGATATTTGGGGTAGTGAGTTAGGTTGGAGTGTGTGTGGGCTATAGAACATTTTGGTCTGTCCTCCTGGTTTTTGACTAAGAGTGGGTCATTTGGGGCCCTTACTCTTAGATACACACCTTAGTTTGATCTCTTAGCTGAGTCTGTATGAGGCTTGTCATATGAGGCGATGGCCCCTTTGAATTGGAAGTGGCCCTGGGTTCATCTTAATAAATACTCTAAGGAAAGAAGCAATCCAGAGTGGAGCAGTTGTCTGAGGTGAAGACCAAAAAGAACAGATTACCTGGACACATGAACTGTGACAGCTTTTGTTCTTTGCTCTAAACCTCTACCATAGAGTACAGGGGCTGACATGACTCTTGGCCTTGACCCAAGACAGGTCTCCTCCTTAGAAATGGCATAAGAATGGGGCTATTTGAGTATGCCTAGAGGGTGAAACATGCAGCCAACATAGATCAAGTTTGTGTTCACATACAGATCCAAGACAGTATGGCCAGATAAAGGAGATGGCAGAATTTTTACCTTCCTTCTGTGGCTTCCTCCTTAGGGTTCCCAACCCTCTTCCACCTACCCTGGAGGCCTTTCAGCACTCTCACACGTTCTCCCTCTTGCTCTTTAGTTCTATTAGCTTAAGTCAATTCATTATCTTTTGCTCTTAGTTTACAAGTGAGCTTTGCCATGAAAATCATACTCAGAGAGGACCTTCACAGTTATTCTTTGTAGCACTTTTGAAAAAAGATTAGTCTTTCATAAGTTATCAATAAGTTTTCTAAAAAAGAGGGTTCTGTGGTCAAATGTGTTCAGCAAAGCTACGTTGTACATCTCTTCATGCTTTTTACTGTTAAAAACAATTAGAACCCATCTCACACAAACTTGAGCAGAAGAGGGAAAAAAGGAGTTGTGGGTAATTGCTTGACAGACATACTGGGAAGGGCAGACTCGGGAGCTGGCCTCAGGGGCTCCACCAGGAACTCAGCCATGTCAGCAGGTCTTTGTGTCTCTTCACTGGCACTCCTACCCTCAAAACTTGTAGTTGTGCTTGTATCTGTGCATTTTGTACTTTTCTTGTGTGGGAGGCTGTCTACTTTGCACTGAGTGGTGGTAATGATAAGGCACAGAAAGGAGAACACTCACAGATCTTCAGACTAACACCATCCCAGTTTCATGACTGTCTACATGAAATACAAAGCCTTTCTAACTACCAATACATATGTAAAATCCCACAACAAGCTCTCATTGGCCTGACTTGAACTGCAGTCTAAACCCAAGCAAATAAGAACAGCCAGCATTAATGGGGCATTGTGATTTGCCACAATATGGTTCCAAGGCCATCTCTTGTAATCAGGGAATCAACTTATTACGACTGACAAGTCTACCAAGATTGGGTAGAAAGGACGAGGCCAAGTTTTTCAGAGGAAAGATTTTATTGTTGCCAGAAGTGGGCGAGGTGATGCTGTGTATGTAAAAGCAGGCTGTCCCTAAATACCTTTGCACATTGGAATCACCGGGGTGACTTAAAAAATACTGATGTACTGACATCTTTCACCCCCAGTGAGTCTGATTTAGTTTATCTGGTATAGGGTGTGCTCATTGGGGTTTTAAGAGTTTCCTGGGTTATTCTAATGTGCATTCATGAGAAATCATGGCCCAGTTGCTTTTCCAAGTCACCATTTAATAACATTACCAAAGATTAATCCTTCTAAATCTCAGTCCTCTACTCTAAATGAAGCCCAGATTCCACATGAATGTATTCAAGACTCATTCCCACTCTATGATCCAGCAAATGTGGGGTTTTGCTGGTGTCCAAACATCTGTAAAAGACCTCTTGTTTCTCATACATGGTCATCCTGTCTCGTCCACTGAGATCAGAGCTGTCCAATGAGTTTTTTTCAGCAATGGGAATGTTCTCCTACTCTGTATAATATGGTAGCCACTAGACACAGATGGCTATTGACCACTCAAAACTGTGGCTGCTGGGACTGAAATTTTATTTTAGTGTACTTAAATTTAAGAGGCCTCATGTGGCTAGTGGCTGATCAGACAGATAGAATGTTTTATTTAGTGCATCTCAGTCAAACTTCTGTCTGAAAAGGTCCATTTTGTGTAGCCCCCCTTGCCCTAAGGTTTTCCCTGAAGTCTCTGGTTGAAAGATGTCTCTTCTTCCTGCTAATTACTGAACACTCTATTGGACCCTGTAAGTGGCACTTAATCTATTCCACCGCATATTGTTCTTTCTGTCACCCATGCTCCCACTGCAGATTTTAGAAATTTTTTGAGAGATGGAAATGATTAGAGAGCTTGTGTTTAATAAAAATTCAGTGAGCACTTGTTAAATAAGTGCAGGCAAGATTGCACCAGCCACAAATAGCTGTATGTGCCTAAACTGCAAAAACACAAAGGTATGCATATCACTAGGCAACAGATCCATACACATGGAGTTTCATGTGTTCACAAGTGAGAAGGCACATGACCCAGTTGTGTGTGAAAAACCGAGTCAGTAGTATAGGTGGGAGAAGATGACTAATCCAAAAAGTGACCACAGGGTGTTAGCCTATTTTATGTGGCTTGGAGGCAAAAACAACGGCGAAGATGGGAAGTCCTAAGGACGTTTATTAGAGTAAATGAGGAAGGGCAGCCACACAGAATGCCTTCTACACTAACACTTTATGAAGAATTCTGGAAACAGTCCTGCAGAGTAGTTACAAATTCATCCTGAGCCATGCTTTTTTTCCAGAATTAGTTTGTAAGATGATGAACTCTCACTTCCTAAATTTTCTACAAATGCTACTGCTGCTGAGGAAATGTCACTGTTAGAGAATAGAAAATTATTATTCCAAAGAGTTTTAAGAACTGACTGAATCGGGTCTGGGACATTATTGAAATGGTAAGATAAACTCAAGTACTTTCTGATAAAGGAAAAATTCTTTTTAAAAAATACGGTCCCTTCTGAATTGTAGCCAAATGTCACCGAATCATTTTCAATGAAACTTTATCTATTAACAGTGAGGAAATGGGATGAGGCTTGGAGCTCTTCCCAGGGGCCTGCAGCTGAGATTTCTCTCCCTGGAGATCACCGGTAATGGAAGCTGCTGAAGCTGGAGGTCATTAACATTTTGAGAACACCGCAAACTGACACTGTGTAATGTTATGACATTTCATCGGAAGACATTTAATCTCTTTTAATCAGTGTTTACGTTGGTGATTCTTCATAGTTCTTAGCTTCCGCATAAAAATGGAATGCTTTGGCATGTCATTAACAAGAGACTAATTTCCTTATTACTCATTGCAATTGTTTCCTTCTCCCTGTCCTTTCTCCTTCATTCTTTCCAGTCTCTGTTTTTTCTCTCTTCATTGTTTTTGGGTTTTGCTTTCATTTGTGCTATTTTTTTTAAGTGCTTTCAATTGTTCCTTCTGCTGATATTCTTCCTGGCAAGTAGGTGGTCTTGTGCTTCTCAGGCTACCTTCCCAGTAAACTTTAAGTACAGAGTCTGGAAGAAAAACAGTCTCACCTTTCTGAAAATTTCTCCTGGCTCCTAGCATTTCTGGGTAGATAAGCAGCTTACTCTCTTCCGAATGTCGCTCCATGGATGACTTACCTGCACATCATTTTCTTCCCCCCTGCTGTCATTTAATTTGGATAGTGTTGTAGGCTTTGTCAACAAAAGTGTGCTGCCACCAATCTAATGTCAACAAAGTTTCCAAATCTGGGGTATGGAGGGAGGAGAAGCTTTATTCAAGAGAAAATTTTACAAACTAGAGAAACAGTATCTTCTAGTTTACAAACTAGAGAAACAGTGGAAGCAACTTATGCTCCTCTGAGACAAAGGGGAGGCTCCTTTTTATAGAGAAAGTTCCTGCCCTGGTTCCTGATTGGCCCATTTTATGCAGATGAGGAATCTAAATTTGCACAGTCTGATTGGTCAAAATAGCACTGTCCTGACTGGTTGCTTTCATGCATTCTGATTGGTCATATGGTCTGTGTAGATGCAATTGAGGACATAGCTGCACAGTTCCAATTGGATGGTGTGGGTCTCAGCCCATTGGTTGAAAGATGAGTTCAGGTACTGCTTTATAAGTGTTAGCTCCACCATCGGGAACACAGTTCAGGAAGCTTGGCTGCTCAGCGTATGACTTCCCTGCAGTGTAGTGTGCATGAGAGGCCTCTGTCAGAAATAGCTGCTAGGTTCTAGTTATGATTTTGAACTCAATCATGAGGAGGACTTCTTGGCAGATATATTCCTTTTTGACGTTCACAGCTTCTAGCATGTGTCTTCATGCCTTCACTACTCTTTCCTCTTATGTGTGGGACACTTTAAAGCTACTTGAACTTTTCTTTCCCTCTCAAAATCTCTTCATGACATTGTCGATTGTTTTATATGAGAGATAGAATATATTCCTTAGCATTACCAAGTACATTTCACATTTCAATAAATAAACAATTTCTACTATAAGTCTCTTCTTATGCCAAGTGGTCAAAACCTAATTTTAGTTTATGAAAGTATTTCTCAACCTTGACTCTACTGATATTTTGGGTTGAGTAATTATTTGTTTGGGGGGCTGTTCTGTGTGCTATAGAATACTCATCAGCATCCCTGCTCTCTGCCTACCGGGTACCACCAGCACTTCCCAGCAATGACAACAAAAGGTATCTGCAGACATTGCCAAATGTCTGCTGGGGGCAAAATAGCCCCACATGAGAAGCACTGGTTTAGCGGAATACCCCTTCCTTGTTGTGGGATTATATCTATGTTCCAGGGCAGAGATTTAAGGAAGGGAATACCTTTCCTTGAAATAATTTTTCACTCACATAGACTAATTTGAGGGGTCCTTATTCTTGTTGAAACTTTGAGCCCCCGATGCGTCTAACACAATCTGATGAAGGGATCTCTGAACAGCTGTCTCTATTCTTTCCCTCAGGCACAAAGGCCATTCCTACTTTATTGAAAGATGCTCTGTGAGGTGGCCTCATGCCTGTCCTGAGAGCCAGGCTGAAGGACAGAAACAGGGATATTGCTGGCTTCCATCTCTCCCTGAGGGGGCAGGGGGTTCTATCTGATCTTGTTTTTTTTTCTGCAGAAAACTTCCAATAGGACACTGAGCTCAAGAACTCAAAGGATGCAAGAACTCAGAAGGATACAAGAAAATGAGAGGGAAAAAAGTTTATATAAAATGCCAATGTATTAAAAATTATTGTTTATTTAGATACTACATTTATGTAAGAAAATAAATACTTGGAAAGCTAGATAAAGAACAGCTTTATCCTCAGCTCACAGAAGGATGATTAGGACTGTGGGAACCAAGAGACTTTCCAGGAAACAAAGAGCTTAGGTGACGGTGGGCTCCAGAGCTGGGGATCCTGTGGGTAGAACCCCCAAGATGGAATTGAAATCTGAGATGAAGTATTATAATTTCGTCTGTGTACTACGGTTTTGCTTTGTTAGCCAAGGGACCCTTAGTAATCCTCTGCCTTTCTGGTTATCTGGGGGTCACCGTGTTTTGTAAGACCTCTGTCCACTCTTCTCTCTCAATTTCCCAACAGACATTTGGTTTATATTCTTCTCTTTTAGATAAAGCATTTGTGCAAACTGTGCACTATGTCCTGTAGTTTTAATATATATGCATGGTATTGTGTTATTTTTTTTCACTCAACACTATGTTTAGGATCTGATGGGTCTAAAGAGTTACCTCCTTTTTGTCTTAAATTGCATTTCCCTGATTACTAATGACTTTGGACACCAACAGTGCATTTTTTAAAACCTTTGAACTTCTCTGACTAATCATTGACTCAAATATTCTTTACCCAGTTTTAAAATTTGGAATTTTTATGATTTTTTTAATATTCATGGGTTACTTGTATATTCTAGATAATTCTCTTGTGTTTTTAGATATGGAAAGTATCATATCTCTGTAACATCTTTGTTAACTTTATTTGAAAAGGTTCTTAATTTGATGTAGTTAAATCCGTTAGTGATACTTTGGAATTTTGTTTAAGAAGTTTTTCCCTAACCTTAAGGCACGTTATCTTCTTCACTTAATGTTTTATCTGGTTTACTTCTTTAATACATCTAGATTTCATCTCTGTATGTGGGAATAGGTATGGATTTTCCTCCATAATGATCAGTTTTCCTATAATCTACTAAACAGTCTGATTTGTGGTTCTATCTTTTTTATGTAATAAATTCTGAGGTATAAGTCTATCTCATAGCAATCCTGGTCTGTAGCCAATTTCTCTCTTTTTGTACTAATATCACACTGTTTTAATATAACAATCATATGGTAAATCTCAGTAATTTTTAGTCTGAATGTCCATCTCATTTTTATGTTATGGTGATACTGTCTAGAATCCTAACTCAGGGTTGCTTGTAAGCACATAAATACAGACTGTCAAACCACACGTGGGTATTCCCATGGTAAACCAATAGAAGTAGAAATAGGAGTGCTGAGCCTATTGCATTTCAGGGACGAGCATGACAATTGAGCAGCAGTCAACATTAGACTTGTGAGGGGCAGACTCTATGTTAGGCCACATGGTTTTTAAGCCACATATTTAATAAAGCACTAGCTTCTATAAATTCCAGGAAAAAACATAATAAATGAATTCAAAGCATAATTAAAATACTTTATTGGGTAATAGAAGCAAATAAATAGAAATCAGTGAACTGTAATATAGATCTTTAAATACCCTACAAAACACAGAAGACAGAGAAGGAAAATATGAGATGTTGATAAACATGGAAACTGAATAACAGGGGCCAACGTGTACCTAATAAGAGTTCCTAAAGGATAAGCTTCATATAGTGTTGTTAATATAAAATAATAATAATAATAATGATAACAATGCCCTATATGTGGGATGAAAACAAAGCAACGAAGAACTAATTGGATAACAACAGCAATAAACTGGGAGGAAGTGATTGGAATTATGTCCAAAGGTCCTTGTATTGTTGAACAGAGGATAAAAATACTGATTACTGTTAGACTTTGCCAAATATACATATTCACATTTCTAGATAGTCACTAAAAAAGAGAAGTTGAATGTGTATATTCTGAAGACTCAAAAGAAAAAATGGAAAGCAAAAGGGAAGAAATTAAATCTGATAGAAGTCATGAAAAAATGTCAAAACTTTGGGAGAAATAGAAAGTACAAAATAAAGTCATAGAAATAAATCCCAGTGTGAGGTCTGTCTGGAAAAAGTTCAATCATTGTTAATATATGGTTTATGTGACATTAATATAACCTGGCAGCCAAGGAGAGTGGACTGGAATGGGCAAGAATGAACGATGATTACTTCACCATACTAGTCAGTGGGGGCAGTAGACATCATTGAGTGAGCATGTGCACTGTGTGGCCAACACACTCAAAATAGTTGAGCAAATAGAGCAACAGATCTGAATCAAATTTTTCATTAAGCTTGAACATTCCTTCATGGAAACTATTTGGATGATTCAGCTATGGGCAACTGGTGATTGGCAGCTTCATCACAAAAACACGCCTGCTCATGCATCACGTCTTGTGCTTTTTTTTGTGTGTGTGTGAAATATCAGATCACCCAGGTGATTCAGTCCCACTACAGCCCAGATTTGATGCCCTGTGACTTCTGGCTTTTCCCAAGACTAAAATCCCCTTTGACAGGGAAGAGATTATGGACCATTGATGAGATTCAGGAAAATACGATGGGGCAGCTGAGGGTGACGGGGAGAACTGTGTGAGGTCCCAAGGTGCCTATTTTCAGCAACTTTGATGTCTGATGACATTCCACTTCTTCACAGATGGCTTTCTTCTCTCTATAACCTCATACAGTAGAAGTGGTGAGAGAGCTCTCTTGGAATCCCTTTAAAAAGCTAATAACCCCATAGATGACCCAATTATCTCCCAAAGGCCCTACCTCTTAACACTGTCACTTTGGGGCCTAGGATCTCAACATACGAATTTTGGAAGATACAAACATTCAACCTTGACTCACCTGCTTTCATATTCCAGTTGGCTTTGACCAGTGGGAAGCCCTGGTAGGAGACTAAAGTGCGGAAGGAGAGAGATTGGGGAACATCTGTTACAGGGGAGATGCAAGATAGAGGGCTCCGCCTCCTGGATTCTTGCCCTGCCTTCTTCTCTACTGAGAAGAATTCAGCAGAGAAACAACATATATAGTGGAAATGAGATAGTAAGTTTATTTATGAAATACAGTTGAGCATGAAGCTTCACAAGTGGGCACCCATCTAGTCTGAGTGCCCCTTGTGTAGTGTAAATAAAGTAGTAAGTTTACACTTGACCATGAGCTGACAGTGGACACCCACCTAGTCTAAGCGTTCTGACTATTGGGGGTTTAAGGGTTTTATGCTTATAGCCAGCTTCTAGGTTCCCCCTCTTCCTTCTCTTTCCAGACCGTGGGATTGATACACAGTTTCAAAGGCTTTCTTTTCCAGATACTGGAAATGATACATACAGAACTTCAAGGGCCCCTATTCTCTTGTGCTAGCACAGTTTTTCTTGTGATGTTTGGAAAGCCTGAGAATCTCATCAGGCCAGGCTCAGGATTGCTGTGTCAATTGGTGAGACATGTCTCCCTTTTATTTCTAGCTTTTTGTTTACTTTGTTAGATTGCAATGGGTGGGAGGCCCTGTTTATTTCCCCTTCAGCTACCCATTCCTAGCTGCTGCCTAACACTTCTTTGCTCAATTTTCTTGTCTTTGGGCAGCTTTTGTATCCCTGGTGACTATAACTTCTTCCAGGAAGCTTTTCCTCCCTGTCTCAAAGTCTCATTGGTTTTTGTTACATTATGCACCCCTTGTTCATTCAATATTAGATGTGGGAATGGCTTTTCATATCCCTGGTTTCTGGTACCTCAACTTCCCTGGTTTATTTCCTAAATATTTAGCAATATATTTAAGTAGCTTTTTCTTTATATCCACTTGGTTCGTACCATCTGGGGTAAATTTTTATTCCTGCCAGAACCTTAGTCACTGCTGTTTCCTCAACATCTAGAGTAATATAATACATAAAACAGTAGAAACAACAACAAAATAAGAACAGCTCAAAAAGTTAGACTTATAGTAACCTAGAGTTTGAAAGGACTTTAACAGGCAGGTGATCCAACATTTCTTGTTGTACATATGGAAATGGAGCCTTGAAGAGACCAAGTTTACTAGAGAGGAAGTTTAGGCTCTACCCACTGGGTAATGTTATATGGCTTCTTGAAGAACAACACACCACAATGATCATTTGACAATGTTACACCAGCAGCATCCGATGAAGCCAGGACTGAGAAATTAACTCCAGGATCATGGATCTACCTATTGTCTAGTCGTAGCCCATGAAATATCTGGTATGAGACTTTGCCTGCACAAAATGATTGTGGCTAAATAATCCTCATCAGATTCTCTTCCTTGGAGAATTTGAATGTGAAATATAAAGAGCGTGTTTCATTTGTTAATGAAGGCTGATGCTCAAAAAAATACCGAAGTTAGGTATCAGAGACTACAATGTGGCTGTGGTCAAGAGAGACTATGAGTTGTTTAGGTTATGAAAACATTCAAGTTCAAAGTACAGATGACATGACTCAGCGGAAACTGAAGGGTATCCAGCATCAGAGATAGAGACAGGAGCTAAGTAACAACATTGGGGAGAGATTGGCAAGAAGAGATTGTCTTAACTAGAAAGTGACAAGTTGATGTTGGGAGCACAATGCCTTTGGATTCGAAATCATCTTCTAAAACTCGATTCTTCTCTTTTCAAGTCTAGATACACCTATTACTGGATTAGCAAAGACTTTCTTAGTTCTGCTTTCCCATACATATTTTTATTACATGCCCCCATTATCTGAAGTTCTAGCAAATACAAAAAAGTAGAAAAACCAAAGCTGTGGCTGCCAGTTTGATATTCTTTCCACTACATGGCTCACATTGAGTTATCAATCAAATTGGAATCTCATTTGTGATTCATTTCTATTCCAGCCTAGTTTAGAGAAAGTTCAAAAAACCATTCTTTGATAATTTTATCATTCTGTGATGGCTATCTAATATTTTTCTTTCAAATTATTTGTGTCGGTTTTGGAATACATTGAAAACAGAAAGTAATCCAGAGGGTAAGTTCAAATTTCAAAATTCATTATATGTATTTCTTACAGATGATCTAAATTATAAGTGGAGAAATGAGAAAATAGAAATGTCTGAGAAATGACAGTGAGAAGGATTGCATAAAAAATAAGCAGTTTTGTTCTTCCAAAGGTTAACTCCTAATATCCCAGGTCCCAAGCAGTGCTGCTCTGAGAATAGAGTCTCCAGTGGAGAAGGCAGCTGAACTGGGGAAGAGGGCAGAGGGTGAAGAGACGAGGCATGGAACAGACCAAGCACTAGGAGAACAGACCGAGCACGTAGAACAAATGCATCCGGGGTATGTGAACTGCCTGGCACAGAGGAATACGTTCTTCTGAACGATTCTGAAAGGGCTGATTAGTATGAGAGACATGTAGGGGTGTCATTTATCTTGATTGTTCCAAAGCTTTCCGCAGAATATTTTCCTGAAGATTCTTTCACAAAAAGTGAATTCAAATTGCTTTGAAAATTGGCTGAGTCCAAACTAAAGAAAAATGATAAATAGTAAGTGCATCCAGTTTAAAGAAAGTAGTTGAAAATGACAAAGAAATTGGTATTATTATTTTTTTAGTCTTTCCACGTTTTGAAAAGTTATCTGAAGGTAGTTTTAGAAAACTGTATGGTGAGTTTAACTCACTGTGTGTTAGGTCTCTGAGTACAGTGGCTATACATCCTGAGCCAAAATGCCAAAGGGTTTACATTGCTTCTAGGTGCAAGGGGTGGTGAGATGCTGTTTGGAGGGCAAATTTATTAGAATGTCTGGTATGTTCATTACCGTACATAGAAATTTTAGGGCAAACTTTAAATGGAGAGATCTCTAGAAAATTCTGTATATATATTATCAAGCAGGGAGATTTATGATTCCTGATAACAAAGAGCTTAGAATCTAGGATAAAGGAGCTGAGTCATACTCACACACACACACACACACACACACACCTTGTACAGGATACAAGATCTGGAACCTGGACCAATGGAATGTGTCAATATCATTTCCGGTTTCTGTGATTCTTTTTTCCTCCCCATTGTAATGTTTTCTAACCCCTTTTCTCTTCTTGAAACCTGAGGTTTTAAAATATAAACTGGATTATTCCTTTAACCTTCAAACCCTTCAAGGACCTTCCATTGCACCCTCTAAATAATAACGAGATCTTGTTAATCAGTATTTTTGACCTGCCCGATCACATACGGGTTGTAGGAACTCAATGTCTGCTGAAAAAAATAAAAGTAATGACTGACTGATGAATAAATATGTATGCATTGTAAAAATATTGCTAAATATTTAACTTGAGTTTTCTTCTGAGGTGCTTCTATCCAACAGAGTTATGGAGAGGCAGTGACAATTCCTATCAATAAAAATGATTGACGTGGCTGACAAACAGAGTGGATTTTATAACATCACAATATACTTTTAGTGTCTGTGTCTGATTGGCTCACCAAACCAAGGATGTACTTCATTTTGAACTTGTAATTATATCCAGCAGCGCACTGTAAAAATTATGCAAATTTGATCTGTACAAGAGCAGGGTATACATGCAAGGTCTGAGAACTTTCACATATGTAAGAAATCTGTGAGTTTTTAGCACCATGAAAGTAGGTATTTCATTTAATTCATCTTTCTATTCCCCACAGTGTCTATTATTATGCTGAAGACTGAGTTGGGAATTAATCCATATCTATTGATTTAAAAGAATTTGTAAATAATTCTATGTTTTTATATGTTTTGCTTTTGAACTAATTCTAGTCTGCAAACTAGTATTTTAATAATGCATAATTGGTCCATTTATTTTAAAAAGTCAAAACAGAGAATCATAAAAGTGATTTAAGTATACCTTAAAAATTTTAATTCTTAAGATATGAAGTGTACAATTATGCAATTTATCAATCTTTTGAGATAAGACTAAGACACATTCTGTGGCCATTCAGACAATATTCTTGGGTTCATTTATAAAAGTAATAATTTATCTTTAGTACATTACTACAGCATAAGGTATAATCCTAAATCTCCATACTCCTGAGAGAGAAAAGTTAGGTACATCTGACATAGTATCAGTTCAGAATCTTTTAAGGTTTTTTATCATCTTTCCCCTTAATCTTATACAATTGTCCACACTCATTTGAAAGTACATTTTTAAGTGAGTTGCCTACTTTCGAGTCTCTCCAAACCATTCAACTTCACACTGATGGAAACAATAATTCTGTTTTTCCCATTTACATTTAATTAGTTTATTCAATAGCAAATGAAATTATATGTTTAATTAACCATATAACCAACATAAATAGATTGGGAATTGATATCAACTGTTAGTAAGCATACCACTTAAAGTTAGTGTAATAGAGAATGGATATGTTATACTACTTATTATACCTTAGTAGATGTTGAACCCATCTTGTTACCCTAACCTGACTTTTCTCTTGAAACTAGAGCTTGAATGTTAAAACTATTTCCTAGCTCTGGCTGGTGGGACTCAGTGGATTGAGTGCCAGCCTAGAACCAAAGGGTCACTGGTTTGATTCCCAGTCAGAACACATGCCTGAGTTGCCAGCGAGGTCCCCAGTAGCAGGGCACATGAGCGGCAATGTGATCACACATTAATGCTTCTTTCCCTCTCTTCCTTCTTGCCTTTTACTCTTTCTACAAATGAATAAATAAAATCTTTTATAATTTTTAAAGGTTTTTTAGTATGCTTTTCAGTTCAGAATTTTCCATTCTTGTGTTGAATCTAGGAAATGGCCTTCCCCAAGACCCTGGCTCAAGGTCCTATGTGAAACCCCAGATAGTCAGCTCAAGAATGGTGACCATAAAGATGTATACCAAGCCCTACAGGAAGACATCCTCCACAGCCTACACATCCTGTGTATCCTACACATCTTGCACACTCTGTATGTCCTGCACATACACTATTTTCTCTCCTCCTCTTTCAGCCCAATAAAATCTCCTTGACCAGGGCTGTTAAGAAGGGTTTTGGGACAAGAGTCCTCCATCTTGTCAGGGAGCTGGCACTTGAAAAAACCTCTTTCCTTTGCACCTGCACCTGTCTCACAACTTTGACTTTTATTGAGACAAGCAGCAGAACCTGCATTTGGTTTAATAAGAACAGAATGCTAACATCCAGAGATCTTATTAGTGTGAGCCTTTATCCTGTAACATATAACTGTTGGGTCGGCAGAATCTGTTAATGTGAGGACAGTTGGGAGAATATCTATTGTTTTGTAATAGTAATTAGATTGTAATTACATGATTAAAAACAATGTCTAATAATGAATGTAGTCTGAAAGAACAATCACAGCATATCCTAAAGAACTTTTAATATTTCAGCTACAAAGGACTTGATATTCTGGAACACATACTGATCTTAACTAATTTAGGATATGACTGTGGCTTTAAAATAAAGAAAAGCAGCCATTATCTTTGTGAATCAAGATCCTTTGTATACCATTCATTTAAGAAAGCGCTGATTTCAAAAAGTGGTGACTGGAGATGGTTTTCTAGAGCAAAGAGAGAAAGTGTAAAATTCAAATATATTTTTGAAATTCACAATCATTTACACTTTGATGCTGATGATGTTAATTAAATGACTTTTGCACATTTAAAAGGGTTTCCAGGAACATTATCTTATTGGAGATACACCCTGTGAACTCAGTACTCTAACTCTAGTCATCACCCAAGCTTCTGAGATGAGGGAGCTGATGCTCAAGGAGATCAAGTGATTTGACTAAGTATTGCAACCTTAATACACAACTGTGACTCAAGTCATATCAGTCAAATCTTGTTTTTACTTGCTAAAGTTTGTTGTATAATAAATTGTTTTGAGCAGAATAGATTGTCTTTCTTCAATAGCAAAAATAAGCAATATATTACTATTATTATTCTTTCCTTAACTCAATTACTACATGCTTACTACTATAAATTGCATTTCTCTGTAATAGTTTGTCTTCCCCACTAGACTGAGATATAGGAGATGAGTAATCGACTTCTGATAGAATGTCAGGTTGCTTTGTCCAGCATGTGTCTGATGGCCTATTGATTTGGCTAAGCTGAATTCAAAGAGATGTAGCTTTATCCATTTTAAGAAAAATAGAATATTTTCTGAACATGTATTATTTATGAACAAAATTTCGTGTTTTTTTTAAGAAAAAAATCCTTGGAGGTATTGGGGGGAAATACTTGAGTGTAAAGTGATTGTGTTTCTTCTTCTAAAAATTCCTTTTGCAGGAGTATGTCCTACAGAAATTATAGAAGTTACAGAAACACTTGAAGAAACATGCAAAGATGTATGTGTCAGGATGACCACTGAAGGATTATTTACAATAGTGGAAATCTTGAAACTACCTAAAAGTCTTTCAAGAAGTTTAATTTTTAAAGTTTTTGTATGAAGAGGACCCCTCAGAAACTAGAATTGTCTCTTGGATTGTGGGTCCTTTGTAGTATAGGCTTCCCCTGCTAGGTGAGAGTTCTAGGAACTTATCTGTATCAGTGCACCAGCTGGTATTGTTGTGAGAGGCTGCGTTCAACTTCAGTGAATTTTTTTAATGCTATTTGAACACATCTGTCCATTTCATGATGGGTGATTTACAAGCACACCTGCCCACAGCATGGTGAGTGTTGAGCAGTTTTTGACCCAAAATGGCATGGCACTGTGCCCCACCCTCCCTGTTCATTGGATCTCAACTCTAGTGTCAATTTTTTATTTCCCTAGGTAAAAAAAAGTCCTTAAAGGGAAACATTTTGCCAATGTGGAAGACATGAAACAAAAAATGGCAGAAGCACTAAAAGGCATCAAAATCTATGAGTTTAAAAACTGTTTCGAGCAGTGGAAAATATGTCCCAATAGGTATATCTCATCAAATGGAGAGTACTTTGAAGGTGACTGAGGTTTAATTATGTAAGGATAACTGTACAATACTTTATAAATAAATTCTCTTTTGGGGGCACGTTACCTGTTAAAAGCCATTTTAGAAAATAAGCTAGACTATCTATACTTACAAGAAATTATATCAATGTATTATTGACTAAAGATTTGGCAATGTTTAACAGAAATCTTTATTTATGTATAGCTTTAAGCATGTGTTAGCTATTTGTTTGTTTTTTATCCTCATCTGAGGACATTTTTTTCATTGCTTTTAGAGAAACAGGAAGGGAGAGAAACATCAATGTGAGAGAAAACCATTCATTGGTTGCCTCTCATACGAGCCTGCACCTGGGACCAATGTCCAGACCAAGGATAGTACATGCTTTACATACAGACTCCCAACCTAGGCACATGCCCTGACCTAATTGAACCTGCAACTTTGGTCATGGGATGGCATTCCAACTTTGATTTATTTTTTAAAAGTAAATATTCTGAGAGGGTGTGTTTACATGTTTAAAAGTCTGGCTTGTTTGCTTTATATTTCAATTTTATTTATATTATTATTTGCTAGGGTATTGAATTCTAGATCAAGAAAACTTATCTGAATTATTTGTCCCTTTTGATATCTGTTACTGTTTTTCTTGAAGCTTAATATATGCTCAACTTTACAAATGATCTACAGATATTGCATGATGAATTCTCTATTTTTATAGCAGTATGCACAATATGTATCATATATCATATATTTATATACCCACATACTTTTATCTGTATATTTATTGCCATAGATATATATATGTACATATAGCAGAATTACTATGTTATTCAACATAATCCTTGAATTCTTGTTATGTGAATCTTTCAAGATGCTATTGAAGCAGATTCCTCTGCCCCATTCTTAACTATCATGGCTGGATGAGTGTAAACCCACTGCCCCTCTACTGACTGGGAGATTGAAGTGACTCGGAGGGAAGCCCTTGGGCATTCAGATCCCTTATTTGACATTCAGCATTGACTTACTCAGCTCAGTTAACTTCGTTTAACAACAACACAATTGGCTGCATCTTCTTTCCCCCTCATTTCTGACCTCTAGGTTGTTTGTCAGACTTACAGGTGTTATATTAGTACTCTGTGCTCCATCTTATTTTTGTTAAAGACTTATTTATTGTGTCATCAGCCATCTGTGTGTCTTCTTTGGAGAAGTATCTATTCAGGTCTTCTGCCCACTTTTTAATTGGGTCGTTTGTTTTTTTCTGGTGTTGAGTTGTCTTTACAAATTTATTGGATGCATCATTGACAAATATTTTCTCCTATTCAGAGGGTTGTTTTGACAGCATGGATGGACCTAGAGGGAATCATGCTAATGAAAAATAAGTCAGATAGAGAAAGGCAAAATCATATGATTTCACTTATATGTGGAACCTAAAGAACATAATAAACAAACAAAATAGAAACAGATTCATAGATACAGAGACCAGACTGACAGTTGACAGAAGGAAGCAGATTTGGTGGGCTGGGTGAGAAAGGTGAAGGGATTAAGAAGTACAATGTGGTAGTTACAGAAGAGTCACAGAGACATAAATTACAGCTTAGGGAATATAGTCAACAGTACCGCAATAACTATGTACAGTTCCACGTGGGCACTTCAAATATCGGGGTGACTATGCTGTAACATGCATGATGGTCTTGCATGATGCTGTACTCCTGAAACTAGTACAGAATAATATTGAAGTAAACCATAAAAAACTCAAAAAATGAGATACAAAAATAGTTTGTCAAATTAAAAAAAATATTGTTTGCATTGTAACCATTTCCTAGTTTGATTGGGCATAGAATTTTCCCTATTTAAAACTAGTTTGCTGTTTCCATGGTTATAAATAGAGATCATTTGCCTGTCTTTTGCAGAAGTTCTTCATTAACATTTTCTTTAACTCTGCAATTTATCCTATGCAGTCAGTGATTTTATCTTATTGTTATCTATTGCCTTAGGAAGTCTATATTTGCTGAGAGTCCAGAGTCCTGAACTGGCAGGACATCATAATACAATTTCAGAAAAAACATGGAGTTTTTTAGACCTACAGGTAATACATAAGCCTCATTTAGCCAAAGTGCTTACTATTCATTGCTTTTATGGGTCCCTCAATTTGTAAGCTTGCAAATTTCTCTCCCTGCCCATCCTCTGGGGGAAGTGCACACAGACATCATCATAGCCAAAAGGCACTCAGCCAGAGAGAGCAGAAGGATAACAGAGATATGAACTATCCACAAATGGAACAATCAACCTCTGGACAATTGGAGATTAAGTAGTATCATGATTTCTTTGTTCATTTTCTAGGAGATGTACCCAAGACTTTCTAGGAATAATCTAAGGTAGGATAATTGCTTTGTAGCTTTTGTTACAGACCTACTCTTTTAGGTGCCTGCTAAAAATATGATTAATTGATCAAACATTCTATTCAATTTTTCCTTTTCTAGATAACTGAAGTTGATATTTTACCAAGGTACAAGTAGTATCGTGATTCAATTGGCTCTGGGAAGCAAACAGCATTTTGCTTTCCTTTGACTCAGTCAAAGGTCAGTTGTTCGGATTTTTTGTTCATTGCTACATTAAGGTATTTTTCTCCCTCTTTTCTTTAACCTTGACACCATTATGAGAAAGTTCAAGTTCCATAGGCTATTTTGCCATGATACATTTTTGTAACAGGGGAAACATTTTTTCACTGCATGAAGATGTGAATTTACTAAGGCTTGTGGGGCACCAAACATTGATCTAAAAATTTTGTTTTAGAGAGACTTGGGAAAAATTTAAAAAACCTACCCATATGACTGCAAATAGAGCCTCATACTCACAGACAGCCAGGGTTGGCAGATACAGGGTGTCCAACCCGAAACCTGACATGGCTCATTGGTGAGGTTCTCTTCACCATGCAGTGCTCACATCCAACATCCAACTTCTAAATTCTTTTCTAAATTCCATAAGCTTATAGCATACTCCATACGGGTAAAATCAATCAATCCAATCATGAAAGTAAGCAAGTAAAAGGCCCTTGATTGAGCAACAAACCCACCAGATAGGCCTTAGATTTCCTGACTTTTCCTGTCACATATACCAGAGCTCTCGACTATCTTGAACGTTGCCACATTGTTTAGCTTCTTCCTTTACTACATGCACAAAACTTAAATAGTTGTGACTGTACTGGTTTGAATACTGAATAGAAGTAGAGTGTAGGGTGTCTCGACCTGTCTTGAATTTGGCATCCTGATTTTGGTTGGATTACTATCTGATTTAGGTTTCTTTTGGCCTCCTGGTCCTTATCCTTCACTATGGGACAGCTCTACCATAAAAGCAACTACTATTTATTGAAAATCTGCTATGTTTATAGGCATATGAGATTATTATCTTTAGTCCTCCCAAGAACTTCAACAGGAATTTATAATGTTTCAGAAGTAACGATGACATTGAACTAGAAAGTCATGGAACCTCTACAGGAACCTATGACTTGACTCAAAGGCCCATGTCCCTTTCAGTGCTCTCTCACTCAGAGTAACCATGGAAGTTTCACTTTATATAAGAAGAAGGATCTTTATGCAAATAAAAGTTTCCAGGGTGGGTTTTGACAGAATACCCATAAAACTACCCTACACAATTTCACTTTGATATTTTTTCACATAGGTTTACATTAGTTTTTGTCAGCTTTTCTTGCTTAGGTGTTTGCTTTGTGTATCATCTGTTTCTGTGTGTCATGGTATGAACAGAGCAAATTAATATTCAAAATTTGATAACTCCTCTATCAATAAATATAGATATCATCTCCAGATAATATAGGTCCCTATGATTTTAGGAAGGAGAAACAATGAAGCAAAGTTTATGTAAAGAGAGTTAAAGTTCCCTAACTTCAAAAGCAGAAGAGCTCTCTATTATCTTTATAAACAAGAATAAAATTTTGAATAGTTCTTAAATTATAAATCTACTCTCTCCTATTTCCAGGAAACATATGGATTCTCTTTACAGTGGGTGACTAGCAATGTGTAGATTAGTCAATGCCTCTCTTTTTTCTCCCCCTTTTCCATTTGTTTCTGCTAAGAAATTTACAGTTATTTGTATTTGGAGATCTTCCCTGTAATGATATCTGACATGGGCAGTTAATAGGGAAGACAAAATTAACATTGGGAGCAAGTGAAAGGATTTGCAGAAAAGTGAAAGAACTACAAATAGCTTTATATCCCTACAGTCAAAGAAGATCATTTTAAGAAGGGGTGATTATTGGAGTCAGAGGCTATGTAGAATAACATGAACTGAGAAAAGGGCCATTGGTTTGGATAGTTAAGAGGGCAACAATGTTTTTAAATAATACAATCATAGTATTTGGTTATAGGGACAAAAACTGGATTCAAAGGGTTAAGAAGAGAGAAGTAAAAGGGTCCACCCATCTGGGCTATGGTTATATTTATTCTATTATTTTATTGTCCTGAAATTCTTTCCTAATAATCTGACTGAAGGTCTGATCCAAAACTGATTTATGAACATATGTGGTTACTGACACAGAAATGATTTTAAATGAGTTATAGAAATGCCTTTTCTAACTAAGGCTAATTTTCCCCCTTCTAAGCTGAAAAGGTTGAATTAGGACCATTTTGAGCAGAGAATTTATTGTACATGACATGGTCTCACCGGGTTTGCTGACTCAGTAACCTTGTTTAGAAGGAAATAGATGTTAGTTCAGATACAAGTGGTGGACTGGGAATAAAGAAAACAGCAAATTACAAATAAGATGCATTACCTACTTTGTGGTTTTTTTTCTTTTCCTTCCTCCCTATTCCCAGATATCTATAAAACACAATAAGCATAATAAGATTAGGTGTTCATAGTTCCCCGTTATAGACTGTCAAACAGACCACACCCAGAAGTTCCATAGCTGTATACTGATGCTTCAGAATAAGGTGGGCTGCATTTCTACAAGTGACAGTACTGATTACACCACCTGGAAACGCCAAGTGAACCACTTCAGGAAGGTGGCAGTCAGACCTCAGGAGTACCCACTAAGGAATCACCTAGTTAGAATTAGGATAATAACAGATCGAGAAATAAAAATGAACTAAAATTGGACTTTCCGGGGGCTAGGAGAAATTATTACAAATAACCAGGGTGTACTGAATCTAAATCAGGAAATCTGAGTTCAAGTCATGATGTCACTGGTGTGATTTGGAACAAGTTACTTTGCCTCTTTATGGATTTTTTTCTTCCCCAGAAACACAATGACATAGGACATCTGGAGCGCCACCCTGCAGAATCTAGAGAGGGCCAAACATTAGACCTTAAGCAACTACGCATGACAATTCTTATTTTTGATATTTATCTTTCCATTTTCTCAAAGCTTGAATTTATATTTGACATTACAGATATGTTCTGGATAGATCTGCAAGCCCAGAAAATGTTAGTGATTGGGAATTTTTTAGAGGTCATACTTTCAGCTAATACATCAGAAACAAAAACCAAAACCAGAAACACAACAAACCCATAAACAAAACTAAAAAAAAATGAATTAGGAAAGAGATCATTTGTAGAAGTAGTAATTTGTACAACAGAAAACCATAGATAAAACCAAATTTTTGGACTTAAACATTTTTGCACAGTTATGTAGTATAATCAAAGCAGGTACTTATTAATTAGTTATTTTATGAGAAAATAAAAATAAAGCCATAGTTTTCAAATTATGTCAGAACCATTTTTGTGTGAAATGGACTCACCTTCGTATGCGTTGTTCAGGGTGTTAATAGACCCCCTCATTTCCCTTCTCTGAGGACCTCTATCCAGCTGCAGCCAGGAAAGCCAGATTGTGCCCTAAATTCAGAGTTTCGGTTATATAATCTGTATAATGGGATGCATAGTCTCTGTAAGGTTTTTCTAAAACTTAGGTGAGATACTGGGGGTGCTTACACCAGGGCCTGTACACATTGACATTTAGTAAATGGTAGCTGCTAGGATCGCATAGATTTGTGGATTTAGGGGGAGCTGGAGAAGAAGGTATTCTTTCTTAGGTACTACCTGGCCCACTGATTTTCCTAAGATCTTTTGGAGACTTAAGTGCTTCATTAAAGGCATTGGGAGAGGGCAGGTAATATAGGGATAGAGAGGGGCTCTGCCCCTCAGCTCCTGCTTCAAACTGAATGCCTCTTTTATCTGTAATATTTTTGGCTTCCTAGTTGTAAAAATAATATAAGGAAAAAGGTATGAAAAAAATAATGTTAGTACAACTTTACAATTTTATAAAGGAGGAAACTGAGACAGCAAGTCAAGGATTTGCTTCATTGCCCATTTCTTAGATGTTTACAGTGGGTATACACATTCCTTATTACTATCAGCAAGACTGATGGGTGTTTGTTTCAGGTCATTTGGTGTGCTTTACAGATAAGTCCCCCAGGTACAAGGCTATAGCCCAGAGTTGCTCCAATTTGCTTTGTCCATTCTGAACACCAGAATTTGACTGAAGTTGACTGGAGTCTCCAGTCAGATTCATTATCTGAAAATATGAAGACAATGCATAGACAACAAAACAAGGGGAATGATCATACCCATCCTGTGAAATAAGAACTCTGTACTGTTCTTGCAATTTCATAATAATTAAAAACTAGGAACTCTGAAGGATATAAAGCAGGTTTCAAAATTAATTTCCCACTCTTACTGGAAACTGGTAAAATCCTTAGTCATGTGCCATTAAGGGAATTGTCTTTGTTATGGTCCAGTCTAGATGTCTCTCATCATTCATGTTCTGCTGATATAGTTCATATCCTACCCCAGACTGAGATGACATTTTCACTTTCTTCAATCAAGCTTTTAGTCATAATTACAGTGAAATCTTAGTCTTTGCATCTGGAATTGCTCAAGGATTGTACTGTGAATCAATGGCTTTCTAAGAGAGCTTCAATTCTGAAAAATGCCTGTTGCCAGTTAGGAAATGATCATGATGAAGATGACATTACCAGGCAATGTTAATGTCCATTGAGCACTGCATGCTGCAGCCAGGTTACAGAGTGACAGGAAGGGACCATGCCCAGCACGTGTATTGCAAGGTTAGATTAAGCTCCTGATTCAATTAGCCAAGGATGCAAACCTAATCAGAAGGGAGGTGGCCACACAGGATAGGAACAGAGGCAGCACGTAGCAGGGCTTCTTTGGCTCCCCAAATCTAACAGGGTCCCATAGCTGTCCGAGGCACTGCCCATATAATGAGTACAAATTGTCACTTGTGCCATGCCACTGCCCTTTAATACTCAGGATTTACGTCATTTTCTGGACGGATTTATGGAACAACCTACTTTCCTCTTGAGCTCAACTCAGTGTCTGCAAGATTTCATCCCCCACCAGAGAGTGAGGAGTGCCAGAGGCTGGATCCTCTGGAACACAGCCTCTGATTGAGTCTCTGGGATGGTGGGAAGGCCTATTTTCCAGTGACTATTCATCAGGTGCCCCCACTCTGCGATGCACTTTCATGCGGTGTCTCTTTAAATTCCCAAAAAGAGCTATTATAAGTTCACCGTCATTATCCAAAACCTTTAGGTTCATATATGTTTTTGAATTCCGGACTTTCAGATTTCAGATAGGCTATTGGGTGCATATGTCATAGCTTTAATCTGTACCTCCCTCAATGGGATCTGGGGCAGCACAGCATAAGTAATCACATTATACATTTGGGTAAATAAAGGCTGTGCATTGTCTTATCTCAGTTCAGTCAGGATTTGCTGCAAATTAGTTTTTGCCGAATGTATGAAAAACCATTTAGTTCTTAAAATGTCTTGGATATTGCAATGTAGATTAGAGTTTGTTGACCTATATTATTATCTTCATCTTGCAATAAGGAAATTGAGGCTTAGAGAATTTAAGAAACTTGCCCAAGGTCACAGCTAGTGAGTAGTAAGGTGAAAATTCAAATTGAAGTTGGGTAAATTCCAAGCACGCTTCTTTAATAAGAATACTATAACCTAGCTTTGGCTGTCTTTCCATTTGAGACAATCTTTTATTTTCTGACTCTTTTCAACAAGGCCTGGAGTAAGGGGAGAACAGGGAGACACTCACCTGGGTGCATAAATGTAAGGGATCTCAGTAATCAGATAAGTAATTTTTAAATGCAATATATTTACAATTGAAAGTTACACAAAAAATTCCTGATGAACAAAATATTAAAAAAATTGAGATGAAGATAGGATTAGTGTCACCCCAGGACTCTCCGGTGGCCAATTTTCTAACTGCATTCTGAGCGGCATTCTGTTCTGGTCTGTTTTCACTGCACCGAGAGGCAGTGTGATATTCCATTCCTTTTGGGTAGCTGCAGAGTGGGGCCCAGGGGAAGCAGTTCTCCAGTGTACAAAGTTCATGGACATCACTATCCTTCCTGATTACCAGGATTAAAATGCCATCTGGCTACAGAAACCTGGATGTTGTTTCCTTCCGACCACAATAACATAAAGAGAAGGGACATTTTTAAAGATATTTCAACAGCACTAAGGTATTGGTGTGGCAAAAAGTCCAAGCTGGTGTAATTTCAAGTTTCAAATTAATGCATTGAAAAAACTGGCATTAGAAGAGAGCTCTGTGGATACCCTGGACCATTAAGAAATAACAAATATGTGGGTCTTAGAACAAATTAAGCCTAAAATATCACTGGAGGCAAAAAATTACAAAAATGAACTTATCCTACTTGGGCACATCATGGAAGGCAGGGTTCTTTGGAAAAGATGATATTGCTGGAAAAACAAGTCAGTAGAAAAAGAGGAAGGCCATATATGAGTAGGACTGTTCCATAAAAGAAGCCATAAGCATTAGTCTCTATGCGCAGAGCAGGGCTATTGGGAACAGAACATGGTGGACATCACTCATCATAGGGTCTTCAGAAGCCGACTCAACAGCATGTAACACATACATGTTCAAGTTCACAATTATATCAGTCAAGAACCAGGAAGGAACAATTCACTCAAAAAAAAAAAAGCTTAGTGAAGAGATGACTTCCTGAGTTAGGGAAGAAAAACTGTACTAGTTACCAAGAGAGAAGCAATAGCAGAAGCCATTATTGCTCTCTGGTCTACAGGGAAAGAGAAAAAAATGGGGTTTCTGGAATCAAAGAACTTGAACATTGAGGAGGGACTTCCAGGCAAGACCTGTAATTGCAGAAGATGCCACTCTAGGCAAGAAAAAGGCACATTTTCCTCAACTTTTCACTCCCCCCATCTCCTTCAGCCTCTTGAAGGGAGGGCCTCCCATTAGTTACACTGACAAGGAATAGCTTGAAGGGAGTTTGGCTGAGGCCATGGGTAGGGAACAGTCTCTTGGAGCACAGGGGAAGGGAATCACAGGGTCAAGCAATAGCCCACTTTTCAAACTCCCTTTTGGTAAGGTTGAATAAAATACTTGAAGTCCATATAAGGCATCATGTAGCTAACACTGTTAATTCTTTTTAAAAAAAATAAATTCTACCAGATAAAGAACATACACAGTTAAAAAGTACTTTTCAGGCTACCTACCTTCTTGGTAAGGTTAATTTTTTTTTGATACCACTACTTGCTTTTTTGCATGGATGCTTAACCGTATTTTAAATATTTAGTTCCTTTTTCTGTCTTAGCTTTTCCCTTTCCACTTTAACAGAGAAAGAGAATCTAGGACAGGGATAAGCTAGAAAAAAACACACACACAATGAGTTTTGTTCATTGATTTTTACAAGCTCAGATGTCTATCAAGGTACTTCTGTCTGTTTAGTAACATGGCTGAAGGGGCTATGTAAGGAAAGCAGGAGGAATGAAGATAGTTACCACTTAATGTTATCACTATAACTTAAAATTAAAATAAATACTCTTAAGTAAAATTGGTATTGATTACACAGTATTCTTCCCATTGTACAAGAAAGATAATGATTTCATTTCTTTTTTTAAACCATAAGAACATTTAAATTGCATACTAAAGAGAAATGCTAATGTTGGTCTTTGGCAATGTCTTAGATTTCTTTATTCTCCTATTCAAAATAATAAGACAAAGATTAGAAAAGAAAGCATTAAAGATTTAAACACAAAACAAGCCTTCTGAATCAGCACTCAAAGACAACAGAAGGACAGTGGAGATGTAAGTAAATTAGTTACTGTCGTGCATAGTTTTAAGAACATGGTTCAGGAGTGATGGTCATTTATTTGGTATGACTTATGGCTACTGATGTGGACATATTCTTTGAATACATGAGAAATCTAACCTGGTATAACAACTGATTCATTTTCTATACACATAACCACAATGGGGCATTACTTACTCTAGGATTTCAATGTGTAAGTGGGGTGGACAGAATGAGAGCAAGTCTGTTTTCCCCTGAGGACCACCAAGGAGAGAGATTCTGCAATGCCATCAGAACCTTTGGTTCTGGTCTCATTTCACATTTTCAAGTTTTCATATCATAATTTAAGTCCAAATTATTTGATTGGTGTCTTGTATCACCATGCTCCTTCAGCTGCTACTAGGTACAGTATCCTGTGCCATCCAGATTTTAACTGTTGCCCACTTTTCAATGCAAATTCTCTTTTGATAGAGTTGGAGAAAGTACTCAAATTCAATATGTCATCATGTAGAAAACACTGTTAGATTTATTTCCCTTTCCTTGTATCAAACAAAGAACCTACATATTTTAAAACGTACTTTTTAGGCTACCTATCTTACTGGAAAGGTTTAGTTTCACACTGATATTGCTATTTCTTCCTTTGCAGGCATGCTTAACCATATTTTACATATTCAGTTTCTTTTTCTGCCTCAGCTTTTCCCTTACCACTTTAATAAAATGAAACATTAGCATTTTTTTTACTTTGTTTTACTTTCAGAGACTCACAAAAAAGAGATACCAAGTCAAATTTTCAAGATAAATTGGTTTTGGGTGGATAGTTATTTATTCAGTTATATATAGCCACTTTTTATTGTTTATTTTGTAAATGACATTGGGTTATGTGCTAGGAATTTAAAAATAAATAAGGCTTAGTTGCTTATTTTCAGAAACGTCAAGTCTAATGAGGGAAACAGACATATAAAGATGATTTTATCTAATGTGTTAAGAATAATAATGGAAGTATAAACACATTTTCCTAGATATAGGCATTTTGAGCCAACATTCATAAACAACTGCTAAGATAAATTTAAATACTTGTTTCTTCCTTAGGTTTCCCAAAGCATTTATTTCTAAAGCTTCATTTTTTAACCTGCTTTATCAGTTGTGTGGTGTGGTATTGTAGGACAAATCTTTATGTTAGGGACGCTTGTGCTGACAACAAAATGATGTGTTATTTCTGTGACATAGAGATGGAAACTTGTGATTGTCATTTACATTTAAAAGATAAGACATTGTGGCTGCTTTGGAATTTAACTCAGAGGTGATGTAGTTAAATGCTCAGGTTTGGAAGTCTGAGAGTCCTAGGTTTGAATATTGGTTCTGCTTTTACTAACTATGTGCCTGGGAAGGTTATATGAACCCTTCAAGGATAGATCTTTTAATGTTTAAAATAGAGATGAAATACCCATAAAACAGCATAGGAGTGGTGATAAGTAATATAACATATATAAAATAAAATAATGCATATCACAAAAAATCTGATAAATGATTATTATGATTTATTGACTCAAAAATATTATTTGCACTATATAATCCTTCCTTCTAAATTTTTTACTAGGTCACCACAAGGATCATCATTGCTCAATTAAATAGAGTTTATAAAATTATAAGCTCAATGTAAACAAGGGTGCAATTACATAATCATGGACTTTTTAATAGTGAAACTGGCCCTGATTTGAAGATAAAAATGCTAAGCTTTAGATGGTTCAATCAGTTACTTAGAGAAGGCAGGTCTGCTAATCCAACGCAGTGCCTTGTACTTCAGTTGTCCTCTCTCACCCTTCCCCCCTCCCCTGGCCTGTGATTCATGTGCATCATAAACATCCCTCCTTGCAAACATTTCTGATTCCTGTTCCTTTGACAGTGAAGCTGAGTCGTTCTATCATTGATGAAGTGTGAATGAGATACTGTTATTAATACAAACAGAGGCACGCTCTGGGTATTATGCATTTATCAGATCAAGCATCAAAATGTGAAACTGCAAAAACAACTTATGAAAACAAGATGAATATTGTGAGCTAAATTAATGCTGTCATCTTCCCCAAGTGTGTCTGGCACACAGAACAGTCCAACGGCAAAAAATAGAACAAGCTGGGAACACGGGGTTCCACAGTATAGAGGACTTGAAGCATAGACTTTTTTCCGATGTGTTAAATTGCTCAAATGTCAGTGGTGAATGATTATTAGCCTGTGATTACCCCAGAAAAATCCACTATTCTTTTTCTCAGTGTTTCTAATAGAATTATACCATAAAGCAACAGCAGCCACATCAACAAAATGAATCTGTTTTGGAGCCTGACCCAAGATGTTCTCTCAGCCTCCTGCTCACCTACCTGCTCTGAGTTTCAAAGCCACCAGCTCCTTCCAGTGCCCAAATATTTGTTTTAGCTGCTTTCTCAACTGTGCTTCAGATGGAGCTAAAATGCCAAATAAGAAAGTATATTGCTATGCAATATTTTTTACACTAAATAATGCTCTTGAGAGTACTAAAATTAGTATCTGTACCCGTTAAATTCATTTTATCTCCTTCTTAAGTTAATGCCATCTTTTTAAGTGGTTCATGCCACTGTGGCCAATGCTTTTGTAAAGAAACAGTCTAGAAATTCTGTGTGCTGGCATGGTGGTAAGTAATGGTTTGCTCAGTCACCTGGAGAGTTGCTTTGGCTTGAGGGCAGCAATGATTTGACTACTGTTGACACAAGGTAGTTTTGTCATAAAAGAGTGGGTTGGAAAAAGCTGTCGAAGCTCCATCCCTTTTTGTTCTCTACTGTCTAATATGTACCAGTGAGGCTGGGATTCTGTTAGACAAAATCTGGGTGAGAGTAGAATAGCTAGTATGTTCCTAAGATCAATGTACTTGGTTACCAAAGCTGATAAGGCAGCTTCTCCTGGAAATTCTGTTCCCACCACACATACAGAGAATTCTGGCCAATGAGATGAACCCAGATGCCAGAAAATGCACAGACCACAACATGCTGACTGGCCGAGACATTCTGTCACTCAGGTCACAGTGATATTTTTTGCTTGAGATTCAGGACTGCAGATTGTAGATTCCATAAAAGAGAAGATTTGTTGAAGCAACTGATGTGAAGACATTGCGATGTTAGTTGGCTTACTACTTTAAATTCCTAACATTTTTTAACATTTTACTTGATTTGCACTCAAACCCTGGAGGTAAATAAGATATAGTCTCTGCCATCCTGATAGTCAGTCTAACAGGCAAGATCTGGACAGGTATTGACTGAATGACAGACACTGAGGTCTGAGGGGAGAGAGAAAAGGATTCCCTAGTGAAGGTTGCAGTGGCCGAGTGGGGAGGTACCTCAGAGGAGGTAAGAGGTGATTGACATCTGACCTAATCCTTGCAGAATGAGTAGGAGTGCTCTGAACCAGGTGGGAAGGTCTTAGAAACAGAGGAAATGATACATGAAGTGGAGGCTAGAAATGGAGGCTCTGATGCAAATGGCTGCTTTGAGGGCTTTTGAAAAATTTAAGATTAGCCATTTTACTGTCTGGTATTCTTCATTATTTTACATAGAAGAAAAGAAATTACTATTAGCATGTGAAAAATAAAAAACAAAGCAAAGCAAAAACATATGTTCCTTCAGTCCTTTGGGCTTAAATATGCCATCATAAAATGTTTACATTCAGGTTTGAACTTGAACGATGACTGAGACATTTTCTGAAACTGTTGAAATAGTGCAGAACTCTCATTGACAATGGCTATTAAGTCTTGATTGGAGATCAAAATGTATAAGGAGACTTTTATATTCTGATAAAAGGATAGTGTTTATGCTGCTTCACAACTTCACCACCTTCTCAAATACTATTCCATTACTGTTATTTCTTAGACGACTTTGCGCTGGATGTAATGGATATGAAATTTCAAGCTGAAACTCCCTGATGTGCTTCTCATATAACACGTGAGGTGCCTCAGGAGGAGTTTCTAGTCAGTAAGCCTACACACTTATGTATTACAGAAATGAAAAGACCAGCTATGCTCATAGATGATATTTTTAATAAGGAGAAATAGAGTTAAGTCCTGGGTCAGTGGAATACGGGGAATATAAATCCTGGGAAATTCCTCTGATAAGATACAGATACACAGGCTTAGAAAATTTTATTAAAAAAAAAACTAGCTATAAATTCAAAGATAAAGTGTAGGTTCTACATAAATAAGGGTCATAATGAGTAGGTTTCCCATTCACAAATCCTTGAAATGAAGCCTACCAATGGGGACTCTCAACTGTTCACATAAGTCGGCCTCAGACATTCTGACCATTAACAGGGGAGCCTAGAAACTGCTTAGCTAACAGCATTAGGGTGTTGCAGTGTTGGTGAACATGTCTATAAATAGCATGGGTGTATGGATATTCGGAATGGTATATCAGTACTTTTTAGAGATATCTTTCACAGCATTTCTAACAAGACTATTTGCCAAAATTACTGGAAGAACTATGTGTTCTTCAGCAATTTAGCACTTACTGAACATTTTTCATTTTGTTCTATATGTTAGGTACTGCATTAGCATCAACACTGCAAAGGACAAAAAGAGACACCATCTTTGTTCTTTGAGGAGTCGATGAGTACAAGTTCCTGGGGCCAGAACTGTGTTTTTTGTTTTGGGGTTTTTTTTTATAACCAATTTTTCTTCTGTCATCACAAATGAATGTGATAGAAAGAAAGGATTCAAAGATGAAACCACTGGTTTAGGGGAAAGAATCTGGAAGGATGGAGATGCTGTTAAATGAGAGGAAGACAGTAGCAGAGCAGGTGTGAGGTGAAGATGGGCTATTGTTTTGATCACGTTATATTTGCAATGTCTAGTAGATGTCTGCGTGGAGATTCGAGGTGGGAAATTGCATACGAGCCTGTGTTTCAAGGGAGAAGGCTTTGTTGGATGTATAAATCTGCCTGTTTACAACATAGACAAGATCATTTAAAGCCATGGGACTAAAAGTGATCACCAAAGAATTAAATTTTGGAGCATGCCAGTATTTAGATGTTGCAGGAATGAGATCCCAACAGATAAAAAAAAAGTTATACACCATTGAAGTGATGTTCATAACTATGTCCACTGGCATCAAGTAAAAGAAACTGAAGAGAGGAGAAAACATCTGATGAGCTGAATGGCAAAGCGAAATACTTTTTGGCTATGTGGCTGAATGATCTAACCTAAAGAATCTATCTAATATTTGAACCAAATGATAACTTTGCAAAATGCATGTTGCTTTTAAAAATACTTAAAAACCGGCAGAGTGAGCCATAAAAAATTCTTAAGTCCAAGACAATGATTATTTCCATAAGAAAATGGATTAGCCCTGGGACACAGACAACAATGCAGGGAAGGTCAGGTGGGTGTGTGGGGGCTAGGTGGAAGGACAGTGGGGGTCATTTGTAATAGTTTCAATATTCAAAAGTACTAATAAAAAACATTATCTTAACTTACTACTGTTGTGGCACATTAGAGATTCGTGTACAAGAAAAAATTAAAAATGTACTTGACTACGTCTTTAATTTTGTAATTATAATTTGCCTGATCACAAAATTTTGTTAAGGACTTTTGCCTATTAATAAACCCACACACATATACTATGTGACCACAAATTAATCCTGGATTTTTTTTGTTCCACTTGTAAGTTTTTCACCCCACATCCAACTCTGTTGTGCTAACTCTCCTGCAAGTTTTGATCGTAGAAGAAGCTCCTGATTTACCTCTTCAAAAGAAGCAAAGCCTTTCATTAACTACACAGGATCCTAAGTTGACTTGTATCTCACTTTTTTTTGTATCTCATATTTTTAAGAGAGGGGTAGCTGGCAATGAGAAAGCCAGTGAATCTAAACCATTAATGGTGTATTTTCTGCTCACCAAGAGTAGATTTTGACAGATCAATAGTGTTATTTATTACACAGGGCAGTTGACACACTCTCTAGGTGATGTGAACCTTTTCCTGGAGTAATTAGCCTGAGAGCTATGCTGTAACTTCTATTTAGTGGCCTAAAGCTATTTTAAAAATAAACGAATGGCAGTGTACCCTCTGCCTGGAGACTTGGAATAAACCTTAGAAGGCAACTGCTGTTGAGAAGTGACTAAGCAGGAACTTTTGGATTCTGATCACCTTCTGAGAGCAGTTGGGGAGCTGCTGAGTCCTATCACCAATCTCACCAGCTTGCAAAACTCAAAGTCTTATAGTCATTTATGAAATTCAATCACCAAATATTATTTTTCTTGTTCTTTCAATATTTATTTATTCATTTAACAGGCTTGAGTAAAGAGGTTACAAGCAGGAATCTTAGGCACAATATTACCATTGCCTCTCTTTATTGGGAAAAGAAAATATATCTGATAATGAGGTACAGACACCTATAGCTGCCCTACCATGGAGTCATCAAAAGCTTACCAGGTTTCCGTCCATGTTCAGTGGTAGGAATCAGTCATCCCAGCTGATTTTCTTATAGAGCTGTGAATACAATGGACCACAGTCATCTCTAGATCAAGCTTAGCATTGGTAGTAGAAATAAGACCTAACTCTGGGGCACCTATTCTTCATGCATTTTTGCCACAGAGAGTCTGGGGTTCACTGTTGAAATATTATTGTTTAACACTTCTATTAATCGAGGAGAAATGTGAGTCCACAGATTTTCTAGAAATAATAATGATAACTGCCCTCTAGTAAAATCCAACCTAAGTTTGCCCAGAGTTTTTTTTTTATCTGTTTTCTATTTCTCTGCTATCCAACCCAAAAACTATGATAAGAGATTGGTATTCTCTAATATGGTGCTCTAACTTGTACCTGATTTATCTGCCACATTATATGTTTTAGACTTTAAATATATTGTCATTTTTGCAGTATTATCACTTCTTACACTTTTTCAATAATTATAGGCACTTAGGGGTAGAAATATGTGAAGAGTTTGTCTAATTTCTCATAGTTTCAAGGAGAGATGGATTTAATTTTTTCTAAAGACACATGCAGAGGAATTCCCATAACCTCAGCAAGAAACCCAATTTCTCTTAAAAACAAAGGACCCCTTATGTTAGAGAAATCACCCTCATTGTTCGCTCCTCAGAGAAGCCCCAATTGCCTTAACCCCAACCCCATTCACTTTTAAACAGGTGGCTGAAATGGTACAATGAAGATCAAGGGCAAATGCCAAACTACATTTCCAAGAGAGTGATTTCTTTTGGCATATCATGGGATTTTTTAAGTTTCCATTTATAGAAAATTACACATTACTAAGTATATGTGCTCATTATATTTAAAAATATATATTGAAATAAATGTATAAATATTAAAATATACTTCTGCCTTGGTACCACCTAAAATTCTTTTGCATAATGGAAAACAGATCTATAAAGTGTTAGTTTGGCCATGCCCTCTGTGCATCGATCTTTGTAGGATAGCTGTGGATTGCCAAGTCCAATTTTTTAACCCCTAAGTGTTATATCTCAACCATAAATGTCTTAGCTATAAAGTGAGCATGTTAGACCAGATAAATTCTGAAGTCCCTTCAATCAGAAAGATGTTCAGGTTTTCTATATAGTTTAGTCTTAACTGAAAACAGTGTTCAGCAGAGCTGGCAGGCATGTGCACAGATCTGAATTTGATGACCTGCCTTCTCTTTAGCCTTCTCTCCCCTAGGCCAGATGTCCCAGTTAGCACTTTGTTTTGTCTTTCACATATGGCGTTCCAGCTTTCCACTTGACACCTGGCTGTACTGGGAAAGGAATCCTGGTGCTGGAGTTGACGGTGTGGCTAGCATTGTGTAACCACCTGGGCTGAGACCCACATGACACCCATGAATAGAGGGCAGAGTTAGCAAGTAGATAGAGCTGAGTGGATGAAGCAACCCCAAAGGGGTTGATCTCTGGCTGTTCTTTTCCTACTTTAGGGTTTCTTTTGATTATTTCTCTTTCTTCCCCATATATTTATCTTTATGTTCCAAGATGTATAGGAATTATGGAACATGCTTCTTTGAGTCTGCCAGCAAATATCTTCTGAATTAATTTTTAAAACCTGAAAGGTGGACCCTATCTATCCTGAATGCCCTATTAGCATCATGAAATTCTCAGCAAGATCCTTGGAGCATCTCTGATAAAAGACTAGGGGGTGTGGATTACATAATTAATTTGGACCAATGGAGTCAACCTCACTTAAACTTTTGGACTTAGGCCAGGCTAAAAGCAAGCAGAATAAACAGGAAAATCAAGTTCCTTGTTTTAGATCATGAATTACTTGTCTAGAAAGTTGTCTTGTTAAAATTTCCTTACATCATCTAGTTTTTAAACCCATCTCACACAAAAGAGAAAGCTGTATAACTCCAGTATTTTCAGCAAAAGAGAGGGAAATGAAGGTGTTACCATAACGACAGATCCCATGCCTAATTGGCCAAGATCTAACACTTAGTGGAGGACTATATTTTCTCCTGGACCTGGCACATTGCATGCTTTTCTCCACAAGTGGAGTATATTATACCAATTATTTCCGACCAGGGAGATGTCTTGGTGTTTAGAGTTAAGCAGGTAAGTGCATCATGTTCAGACACATACCCCACAGGAGTGTGAGTTCAGTGTGCTTACCTAGATTCACTTCTGCCTTTGTCAGCCCATATACACTGACCTCCTTGGTTACTGCAACTTGCCGCATATAAGGATTTTCAGCAACTGGAAATCACTGTGATTTTCAATGTTGAAGCAATTATAGATTCTCTTACAAAGGGGAAATATTCACCTTAAAGTCCTGCTCAAATTGGCTATTGTTTTCATATCAAATGTATGCAGTCAAATTTATATTTTCTCTTCTTCCAAAATATATCTTCTTCTATATTGCTCTACTACAAAGGAATTTAAAAGGTAGAAAATTATTCCCCACCTAATATTTTTAGATAATTTATTTATTCATTTCTTAAACAAATATATTTTTTAAAAATCTACTATAAGTCAAGCACTGTTCTAGACATTGAGTAGATAGTGGTGAACAAGAACAAGCATTCCTTACATATAGGCTTTAATGTCGTTTGGGGACTCAGGTCATTAACTATTGTTCTAAGTATTGCAATGAAGCTAGCCTTCATCTATTTGTAAACACAGCTACCTATGAGGATATTAATGGGCACTGATCATTCAAAACATAATTTTCTACCCTTCAGGATGCCATTATTTATAATCTTATGGTGTGTGTGTGTCTGTCTGAGAGTTTAAAAAGAACTGAGAACTGTGTGGCATATATTATCAACTATATTCACAAGATTATGAGTTTTGGTGAGAATGTTCTACTGTCCTTAAGTCCCAGTAATAAATTCATCTCAGAAGCACAGAAGATGCAATATACATGTTCATTTTATGAGAGCCTTCAAGAATTATATGAGTAATTGAATTAGGTGAGAAAACAATAACTTCTAACTAGTGAGTGAAGTGGATTTCAGCCAGCGAGAATGGCAGAATAGAAATTCTATGTTTAGCTTTGAATTTATTGTAGGAAGCCAAGAACTCACAGTTTACATAGATTTCTTTTATAATTTTATTGGAATAACCGAGAAGTCACTGTATATTTGAGTATCCCAGGGGAAAGACACTTATTGAATGGGAACATTATAGTCGGACACCAACTGAATTTCTTCAAATTTTAGAGAAAAGGAAATAACTACCAGACTAATAAAAAATACCCTGACATTTTAGCTCTTGGGAAATCTCAAGTGAACTGTGAGACCATAAACATTCACTGAAGCTGGTAATTCAGCAAGTCTGCCTATATAGATTTGTGTCAAAAGTATCTCCTTTGAATTAAAACACTGACCAGAATCACATTTATTTACAAACGTTAGGAGTAATAATGATTCCTACACTAACTGGGCTTGTGTGTAGTAAAAATGTGTAAAGCACAACATTAGAGGAAAGAAGGGGGCTCCTGGCTTTTATATAGATATAGAACTGTTTTCCGGTGAAACTTTAACATCGAAGATATCTTTTGGTGAAATGGCCAAGTTTGACAGTGTTTGCTCATGTCCTCAGCTGAGAATGCAAACTTTGCTTTAACTGGGGAGAGGAGAGAGATGCACTTCAATGTACAGTAACCATTTAAGTGTGGAATAGAATAAAATATTTGCCTGAAATGAGCCATATTTGTATTATTAGTTAATATAGTAATCGAGTTACTTACAGAATGTGTGATTGTGATTACCTTTCTAAAGCCTGCACTTTTGGAAAAAGATGATTATCAAATAAGTGTACTAACCTTCTGCGATCCCAAGTCACAAAGAACAAAATAGGTGCAGTAATCTTTCAGTATGGAATAGAATCAAATAATTGCCTGAAATAAGCTATATTAGTATTATTAATTATTACATTAGTTGAGTTACTTAAAAACTATGCAATTGTGTTTACCCTTCTAAAAGCTGTCCTTTTGGAAAAGACGATTATCAAATTGGTGATAAACCCTCTGTGATCCCCAAGTTGCAGAGAAAAAAATAGGTCGATTGCAATCAGTGTTATTACAGGAGAATGATCTAGGGACTGCGCTAGCCACCTTGGCAGGGCCCTTTGAAGATCCGGATGGAAATGACAGCAACAGCCGAATGAAAGGCTGGCAAAATTAGAATTGATGACCACATTACGTATTATACAGAAACTCATACATTATACTCAGTGAAAGGGACCATGCAATACAAATAAGAAAACCAGAGTTTCTGCTGACTCTTAACTATATCTTTTTTTATTTGTTTCTATTCTAGCACCTTAACTCATTCTAATAGAATTAGAGAGACAGGTTTCTATAGGACTTAGGAATCAAGTTCAGGGCTTCTAAAGCTATAAAGTTCAATACATATATGAAACAGAAAATTTGACCACTGTTTACTGAAAGGTCACAAGGCCCATGGAAATATGAGATGGGAAGGTTAGTGCAATGTAAGAAGAAAATATATTTCCTGCTCCAAGATGTTGTTATGGAATTTTTGGTTTTGATATGCCAGACACTGTTAGGAGATGGCAAGTTTGGAGTACATACGAAATTAACTCTTCACTCAACAATGGAAAATAATAAGCTCAAATGATATTTTCTGCAGAAGGAACAATATTTTTTCCAAGTCCAAAGCAAATACATAACTAGACTGGGCACTACAGGTAGGAATCAGTGATATCACAAGATGGCTAGTGCTTGCTGGGCAAAGAAGGGCACCTACAGCTTGGATGACAAATAAGCTTTGTGAAGACCTAGTGTTGAAGAAAATGAGAAACTATACAGAATCATCGGTTGATATTACCCTAAAATGTTTTGCTCTAAAGAAGCCCTTGGAAGATCACCGTGTTCTCTGTGCTATTGAACAAGATTTTCTGTAGGGCCGCGTTCATGTCCTTAATATCTTCTCAATCCTTGCACCACAAACATACATACTTCTTTCCAAATATTTTCATGATTTTTTTCCTGCACATGGTGTTTCTTATTTTCCCTTTATTCTGGGACTTTTTAGGTAACAAATATGGCCCCTTTATCCTTCTCAACCTTCCTTTACCTTCAAGCTCACATCAGTTGTGTTTAGAGTTGCAGAATAGTCTTGCGTTTTCTGCCCAGAATGCCTCTTCTAACTCTTCTGTCTGATAACCCTATGTTTCAAAGTCTACTGCAGACAGTCCCTCCTCTGTACAGGTCTTCCGTGATTGGTTCAGGAAGATGATGATCACCTTCCCTGTAGCCCCACCATGGCTCTTTGTAAACACTTCTTTTATAACACTTACCACAGTTTGTTGAAATTCTATTTACATTCCTGTATCTCTACCTAGATGATAGCTCTATAACTGGTGAAAGGAATCTTCTCCCCAGCACCTGATTCAGTGAATAACATGTAGTCAGCTCTTACTAAGCAGGAAATATTTACTGACTAAAATTTCAGCATTCATTGAATAAAGGAGTACATGACAGTAAGAAGGATTGATTTTGTGATAGCTCGAGGGCCATACTGATTAACCTAACTAGCTGAACTCTGTTAATAGCTGGGATATTCATGAGAATTGCTATCACATTTTTCAAGTATGTAATCTGCTTAGAAATTTGAAGAATAAAAGCAGCAAATCAATATTTGAGAAGGAGTAGAGGCTAACATTTCTTCATAGTAGAATGCATATAAATCTGAGTCAGAAGAAAAGTTATAAAATTAAAGAAGTGCCCTGAGAAAACATTTAGCTAAACTTCCAAAAAAAACATGTAAATGGCCTTTCCCTTGGCCTCCCACAGAGTCACTGGCAGCGCCTCAAATCCAAGCCTCCAAACCCCCAATCCCGTGCCACTTCTTCTGTTGTCATGGCTGTGACAATTCCATTTTCGATGCTGTGCGTTCAGCATAGAATACAGATAATGTGTCTCCTTTTTTGCTCTCATGAATAATTTTCAGCAGCTCCCCACAACCCCACCCCCTGATTGCATTCTCTTGCCCTGCTGGTTTCACCTTTGAAAAGGACATCTGATCATAGAGCAAAGAGAATTACCCAGTATCTGTTTCAATATCCCTTCCGTCAATCAGCCAACAAGTTATTTATTGAGCAGTTGCTGATGTGACCAACACAGGGCTAATATGATAGAGTTGGCTGCTTTTAAGCTCAATGCATCAATTAAATAGCACTTTGCATGATTTTGACTTGGCATCCCTCGAAGGACAATATTTTTCAAGGCCACTGTGAACTCAGTAATGGGAAGCTCACCCAGTAATTAATTTTACATGAAATCATGCATTTTGGCCTGATCCCCAGTATAGGCTTTAAGGCAATCACATCCAGAGCCTCCAGGAAAAAAATCTGTCCTCAGATGTTCAAAGACTATGTCTATCTGGTCTTCACATTTTACAATGGAAACTGAATATCCAGAAAATAAAATGAGAATGACATTCTTCTTTATATGAAGTTTTGAATGTCTTATTGCATGGATGATTGGAGACCAAGAGTATGCTGGGAGTGAGAATGACCCTTAGGAAGTTGTGATAATTTTTACTGATACTTTGATGATTTTTGCTAAGATATAACTCAGGCTTCAGTAGAAATATAAAGTGATGGATTAAACCATTTAAAATGGAGGCTGTCCTGTAAATCAGTCCATTATGTCACACTTGGACACTGGACCTGAGGAGTTGCTACCACAGGGATGCTGGCTGGCTGAGGAGCAGCAGGAATGTAGGAAGGTAACCATTTCACAATCTTATAACTCTGGAGTCTGAGCAATTCTTGGGATCATGCTGGTGATTAAAATGGGCACTCAAATTTGCATAGGGTTGTTTCCTTTCTGTTCAGTGGACAACATTAGAGAAAGAATTAAACTCGAGATGGAGTTGGCAGAGAATATACAGAACACTCAATTTGAATTTCAGGTAAATAACAAATAAGCTTTAGTGTAAGTATGTCCAAGATATTACATGGAACATACTTTTATTTTAAAAGACTGTGTTTAAGCCCTGGCTGGTGTAGCTCAGTGGATTGAGTGTGAGCCTACAAACCAGATGATCACAGTTTGATTCCCAGTCAGGGCACATGCCTGGGTTGCAGGCCAGTTCCTAACAGGAGACACACGAGAGGTGACCATACATTAATATTTCTCTCCCTCTCTCCTTTCCTTCCCCTCTAAACATAAATAAATAAAATCTTAACAAAAATAAAATAAAAGACTATATTTACCTAAAATTCAAAGTTACCTGAACATCCTATATTTTTACTTGCTAAATCTGGCATTTATAAATCAGGACTTTGAGTACTTTCAGGCCAAGAAGGAGCTTTGGGTGTTGCAAAACTGTAGATTCCATCCTGCAAAGCTATGTGAATTAGTCACAACTGATCTGACAGTGGAAGTTTAGCAAAGTGAGGCTCTTGGATAATACATGGTGGGAAACTGCCTGGGAATAAGCATAGTAACACAATTGCATACTTGTTAAGAAAAAGAATTTGGAGTCAGGTGACACGTGTTTAAATCCTGACTCTGTCACTACTATTCATGTGACTTTGGGTAAATTACTTAACCTCTCAAACCTTAACTTCTTTATCTGTGAAACAGAGATAATAATACCCAAGTTAAAGTTGTTGTAAAGATTAAGTAGACTGATAAACATGAAGTGTTTGGCACATCAAAAACTGTATAAATATTAATTATTGATTATAAAACCCACACAAATGGATATGTGTTAAAAATTAATCTTAGACCTCTTATATATAATCTAATGTTAAGCTTACCACATATTTAAATTAATTTAGTATATAAAAAGGACACTTGACTTAATCACATATTCCTGAGCATTCATTTGTTTTATCAAGCAATGTTATGTGTATTTTGATTGCATGACTCTATATGTAGAATCACCGCAGTCTCCATGTCAATAAAGTTTTGTCAACTTCTACTATAATATCACACTAGAAGAATTAAATTGTTCCATAACAAAGATCCAGGGAAAACTAAGAACTTTTAATATTGTTTTAAACATAAACTAATTATAAGAGGTAAGTGCCTTCCTGATGTCCCAATAAAGTTTATATCCAACAAAGTTATCCTGAAAGGAGTAGTTATCTCCTCAAATTGTCAAGAAAATGTGTGATTAGTGTGACATCAATGTAGGATTAGAATTAAAAAGTGAAACAATAAGTTCATGAGCTTTTAATAAGGAAAGTAGACTAAAAATTTCCTAGGAAAACTCTAGACATTTTAGATAATGTCACAAGTCTGATTAAATATAACTATGTCATTCAAATGAAAAGTAAAAATATAATTTAGAGTTTTATCTTTGTTCTATGTAAGAAAATTCATTCTACTCAATTTTTTTTGTTTTTAATGAGTCAGACATGGTGGCTTTTTTCATCTTCAATTGAAACAAATAAAATGAAAATAGATTCATTTATATATAAGTGAAATTATATATAATGTAATAGAGTGGTTGCCTCTTGATATTGGGAAAAATAAGACATTTCAAAGGTTTTTAATAAGAGAATTTTGAAGAGGATCTATTTAGAATTAAAGTACAATAACCACTGCTGAATGTTTTTATAGCTTCGGTCTGATGCCTGTGTGGTTGAAACAACCTTTCTGAACTTGGCCTCTTGTGATGGTATTTGCAAAAAACCTCTCAGCATCATGTGAGGGGACTGCTCAAGTCCTGAGATCCCTGGTGGAATCCCTAGTGATAATTCAGCTGCGATGGCCAGGCTTCTTGGTGCTCCAGGCAAGTATGTAGGGAAGTCGGAGTCATCCTTCAGCACTTCCAGAGCACCTTTTAGACTCTGAGTCTCATGCTAATCACCCAAGAGGCAGAGTTGCTGGGATTGAGAAACTACCCACTTAAAAGAGGGTAAGGTTGGGATGAATACAAATGAAAACACACACATCACATTAAAGAGCTCATTGAAAATTTGCCTGGAGCTCCTCTTTTGTTCCATTCTCTAGAGCAGGGGTGTCAGACTCATTTTCATGGGGGGCCACATCAGCCTTGGGGTGGCCTTCAAAGGGCCAAATGTAATTTCAACTCCTTAACAGTTAAGGGATAGTGACATTTATACAGTCCTAAAATTATTTCAGCCCTTTGAAGGCCACTGCGAAGCTGATGTGGCCCTGGGTGAAAATGAGTTTAACACCCCTGCTCTAGAACAATGCTATATTGGACCAGGCTAGCTAACAGATCTTTTAGTAATCATAAAATATCTGAAATATTTGTGTTGATAATAAAACATATCAAAATGCCTATACTATTTTAATAAAAAGGAAAGGTTAAGTGAGTTTTTATTTATCTTTGTTTATAAACTTACATTGATAACAAAATTTGTATTTTAAACTCAGGTTTTTTTTTAAACTCCTAAGAAATTTTCCTTTTGTCCTACAACTCTTCTGGTTTATGGGCTGTTTGAAATAAATGACCCAAATTAACAGGTCTGTCTAGTGTGCCCCTGGAAGATGGGACACTAGGGTCAGGTATATTAGTGGACTGTTGGCTAAAATATAATTAGGAATAATTGCTTAGCGATTGAAAGTAGAGGTAAGTGTAACTTTATACAATAGATTTATAGTCCAAAGGAAAATTACAGCACTTTCACTCAAAATCTCCAGTAGAGAAAAACACAAATGATACTCCTCAAAACTTCTATAAAACTACTTACCATATTTAATATTATGGGCTTCTTCTGATGCTCTCTGACGAGGTACACAGCCTGATGCTCCAGTAAATGTTAGAAGATGAATATCCATGCAGTTGTAATAACTTGGAGAGAAGAATACCTATGTAAGAATTTCCCCTTCTCTACAATGTTCTTCCCATTTTCATGGTAAATTCCTGAACAAGACCTGATGTATACTTTGGCTTGATTAATAACTCAAGTGATATGATATTTCAGAAAATTCTGATGTCTGTATTTAGGGTCCATCATCTTTAAAACAATCTTAGTGATAAACATTGCTTATAGTATAACAGAACAGTAACACCTGTAATTTGGCCGTGGTAGTCACTGATACCCAGTAGATCCTGCTGCTAGTTTATTTATGGCTGTGCTATCACTTGAGCAGAACAGAGAGAAGGGGCTATTGCTGTTAGTTATTAGGCATCAGCACAAAAGGGTTAGGAGCTTTGGGGGCATTAGTCATTGACAATAATCTGTAGCCTGCTGTGAACAGTACCACATGCTGTGCAAATATAGCAAGAGTGCTTCATAAATAATTCCAGAAACACGAGCTGTGCCAAGGCAGATAGAATATGTTGATGGCTGGTTGATGTGTAAGGCCCCTGGGTTTGCTTATATGTATGGGATGACTTACCCCAGGCAAGTGAAGAGGCTGCCTGAGCTCAAAGCAGGGTTTGGGCTCCATCATCCTGCCCTTCTGCCCCCATCATCCTGGTTTTCTGCCCCCATCTCCTTTCAAAAAGCAAAATAGAAGTTTATGTTTTAATCATATTTGTAGGGGTTTGAAGTCTTTGTTTTACAGAATTTCTTGTTTGCTTCAACTGTCTCCTTCCCATCTTTGCTCCTAGACAAGAGGGGGACAGGACTGGAGTCAAACATTTGTAAATTTGTATACCAGTGTCTGTTATGAGTGTGAAATATTTCTTTCCTTTGTTAAGATTCCGAGGAGTTAGTTTTTTCTTTTATAATAAAAAAACCTACCTTTACCCCCCCCCCCAAAATAGATCCTTCTAATAACAAAGCAATTGGCTTGATGCTCACTGAATTTTATCTTCTTACAATATACCGTGGTATTATCTTTATTTTGGTGATGAAAATGTAATGTTTTCTCTTCTTGTAATTATCTTCTACCAGCAACAGAAATGGATTCTTAGCCTGTCCAGAGATGCTGATATCTACTTATTTTTAGGCTGTTTACATGCATACACAGTAGCAGTCTAAACCCTTTGTGCTATTTATGCAAAATAATGTTATTCACACCCTCAGGCCATAGCCCTGAGACAGAAAAATGAAAGATTAGATTACTTACGGAGAGTTTCTTTCCAGAATGTGACTATGTAGCACATATTTGAAAAAGAAGGGGTTTCTATGGAATTCTCCAAAAGAAGGGCAATTTGTTCCCAGAATCATACTAAATGACAAGGTGAGAGGCAGAATGATGGCACCCCAATACATCCATGTGTTAATTTCTGGAACCTGTGAATATTTTGCAGGTTACAGGGCAAAAGAGACTTTGCAAATGTGATTAAATAAGAATACTTAGAGAGATTATTCTGGCTTATTCAGCTAGGCCTAATACAAGGGGTTGATAAGAGTGAACAAAGGAGGCAGGAGGATCAGTGTCAGACTGATATAGTCTGACACTGATAGAGACCCAACTGGCCACTTACAGCTTTGATGATGGAACTGGGACCATGAGCCAAGGAATGCAGGCAGCCTGTATAAGCTGGAAAAGACAAGGGAACAGATCCTCCCTTAGAAACTCCAGAATGAGTGCAGTTATCCCAATACCTTGCTCTTAGTCCCCTGAGCCTCCTGTTAGCCTTCTGACCCCAGAACTATAAAGCGATGACTGTGTTATTTTAAGTCACTGAGTTTGTGAAAAATTTTATGGCAGTGATAGGAAACTAATACAGAATACATGGAAATAGTTCATACTGATACCTTTATAAAAAGGTGATAAAGTTTCTCTCATTCAATTATATTAAGAAAATACTTTTAAAACAATATTTACTGAATGTCTCCTATTTGTCCTTTGGCATTAATGGTGCATCAGTGAATGATATGTGATCATTCATTTATGCTCAAAATACTTATTCACTACCTACTATTTGCCAGGCACTGTTCAAGGGGGCACACGGTGGAATAGAAAAACTTAGATCCCTGTCCTTCCATAGTTTGCGCTCTTATACAGAAGAAAGCGGGTGCGAGCAAGTTGTATGAAGTGCTGCAGAGAAAGTTGAAACAGGGTAGGTGATAAAGATGAACTGGAGAAAAGCTCCCTTTGGTCAGCAGGACAGGGAGTGCCTCTCTGAGAAGGAGGAGGTGACATCTAAGCTGAGACACAAAGGTGGTGGCCTTGATGTGCTTGGGTGTGGAACTGAGGATGTTTAGAGACAAGTTGGGGCAAAAGCCTTGAGACAGACACAGCTTACTGAGCGAGTGAGAACGACTGAACCAGGCATGTGAACAGGGAGGGGTCTGAATGGAGAGCGGGTTGTGGAGAGAGATCACTCAGGGGTTTCTAGGCCCTGATAAAGAATTTGCATTTTATCCTAGAAGAACTGGGAAGCCAGTGGAGGCATTTGGGCACTGTCTGGCACAAGCTAATGAATGGTATAGTTCATTGGGTGACTTTAACATTAATGAAAGTGAATTTAGAGATCAGATAGCTCTACTCTCCTTTTTGTCTTTTTCTTTTTTGCATTCTCTTTATGACCTACCTCGTAAGGTATTATTAAATTTTGAATTAATTAGAGATTATATAGCTTAAGTCTCTCTTCTTCATGGAAACTGGTGCCTACATTGGCTAACTCACTTCTCTGGAACAGAAATCTGCCTCTCGTCTCAGGCTCATATGCTTTTCACTGTGCTACCCACCACCTACACACAATTCCACTAATTTTTCTTCAGTGTCGACTCTCTCCTGTCTTCTTCCTTTTCAGTGAAATCACTCGGGGACAGAGAGCAGTTGTTCAGATAATAAAGAAATTCTTACAGCTAGTGGAACTGGACTCAGGAATTGAAAAGAAAACTTTATAAAAGACAGACCCTTTACAGTGCTCTTCACTGTGATTCATGAATGGTTTATTCTAGGTCATTCCTATTGTTTTATGAAATAAGTTATTTTTAGTAATAGCCTGCATAACCTCTTGATTTTTTTCTTTTTATTTGCCAAAGAGAGAAAAGGATAGTGCTGAATATTGGATGGTTGGCGGTTGCTAGGCACCAAGCAGACATTCAGGAAGTGGCAACGAAACACAAGGAGATTTAAAAATAAACAACCATTTTAATCTTTAACCACAATTCCAATGAAGCAGACTAAGTTATCTGATTACTAGTAGTCTCCAAACAGACATTTGGTAAAAGAAATGGCATAACAGTTTTGAACTTACAGTGATTTTATCAGTGGTTTCTACCTAATGCAGTTATTTTTTCCTTCTAACATATGTCAGGTTCACTAAAATTTACTTTTATAATTTTCAGGTTTAGTGGTTGGAAGGGTGGACAATTGTTGGCAAAGCAAAGAAAAATTGATGCTATTTAAATTTCAGTAGAGTTGGTTTGACTATTTCCCTAAAGAAATCCTTGTCATCTGGGTAGAAATAGAGTAAAGAATTCATTCATTTCATGGTCCTTGGTGGTTTTTTTCTATGTTCATGTAGGTCTTCATGCAGAAAGGCATGACCTCTCCCCTAAATTCTGTGGGGCCTCTGTGATCTCTGTTGCAAACAATGCAGCTTCATGTACTGAATTTTGTGTCATAGCTACAAGAATAAATGAGATAGAACCAACTCCACGGGAAAGACCAATGCCATGATAATATGTGACTTTGCAGAATTAGCAACACATGCTGGTGACACAGGGCAATGCTATGGTTCCAAGAAACCACAACTTTAAAAGCCAGAGAGCTTGGGTTTGACTCTTTCTCTGCCATTTACAAGCTGTGTAAACTTAGGCAAGTCAATTTCCTTCTTTGTTCCTATTTCTTCTTCATTAAGAGGCAAAAATAACAATCGCTAACTCATTCTTGTTAAGATGATTAAAAGGGATAGTGTTTGTAAAGTGTTTAGGAAAATGTCTGGCGTAGTAAATATTACAGAAGTACTTGATGAAGTAAGATGCAGATATGTGAATAATCTTTCATTAGATCCTGGCATTTTGTGCACTCTTTTCCCACCCATATTCTTAAAGTACAGCTAGAAAAAGGAGCTATTTAATTGTTTCCAAAACACAGTCCTTACAAATAAAGAAATAAATACAACATCCTATTTAGAGCAAGTCAGTCCTTGCTTTGCCCAGTTCCCACACACATGAACCTAAGTTACTGTGGTTCAGTTAACACCAGTCCTTCAAAATACTGTTCAAATTTTAGTTACTATGGCATATGAACTAAGTGCATAGAGTGCAAACTTCCTGCAAGCTCTGCATTCCACAATCTCTATGTCAGCAGCAGATGCCTGTCGTGAATCCTGTCACTTCTAAAATTTGCAGGTGGTTGGTCACCGCGTATCTGTTATTGAGCATGCAGTTGAGCTGCTTCCTGGTCTCCCAGTGATACACCCACATGACACTGGACACGAATGGATAATCCAGAGATGAGGTGGTCGACAAAAGCTGGGAGTACGATGGAGAGGCAAATGATACAAAATTAAGGAACATACATGGAGCTATTGAAGAAATAGCTGACAGTGGGAACATTGACATTGGCCCATTTGAGAGAATATGAAGCCAGAGGAACTTAGTGAAGGGGAACTTATTTACATAAATTGGGCAAGTGATTGTGATAAGAAGGATAAGGCTGCCCTAGGGAAAGTGCCTTCACATTAAAAGAACTCTTAGAGATATTTTACAATATCTCTGAAGGCATGAAGGCTAAAATGTGTGAAACTGATTAAACTCAGAAAGCACCATGACAATTCCCCAAAGTAAGAAAGATGCTGATTTTGTATCAAGTTATACAATGACAAAGAGAAGGCAAACTGTTCAAACTACACTGGTTGAAAGTACAAAGAAATTGAATTCTCAGCCATTCTAATATTTCAAATTGCAATTACAAAGTAACTTATTTTTACTCTTTGAAAAATTTCCTTATACCTATATAAACTATGGTAAGAGAATTTTTTAAATTTTTGACAAACATTTTTAAAGGTCATGGAACAACTGTAATTATTCCCCATCACTTATTAAGACCACCTTGCTTGGTCATTTGCATGGACCTGCATTGCCCTGCAAAGTGAGGACTACATGCACTATTTTAGAGGCGGTGCCTATCCAATAAGGGAGGTAGCAAAAATCACGTGAGCAAAATGATTGTGCTGATTGGACAAGAACCTTGAAAATGATAAATGTTTTATTCAAGCATAGCACATTATTTTATCCTTGGGGTTTTTTGAACCAATGTATAATCACCATTAAATAGTGTCACAAAACTTTATTTATGTGGAGTACTCAGAAAGAAGGACTCTTTAAATGGATCGAAATACCTGAAGTCTGCATTTTCATTTCCTGGCTCTGTAGTTTTCACGGGGAAGGAGTGAAAGAAGTTTTTTTCTTTTTCCTTCAGCAGTTCAGAAGAGCGTGTCATTGGACATAAATTATACGCTCAATATAGAACTTGAATTGTGTAAGATCCCACACTAAAGGGCACTGAATGTCAGTGTTCATCTGAAATAACAGAGAGAGCATTATAATCATTTTATCCAACTTGAGAAAGAACACAAAATTTAAGGTTTTGTAAGCGGGCATAACTATCATTTTGACATTCATAAACTTCTAAGATTTTTAGATTAAAAATAGGCCTAAATAGTTTGTTCACCTTTTTGCCAAGGATGCTTAACATTTAAATATAATAAAATCTAATTGAAAACCTGTTGTTTAGGATTTCTACCCATTTTAAGGATTGCTAATACACCAGCATTCTTAAGAATATTCCTTTTTGGTTCAGGATCATGCGATACTAACTCTGCCCTTAAACTTGGCTGCAACCAAGGAGAAACTTGCTCTGCATTTCTTGGCATGGAGCCTCTGTTTATATCGTCTCTGCTAAGAGAAGAAGAGATAGTACTAGAGTCATAAGAAGATCTTCATGATTATCACTTTTCAAGTTGTCAGCAAATTGTCAGCAAAATTTAGAAGATTCAGAAAACTATAATAGTCTGAGGATTCACAGCTCTGTTTACTGACTACCATTGCCTCACATTCTCTCTTTCTGATTCTTTGCCTTGAGAAGTTTCTCAAAATTTGTTCCACTTTGGAGTCATACTACTTGATTTTTTAAAAGGCAGTAAAAAATTGCCACAGTATTTGACATTCTAAAATGTATGAAAACACCTGTGATTGCAAGGAGCTCACAATCATAACACTTGTATTTCTGACCAGAGGAAGAGAAATGCAATGAAATCTACTTTATCATCAACTTAAAAGGCAGATCTCAAAAGTTAGATATCGAGTCTTGTTAGCAGTGGCGTAGGAAGACAATCTCCTTCAGTTTTTTTCCTTCTGGGAGTATAACCCGGCATATATGTGTACATGAGAGTATCAACCTGGGAAAACATCAATTTGGCTATATCCATCAAAAGTCAAAGTAGGGATTCTTTAGCCATTAATTCCAGTTCTTAGACTTGTCTAACATATTGACCATATATGAAGTGATGTATGTATAAAAACTTTCACTGCAAAATCATTTGTAATACTAAACAACTGAAAATACCGTGTAACAGGATGTTAAAAATGACATTATTACTAAGTGCCAACAAAGTGAATATCAAATCCTAAGTCTTAAGATAGATTTCTTTTTATAGGACTTACAAAAAATATTATGGAAATGATGCTGTGACTCTTCAATCCATCAGCCTAGGTCAAGGATGATAAGGAAGGGCTAAAGATTGGCAAGACTCTAGAGGGGCATTATTTTTAAGAGGCAGAAGGAAAGATATAATAGCACTCCAAGCTGGGTGCTCTGGGGAAGATGCTTCAGAAATGTGTTCCTTGAAGTTGAATGTTGCAGAGAACTTGGTGTGTGGTCTTACCTGTGGTAGTGCATTAAAGGGACTGAATTGGGATCAGCTAGCACTCCATTTGTAAGAGCAAGAAAGGCATGAGTATTACCTATGGACAGATGCAGCCTACTGGATAGAAGGTAGAGTAGGCAGAGTAATGGCCTCTTAAACATGTCTATGTCCTAATCCTTAGTACCTGGGAATACGGTAGGTTACATGGCCAGACAATTAAAGCTGCAGATAGAATTAAAGTTGGTAACCAGTTGATCTTGAAGTGGAGAGCTTATTTTGGATTATCTTGAACCTGATGTGGCAGACAGTGTGCTGAAATGTAATGAGTCTCTGTGAAAAGAGAGAGAGTGTTTGGAGCATGCCCGGGTGTGTACTACTCAGAATATCATCACCTTCATCTACCAGGATTGGTGTTAGAACCCAGGAAAGAAGAAGGAGTAACAGCACACTCTCAGACAGCTTGTTGCTAGTGCAAGGCATTCTAGCACTTTAACAGGGTGACTTGTTTATGTCAAGGAGACAAGGCAAGAAAGCAGCAAGTGACATCAGAGCAGTCAGTATCAGGAGCAAGAGACAGCTTGGTGACCTGAGCAGAGTTCCAGAGCCCATAGCAGGGTAGCAGAAGGCTTTGTTGGCAAGCTGGGACTGGGAACCCATGGACAGAAGCAACAGAGGAGAAGGAAGGACAAGAAAGCAGGCTGGCAAAGGATCACCTTTGCCTACTCAAAGTCAAGAAATTCATCCATCCATAGATTCAGAAATTTGGGGGAATTTGGAGTTAATGAAAGACAGGGTATTGCCTTCTGAAATTCTGCTGGGGGGACTGACTTAGAAAAATGTGTTTCAGACAATAATTCAAGCATTTACTTTGATTTGGAAAAATATAGGTAGAACCAATTACATTAGAACCAATCCACACTTCATTTCTGTCTTCCCTAGCAGCAAGAATAATTTTCACATTAGGAAAAGTTGAGTCATTGTGGTTAAGAAAAATATCAAATAACAATATAGAAAAGAGATGATTACAGCATATTTGTCACATAATGGAGAAATTGCTGATAGGATTGTGGAGACTTTATAAATTATCTTTTAAAAATTATAAAAAGAGACAGTTCCTCTTTCTTCTTTCTTTTAACTTTTCTAAGAGGAAAAAAGTCTATTCTTGGGTCATAGATGTGACTTAAATGCTTAATACACTTTCAAAGAGGATTATGAGGATGTTTTTTAGATCAAAAAGAGCTAACAGATTCACCAGGAATATGTAATGTGATTTGATTAGCTTGAGTAGAATATGTTTGTTAAAGTCTCTAAATTTTTTCATTAATGAGATGGTGAAAATGACTTTAATCATTAGCAATAGAATGGTTGCCTTCAAACTAAGTATACGTACCCTGTGCTTTTCAACTTTTTCTATCCATAACTTGAATGAAGACAAAGTCATCCAACTTATTCAATTTTTGAATGATACGAAGATAGGATTCTTAAAGATGAACATTCTTGAGAGGGTGAAATGATGGGTTAAAAAATAATATGCAAAGCAACAGAAATGAATGTAAATTATATGTATGTTTAAAACAACAGTACAAAGCACAGATTTGGGGAACTTTTCTATAATTAAAATTAATGTAAGGTTTTCATTGGCCAGTACAAATTGGAGTGGATGCATGTGATAAAAAGGCATATGAAAAAATTTTTTCACATACGATAGTGCCCAGAATGAGGAAAGTAAAAGCTCACTGTTCTCTGAAGATAATAAACAATATCAAAATACTGGATTTAGTTTCTTTATATTCTACCAACATATGGGTGCATTAGGGCATAATTATGAAAGAATGGCCAGAATCAGAACAATTAACTAGAAAAATAGAAAATTGTGGTAATACACAGTAGCTGCATTTAAATATATGAGTGTCACAAAGAAGAATGGTTAGATTTGTTCTCTAGACTTTCAATGGCAAAAATTGCGACATGGAGGTTAGTTGAATGCTAGGACTGAGATAGTGAGAGATGAGGCTGGATGATAGAGTCCAAGGCGTGAAGATATAAGCCGGGTTAAGGAGGGTGGAAGGTGAGAAAACACAGAAGGCCATAAGCCATGGAGAAACAAGAGCAGGTTTTTATTTTTGGAGATGTCAGGCTGCACTGGGAAACCAGAGGCTGCCATCTAAAGAACATGTTGTGAAGAGGGGGTATCTAGGGAGAGTCACTGTCAAGACTTCTGGATTTTACCTACAAAAGTACAACTTTGAAGAAAGTCAAAATACATCTTGACTTTCCATAATTATCTTACGGTTGCAATAGCTCTTCTAATTTACAGATAGGCAAGGTTTATATTTCCTTGAGAAAATTTCAAAATTTGAATCTAGAAATAGTTCATAGAAATAGAGTGAATGAGAAAATAACCACTTATAAATTTTAAAATGGGATCTAATTAGCATACAACAGTTCAAAATTGGCTTTCTGGAGACAAGTTTCAGTTCCTGAAGCTCTAGAAAGTACGGTTACTCACATAGAGAAAAAAATTGGGGTTGAGATATTGTTACTACCATCATTGCAATCAACGAAAAGAATATAAACCCCCAAATTGCCATGAGCACTACCAATATGGTGTATATATTTTTCTTTCAAGTAGATAACAATTAAAATTTAAGGGATGGTGGATTCAGAATATCCAAGATCATGTCTTGGCAAAGGATGGGTCTGCTTATTACCTGCTATAAGGAAGACTATTTTAGTCTCTGTTTAATAGACTGAAAAGCAGAGAATAAAAGACTAAAATTTGTTAAGTGGGTTCTATACTTCATTTCTCAATGAGAATCATATCCCTTTTTGGCTTGAAATAACCTCATTTTCTTTATTAACTTTATTAGTGATATGAGTGATTTTTCTAAGCCTTTCATTTTATAGCAAGAATCTTGATTAGTCAATATTTGTATGCTCTATTGAGCTAACAAATGGACATAGAAAGGCATGGTAGAATGAGGACAAGATTAACAGAAGGCCCAAACAAATGAAGTCACGGTAAAGCATGGGTATTCTGGAATCAGTGTGAGTGTGGACAAATCTTCATTCTGCTGCTTACAAAGCTATGTGACTTGGTATGAATTAATCTTTCTGTGTGACTCTTCTATCTAATCAGCTATTAAGAACTTCATAGAATTGTTAAAAGGTTACAGAAGTTGAAATGAGTCATTGTTATATCTTCTATATGATAGGTAGTCAAATGTTGTTAGCTATGAGTCCTGGCTCTGGCTCAACTAGTTATTATGGAGATCAAGAGTATTAACTTCCTTAGATTTAGTTTCTTCACCTCTAAAATTAAAGTGTTGAACTAGATGCTGGCAAATGATCTCTTTAATTAATATGGTCCTTATTTCTTTTTATTATTTTCATTTATCAGTTATATATTGATTGTCTATTGCAGACAAGAAATAATGCCTTGGATTAATGGGTTATATGGATATACTGGCCTTCAAGAGTTTACAACATTTAAAGGAGATAAAATATACAGGTTCCATATACACGTTCCATGGGGCAACTTGCTTGCACTCTATATTATGTATAAGGTTCAGAGAGAGCAAAAGAGCGGAAAATAAGGAGAGGAGTATTTGTTCACAGGTAATAGAGAGCAAAAACATGTAGGTGGGAAAGGATGGAAAGTATTTAGGAATGGGGCATATATCAATTTAATGTGGTTCCTATAGTAAAAGTAGAAGACCAGGCTGGAAAGGGAAGTTGGGCTGTATCATAGAGCATGTTGAATGCCTACCTGAGAAGTGTGGCTCATTATGTAGGCAGAAGGAAGCTGTTGAAAATTTTAGAACAGAATCGCAGTCCTGCTAAAAGAAAAGAGAAGAAAGCTGGAGAAGAGAGAGTAGAAATTTAGATAAAAGGTAGTACAGCCAATCTACCCTTGACCCGGGGATTTGTATTCTTTTCATGAACTTTCTTGACATTTATCTAGATTTCTACTCAATATTGGTTTCTGTGTATACATATCCTTCTTTTCTCTGATGTTCCAGTTGGATAGGTTTTCTTTCCAAAGATCTGAACTTTCCATTACTCTATTCCCCTTTTTGTTGCTTGAAAGAATTGGGAAGACTGACGGCATGCATCTTTATCCTGCAACTGCCTTTACCTCTGATGGTGTACATGAGTGAACCCTCACCTCTGACGGACTTGGGCCTCATCCAAGCCACCTACAGTTGTGCTTAGATGCTAATTCAAGTAAACTTAAAACTTTTTCTACCTGAGGGCTTTGTTTTAAAATCTTTGCTCTCTGCCCTTGAGAACTGTGTTGCAGGGAACCGGTTTGTCTTGGCTTGGCAAATGTGACTCAGCTCTGTATGGAAAACCTACAGATGCGAAGTGGTAGGCAGGAGCCAGACCTTCAAACCGAGTTTTCCCGTGAGAATCAGGCCTAGAAAATGCATACAGATTGTTATGGCTTGCTCTTGCTTAAAACCCCCTCACCCTGGTCTAAAGCAACAGATGTATATTGTTTATCCTCAAGGTAACTCCCAAAACCTGCGTGAGCTCTCCCAAGGACAGAGCTAATGAGCTCATTGCCATCCCCCTCTGCATGTTATTTTTATTTCCTTGATTGTACCTAGAATGTAGATAATAATGCTCTGTTAGCTCTATCTATGTTTAGAAAGATATATTTATCTTTATCTATACTTATAATTAAATATTATAAATATAGATAAATATTTATACAATATAATTATATTATAGTTGTATAATATAAATTTATATAATATAATAGAAATAATTTATATTATAAATATAATATGCATTTATATTTAAATTAAATATTTATATTAAATAATTTATATTTATCTATAATAAATCTTTCTTTGATGTAAGACCCAAGGAAGACAATAAAAGCCGGTCTAGGTAAGGGTCGGGGCGCTCCCCTCTGGAGGGAGTGGCCGAGGCAACCATAGGCACTCTCCCCTTGAGAGAGTAGTCGTGCCTGTTCCCTTTTTCCACACAGGGTTGTTGTCGCCTGTGCATTCATTCTCATCGAATGCCACAACAGGCGGACTCTGCTGGACAGGGTCTGCAACACTGTGTCAGGCAATGAAGAAACCCCAAGTTCTTTTTTCGTTTCCCTTGAAGTCTTATGCATAGCTAAATTGTTTGTCATCTCTGGTTCTTGACTACTATCAGATTTCCAGGGTTAGAGGCATAGAGCAACACAAGGGAACACCTTGCTCCAAATCTTAACAACATAAGACAATGCAGGAACAGAAAGGGTCACTTGGTAATTCCCTGATTCTTTCCTTCCAAAGGTTCCAATGGCTAACCCTGAGCAAGGTTTTGCTGAGCATTTCTGCTGAAGACTCTTTTAGGTTCTTGATGGAACTCTCATATCTATATAACCTGAAGAGATAAGAACGGCAAGGTCAGGTGAATGGAACCAATGGCGGTCTATAAAGAGCATGCAGTTTGGACTCAGACACACCTGTCTGGATTCAGATTTTAGATTTACTACTTACCTGGTAGCAAATATTTCTCTAGACCTCAGTGTTCTCATCTGTAAGTGGGCACAGTGCCTCACAGGGTTGTTTTGAAAACTCAATATTTCTCATGAGCCTTGGTGCCTCTGGTTGATTTATCAATTTAAACTTGTGGCAATCTGCTATCAGTTATTTTGATAAGGTCTTAAAAATAATATTTTAATAGTAAAATGAAATGTCTTATGCCTTATTTAAATGATCCAAGCATCTTACCCTTTTAAAGGATTTTGGAATGCTTTAGCAATCAAAGCATTCCAGTAATCGTTTTCTGCCTGGTGAACCACCCATTGTTTAGGAGCTCTCTTCTCAAGCATGTCTTTTCTCTGACCTGTCTCCCTACCCCTGATGAAGTTAATCAGCATTTTTCTGAACCTTCTTTGAAGGGTGCACACATTCTATTAGAACATGTGCCTCATGATAGTATATTCATGTGTGACATGTCTGCCCCCTTTCCTACTGAGACCTCTCTGTGGAATGTCCACTGAATGTTGATTCTTCTGTCTCACACTAAGCATTTAGTGCCCCCATAACACTCCTTGGCTTCCAAGGCCTCCTCTATGACAGCCTTTCTACAGCCCTACCCTTCTAGAAGGCTCTCCATGCTCTTGATCATTCTACACTCTTCTCCCTTTATACTTCTGTCTTGTGACCCAATTCTAATAGCCAAGCTATGTAGCTAGCAACCAGCAAATTCATTAAACAACTCATGCCACAATGTTATCACGCATGTTTGAAATGTATGCTGTATGTATTATATGATATATACTAATATTTGCCTTAAAATATAACTACTGGAGTCTATATGAGACACTGAATCTGGCTAAGGAGACTCTTTCCATCTTTGATATCATCATAAGATGTAAGGCAAGATCTGGAGCCCAGTGACCTCAAAGTAAATCTGTCCCTTTTTATTTGTATCACCTGGGACAAACCATTTTAATTCTCTGTGCTTTATGTAGGGAGTGAATTTCCTCATACCTACAATGGGGATGATAAGAGAAGTTAGTTTCTACAGTTGCCCTGATGTTCAATGATTTAATACACATGATGTGGTAACAAAGGCACCTGGCATGTAACAGCCTCTGTGTAACTCTAACGTCTAGGCTGCTGCTTGCACATGAGGCCCTGACCACAGAGTAGTAATTCGATACAGTGAGAAACTTCAGAAAACATTTCCCTAAACCCACTGTTTCAGAACCATGAATTATATGGGACAGAGGACTGGAAAGGGAATGTATTTACACTAACCCCCTTTGCTACAACATGTAGACACATGCCGGGCGCTGTGTTTGAAAGACAGTGAGTTAGGAGTGAGGTGATGAATGGGTTTGTCGGTCCTGGCACAGAACTAGCAGTACAAATGTGATGCCTTAGAGCTGCAGTGCATCTAGGAAGAAAGAGAAAAGCCTGCTTGCTGAGCTCACAGGTCGTCGTGGAGACCAAATGGGTTTTAAAAAATCTACCCTTTCATAAATTGTAAAGCGCAGTGCCAACAGGGGGTGGGCTGCCATTAGGCTGAGTTTTTCCAGGGGAGTTGACAACTCTTGTCTCGGTGCCTGTCGGACGAAAAATGCTCACTGGCTTTGTGCAATACAAATTCTTAAGGAAAGGCTGTTTGTGCCAGGCTAGGACAGTATTTAAAATTTGCATGACGTGAATGTAAAACAGAAATGTGAAGACTGTATGCACTTTGTTTCCCTGGTGTTTGAAAGGACTTGTTTTCAAGAATGGAGTGATATTTAAGGGGAGTTTTTACTTATAGTGTTACCGACGCAGTTTCTCAGAGTCACGTGAATGCCTGTCCTTGTCTCCTTGTGGCGGCCCTTGGCTCTCACCCAAGTCAAACCCTTGAGGTGCCCAGGAGACAGCAACGCTGGTACACGTTTGTGGAGTGAACAGTTGAGTGAGTTGAGTGAACATTTCCTACATTCAGCCAAATGTACAAAATCTTGACGTAGTCAAACCAATCCTTCATCTCCTTACTATTCATTTTGTAAGGATTTTTTGTTTGTTTGTTTAAAGAAGTCCAACATAGAAACAAAGTCTTCCTTTAAAGTGATTGCCACTAAAATTCTTTTATATCAATTATGATGTTAAATTCACAATGTTAATTGCTAATTCTTGTCTACATAGTCTCCTGATAGCTCCCACCAGAAATACACAGAGGATTAGAGGCTACCTCAGATATATGTGTGCATGAACCTTGGTAAATTGAAGGGAGAAAAATGCATCAGTTAAATTTCATGTTAAAAGAAAAAAAACAGAGAAAGAGACAAGGATGACATCAAATACATATGATTTGATCAGCATCAATTATTTTCAAGTTCAGTAGATAAATCCATCTTCCTAAAATCAACTGAAAATCTAGTAAATGCACAATACACATAAATCAATTGTTTCCCTTTATAAATGTACTTGAACCTAGCTTCATGTTTACAGATTGTGGGAGAGAGCATCATGGTTTTGACCTAAAAATAACTTGCATGTCCAGATACTTGGAACAAAATGTTTAAATGTCATTTCAAACCAAGAGCATGACATAAATTGAAGTAATATTTACCTTCTCATACAGGTAAGGTCTTCTTAGTAAAATTCTACCCCATATGAGATTAGTTCTAAATTTAGAAATTACAGTCTGCATTAGCATATGTATTTGTAATCTTAATACTCAGAAAATGTGATTAGGTGTGTGGCTGCTGTCCTCTGAGTCTTCCCAGAGGCTGCCTGTGGGCACTATGTCTCTCTGTTTCCAAAGAACGACACCGGGCCATTGCAGGATTTCCCTGTCGCTGTCCCGAAACTTTATGCCCTCTCGTCCAACTAGCTCTTATGAGATCGAGATTCCAAAATCTGTATTTGACTGTGCCAGCCCCATGCTCAAAAACTTTCATGGACTCTATAACCACTTAATAAAATTCGAACTCCATCTTGGCACTGAAGGGGCTCCAGGATTGTGATATCGTCTGTGTTTTAAGCCCTAAAAGTCTCTGAAGTGAACCCAATGCTGTCATCCAGGTGTACTTTGTCCCATGCTCCTCTGCTTCCTTGTTTTCATATCACTTTATGCCGTTTCTCCAAATTAGAATGGCCCTTACCCCTCCTGTTGAAATCCCTTAAATATGAATTTAACCCTCAGATTCACAGTAGTCCTGTTCCTCACTGTAACGTCTAGAGAGCTCTCTTTCCAGAGAACCTTGTTCTTCATAAGGAACTTCCATAAGATTCTCTGTTAAAATGATTGTCATTATCTTGGAATATTATTGTTGAGGACTCTTCACTATTCCTTTATTTTCTTAAAGAATGTATGTGTGATTGGGATTGTTTCTTTCCAAACATCTGATAAAATTTTGTGAAGCCAGCTAGACCCGAAGTTTTTATTTTGTGGTTAGATTTTAAATTAATATTCAATTTCTGTGAGAGATTAGAGTTATTTGCATTTTCTATTTATTTTGTATTAGCTTTGATAATGAGTTTTTCAAGGAATTTTTCCATTTTATCTGAAATATCAAACTTATTGGTATAAATCTGTTTTCTCAGTGTGTTTCTCTTTGGAGTCTATTGTTTAAGTTCACTGATCTTCAATTGGCTTATAAGCTATTTTTTTATTTCAGATATTGTCCTTTTGATTCTAGAAATTTCATTTCATTCTTTTTTTGATAGGTTCAATTTCTCTCTTCATTTTGTTCATGATTTCCTCTAAATTCTTGAATATATTTATAATAGCTGTTTAAAACTTTGTTTATTGATTCTACTACCTCAGTTAATTCTGCACTTATTTCTAGTGATTGCTTTTTCTTATGTTTATGGGTCATGTTTCCCTGCTTCTTTGCATAGTAATTTTTGTTAGATGCTGAGCATTTTGAATGTTTATTGTTGACACTGCGTATATCATTGTCTTCCTTTAAATAAAATATGGAGTTTGTTTTGGTTGGAAAACTACTTCTATGGGAATCAGCTTGATGTTTTAGACACAAAGTTTTTAGCGTAGTTAGTGCTGGTCTAGAGCATCTTCCACTACCCAGCTAAGTCAGGCCTTCTCCTAAGTCATGGCCTTTTTCTGATCTCTACTGAATATTCAGAGGCTTCATTGAGATCTCTTCACTCTGCTTAGTTGGAACTTGAACCTAGTCCAGTTCTGTGCAAGCTACAATAGTTGCTGAATTTATAGTTCCTTGGTAGTTATCTCAACTTTATAAAGTGTTCCTAGGCATTGACAACTTTATATTACACTGAAGATTTAAAAAATTTTTTTAAAGATTTTATTTATTCATTTTTAGAGAGAAGGGAAAGGAAGAAGAAAGAAAGAGGGAGAAACATGGATAGGTTGCCTCTCGTAGGTTCCCTGGCCAGTTTTCCCTGACCAGGAATTGAACTTAGAACTTCTTGCTTCTAGGCAGGGTGCCCAGCCAGCTGAGCCACACTGGTCTTGGCTATCACACCAAAGGTTTTAGGATAAGTCTGTGATACTCAGTGTACTCCCTTCTCTCCCATACTCTGTTTTATTGTCTCCAACTCCTCAACCTCTCCGGACTCTGATCAGTGAGATTTCTGTGCTTTGCATGGATTCCTGTCCTGCCTGTGCCTCTGCCGGAAATCCTGGGTCATCACAGGGATCCTCTTTTATATTTAATCCTATCATGTTATATTATGTTATATTAATTATATGTTTTTTAGCTTCTAGCTCTGTACAGCAGGAAGACTAGTTCAGGATCAGAGGCTCCATAATAGCCAAAGGTGAGGCTTTATTCTCCCCAAAGACCATTTAATCAGAATGTTCTGAAGCAATATTCTTCTAGAAATGTAATTTCTGAATCAATATTTTTATTAGCACATGCGAACACTTCTTTATTTGTAAGGGAACTTATTCTTCTGAATAAGTTTTCTGTGTAATTTTTAGAATTGATGAGTCGATCCGTTGATAAGATTGGTGCATATTAAATTTCACTGGTCAGAGCCTCTGCAATCTACCATCCTAATTTGCTCTGGCAAAGTTTACCGGTGACATAATTAAGGGCAAAGACAATGTTATCATTTAGTCCTCATCTTATTTAATTTCGAAATGATTTTTTTCCTTTCCTTCTGAATCATGACTCTCTCTTGGTAGTCTTCTTTCCTATTGAAAAATTCTCCTTTGCTAATTTTTCTCCTTCTAATGGTGGCTCGAGTGTCTGTGTTCTCCAGGGCTCTTCCGTTTGGACTTTTCCCTCTAACTAGTCTCTTTCAGGGCCAGATCCTTACTCTCTGGGTTTCAACAATCACCTATGCAGGTGACTCCCAAATCCAACAATTTTTTTTGTCCATCCCAGGCCTCTCTCTCCTGAGCTTGAGACTTATGTATCCCAACTGTCGGCCCCTGGGATGTGTCTCATATTCTTTATGGCATCCCCAGAGCTGGCCTCATCACCTTCCACAAACCCACCTTTACTTCTGCCATCTTCATTTTATCAGGCTGTTCAAACCAAAAAGCTCGGAGTCACCTGAAACGTGTATCTTTGTTTAGACTTGGATGTATAATCATCACCGACTCGTGAAAATTATATCTCCTTAAATTTCCACTTCTGCAGTCTCAATTCACTCCCTTCTCATCTCTCACCTTGACTGTGGCAATGGTCTCCTCATAGGTATTTGTCTGCAGTTTCGCGCTTTCTCATGCCATCCATCCCTCAGCTGCAGTCACTGAGAATATCTGAGGGAAGTGTGAGTATCTATCTAAGAAATATGTGATACTCACCTTCTCAGAGTGTCTAAGTTTTCCCCTCTATTTGTGGCAGAGGGACAAAATCCAAGTTCCTGGGCGGGCCACAGAGAGCCATCTACCTTCTGTCTCCCCTTGGTGTCAGTTGTGACCCTCTTCCTATGCTGCAGAGAAACCAAGATAATCACCGCAAATGGCAAGTTGTTTCACCTCTCCACTCATTGCTACTCTCTGCCTGAAGTATTCTTCGCATTTCTTTAATTTTCTTCTGTTTACCCTACTCCATCCCCAGTGCATACTGATAGTCCTGGCACACAAGGAGGTATGCCAGGTGAATGAATGAGAGAAGAGATGGTACAGTAGAATTGTCACGAACATTCAAAATAGGCATTGGAATCTAAAGCTTTTACACTTACTTACATATGAACATAAATATCCTAACATTCTTAAATGTTGTCAGAATTTTACTAGTAGTTCCACTAGCTTAGACTCCATTTGTCCAAATATTTTTATTAAATATTCAAATAAATGTAGAAAGAATATTTTCCACCTACTATAAAATGCCATTCTGTTGTATTCAGTTGCTTTTACACCAGAGGAGCAATGGGATGAGACTCCTTTGCCATATATCGCTTCTTACAATGTACACATGCATCAGCCCTTCTAATGGACACTTTGCTATCTCTGGTTTATTTAAAGTTTCTGGGATCATTCTGGAGCATTTGCCTCCCATTTTAGGATTTTAAAAAATCTGCACTCATGGTACATGAGTACTTGGTCGCACAGTTGCCAAATCGGTATTATAAAACTTCATTCAAAAAAAATTTGGCAGAGAATTTGATCAGAAGAATGAAAGAACGCGTTAAACTTAGTACCTTTCTTTTCTCCGTCTTTCTTTTTTCTTCATTTATCTATAGGCACCTTGTTTACTTTCTCAGAAGCATTTTTAGAATAAATATCTGGCCTTAAACATGAAGCTTAAGGCCTTTACTTCAGGAGCTGTAACATATGCTGAGTGGAAAAGCTGGTTGAAATGATCAAATAATTTTTTAATGAAAGGCTTCCCTCCTATTGATCCACAGATTAAGCATAAAGGAAAATCTAAAAGGGGCAAATAGAAAGAGATGCAGAGGCCTGACAATATCAAGGAATATTAGTATTCCTTAGCAGAGAGCAGGAAACTCACTGCACACAGACAGGTCAATTGCTCAGTCAGGTCTTGCTAGAAATATATGGGTGATTCAGAGATCAAACATGAAGAGCAATGTACTCTTGGGGTCAGTGTGAGCCATCTGGAGAATCGCTGATGTGGTCTCAGCACACTGGCTAATTATAATTAAAGCTGGTCCCACAAATACAGAGGAAAGCAGAGGATGAGGGGGAGAGAGAAAGAGAAACAACACAACGCTCACCTGTTATGTAAGAAAGAAACCGAGCATTTGGTTCTAGTCTGCAGGTGTGTGAAGGACAGGAAGGGAAGTTAGGAGATTCAGGCATGGCGATGGTTCCATCACATTAGCTGAACTGTAAAGGGGGGGGGCAAGGGAATAGGATACCAGTTCCCTTCCTTTTAAAATGTGTCGATTTTCCAGACGCGCATACACAGTAACAGCAGGGTACTTTCTAAAATGAACAAAAAGACAACTTCTTATGTTAGCCTGGCTTACTCCGTGATGAGCCATAAAATTCTACATTAAAAATGAATAAAAGTCATGATACTAAATCAGATTCTCTGCAGTGGTGTTTTGTTTCTCAGACAGACTTTTTTAAAACAAATTACCAGAGTCCTCCAAGTGAGATATTTTAAAAAACACTCACTTCAAGTAAAAGAAAATATAAAAAGCAAAAACACAGAAGTGAGGCTGTAACCTTGACAATAGTCCCCTGAAGAAGAACAGGTCTCCAAGCTTGCATGACTCCTCGCTTTACCTTTCAAACTAGACTCACTGTTAAATCTCAGTAGGATTAACCTTCAGCGAAATGAATAACTCTCACACTAACTTGTTAATTGCATACTCAATAAATTTTTATAATGGTTATGATAGTTGCAGATTTTTTTGCTTTGGGAAGGAAATCAGGAAAACAACATAGGGAGGAGACTACAAAACCAGCAGAATATGATACCGTCCTTGAGCAATATGGACATTCGTAACTGTGGTTAGTGGGGAGAACGAAAACTATCATAACTTTGTAATAGTAGAAGTGATTCTCATTCATCGAGTCTTTGTACTAAGCGACTGAACTGCATGTTTTGCGTACATTATATCCTTTAATGGAGGTAGACATTGTTATGGATGCTTAACAGATGAAGTAACAGGTTCAGAGAAGCTGTGTAGCCAAGGGATCTTGGTTGATAAATTGTGTAACTGGGAATCAAGCTCAGCCTGTTCAAGCCTTGAGTGCTCGTTTGCACTACACTGCCTCTTCTCTGAATCTCATAGGACATGCACCATGAGCCAAGATGTCATATCACATGAGCTTAAATATGATTATGAAATTAAAGGTAAATTTTGAGGTCTAATTGGAAAACTAATATTTTATATTGATATACCTTTGTACAGTTTCTGAAGCACTTCAACAGAATTGATATTTTAATTTTAATATATTACTTTACAGTTCTGGAACATTTTCACAGTCCTTAGATCATTTGATCTTTACAATATTCCAGTGATATGAGCAAAACCATTGTTTTTTCTACTTTACAGAGGCAGTAACTGGGACTCAGCGAGACTGTGTGGTTCATTGGTGATTCTAAAACTTGCAAAATGAGATTTGGATGCACGCCTTGGGATTCACAACACAGGGGCCTTCACATTCTACTGGTGTCTTGATTCACCACAGGGGTTAGAGTTTTACTATGAATTCCCTAAAATGGCACTGCTAAAGTACTTAGTCAAAGTTTCCATTTTTAGTATGCTTGGTTCATGTGTCCATGTCTCCTTAGCCAATCCAATTTTCTTCAAAGCTCGAATTTCAGCCTACATAATAACATAGGTTGTAGTGAATTAAAGTATTATTAATAATAATTACTAATTGATGACCTCTGGAAAGCATCACCTGAGAAGCAAAAGTGCTCTATCTCCAATAAATATGGAATCACACAAGATCAAACCAAAAACTCCCTGGATATTTCCAAATATTTTCAATATCATTCTGTACATACTAAAGGTGAAAGGGGCTTTTCTAACATCATTGCACGGCTATCTCAACAAGAGGATAAATTCTGCTTTAGGTAGTAAAACCCAACTGTTTGGATATTGTAGACACTCAGTAGTAAATTGATGCTGAATAAATTTAAAAAATAGATGTTAAAGTAGCCTGTTGAAGTCACTTCCTATACTACCCTTAGGAGCTTTGTTATTCTCCAGTGAAGTAATTTACTTTATTTTTAATCTTATCAGAAATCAGTACATTAATGAAGCTATTCATATGTGTATGTGCAGAATATACTAGTGAATCAAGTGAAAGATAAATCATTTATGTTATTATAAGTATATTGATTATATACAAAATCATGTGCAATATAAATAAACTACCAAAACACACGGCCATGTAAATAACTTGAGAACAGATTATTCAGACATTCCTTTACTTGAAATAAATAGGAAAATGCAGAAGCATGGAAATTTACAAAGTGATGTCACAACATTGTTTTTTTTCTGACCAAGCACTTCCAGGAAATAAGACAAGTTCTACCAATATCATTGGCCAACAGAGGGGAGGTGGGGCCGGGGGGCGGGGAATGAGAGATGTGCTTGAATGGGTTGCACAGATTGTTCTGACCTGCACCTCTTCCCCAACTCCTCTCACGGAAGATGGCTTTGCTTGTATTTTACTGTATATTAGATTACAGTTGTACTAATGAGAAATTTTGCTTCATTAAGTTGTGGCTTATGTATGATACCTTACAATCTTATAACAAAGATGTTCGTTAATTGGCACTTTTTTGTCAAATACTGGCATACATATTCCATATGTGTAGAAATTTCACTAGTGTCTTTATGAGTTATAAAGTAAAGCCCACCCAGAAATGAATCTCAGTCCTTTCACTCACAACTGGATGATCCTGAGGAAGTAACAGAACCATCCTGTTTCTCAGTTGCTAGGAGAATTGGCATAGTTTCACTTCTCATATGGTTCTTAAAAGCACTCAGTGAGAAAACAGGTAGAGTTCCTAATGTGATATCTTACATCGAGTGCTCGCTCAATGAAATGCTCAGCAAAGCACTCGCTCTGTCCCTCGTCTCACTCAGTTGCCCGTAATTTAGTAATCTTCATTCAGTGGACAGTTGGTCGTTCCATTTCTCCATTTTGTTTACTATTTAAGACCTGGGCTGGGGCTGGGGGTTCCTGAGCAGAGCTAGCCCATGGCTTCTCTACTCTGATGGGAAGAAGAACCTTCCAGGGAACAATACAGGCTCTGGAGCTGGCACAAGAGGGTCGCAAGGCGGCCACTGTCAAGGGTAAGATCAGAGGTCCACATTCTTAGGCCAGGGCAAGGTCTGCTCTACACTGTCTCATTGCCATGTTTTCCACATTTTGCTAATCTTTGCCATCATTACTTTTCTCTTTTCACACATTCTATCTAAAAACAAGCAGGTTCTCAGTCCAGGACATTTTCCTCCCATTGGTCATTTTTTGCATGTGAGAGAGATGCCGTTTTGACCATTTCCATGTTAATGGGCCACTTGGGATATGGGCACACACTTGTGAAGGATGGAATTAGCCTTTCCTTTACTAGGGAAGAACAGAGAACTTAGTTCCCTTGCTAACCCAGCCATCTATTACAAGGAAATATATGTCAGGATCAACTTTTAATAGTTTTGTTCAATATCCTTGATTTGAGTCAAATATGACTTTTTAAAATAGACCTTGTTTCTTGGTTCCTCTCTGGAACCTCTGTCTGCTGCTCAGTCTTCCAACAACAGGTCCTTGGAAGATTTGCCCCAATTGTGTCAACTTGGATTTTTCTTTAACCTCAGAATTCAGCTCTCGTGCTTGTCTATCCAATTATCTACTTCATGTTTTTCCTTCCCTGAAAGAAGCAGTGTGATCTCATGAATGTCCAACTTTAGACACAAGGGCAAAAAATATTGATTCCAGTTCACTCCTTAGCTGTTGGAATGTGGAGAAGTTACTGACTTGTTCTATGCCTCCTTTTTGCTTGTCCGTATAGGAAGGATAGTAATTTTAGTATCATGTCCTCCTTTTAAACTTATAGCCTGGACACTTTTACTAAGTCTAATTGCAAGGGCCATTCTGTCTGGGGCAGTGTGACTCTCGATACTCCTCATATGAGTGGTGTTGGAAAGGTACGTGGTGAGCAGCCTGCAGATACTGCCCATAGTGCTACTGAGCGACAGCCCTGGGGACGAAAGGGATGGTGGTGGCTAAGTAAGTCCTGCTGTCTGACCATTCAGTGAGGGCCCTGGGGCTAATCTGACCACCAGAATCATAAACAGGGAGGGTCCAGGGGTAGACTGTTGGCTCTGGACCACTTCAAAAGATAAAGTAGGAATTTAGTGGTTCGGATGATAATAAGACTTGGTATTCCTGAGTATAGGAGATGAAATGGCCATGTCTAGTATTTGTATTATAAAGTAGCAATAACCACCTCAAAATTATTCTAGGTGCCAAACTGATTAAGGAAACAACCAGTATAAGCAATTTATACACACTTACACTATTATAGCCAACCTTCAATTCTCTGTATCTCAAAATGACCTCTTTCTCAGGACATTGATATAAATCTTACTCTCCTGTAATGAAAAAAAAAAGAAATCCTTGTCCTCACTCTGCTTTGTCAGGGATTTCTTCACCCTTGTGTATGTTTATCACTCTATCGCCTTTAAAATCAGCTTCGCAGGGCAACTGTGACCTTTCCAATTGAAACCAAACATCTTCCTTTTTATCACAAGATGTTGTGGCTTTTGGTATGAAATTACCCGAGGTGATATATTTGTTAACTTTCGCATCTTCAAATAGACTCCCCCAAACCCACCTAACTGCTACGTTCCCAGATAATAAAAGGCTCAAGTCAGAATAAAAACAACTTCAGATGTAGGCTGAATTTGCTTAGAGAATGTTGATTTGTTCCTATCAGATCCCTGACTTTACAGCGCGTTCCAAGTCTGTGGTCAGAAAATATGGCGGCCTTAATCAGATAGAAGAGAACTGTAACGAAACAGGAGTTGGCAGCCTGGGCATTTCACTCGGCAGTGCAGAGAACACAGGCACTAATAAGCTGGCTTTGGAATTGTCTTTCTGGGAGTATCTGTGTGTTGCAGAAGGCTCGTTCTTTCTGCAGAATCTTCTGTGCTTTCCTGTGAGACAGCAAATTGAAGCAGGGCCTGCTGTGCTCTTGTGTTTTAATCACTTGTGCAGCAACACGGGGTAATATTATTGTATCATCCAGCCAGCTGACAAGAAGAGATTAAACATTATTTCAATAGCGATACATTAAAACTCCAAATAAGTCCATGGAACGAGGCTGACCTCCAATGAACCTTTGCTATATGACTCAGAAGCAAGACGCTGCCGGGTTGTGGCCAAGATGGATTAGGAGAAAAGGCAAATCTCGACTTTTTCTGCCTCACTGGATTCAGCATACGCTGCTGACCCAGAGCTATTCAACACAGAGAGAAAAACTACCAGAGTCTCTTAAAACGAGGTTACTAAAAGGGCTGAGAGGACACTTATATTTAAAATGGAAAGAATTACTGCTCACCGTGATTTAAAGTCGTAATGGTCACTATGGGTCCCTCCTGAATACCACTTCTCGTGTGGCTCATTTACTGTGCATTGTCAAAATGGAAATGGAAACCCAAGGCAAAAGGGCCACCTTGAAGTCTTTTGTCCTTTGTCCTTCCAAGTGGCAGACCGTATTTTTGTAGTTTCAGTTCAAGTCTGCCAATTTGCATTAGCATATTATCCGCCTGGTTACCAAGAAAATGTGCCTGAAGAAAAAATCAGCGCGTGTTCATGGTCATTAGGCTCGATCGTGAGCATGAATCAGCAGTTCTGAACCACACAGCTGGGGAAGGAACAGGCCCGCGAGCCAGCCTAGCACGCAGGAAAGCTCTTCACTGCCTGGGCGGGCGGGCTTTGCCAAAGCCGTGGTGTGTCGCATCTGCTCCTGACTGTGTCCCAGAGGGGCTGGCTGGGACACACCTGGTGCAGAGCTCCTCATGCCCGGGGGGTCTGCATTTTCCTGACTCCTTTGCCGAATACTGACCAACTATAAGGACACAAAATGCATTTGACAGCAGTTGTGTGGGAATCTTTGTATTTGAAAGAAGCAAATGAAGGCAAAAAAAGGTGGAAATCTATTTACTCTGATTTGCTTTGCACATTTGATATCATTATGTAGTGGAAAGCAATACTAGTAGTATGGCTGATTTGTGCCAAGCACAGTAAATGCCCAAGATATGTGAAATGATTTTAAACTCCCATAATGCCAGCAGTAATATAGGTTATAGATTATTTATTCCCTCACGGAATGCCCTTGAAATCTTCATTTATTAAATGGGGAAACCAAGGGCCAGGCAGGTCAAGTGACTTAACCCAGAATGAGGAGTCACTTGATAGAAAGCCAGGACCAGAAACTCATGATTTTTCAGAGCTTTCTCATCCTACCCCAGTAACAAGGCTACCGGTCAAAAACTCTATTGGCTACCTGTCAGCACTTTGGGGTAAGGCTGCTGCAGTTTGGCATCTCCTGGAGAGACTGTGACCAGGGGCACAAGATCATGTGACCCCATCATCAGTCATGAACCTCTTAAGGAGCTTTTATTTCATCAGGCTGTTTTCTCAGGAGTCAGAAAGTTGAGAGCAACCACCTCTAGGAGTAGCATCTAAAGGAGGTGGGAAGGGCTGGAGCAGAACAACTAATAATATCAACCTCATAGGGTTAGAGTGAGGGCAGAATGCCAGCTTGTGTATGAAAGCCCTTTAGGAATATAGAATGCTATGCAAATGTCAGCGGTCTTTCCTAAATAGGGGATGAAGAGGTTAGCATGGTCTTGGCGGTCTACCCTGCCCTGATGGGATACTATATTGGTCCAGACGTGAGAGAATTCTCAGCTTGAAGGTTAATTTAAACACACCTAATGTGTGTGCATGGTCTTCACACAATCTGTAGAACTATAGCAAATTCTTTCACTTATGTGATGGTTAATGAAAAAAATCAGAAAATCTTGGATACTGTCCACATAATCTTAGGTCACACAGCTGTTCTAGCTCTTCTTTTCTTATTTATTTATAAAGCATAACACTTGTATTGGAGCACATTACAAGTTGTAAAAATGTGAAACTAAAAATGATGTGATGAGCCGACCTTCTAAATTTCAAAAGATAGCTTATTTAATACAGTTTAAGGTCTGATAATAATCATAAGAAATAATTCCATTCTGCTTTAATTTATTAAAAAGTCAAGGTTTTCAAATGAAGAATATGATCCTTCCAGAAGAAAGGAAAAAAGCAGAAAAGGGACTTAGCATTTTGCTATGCAATTCCTTAGGGAGGACATACATTTTGCCTGAAGAGACAAACATTTAAATCAAACTGTTATGCTTATCTTCAGAATAGGTACCTTGGTGAGGAGGATGAGAACAAGGTGGTCTAGATTTTATCTTTGAAGAATAATTCGCTCTTGAAAAGGAATGTAACCTCCAGTTAGGAAACATTAGAGAGAATTTAAATGTTGAAAAGGAAAGTGTGATTAAGCACCAATCATGATGTGTGCCTTATGTCTCACAATTCCATGGCCTGAATTCAGCATCTCCTCTTGGAAGTCCGTCTTGTGTCCTTTTCCTCAGCTGGAGCCGAGTACGTGGGAAGAGTTGAGTAGGAAGACGTGTGTCAACCCACTGTGACATGGAGACATAGGAAGCCCGGTTATGAACAATCCAATGGTAAGACAGACTTGGAGACGAAGTCTCAGAAATAAGTACTCATTGTTGAGGGGAGTTCTTGCAATGTTCCTCTTATTAACAGAGGTGGCTGTCCATACAGCACTCCACACCATCTTTTTCTTTGTTTTCTGGATCGTTGGAAAAATACAATATTCTAATCTGACTTGTTTAAATGTTTCTTTTGGTTTTTCAGTGGAGGGAGGAATAATAAAGGGTAGGAAAGAAAAAAAAAGTAGTCAATAATTTAGAAAGAATGTAAAGGCTGGAAATAGTCTTTGTGGAAAGAACATCATATGATGTGTTTACAAGAAGGTAAATCTTGTTGCAAGAAAAATGAGAAACAAATCAATATGAGGTAAAGGAGGTGCCAAATCATAGGAAAGAGGAGCCAGGGTCATATTTTTGGACTTGTCAGAAAAAACAACAACTCATTATTGTACTGTCTGTGCCAAAGTCTTAAGAGTCAGTAGAGTTATTTATGTTTGCTCCTCAGAGCATTGCAACTATTTGATCTCGATATTCATCTCTCCCTACAGACAGGCATTGTTTTTACTTCTAAAATAATTATTGTATATAATGCACAGATTATATTATAACTGGGCATGCTTTCCTATAAGTAACTGGCTTTTTGGTTTCTCCAATCTTGTTTAAAACATTTATTTCCCTAGCCTGGATGAATTTTTCCCGAATATTTGGAGACCACACATGCAACACCACAGTGCACAGTGAACTCAGTGTCAATGCACTGACTGCCAGGACAACCAAGAGTTAAAAGAAACCGCACAGAAAGGGCTAACGTAGGAGCAAACCTCCAACTTGCTTCCCTTGAGAAGTGCACTGCAGATAAATGGATGGTATTCTTCTTTACAAGTATAAATGCATAAGGTGCTTCATCACCCAGTTGCTTTGTACTTTAGCAGGTCTGCACCCGAAGATAGCTCTAAATGTACATGAATGACTCAAGCTCTATAAGCCAGAGAGGATGACAGGACAGAGGGCAATCACTCACTGTCTTAGACAGTTGATACCAAGAGGTTGGAAGTAAAAATTGAGAGAAATTATCTATATCCAGAACTTGATTGTAAAAGAACATTAGTAAAAAAAGAAACACTGAAAATTGAGAGTGTACATGTTTAAGAGAAAACCATCTTGGCGGAAATGGGGTCATAAAGGGTAAATGAGAACAGTCTTTTTTTACATTTATTGGCGTTGCTATATTTGTTTTTATTGCAGATTGTCCCAAAGGAGCTAAACTATTTATCTTAACATCAAATGTTAAACAGTTAATAACCATGCCCTCTTGTGCATAGACAGACTAAGGTTACTCACACTGAGTCAGACTACTCTGCAGGAGACTGTATCTTCCAAATATCCTTCTTAGCTTCTTAAAGGAAATTTCTGTAAAAAAGCAATGAAGTTACTTCTCAGAATCCCAAATTATATAATGAGGTTTGCATTCTGTACTATTTATTCAAGAAATTCGCCCTGCCCAGGTGGCTCAGTTGGGTCAGCACTGTCCCGTACATCAAAAGGTGTGGTTCAACTCCCAGTCAGGACATGTACCTAGGCTGCAGGCTCCACCTCTGGTCAGGGTGCATATGAGAGGCAACCCAACAAAGTTTCTCTCTTACTTCGACATTTCTCTCTCTGTCTCTCCCTTCCTTGCTCTTTCTCTAAAAGTTAATAAGCATCTCCTTCAGTGAAGATTAAGTAAAGAGATAAATAAATAAAGTGAGTTTAGAAAATAAAAATTTTACCTCCTCTTGTGTGTTGAAAGGTTTCTAGTCTCTTGGACTCAGGACCCTCCAAGAAAATACTACATTTTTAGAGATTTTTTTTTAACCAACAGGCTCTTCTCTACAGACCTTGAAAACATAGTTGGCTGGAGTGATTTTTTTTTAGTTGAAACTATATTTGTCATTTAAGTGTGATTAGTTTTTAGCTATGTATTAAGAATGACCATGGGGTCACCTCTTCCCTAGGGGCCCTCAGCCGTCTGACCTAGACATCTGGTGACCCTCCCAAAGTTAGGCTGATTGTTCTCTGAATGACTGCTTATACCAGACACACTTGGAATGCACCTCCCCAACCTCAGGAGCAAGGGAACCCAGTGTCCTGATTCTAGGACAGCCTCAGGCAGTAGGGCACACGGCACTGCTCAGTTCCTCTCTGCTCTCCAGATGAAAGGGAACTCTGCTTCTCTCAAGGACCCATGAGTGTCCAAAGTATCCCACTCTCCTTTCTCAAATGTCAACATCAGGATCTTCCAGGCAGAGGCGTGGAACTTGAACACTTTCGTCTTTGGCTGGGGAACTTCTCTTTCAGGAGGTGCACAGGTGGCATTAGTGTTTACTTGTGTCTTATCCATTCCTTTTCGAAGCTAAGTCTCTGTGAAGGGCCAATTGCTTAGGACAAATAAAAGCTGTTCTAGCTCTATTTACTGAAACAGGTCGAAGCTGTTAATGAAACTAATAGATAAGGAAACGGTACAACTTTCTACAGAGAAAATAGCTCTGCTGCTTATAGAAACTTGAATACTCCATCTACTTTTAGGCATCAAAAAGGTTCTATTTCATCTTTCCTTAGTCCCCAGACCCTCCTGTTTACTCTCTGAAGTATATGTTGATTGGATGAAAAGTGAACTTTAAAAAATTGTGTTTTTCCATTGCCTTTTTTTTTGTCTGATTGAGGACAATTACCTCATGTTTGATTCACTCAGTTTATCTTTCAGTGTGGGCTTCCATCCATATCCGTTGTCGTGAAATCTCCCAAGGTTATCAGCGGAGCCCAGCTTTAGAAGATGCTTCCTTGACTTAATAAAAAGGAGGAAAACAATCTGTGCTTAGGTATTTAATTCTTTTTTTCACAGTGTACTTCTTTCAAAGATTTTGAAGTGGAGATAGGAGACTTGCAAAATAATTATTAAATCTGTAAATGTTCTTGGCCATGGGAAATAAAATTACAGGAAAAATACACATGGAACACGAAGGGAGAGGACAGAGGAGGTGTAATGGGAAGAGACTAAAGGATGGTGTTCCTGAGTCTCCATCCGTCCCTGTATTCACCAAGCCACCCTGAGTAATCACAGCATCTAAGGAAAATGAGTGGGCTTACTGTGCAAACACAACTTTATGACAATGCCCAACTTTCCTTCCAGGTATATGGCTGCCTTAAAGCCCATACTATGTAGAAATTCTTTACCTCTTTTCTTATGTTGTTATCAAGTCATGATAAATATTGCTCAAGCATTTATACATGGATACTATTAGCAATGATCATAGTAACAATTGCACTGGCTAAGCACGTACTTAGGTACTTACTGTAAGTGCATTTAAGTACTTACTATAGGCCAAGTTTTGTTAAGGACTTTGTGCATTATCTCACTTGTTTTTCACAGCAGCTCTTGCGTGGAGTAGATACGATTATTTTTCCCTTCGAAATGGTTGAGAAATGGAATCTCAGATTAAATAACTTGCTCCAGGCGCCATGGTGAGGGGCAGAGCTAAGCGTAGCTGAAGGAAAAGCCCGAGTCCCTACCCACCGTGCCATAGTACCAAACGGTAAGGAATATTTGACTTCTTAGGAGTCTGTACACACATCAGTTGGATGGCTGCCAAGAAACAAAATATGAAAATAGCTTGGCTCGTGCAGGGCGGAAAAATGTTCATTCCATTTTCTAGGATGTAGGCTGGTGACAGAAAGGAGACCCTGGAGAACAGAAGCACTTGGTTTCCAATGAAATATCTGCATTAAATATTCAGCTTTCCCGTGGCTTTGTGAGCACACTAGCAGAGGAATGGACAAGCTGGCGAGAGCTCAGGCTGGGCACAAACAAATCTCTATCTTGGCCCTTTGAAAGGCCTAGTACATTATCAACTGGTGGGGTCCAGAAAGGGGCCCAGGAGCACACAGTTGCTGGGGACCATTGCCGGTTTAAGCGTGATGTCAATCAGACCTGGGCTCTGGGTTGGTGGAAACTGATTTGGGTTAGTCTCATACAGCTTTCAAGGCGAGCTGAATTCTGGCCCTGGGAGCTCAGCACCTTTGCTGTTGTTTGCAGAGTAGCTGTGTTTATTTGTCCTGTGTCATCTGGGCAAGCGCCAAGGTCCAGGCCTCTGGCTGGAGAAACACAGGGAGTCGGAGGGAAATTACCAAAAGGCTGGCCCCAGCAAATGGTTTCTGCCAGCAGATCCTTAATCATCCCAAACCTAAAGAGGACAGGAAGAGCCAAATACACTTTGCAACTGGAGTTCTTTGGGTATTCAGTCTCTTTGTAATACACTGTTAATGTGATTAAAACGGAGCCATTTAGACTTAAATGGTTGTTGGAATAAATTAGAGACATCAAAATTGGCAGAGTTTAGGTTTTGAAGAACTCCATTCTGTCAGCTCTCCCTGAAATTTAATCACTCCAATATCAAGCAATTTTTTTTCACCACGTGAAGTTTGGCAGTGAGCAACATCAACAGGGTCACCGCTCTAAAGACCAATCTGCTGCATTTTGGCAGAGAAACAGGAGTTTCTCATGTGGAAGCAGGCTTCTTTCAAAGGATAAAGCGAAAGCAGCTGCTCACTCTTTAAATCATTGAAGAGGGAGTGAAAACATGTGTGTGCATGCATGCACATGTGTGTGCATTCCATAAATACATGTAAACAGCATCTAAAGCCAGTTTGGTGGCACAGGGTTTTTTTTTTATGTGACCTGCCATCTTTTATACATTTTATAGCAGTTTTTCGAAAACAAGAAGCAGCAAAAATTCAAACAGAAAAATGACCTTAAACGTCCATGCGATACACACACACAGAGGGAAGAAAGAGAGAAAGCACACAGAGTGTGGATGTGGGAGATGCCCTGTGCTTCCATGCGCACACACACACACGTGTGCATGCTGACGCATCAGTTGTCTGGAAGGTGAGCAGAAAGCAACTTGAAAGAGTGGGGTTAGCCCTGTCTTGAGGCTCTGACATGTCTTAGGTAGTCCTGAGTAGCTCAGAGCAAAATCTTTGAAAGAGGCGACCTTGAATGTTTCTTTGATAATATTTATACCTCAGACCTTTGGGTTTTTATTGGTTTTCCTGTATGTCCTCAGACTCCTGAAATCAACTAGGGAAAGGGCTGGAAAATAGAGCATTGGCTGGTTGGCCTAGAAATGAGCAAGTCTCTGGACCAGCCATTTTCCAAAGAACACATCTCCTGTTTGTCCCAATGCACGCACGCACACACACACACATATACATGGGTTATCCACTGTTCTCTGCGTGTGTGTCTACCAGGTAGGTAGGAGATAGCATTCGTTTTCAGAATATTTTAAAGATTTCCCTGCAGGTTACCCAAACAATGGCTGCTGGGGGTGGAATCATAAATGGCCTCAATTCAAATTGTCTTTTGAATGATGTCCTGGCTGGCCATGGAAATGAGCTTTTCCCCACATGCCTGGGGCAGTACTAAAAAAGAATCAGGCAGTGACCTTAATGAAAATCCGGTTTGGGGGCTAGGAGAAATTTAATACAGTGCCCTTTCTTCAAGGTCCTGCCTCTATCCTCAAGAAGGTTATAGCAAATAATATCTAGGGGTGGAACGCACCAGATATAAAATATCCTCTGGGAAGAGAGCTGTAACGTACACTCCTGCCTCTGCTAGGGAGGAAAACAGAGTGTTAGTTCCTGTGGTGTATCGATACTGGGTTTTGCCGTGGTCAGACAAAAGACAGGGTGAGCTACGGTCTGGGGCCAGGTTCTCCCCATTTTAGGACTCCATTCTGTCTAGTTCATGATTTTGGCTATTCAGGATTCTTATCTGTTAAATGAGGATGAATGTATCATCCACCATAGCACTGCAGTTGAGAGGAACAGAGAAGATTCTTAGACGTCAAAGAATTTTGGAAGGAATGCAGTGCTTTATAAATCTAAGCCATGATGTTAGGGATTTACACAGAGGGAAAAATAAAGCACACAAACAGAAAGTGCAGAGCCTTCTTGTCGTAAGAAAGAGGCCACATGAGGAAGATGCTCCTGAAGAGGCAGGCGGGCCTGGTGCCCCTGCTGAAGGCGTGCGGCGAGAGAGAGGCTCCCAGGTCCCTACTTGGCCTGAGTACCTTCAAGGTCAATTTGAGTTGGATGCCCGGTTTCTTGATGTGTTTTGATGGCATCGCTTGTGAGAAACTTGTATTTCCCTCATCGATTATCGGATATGGTTTTCTGTGGGGTCTGAGTTCCTGACCTTTCCCCACTCTTAGTGCTAATGTGAGAAAAACAAAATTACTTCAGCATGATGCGAAGCCCTGGTTGATTCTCCAGCTGACTCCAATTGTGAGCCTGACCTCAAAATCCAAAAGGCAGTCTGTCATCCGTGGTGAATCCTAACGAGAGCAGAGGACAATGGGAGAACTTCGAGTAAAGCAGGCCTGACTTTCATTCCCATGAGGCCGTAGTGACAAGTGAAGAGGGTTACTCCCAGACCTCAGATACCAACGGGAACAAGATTCTTCCTGGGGGAAGGTGAACCTTAATGTTCTTTCTAGGAAGTTACCAGATTTTCAAATGACTAGTCTGAAAACAGTCTAGACAGCAGTGTTTCCATATACAGCCTATCTCATTACCCTTCTGTTTGTTCTCTCTCTCTGTGGTCTTGTACTTCCTCCTCGCCTGCTGTGTGTAGATTCCTGGGCTCCATGGCAGTTCTGTATTTCCATTCTTTGGCATAAACAGCAGAAGGTAAGGAGGGAAGAGGATGAAAGTAATGATTCCTTCTCCATACTCACCAACACAGTGCCTGTCCCAATGGCGCCAAGAGGCCCAAATAAACGACAATTTTGTCAAAAATGTAACTGAATTGTTTAAAAAATATGAACAACCTAGGTAAATTATAAAACTGAAGACAAATAAATATGTATGTATGTATATATATATATACACACATTCTATGATTATGAATCCATCAAAAACTAAATAAAAGGTGAGGAAGACAATGAGCGCCACCTCGTGGAGACACCTAGCATTACATCTCCCACGTTGTCTCTACTTCCAACTCTTTTTAACGCCAAACCAATATTCCCCAGAGTAAACGTTTTCTTCCTACATTTCCAAGTTGTGCATCCAAATTGAAATGTGTTCACTGCGTAAGCAATGTCATGGGTCAGTGTGCCAGGGTACAGCTTAGGGAGTGAGCAGTGCTCCTGGGGGTGGGTGCTGGTGAGTCAGTAGAAAATACTTGCACCACTGACCCCAGCTCAGGCAAAATTCTCAAAATGACACTTGTGATACATTCTAGGACCCGCAGGGTCTGATCGATGGTGCTGCCTGTGACCAGGTGGTGATGTGCAGGCACAATTCCTCCCAATGCAGTCGTAGCTCTTATTTATACTCTGTCCATGCTCGGAAGCCCAGCTAATCGTAAGGCAAACATTTTTACTTCCTCTCAATAAACTGGCATCACAGTCTAGTAGCCTATCCACATGGATGGTCCTAGAAGCAGTAGTAATGCTTGGTTGGGTCGGTTGCCTGACATACAAGGGGAAGTGCTTATTTCTAATCTGTTGAACCCAGACATGGAGAAGAAAGTGAACTCTTTTCCAGTGGAAATGGTTATCAGTTCCAGGGGTTGAGGTTCGCATATGGGAGTTGAAGGGGGTGAGAATCTATAAGGAACAGGGTTTCAGCTAAATGTGACATGAACATAATGAACTAACAGAAGTGCATCACTCAGCAAAGGGGGAAGGAAGTATTTTTGTGGGGAATGGACCAGGGTAGCCATATCAGGGTTTTTGACAGTGAAGGGGAAAGGAACTCTAACAGTAGGAGTAGCTTTTGTGTGTCTTTTCATTCACTCACTCAGTGAACGTTACGGGGTAATAAGTTATGAGCACCCAGTCTGCCCTACAGACAATGCAAGAGAAGGAACAGAGGAACAGACAAGCATTTGCACGACTCCCTGACCTCCAAGGACTTGCATTCTAGCAGAAAATACAGACAATACATAAGGAAAATATACGCTTTGTTAGAGGCTGATGAGGAAGAGGCAAAGAAAGCAGGGAAAGGAAAGAGGGAACATCGAGGAGGAGAAGGTTGCAGCTTTACATGAAGTCTCAAGAAAGGCTGCATTGAGAATGTGTCATTTGAGTCAAAACTTGAAGGAGGAGAGAGCAGGCTTTGCAACTAGGGACAGAAGGAGCAGCGGAGCAACAACCCTGAGGCCGACCTGCACCTGGCAAGTCAAACCAGGTTTCCGAGCACCTGGCGCTGGGTTAGGTGCTTTTCCACATTTTGTCTCCACAAGACCATGAAGCAGAATCTGATATAAATCTCATTTTAAAGATGAGAAAACCAGCACAGCAGGAGGTCGCCCAATGTGTCCAAACTGTAGGTGGTGGGCTTGGGCTAGGACCCAGCCGAGCCCTGAACTTGGTGTTTGTGCCCACCAAGCCCCGTCCTGATCTTGGCATCTCTCTTGGTGATCAGAGAGGAGTGGTTGTGGTGCCTCAAAAGAAAGTCTGTTGTTATGGAAAGAGCCTGGAAATATCCAAGGATATAGATTTTTTATTTTGCAGAAACCAACTGGTACTTTTCCTACAGACATGTTTCTTTCATAAGTTCAGGTATAGAATTTCAGTGCCTAAGTACATCTGATTTTTCACATGTTGTATTTGGATTAGATCTTATAAACAATATTAAATGTGGTAACAGCATATGGACCCTTCAATTCCCAACCCAGTGGTGGGTTCATGCAGAGTCCTTGATGGGAAGCAATAGGGACAATGAAGTAACCATGCCTGCCATTCTGCAGAAGGACTGACCCTTGCCCCACCACGCCAGCTGGTCTGGGTATTGGATGTATGTTCAATGCGAAGAAGAAACAAATACCAGCCCAACGGCACCTGCTCAGAGCAGAGATTCCACAGAGTAGCGAGGGCCTCCATACTCCCTTCACGCCTCTGTGGCCGTTCCCACACGGCTTACATTACAAGCCCTTTGGCATCAGAGACAGACAGCATGACCACTGCCATCAAGCTCTGCCTGCAGCTGTCCTGTCTCCTAGGATGGGTTTCCTTTCCCCAGGCCTGCGGGCCATATACAGAGGGTAATGGCTGAAGTAGACCATTCATTTCCTATTCATGCTGTCCAGTAAAGACTGCAGGAGACACACCCTCTGTTCCAGGGCAGGGCAGGGCCAAGGTCAGCTTTCTGTGGTGAGTGGGACCAACACAGATTGGAACTGCTTAAACATGGATGCAGTCATGTTTACATGTTTTGGGTTTTTTCCCCACTATCCTGTACTCACCATCAAATACTGTTCTCACTCGCTGGTATTGTCACCTGGCCGGTCATCAGTGGTATCAATGAACTCGCCTGCTAACGAAGTTACAAGCAAAAATCACAGGTGAGAATCAATTCTGGGCCAGAGTCTCTCTGAGATGTAATGACCTTCTTGAGATCCCATTTTAATATTTAAAACAGCAATTGAATGTGGTTTTTGGGAACCTAGTTTAGATTTCTCATGCTTTACATTTTCTTCTCTTATTTTCAAAAATAAAGAATGGTTATAACTTTTGAAGTTAGTCCATTGTCTGCTAAAAACTGTTAAGTTGTCCTAAGGAATCTGGTTTCACCTCAAAGCGAGGTTGAGAAATCACATTTAATGTTTCTGTTATAAAAGGTGATACATGTTATATATATACCTGTCCTTTCCTAGCTTCTCTTTGCCTTTTTTCCCTTGTGCTTCTCATCTAATTGGTTCCTTTCCATCTCTCATAAAAGAATCTTTCATTATTTAAAGAATAGGTACCCATTTAAAGGCTCATCCAGAATTTTAGCACAGAAGATTCTACCATAAGTATACTTTCAACCAAATGAGACCTGAGTTGCTTTAGAGATGAGGCTTCAGAGGGGTTATTGGTGGCCCCTCCCCAAACTGAAGTAGCTTCTTTTGCTTCCCTTTCCGGATGGCATGCTGTTCTGCTCCACTCCTCAGCACCTGCTCTTCTCTGGTCTTTCTTTCCTTCCTCTCCCCAGATTTCCAGGTAGTAGTACTAAGACCAGCTACTATGACTTGAGCATGTTTACCAAACACATTCTATTATTAATCCTTATAAAAAACCCTGCACAGAAGGAAAGAAATGCTGAGATTGAGAGATCTGTCCAATTCACACGACCGTCTAATGGCAGAGTGAGGAATCACACTCGGATCGGGACGACTCTGAAGGCCGTCATTCTTCCACACTGTGCGACCGCTCTGTGTCCTAGAGCCACCTACGTTTTGTCATGATCACATTCAAACCGTGAAAGGGTAGATTCCACAGCCAAACCTTCAGACCCTGGAGAACACAGGTAAAGACAGGTCCCCGATGCAGTCTTTCTGCCCTAAATTGTGTCAGTTCAACTAGCATTTATGATCATGTACGTTCAACTAGCACGTGTCATCTGCCAAGTTCAGTGTGAGGCTCTGGGCATGATGACATGATTGTCTTAAACCACACTTCCCTTTTCTTGTCCTTAATAACCTACCGTCTTCTCTGGAAAGTTCAAGTTGTGGAGCAATGTCTTCAGGACCTGGTTTTTCTATGTTACATTAAAAATAATTCCCACCCCGCCTCAGCAAAATCGTATGATATTAAGTTATGAGGGATGTTTAAAGCTTTCATTCCAAATGAAATAAGTTTTCACTTCATTTCATTGTGGACTGCATTTTTGAAATCTGCTTTTGGTTCCTTTACTATTTAGATAAGAAACTGTAAACATCTGACAAACAGCATTTAGCATCCCTGGTATTTAGAGTATACGGAATTTTAAAAAATGAAGGAGTCTGAAATTTTTCACCAAATAAACCAGTAAAAGCCTGCAAAGGGTCACAAAAAAGACACCATATCTCTAATTTGGCAAAACTGTTCCCTTTTCCATGAACACTGAGGCAGTTACTAAGGCAGTTTTCTTGTCTTTCAACTTTTTAATTATTTTTAAGTGAAAGGAGACACACCCAGTTTCTTCATCTCTTCCCTGTGTGACTTTTAGACTCTATCTTTTCCGAGACTCCCCTGGGTATGGTTCACTTGTATATTATTCTTCTCAAAATGTCGTGTTCAGAGTTAAAGATAGTGTTTCAACTCGGGAGCCATGAGATGAGAGTTCATGATGTTGTTTATCTGAAAACCAGTTTTTATGCTGCCTTGGATGGTGTCTATCCGTTTAGCAGTTTTCTCATGAAACTGGTTTATATTGAGCTAATCCATGCCGATCTTTTCCTCACAGATTCCTTTAAAACTAGTCCTTCTCCATCCTTAAAATTAAAATTCATCAAATTCAATGAAAAAGACATACATTTAAAAATTCTCTAAAATAGAAATTTCTACTTCTGCAGATGAAATTTTATCTTGTTAATATCAGTGTGTCATCTTAGCCTCTTGAGATGTTTTGAGTCTGGGTGGTGTGGGGGAAGATAATGATACCAAAAATACAAGATTAGTCACGTGATACAAATGGTTGAGGTTAAAAGACCACTACATAGGGGCTCATCCTACAATTCCATTTCTTTCATGTGCTTGAAATTTTCCAAAACACAAGGTAGAAGTAAAATTGCCCATGCATTATCTTCTTGTTCACACTTATCCTTCACCTTCTTATCTAACGGTATAGCAGAAAATTTGCCCAGAGTTCTGCTAACATCAAACAAAACACATTTTGTCTAAAACATTCCTCTCAGATAATTGTCAGGTAAATTGTCAGAATTTATTAGGAATTGTAATTACGCATTACAAATTAAACAAAAAGAAACCTAGAAAATATCAGAATCTTGGTTAGTTTTTTTTTCCAATTTTGACCATTACTTTGCTACAATATAACAATACTGTCTTATTAATTTATGACTACCACTGCATTAAATCTTGTCACTTTTGTATGTTTGGTACTTTAGTTATTAGCAGAGCTGAGTTAAAGGGCAGGCAGCCTGGGGCATCCATCTATGAGCACAGCTAATGTCACTGGGTGCAAAGACATCAGTAGGACTAGAAGTAGAAGAAATCAAATTCACCAGAATTCCTCTAGGGAAAGGAATGGAAAGAATTACTTTGACAAGACTCTGAGAGCAAGAGTAGACCCTTCCAAGACTCACGCTCAGGTTACAAAATGGAATTTCCAACCTGATTCTGAGGACCGTAAGTTGGCCAAGGGCAAGGTATATGGCTGCCGAGTGATGGTTAAAAGTCTGGGATCTGGACGGAATTCCTCAGCACAGTTCAGCACAGCTAGGAGCACCCCTCCTGCCTTGGCTTCACCCCCGGAACATACAACCTCTCTCCTTAACACATGTTGAACACATATTTTTAAACCATCATTTTTGAAGGGCCAACAAATTACTAGGTGAGCCCTGAGAACTTCATTTGCAAAAATTAAAGTTATAACCAGATTATTTGAAAAGTGAAAGGATATTTTGCTATCACTTTCCTAAAGATTTATCTCTCAAGATGATTTTGCTTAATTTTGCTTTCGAATGTTTTGTGAACAGAGTCAGACTGCCTTAACCATTTAAAGTTCAAAGACTCGGTGGCAGGGCTGCGGTGCAGAATGTATATCTAAGAAGTGAAATGCCCAGGCTGAGCTGCAGCTTACGTACACTACCGAGCACCCCCAGGGCAAAGAGAGACTATGCCTAGGAGGACTTTCCAACCCCATGATGCCAAAGTAGCCACAAGGACCACTCCCACAGCTTTCCATGATCCCTGTAGACACAGCTGCTGCCATACAGAGAACATCAGATTCAGCTAACCAGCTGCAGGTTAAGAGAAGGGCAGAAATAGTCACGGCAATGGTTAGTAAAGTTTAATGCCATTTTCTTCTTTCTATTTTTACCTTCCAGAAGGCAGAAAGGTGAAAGACAAGGTCTTGATGGACCTCCACATCTTTTTCATCAGGTTGTGGAAAATTAGAGACTCCTCTTGTTAAGTAGGAAAAGTAAGCATTCAATAGTTAAGAAGGCAAGGGAATCTGAAGAGATAAGAGCCTTGTCTGTACTGCTTGCATTTGGACCATCCCAAATCCTCTGATCTCTTCCCAGAGAGTCTGTCATTTGTGGGATGTTGTTTTAAACAGAGGGAGGACAGAGACAACCATACTGACAAAGAACCAGTATCTTTTCAAAAGAATGCTAAAACAGAATAAATGAAGATGGGCTGCTTTGTAATTTTATGCGGTGCTTCAACAACGCGCTATATTTCCCCACCTGGATTGATCCTCTGGGAGCTGAACTTGAAAACATTTACGCCATTGTGGACATTATTGTAAGATTCCGCCCTTTGCTGTTTGCGCTGCTGCTCTGTGATCTATGTTGTTTTATACCCAATAGGTTCATAGTACTCGTATGAAGAAAAGCTCCGAGCTTAGTTAACTCCAGGAGGGAATGCAGAGAGGCTAAGCTTTTTCTGATGGAAGCACTCATTTAACATCCCTCTGGGTTCAGAATTATTTCAGGCTGGACAGTTAAAAAAATACTGTCTCGCCTATATTCAACATTTTCACTCCCTTTTATGTCTCTTCTCTTGGGGAAATCTTACCCGACATCTCCAATCTCCTAGGAAGTACTATCAACATAGGTCATGATTAACTCCTTTCATTGCTCCCTGACAGCATCCCCTCCCCATTTACTGAGCACAGATGTAATAAATGACTTCTACCCTTTTTACTTTGGTGACTGTCCCAATGGTGAGCTCTTCTTCCTCTGTCCTGTGCTGTCCCTCCTATTACTACTCAACCTTTCCCTTCTCCCCAAGTTCACTTGGATGCACGTTCTTATCCTATATCCACAACTCCTATGCCCCCAGCCTCTTTAAGGAATATTCCCAACACATTCTTGCCTTAGCTGATGCTCAACTCACCCTGAAGGCACTGTTTTCCCCAAGTGGAGGTGGCCCAATTCTCCACCTGCAGGAAATTGGGCAGCACACTCCTCATCCTTAAGTCTGCTTCCACGCCACGAGTCGTCCTCTCTATCCTGTAAAAATCCTTACTCTTTTGAGACTTGGTACATCCAATTAACTCACCACCTCTCCACATCTCACTTCTTTACCAGATCCCTGGTTCTTCCCTTCATTCTTACCTGGCTTACAGCCTCGTTCTCTTCCAGAAGCCTCATCCCCATCATGAATTACTCTCCCCTTTACATGGGTCACCCACACAACATTCTGATCTCTTGAATTTTTGATCTCCTCAAATCCAATGACCTTCCCCTCTCTCCACTTCAGCTCCTAATTCTCACGACCCCATGCGCACCAAGACCCTTCTCCAATCACACTGTTTTATACTTTCAACCATCTCAACCCATGAGGTCCACACCTTCTGTTCTTCAGCCTCATCAAGATCTTGAGTCCTTCCACTATTCCTCTTTCTGTCCATCAGCCTCTTCCCATCTTTACTGCTTTTCTCATCCAACTTAGACCCCATTGTGCATCACTTCAGTCACTTTGGTTTGATGTTCCTGTCTGCCTGTCCTTTTATTTCACCTGCCCAGCTAAAGTCCAACCTTGGATCAATCTAGTTATAGGGCTTAGTTGTCGCCTCTTGCAACTGATGTTTCTGGTGAATGTTGCACAGCCAAGTGTATTCATGTCACTCAAATCTTATGGCCAATAACCCTATTCTTGTCTTTTCAGTATTTGGCCTAAATGTCGACTCTCTTACCTCTGACTTCGTGATAGGACATCGCTGCTTCTAATGAGCATTTTGGGAGGGTTGATATGAGTCCATCCAGTATGACTGTCAGTTCCTTTCACCCTTCATGAGATGGGTCCCATTTAGACTTTCTCTCATAAAGGGTGGAAGCAACGGACAAGCCTGTCATACAGACTGGTAAGCAGGGAAGGCTTTTCTGAGTCACCTCGCCAGAAAAAGGAAGTTTGGGTGATACATAACCACAGACTTGAAAGCATATTTTTGCTTAAGCAAAAAGTTTTGGAAGAGGAACACCATCCTATTTAATAGTTTTATTTCCTTTTGCAACAGAAAATATATTTGAATAAGCATTGATCAATTTAATTAAAAAATTGGAGTTTGTAACAATATGTGGTACCCATCAGAAAGCAGTGGGACCAGCAGCATTTCTCATTTAAACAAAACATAGCATCCTTATTTTAATGCTGCAGTTTTTAAACAATGTGGGCTGTCTTAAATTAGAACTGAGTCTCTCATAAAATAGCCATAAGACATCATTATCTACCTCTAAACTCTTGTACGCCAAATCACTTGCTTCGCTTCCAGAGTTATTTCTCTAAAACACAGACCAGTTTGAGGAATTCTCCTCCTCAAAAACATTAAGTGACCTCCCACTGCCTTGGGAGTAAATTTCTAGCAGTGTTCCAAGTTCCCCATGATGTAGCATCTTTCTGTTTCTCTTGGCTTATCAACCAGAGTGCCAATAAATTAATCACTAACTTCCTTCCAAAGCTTTGCTCAGTCTGTTCCTGCAGCTTGTTTTGCCCTTCCCTGCAGCCCCGCACTTGAAGATCCTTTACTCCTCATTCTATTGCACCTTCTCCCTGAATCCCCTATTAGGATGCCAACCTGAAGTGTGCTGTTCCTTTGTGGAACTCATCAAGCTCGGTTGCACTCAGCTAATACAGAGGGCTTTGGGTAGTAGCCATTTGTATTTCTCATCTGATCTCCACTGCATTGCGATTAGATTACTTAGTACTGTCTTGATCCCCTACAGCAGTGATTCTCAAACTTTAGCAAGCATCCGAATCACGTGGTGGGCTTGTGAAAGCACAGGTTGCTGGGACCCAGAGTTTCTGATTCAGTAGTTCTGGGGAGGGACCCAAGAACCTACATTTCTAAACAGTTCCCACATGGTACCAATGCTGCTGATCAAGAAACCCTCTGCCGTAGGTTTAGCACAACAACTTAAACGTAGTAGGCTCAACAAATACTGGATAATTAGGTAGGTGATACAGCCATACTGAGTGATTGAACATTTAGGTGTTTTATGAAGACTTTTAGCAGTGTGTCTAAGGATATAAATACTATGGGTTTCCATTTAAGAATATGTAGGGGACGTGGAGTTTATATAATCTCTAAACATTGACAAATTTACATTTAAGTGTTGTCCAAGCAGTTCTGACAGGTATCAGGACCCTGAAGTCGGGTAACAGAGCACACGGCGAATGAAGATGTATCTGTGGGACACTGGAAGGGAAGGATACTGCAGGTTTCCCTCAGGGACTCAGGGCCCTCCCTGTGATCTCACTAGGCAACGAGGAGACGGGTGCTCAGCAGGGTCACACGCCAGGGCGCAGCAGAGTTGGCGGTCCCTCTGGGCTTTAGTGTTCCGAGTGCCTGTGGCTCCGTCTCAGAAGCAGTAACATCTTCAGTGAAACCGAATAACAGAATATTATGACTAGTAACAAAATATCAAGTTCGAGACCAGGACGGCAACTGAAAAAAAACCCCACCAATTTATTTTGAGTGAGTTGTAATGAAAAGGTGACAAATATGTGACACCAAGCACGTGCTGTGTGTCTCTCAGTGGTCCCTAGACGCTACTCATTTCACGCTTTCTAAGCTGTGACATTGGATGCTGACCTTCTCTCTTTGCCTGGTCAGATCTACGGCTCAGTGGTACTAACTTTTTTTCTTTTTTCCAAACAGGCACATGGCTTTTTTTCTTCCCTTTGGGAAAATGGGAGAGATTGAGTTGCTGCCACCCAGAGGTCAGAATAAGTCAATGAAACTGATAAAGCTACCAGAGAATGAATCTGTCCCTGGGTGTAGGGAGAAGAGTTTTATAAGAGAATTATGAGTTTTAAACATCATTTATCTGTTGTAAGAGATAACAAAAAAGAAAGATCTGATCTTCCTGTGTGACAGTCCCCTGTGTTAGTCCTGAGTCCGGACGACCTTCGGTGTGCAGGTGGTATAGAACAGAGGGCATGCAGGGTGAAGGGAGACTTTCGTCCCTGGACCGAGAGCATTAGCGTTATCCAGGAACGTGTTAGAAATACAGATTCTCGGTTTCTATGTCTACAATATACTGAATAAGAAACTCTGGAGCTGGTGTGTCGAAATCTTTATTTCGACAAGCTTTCTAGGTGATTCTAATGTAGGCGAAGGCTTAGAATCACTGCTAGTGCTCGATTATCCATAAATTAGGTGATCCTGCAAACTTTAATTTTTTTTTCAATGACTATCACTAAATCATAAGCAAGTAGTGCTTCAGGCCAAATTCTGCAGATATTCCAAAGTTGTTTTCACATGAAAGGGTCTTACTGTTTGGGAAGATTTTAGAAAATGCAAACATTTGGGGGTGCTTTGCTTGTTTTTTTCTTTAAAACTTTGTTTTGTTGTATTAAATGTACATTTGAGGACAAACATTTAAATCATAAGAGAGAAAAAGGCTTTGTTAGAGAAGTTTAGAGTTGAAAGATTACTCGGCTCTCAGGCCCAATCTTTAGTCCAGAGTTGAAAATGAGGCTTTAAGTGGTTGAATTCATGGGACCCCAGAGTTTTCTCTGCCTGTCTTCCATGAGGCACCCCACTTTGTGCATAAGAAAAAGAGGTTAAATAATGATGGTAATAATAATAAATAGTGTTTTTCATTTACCTTGGTCATCACTTATCTTACCCTGTAAAACAATACCTAGGTTTAAGTCTCCATACAGTAATTTAGAATGTCTCTTTTTCTCTTTGGATCTGTTTAGGTTTAGAGTTTTCACTCAGTTTTATAAATGTATTGAATTCATGAAGCATACCCTTTGAGACTCCTATCCTGGAAATACTCTCCTCAGCCAATACACACAGCACATCCACGCACATTGCGTGCTTCCCTATTCCAATGTGCAGAATTCCTCCCAGGAACCCCCAGGCTCCACAGAGCCCAAGCAAGAAGTTCTGCTTTAAGAATTTCTCTGTCAATACCAGTGATGAATTACACACCCTTCCAAAATTGTCCTTTGCAGGTAAAAACTTTCTTTAGGAAACTCTTTTGCCTCCCCTGGAATCCTTTGTAAATACCTGTCACCTTGTTTTTCTCTGGGCTTCACCTCTGAAGCATCTCTTCATTACAGCACCTCTGGAGCCGGTCCTCCAGTTTGCCCTCCGTAACCTTCTGTCTCCTCCTGCACAGGGAAGCCTGTCCTTCCCCATCCCACTGCTGGGGTCAATGTTATCGGAGGGCGGGGCCGGTTCCGAAGGCGGTTTTCTTGTGCCTCATTACACCAGAGGCCAGGGGACCATGCGACTCGCTGCTACGTGCTGGACATACAGATGCAGCTGAAATTTTATGCACATTTGCAAAGCATGTTTATTTTAGGATTTTGTTTAGAAATGAGTCACTTGAGTGGCTCTTTCTTGCTTGCTTTCTCCTTTGCCTCTGTCTCTCTGATAAAATTCCCAGCTAGTTGCCACAGAGAGCAGGTTAGTTTAAAATGGGTTCCAGTAAAGAAGCTCGTCCACTGAGTGCCAGGCGGCCTGTCACAACCAATTTACAGTTTGCACAATAAGGAAAGAGCTAAAGAGGCCAGTGGGAAAGCTAGAGGAGAGCACAGAGGATGCCCTGGAGCCGTGGGAACAGAGGCCCCGTGAAGTCGGTGAGTATGGAGAGGACGGTCAGAGAGCCAACAACACCTGTTCTGTAGAGCGGTGGGGCTCAGACATGGGTATCAGGAGGTCCTGGGTAAAAACGTGGAAGTCTTACTTAGGTGGAGTTGCTCTAGGATTCCTCAGCATAGGTTGACTGATTGAGCACCTAAACCGCAAATCAAGATGAAAACCATTCATCATGGGTCCAGAGGTTTGAACTGGGGTGTGTTAGGCAGCTGAATGGAGGAACTGGCCGACTGTGGGCGCGGCTGAGAGAAGCCCAGAGGTGGTGGCGCCGCTGGAGTTGGATCGGGCCAGAGACAGTGGCAGGGGGACTCAAGAGGTGAGTGAGTGGGGAGGACTCCACAAGCCCTGTCTATTTTTTTCTAATACACTTCCTATGCGAAACATTTTTTAAAGAAGAAAGTGCCACAGCTAGGAAGGTTGAGAAAAAGACCTGGTCCTATATGAAACCCTTCTGTGGAAAGCTCAGAATGACCTGGCAGATAAGGAGTCAGTAGGTAAAGAGGAATTTTAAATAAAGTTAATAGTTTGGAATACGAAAATTATTTTAAAATCTTATTGAAAGCCAGTAGATCATTTTTTGAAGGGCACCATTTGAAATGGAGCTATCATCTAGAAAAATGGCACAGGTTTCACAGGATCTTAGGTAAGTGTCAGTACCTGTGTTTGGAGTAATGAATAGCTCGTGTGCTCGTTGCTCATGACGACTACACACACACCATTTTAATCTTCATTATCCTCTGTAGACATTAGCTAATTGAGCTGCAGCCGGGCTCCTGAGCAGTGCAGTGCTGTCCTGTTATTGGGCAGGCAGAGGAATTAATGCAAGGTGAAACGCCGCGATTCTCCAAGGTCCTGTTTCTGAACATTGATCCGGCTGAACTATCAGACAAATGGCTGCCGGTGAGCAAACACAAAAGTAACGTGTTTGATTGAAAAGCCTCGCTGGTGTTTACTTACCCAAGAAGGCTCAGATGAAGTAGGAACCTGGAAACAATTAAGAGCCCCATCTGTATTTCCACTTTAATGCTCCAATTATAATGACAAAATCTTTGCTACGGGTGGAGAGCGCCAAGGAGTTCCCCAAATCCTTCCCTCTAGGGACACAGAGGCAGCCTGCCTTTCCTGAGACAGGTCCCATTCTCTTTCTACTTCAGTCCCGAGGAGACCTCCTCCAAGTCAGCATCCTCAGCCTTAGGCAAGCTTGTGCCGCCCTCTCTCTCTCCAGCAAACAACCTTTAGTTGTTCTTCTTCCAACCCCCGCGGGCATACGAGTCTCTTTTGTCACATACATTCAGGACAACGGAGGAGCTGGCTAGCTTCCTAGCTTCCTAGGACCAGTAAAACTCCACTACCCTCTTTTGGTGATCTACTTTTGTACTTTTTATTTTTTGGTTTACCAAAAAGTGGTGCCAGTTTGAGTCTTGGCTCTGATTTCTTTCTTAGCCAAAACTCAAGGGCCAAGGTCTTACATCTGGTGCTGTTAGTGTTAACACTAGCAGAGTACTTAAATAACGCTTACCCCATACCAAGTATTAAACAATTGGTAACTATTATTTCTTATTTCATAGCCATCATAATTTGATTACTAAATATATTAAAAGAAACTGAATCTTTTTATTAGGCCAACAGATTGCTTTGAAACTTATGGAAAAATACCCACAATTTGCTTTATTTTCTACTGTTAGAAAAATATGAAAGACACTGTAACCTTCCTTATTAACAAATAATGGTTTGCCTGTGGGGGCCTATAGGAATTTTGTTACCAGTGGTAAATCAGCATGTCTCCAGACTTATGGCACTTCTGCCCGTTCTTTCTTTCTTTTCTGAAATTTCCCTTCAAAAAACTACTGCCACTTTCCTACATTCCCCCCGCCCCTTTTTTCATAGTCATATCTCTGGCTAACCCTGGACTTCATCACCACAGACTTTCTGCCACTTTCTTATAGTCCATACAACTTCCAGATGCTAGAAGTGGATAAAAACAAAACAGGTCTATCCTACAAGAGATTATAATAATGATTAGAAGAGAAGGGGAGAAATAGTTCATTCTGATCCTGACAAAGGAGAAAAGATCTTCCAAAGACTATTACCTTAAATTTAGCTTAATTCTCCTTGGCTTTTCTTCTTTTTCCTCATAGGAATAATTCCCGTCTGAGTAACTTTTCTTGAAATGGTGTCAGCAAAGAAGTACAGCAGTGGTGAGACTTTTATTGACTCTGGCACAGGCCTGTCCACAGGGCAGAAAACTCTTTGAAAGCTAGGAAGCAGTCAGTGGTTGGAGAAAATAGATATTAGATCTGGGAGGGGCGGGGAGGAGGTCAAGGGTATTGACAGCCTGCAGGAAACAAAGTGGGGTCAGCTCCAAGTGGCATCTTTCAGGGCAGTGCAGACACAGCCAGGGACTTTGCCCTTCTTTATAAGTTGTGTCTGCTCTCCTGTGACAAGCTGCCAGAGTAGCCTTTTGGGGAAGCGTCTGTGTTCTCTTCCATTCCAAATCAGAATATAGACATTGATGTTGTTGTTCTCAACCTCAAAGCGGTAAAAGATCACTTATGAAATGAGCTGGGTGCCCCGCAGCCCAAGTTGGACCGTGTGAAAGAAGAGGCTGCATGAAGTGGGTGGCTGGCTGGGCAAGGTGGTTGTTTGGGGAAGGAGTTCTGTTTGGGGGAATGATTTGCCAATATCATTTGAATAAAATATACTTAAAGTTTACATTTGAGTGTTTTTATGATTGGGAAATGATAGGAGATCATGTCATTGAGACATAACCAAGAGACGAAACTTAATTTAATCATTGATGAGGGTAATAATGGTATAGAGATTTCGTGGAAGAGCATCAAGCTTTGGGGAGATGTACTCTGAAATATTTATAGGAGTCATGTCATGATATCTACAACTTACTTTAAAATGTACCATATATATGCTATATATGTATGTATATGCACATATGTACATATACAATGCCACATTAATTTATATTTATACACATATTAAATGTGTATATATGTGTCTAACTCTCTCTATATACACATAAATATGAGTGTCTCTGCTGCCTTATATATATATATATGCACATACACATATATATACATGCATAGGTCTTATATATCTTTATCATTTATATAATCTATTGAGAATGTGTATATATATATGGCATGCAAATGGAGCAAATGTTAAAAATCTGTGAATATAAGTGAAAAATGTATGGGAATTTACTGTACCATTCCTTCAAAATTTTCAAAATAAAATCTTTACAGTGTAAATAGTTTAAAGTAAAATACTTATTGTCACATCACATACTATGTCTATGCTTGTTCTTTCTTTTCTTCTTTTTTTGATGGTCTTTTCTTCTTTCTTCCTTTTTCCTCTGCTAAGGTGGTTCGCTTTTCCCCAATTATAATAAGCCCTCATTATAGTTATTTAAATATACCTTGGGCCTGGTTACATGGCCCTAAAAAATAGTTTCTGAAAAAGCATAAAGCACAAAAGGGCAGAGCGTTGTAAAAATGCCAGGAGTGGTGATAATTGGCGGCTCAGGAGGTTGACGGGCAGTGCATGGTGCTGCATGTTAAACATTTTGCAGACAGACTAAAGAGGAAGGAATCAGTAGTTACACAACAACAAAAACCCAATCCCCCCAAACTGGTATTCTCAATAAATACCAAAATAGATAAGTATTTTTATTTCAGAGTGCTGATTCTGTAATGCAAATACCAAGATCATCTTTTCTTAGGGTTTTCCTCCCCAAGGTGATAGTTCGAATGCCTGTGGATATAATGAACATTTATTTGGAAGTTGCCTCAGGGGCCTAAATTATGGGCACAGTTAATGATACACCATTAAGAGATCTTCCTGCCAAGCTTGCTGGTCAGCTTACCCAGCAGCTAATGTGTGTCTTGATTTTTAGGATAAAGACCTCAGGTTCTGGGGTATATTTTCTTTTGCTGTGCTCACTTTATCAGTTTCGGTCTGGGAGGGACACAGGAAGGAGACAGGTCTGGATGCCTCTTGGGGCCATCGTTCTCCTGAATTTTACTCATCTTGGTGACTGTAAAATGAGTCCTTTTCAAATTCTATAATTAATCTTCATAGCTTTCCTGATAGAAGGAAGGGAGTGGCTACTATTTATCACCCCAAACTATAAATCAAGAAAACTGGAGGTCTCATGGGGAAATTATTTTCTATAATTTTCAGAGTAATTATGCAATGAAAACTCAGTTTATCCATCTACCTTTTCCACTCCACATATATGAAAAACTAAATGAAATACAGGAAGGTGGGAGGAAAACAAGAATTCAGGACGTAGTTTCTGCTAATTAAATAACAACTACAATAGAAGAGTGTGAGTGTGTGAAATTGCTATGCAAACTTGTTTTGCCCACATGTAACCACTGAGTACTATTTTATTGACCAAAGTTATCATCGTTGTTTTCTACTTAATCATCCTCTACATTATAGTAGCAGAGTTCTCAGGAGTTGAGAAGGAAGAAGAATAATGATTTACTGATTTTGGAAAACTAATTACAAGCAAGTCTTGAGTGAAAGCCATCATTCTGAAGATTTTGAAAGACATCATTGAGTGAGAATCAGAGTAAGTGTATTCAAATGGAAGATGTAGTGTGAGTAATGAGGTATGAGAAAGAGGATGACAAATAAAACTCTTTGAAGGCAGCAGAGTGGTAAAGTAACAGGAAATATGACAGTCAGGGTCAAGATCAAATGTGGGAGGTCTGATAGCCAGGAGGCAATAAAACCTGATGTCTTAGGTTTTGTTTTTTTAATATTTTATTTATTTATTTTTAGAGAGGAAAAGGCAAGGAGAAAGAGAAACATCAATGTGTGGTTGCTTCTCGTGTGCCCCCCACTGGGGGCCTGGCCTACGACCCAGGCACATGCCCTGACTTGGAAATTGAACCAGCGACCCTTTGGTTCACAGGCCAGCACTCAATCCACTGAGCCACGCCAGCCAGGGCCCGACATCTTAGGTTTTAATGGGATTCAAGAAGCAGTAAAGAACAACTGTAGGATTCTATAAAAAGAAATATTGTGACAAAGGAGTGTGCAGGAAAATGAAGTCTTTTCAAGTGTTTTGAATAGATTGTGAACCATTGAAACCCAAAGAGGAAGGAGGTTTTTAAGACAGAGCAGATTGAGGGAAATAAAGATCTTGCTTTGATTAGCCCTGTTCAGGCCCAGACAGTAGATGTTTAGAGAGCACAGATGGGACGTATTCTCAAGAAGTAAGGTTTTGCTAGATGTTAGGTCTGTGGAGACAAAAGAACCTAAAATGGACCTAAAGTCAGAAAAGACTCCTCCAAGGGGGTCTGGGAAGAAAGACGGACCTGTATGAGACTCAAGAGTATTAGATGAGACAGAAAACCAGGTTAGCATAAAAAACCGGATCTGTGAGGATCTTGTCACCCACAGTCGCCATCAGAAAACCGATCACCACTTCTGCTCTTTAGTTCACTCTCTTCCCAGAGTTGCTGTGAAAGAAACTTCTCTCCATCTCAGAGCGGCTGGGCTCCAAGCATCCTGTTTGTGTCATGGTTCTGGGCCGAGGACAAAGCCAGGGCCCAGGCACTGGCTGTCCCCTCGCTGAGGCACGCAGTCCGTTGTTTCATCTGGGAGAATTCCTAACAGGTGATTTTTAAAAGAGCTCGCTGATGTAAGCTCTGCATTGCCTGCCCTTGCCCCTCCCCTCAGAGAAAGACTCGAGTCCCCTGCCTTGTGCAGGACAATCAGCCATATTGGTACACAGAGAAGGTGCAGGGGCTGTGACCGCCTGGAACTGCTGTCCCCCTGTGGTGCTCACAGCCTCGATGTGAGGTCCCATAGTTTCCCCTCCCTGCTTCTCGGTGTTGTGGGAAGAAAGAAATTTTAAAGTCCATTATAAAACCTTTTTCTCTTTATTTTACATTGTTAGCAGGGCACCTAAACAGTACTCTCTGTACCATCATATCATACATGAATCATGAAATGACTATTAGTGTTTTATATAAGTCCCTAGGGACCTGGGCTCGGGGACAAATCTGTGTGACACACAGTAACCTCTGTACTTGCATGGAATCTTTGGAAATAAAGGATGATGTGCTTATTTAGCCATGTTTCTATAGTTCTTATTATGTGCTATTTATTTAATTCTTGCAACAACCTGATGAGGTCGCTATAACGTCATCATCCTCATTGTTTTTATGTGTGGAAACTGAGACACAGAGAAAGTAAGTAACTGGCTCTACATTAAACAGCTAATAAGTGGGGAAGCTGGGATTCATTTCCAAAGACCTGGTGCCAGATTTTTGGTCTTTTAACTCCTATGCTATACTGTCTCTTGAAATGAGGATGCAGATATGTGTACATTACTTACATGCAGATTAAATCCTGTAATTCGTAAACTCGGAAAGAAGCCTCATACATTGAAAGGCAGCAAGGGCTCTGTGCTCACTCTATCTCCCCATGTGAGCCCATTTCCACATTTCATCTGGCCCTGGAGCTGGGGGGCTGAGGCATTATGGGTATTCCTACACATTCCCAGGGTGTGGGTAAGAGCTAAAGCCCAAGGCCCTGCCCAGTAACCCTATCCTCCCCACCTCATAGAGTAATTAATCCCCAGGATCTTTGGTTTTTTGTGGATGTAAGGAAGACAGACTTAAGATATAAGGGGAGTGGAAGGAGGGTCATCGTCCTATATGGTTTCCCTGTCGTATCGTCTTCTCTTCCTTTTGCCATCACAAGTCGAACCTTCAAACCCAGAGGTAGCTGTTATATATAATTTAGCAATGGTAGTTTCTCTCCGCAGACACTGTCATCCCAGGACATCATAGAGGAAATGGAGCGACTTTAGGGTCACTGACCCAAATCCATTTTAACCAGTGGCTTACATCTACCTATGCAACTTTTTTTTTAAATGGTGGTGGTGGGGATGGCAGTGGGGCTTTCTCCCGGAGCAGAAGAAGCCCGTGAGCTGGACGGTTCCAAAGGCGTCTCCGGATATGGCACGCCCTTTGACCTACGTTCCAAAACACCTCTATTCCAGCCTGTATGTGTGCTCACTGCAGGCCAAGTCTATTTTACATGCCATTACTGGTTTTATTCTTCGGTTGGTGCCTGCTCTGCCATTGGTGGTGTCTATCCCCTCACTCACTTCAATGGCCTCCATCCATCCTATCCTTGGGCACTCAATTACTGTTGCCCAGGAAGTCCTCCATGCTTGTTCCAGCTGAAGGTGATCTGTCTGATTAGGTGCTCCCCAGGTGTTTTAGAGTATCCACCATTTATTTGGTATTTATTATTTACTGCTTCTCATAGCCTACTCATGAGTCTATGTCTCTTCTCCCCAACTATAGTATGCACTACTTAAGGCTACATGATATGTGGTTTAATAAAGTCCTGTTAATTGAGAGTCTTTCCCCTCTGAGAAATCACTGAGGTCTTGGTTATCCTTTGTAAATCAATATTCTAAGGAGCTGCCCATTCCCCTGTGGTACAAGTGTTGTAGAAGCATATGAAGAGCAACCCAAGAGTAGAACCCTTTATGTTAACCATGGGGAAGGGGGCAACATAAACAATTAAGGGAAATACATTTCAGAGGAGGCTTTGACATAGAGATACAATGACTTTAATTACCTAGTTTTATAGTGGTGAGGACATCAGACTCCCAGAATCCAAACCATTTCAAATAAAGTCACCAAAAGAGAATGGAGCTAGGTGGGTGGATTATCAGAACTCTCCTGCATCCTGAAAGCAAATATAAAAGAAGAGATTGAGGAACTAGAACTCCAATGTTAAAACCTAAGGGGAAGCCAATGGTTATCTTAGGTTGACCTTTAGCACAAAGTCTATTTTAGACTAAATTTTATTATGGGAGCACATTCCACAGTATGCTTGTAGTGCAAAACAGAATCTAATCGGAGCTGACAGCAGCTCCTAGCTTCAGCAGAACTAACCACAGTCTGAGCAAGATCCTGGCTTGGTGGGCACACAGAAGGAAGATATGGTTACCCCAGGGTGCCTGGGGTAACTCAGGGAGTTGCCAGAAAGGCACAGGGTGGCTGCACCGATGAGCCTGACAAAGGTTAAAAGGTCGAATTAACTCACTGCATTGGCAGCAGAAGTTAAACAAATGCTGCTTTCGAAGCCTATCACCAAAAACTTAATGAGAACTGGAGCCCTGGCTGGTGTAGCTCAGTGGATTGAGCGCGGGCCTGCGAACCAGACAATTACGGTTCGATTCCCAGTCAGGGCACATTCCTGGGTTGCAGGCCGGTTCCTTGCAGGCCAGTTCCCAGCAGGGGACGCACGAAAGGCAACCATACATTGATGTTTCTCTCCCTCTCTCCTCCCCTTTCCCTCTAAAGATAAATAAATAAAATATTAAAAAAAAAACTTAATGAGAACTGCAGTAGCTCAGATATATTAACTCCAATCAGAGAAAACACAAGAAGAAGTGGTTTAAGAAAATAATTATTTGCGTTAAAAGGATTAACATTAAACTATTCTATTCCTTCCCTAAGGGTCCCAAGAAACAATCTTTAGAACTATAAGCACATTGGTGAATAAAACCCTTCAATTATGTGGTTTATTTTCATCATCACATTTGCTACGAAAAGAGGATAGGAGTCTTGCAGTCATTGTACAAAGAGTGAGATATAAAACTATAAAAAGATAAAACAACTTTCTCACAGTCAGGCAATGAGTCAGCATGGGTACAAGTTTTGGAATGTATAATAGATCTCTTGGCACCAACTCTGGGAAAATGCTTTCAAACTCTAAAATCCTATAGAAACAAACAAAATAATTACCAATAAAGGCTGTTTGCTTTCACACAGCAAGCGCTTCACTCATCGTGTTGAATTGACTGTACATGAAGAATTATTTTTATTTCTTTTTCTTGCTTTAATTATTTTACTAGTTATCTTTTTTTCCCTTTGGGTAGCATCTGTGTTTCATATAAATTTCAAAGTTTCTCCATTTTTATGCTCATATGTAATCATTTTGTTTATTTCTTATGTAGCCCCCTTAGAGCTAATCTATGCACTGATCACTGATAAGCTTATATGCACAAATAGTTATATTTTGCACATTATTCTGCATTTTGGCTTTGTAATTAATCTTGTACCATATAAACTTTCACATAGTTTTCTGCCTTATCTTTCTTAGATGCCATATTTTATTGTACATATTTGTAAGTTAAAGATATAGATATATTTAATAGCCCTGTATTGATGCCCTTAACATTATTTGCATTTTCAATTTTTTCTTGCTATTACCTGCAGTGCTTCAATTAACAGCTTTGTTCAAAGGCATTTTGCATGAATGGAAGTATATCAGTAGAATAATTTCCTAGAATTGGAATTTATTGGGTGAAACAGTGAAGTGCATCTATAATTTTGATGCATGTGACCAAACTGCTTTCTATAGAACTTTGACCAACTTATATTAACAACAAGAGATGAGAATGCCAATTCCTCATGCTCTGGTGAATGAGCATTATATTTAACATTTAAAAATTATTGCCAATTTAATTATGCAAAATGTTATTTTTCATTTTATTTTTTCCTTCTTGTTTTGAACGAGAATGAGCATCTCATCATATTTATATTTACAAGTCATTTTTATTTCTTTTCTTGAACAGCTAGCATCAGTTTTAAATACAGTCTTATGTCTTTTAATGATTTAAATTAATGAAAAATTAACAGCAGTTTAAATGGATCCATAATTTATATCTTGGTGATATAAACTCTGACATTTGCACTTGACCTCTTATAGTTTCTTCTGGGTGTCTTCATTTTTCCCATCTAAAAATAGAGAGGGCTGTGTTTGCGAATTGCTTCATCACCAAGGTGGCTTTTGTCAGCATATCACTGTTGTGTATCCTTTGGCAAGCATGTGTATCTGTCCTTTGGTTATCTGTCTTTAAATGTCAAAATATACATGAGTGCAGCCTATGTAGGTACATTAACCAATGAATGAATAGATTGGCATCAATGAGAGAAAATGGCAGAATAAAGCCAAGAGTTATCCATTTTTTCCTTTGAAAAGGATTATAAAGGGATTAGTAGAGGGTTTTTTTTTCCTGGTGATGGAACGCATTTTACAAATTCTTTATGTGACTTCAATTCATGATTAAACCTAAACTTCCCAATTTCATCATTGAGATTCTTCTCTAGCTTCACGAATGGAAGGGAGATAAGCTCTCTGAACCTTTTAGAAGGTTCTGAGGTTGGTATAGGAAACCCCATGTCTGGCTTTTACCAGAAAAGGAACTGACTTCATCTTTTCAGACGGGAAGTCTGCCCTGTCAATGACAACAGCCTACATGAGACTTGCAGGCGAGTGATTGATGCCATCCCTCATGAGTGCTGAAATCTCCCTGGGTTGGTGCAGCCTGCACTTCTCTAATCTTATTTCCGTGAAAACGCCAGTAGACAGTGATAGCCTCGATTTGGCAACACTCGTCTCTGCCACGTGACTTAACAAGGCAGATCAGAGGTGGGCAAAGGAACTGGGCTGGTCTCTCTTGTCAGTTTTATTGACAGAAAAATGAGTCATTAAAAAAGGGCATCTGAAATTATAGACTTAATTTAGTTCCTGTGTATTAACCAGCAATTCAATAAAGCCTGCGAGCAGTCTTCATGCAGCTGAAGTAGCTGAGTGTAACTGGTTTAAAAATCTGTTCAGTTTATTCCCCAGAAAAGCTAGAGACCTGCTGAATTCCCTCTCCTTCTCTCAGACGTTTGGTCTGCACACCTGAACGATATTCAGCCCCATGAAAGATGCTGCTAGCATTTCACTGCCTTCTCTACCTCTGACTTTAGGTGCAATTTCGGAAAAACAAATGAATTGGAGTCTTTTGTTTCCTCATTTGAGGGCTTGGTTTTATCCTTTGAAATGTTGTATTAAAAACCTTTAATTTCTTTACTTTTGACACCACTGTAGGAAAAGGAAATTTGTTTAAAAAGTCACCCACTTGGCTTTAATTGCATTTTCTATTGTTACCGCAAACATTGTTGGTGAAATTACTATTCAGTGTGGAAATAATTAGGAAAAAATTAATAAATTTACCAAAAAAACCCCAAATGCCTATAAATTATAAAGCGACTATACTGAACATATCAGCCTTCATATGTTTTTAAAGAATGTCTATTAGTAACATTTTTTAGATCTAAAGGCTAAAATCAAATTGAGAAAATGAGAATATTCTGTGTTTTTTCAATGGAATTCCTTTTATACAAATATATTTTAAAAAATAAGGAGTCGTGCAAATAACATGGAATGATACTCTGAGTTTACGCTGCATATTTCCAAGGCTGTGCTCAGACTGGATCTGTACCAGCCCTCCCTACGGAACATTCGGCCTTTTTTTGTACCAAAGTTCCCTGTGTAACGCACCCCATCCCTTTTCATGGATTTCTCCCCCGGAAACTTGCTATCTGTTCTTGCCAACAGATCATTTAGTCCCTTAGAATACAAGTTATTACACTGCAAATATCAAAGTTCCTCAGTTCCTTGCTTCCCGGAAGCCTCTGGGATTCTCATGCAAAGAAATAGATCTTTTCAGGACTTCGGGAGGGCATCCTTCATCTCTGGTCTACTCTCCGCCTACACTGTCACTGGCTCTGCAGGCCACCCAGGCACCACCAAAAGTGGCTTCATGTCACCCTGGGCAGAACCAGGGATGTCCGCCCCTAGGTACCTCAACACAGAAGAGGAAGGTGTGCTTATAAATGGATCCTGTTCCACTCAGCATCTAGCAGCAGCTGGCATTCCTTTGATTGGGGCAGAATCTAAAAGTCAAGGGTAGAACTATCCCTGGGGGCTGTTTTTGCTCTACCTTCTTTTATTTTTTGTGACCTTGGGCAAGTCCCTGAATTTCTCTGTAGGAATGGACAAAGAATTTTCAAATTTCTCTGCTGAGTACATCAGAAGTTTTAAGAGTTTGTTTTAAGCCTCAGGATCTTTTTTTTTCACCCAAAGTTTTACAAGTGCAAACTTTACAATGATATTTTCGGGTGTTACTGAACTACAACTTTCTTTTCTAAAACTAACTTTTAATGCATGACTCTGAACTCCCAATTTGTCTTATGTAGAAGACTTAATTCAACCAATTCCATTTAAATCTAATAAGATTTGATGACTTCTCAGTCACTCTGGGTTGAAAATTCAGACATAGTCAAGACCTCTTACCTTTTTCTCCTTCCTCATCTGGAAAGGAACATGGTAAAGCTGAAGGCAGGGTTTCAGAGGGAAGATGGGGCACCTTCCAGTTTCCGTGTGTATCCCAGCCCTGGGAGTGGCCCGAAATTCGTTCTCAGGGCTGGACACACAAGTCCACGCTTAGCTCACTCTCCTCTGCCCCTTGACTCATCACTTTTCCCACCGCAGAACCCAGGTCTCCATTCCCCATAAGAAATGCTGTGATGGTTAATGTTGTGGTACCCAGATGAAACATCACTATTTCTGAATATGTCTTTAAAGGTGTTTCTGGGTGGGTTTAGCGGACTCTGTAGCGTAGGTTGCCATCCCCAATGTGAGTTGGCACCGACCAATCTGTTGAGGGCCTGCACAGAAGGAAAGGCAGAGGAAGCAAGTGTTTGAGCTTCTCTTTCCCGCCTCAGTGCCTGAGCGGAGACATCTCGCCTCATGTTCTCTGGCCTTTAGGTGGAGGCTTTGTACTGTTGGCTTCCCTGGTTCTCAGGTCTCTGGACTCGGACTCGGACTAAATTATACCACCAGCTTTTTCAGGTTTCCAGCTACAAATGGTGGTGAATCATGGAACTTCTCAGGCCCCATAATCATGTGAGCCAAATTCATCCACCTAGTAAATACATCTCCATCTATAATATATATTTGTTTTATTTATAGATATATAAATCTCATGTGAAATACACAAGTGTCTCTCTACATGGAGATTTTTTTTTAAGAGCAGATTTTCAATTCGGGCTGTCTTTTAAAAATTTATTTATCTTTAGAAGGGAAGAGAAGGAGAGAAATATCAATGTATGGTTGCTTCTGGTGCATCCCCTGCTGGGAACTGGCCCCTGCTGGGAACTGGCCTGCAACCCAGGCATGTGCCCTGACAGGGAATTGAACCGCCATCTTTTGGTTCGCAGGCCTGTGCTCAATCCACTGAGCTACACCAGCCAGGGCCTCTATATGGAGATTTATATATACACATATATACCTGTCTTGCTGGTTCTGTTTCTATGGGGATCCCTGACTAATAAAGTACATTAAGACTAAAGAGATCTAACCCTTCTCTGTTCCATTCTCCATATGACCTCAGCAATTTACCTGGCCTCTCTGAGCCTTAGTTTCCTCATTGGTAAAACAAAGAAGCAAGATAAGCTCAAAGCTTCGCTCACTTCTGAAATCCTGTGACCTGTGAATTGTGAATGTCAAGGTTTTTGGACTCTCCCAAGTCCTCTAGAGCCACCCCTATAACCCCTCTCAAACAAATATTAGCGCAACCATAGCCATAAGCATTTCCGCGATTTGCATGCAGTTCAAGTAGCCCCCACATACTGGGCCCCTGACAGTTCCTATAACCTATCGTAGTGCTCTCCAGGCACAACGGTTTTGCCTTCCAGTCTGAAGTCAACAAGGTGAGGTGTTGCAGAACCGCAGGGTAACAGCCTGAGTCTGAGAACGGAAGTAAGTCCATCAGAGCTCAGCCAAGTGAGGTTTGGATCCAGCCCTGAAATTTGCCCTCTAAATGATCTTGGGTTAGTCACTTAAGTCTCCTGTGCCTCATCCTTATAATTAATACAATTCTTATTGTATGTTGGGCAGGACAATACCTTCACCACATATGTCGTAGGATTATTGTGAGGTGCTGAGTCCAAGAAGTTGACCAGACTTACATTCACTTAGTCACCTGCCATCAGACACCATGGCCGTAAAGTCACCCCTTATTCCAGTTAGGAAGCTGGACTTCACTGAAGGTTTAGAAATTCCTTTCTTATCAGCTCATCTTCGCAGCTTAACCCCTTACCTACCTTGAAAAACACGGTCTAGCATCCATTTAATCTGATATATCCCTTAACACATAGTATAATGTAAAATATTATTATTACAGTGATTGTTTTAAAAGATTTAATACATTTGTTTATGCTGTTTGCTCCTCCTTCAAGACTTTTTTCTTAAATACATAATTACCTAGCAAAATTCTAACATTTTTGTGGAAAACAAGAGGATGTTTTGAGCTGGCATGACTCAGTTAGCAGTTTTCACACCTACATTTATTGTGGTTATTTTTGCATGCAATATTTTTCTATCACATACATGCTCCCAGAGGTCACCAGACTGTGTCGTTTACATTTTGTGCAGTTCCAAAGCAGCTGGCTCACACACTTCACGTATAGAACTCAAACACATGATACATAATTGATAAAGGATGAAGGAAAACAGACCCAAGAGCCCAGAACTCATTGCTTGGCTGTATAGCCTGCTGGATGTTGGCATCCTTTGGGGTTCAGGCTGGGTGGAGGGTGTTTTCAGACTTACCTGCAGTGGGACTTTTGTACCTGGTGTCAGTAAACCAATAGCCCCATTGCCCCAGAGTCTACTCCATCCCTGAGCCTGGCTGTTGAGCTGAAAGCAAAAGTCTTTATAATAGGACTAGACATTTTAATAGCCCCAGGGAAATAAAAGCACTTCTTGAAGGTTATGTTTTCCTGAGTAAAAAGCAGTCTATCCATAGAAGAGCTAGAAAATGTGTAGTCTTTAGAGAAATATTATTCTGTGCCCTGAAATCCTAATACTGACAAGACACGTGGATTGAATTTTTGTCAAATACCACTTCATCAGATGCAGTATCTCATTTAAGCTTTGCCTCGACTGTGCTGTGGACGTGGTCACTGTCCTGATTACACAGGGGAGGAAACTGTAAGTTGCTCAGTAACGGGATGGAGAACTTGGCCATGATGACAGTTCTCTATCTGCACATAAACATTTGAGGAATTTCAAAGAATAAAAAAAGGTGGCTTCTCTGTTCTGAGACTCTGGGTTCCAAGGTATCTGAACATGAACGTGAATAAGAATTTTCATGGTCACTGCGCACCCTCTGTTGAATTAACCTGGAGAAGCTAATTTTTCGTGTTCTCTCTCTCTTCCTCCCTCCCTCCCCACCTTCTCCCTCTTCTTCTACTCCTCCCACCCTCCCTCCCCACTTCCTCCCTCTCTCTCTCTTCCTGTCTGGTTTTCCTTGGAAAAAAATGAAAATAAACTTGGTTTCTCACAGTTGTCATCAGCGATCCCTGGAGGACCTCACCCCCGTACTCAAAACACAGGTCCCTGAGATGTTTCGCGGGGGAATTTCTGCGCATGTCAGGTGTCAGCGGCAGTCCAAGCCCAGCAGCCGCGAGGGTGCCAGTTGTCAGGCTGTCTGCCCACCCGCGAGCAGGAGCAGGGCCTCCTGGCTTTCCTGTCCGGTTCTGCCAAATGCTTAAGGTTCAGGCGCTTCGTGCCCCTTTCACCCTCTGGGCTACATACTGGATGGCCCATTGGTGAGGCCTCCCGCCCAATTAGGGAAGCTCAGAGGCAGCGCTAGCCCAGCCCGGCTGCGGTGAGCAGCGAGGAGGGGAGGGCTGCCTGGAGGAGGGCGCACACGGTGGGGGAGGGGGGGCTGGACAGGAAGCAAAGAAGGCCCTTCTTCCCAATCAGGGCGCACTTTCTATTAAAAGAAACTGCAGACTGTGAATTTCTATGGATGGAAATGGCATATACATGGCACAGAAAACATTAAGCAGCTATTGAATCTTCCACAAAAGGACCTCGTTGTGACTGAGTGACCTTTAAGCCACCACACCGTGAAGAACTGCTCACGTCTTGTTTTCTCACCTAACCTGGCCCCGCTGAGCTGAAGGTGAATGCTCTGGAGAATCACGTAAATTACAATTGATTTTTCTTTTTACCATTACTTGACAGCTCCATCTGTTATCCATAAAAGATACGGATTTTTGTGCATTGCATCCATTTTATAGACACGGGCAGCTCCTGGCATTTTCCTGTCCATGCCCCTGTCCGGTACTTTAGTTCTCACTCCAGGTCCGAGGCAGATTCCTCTCGCTCCTAGCATCACAAGCGAGGCCCACAACACCGATCAGGCTGCAGTATGGAGCCCTCCTGATACGCTGAAAGCCAGTGACCTCATCCTGCGCCTCGCAGTAAAATAGGGTAGCCTTAGCAAAAAGAGCGAGTCAAGTGTTTTATAAGAGAAGAAACTATAAAGCAAGTGTTCTTCAGATTTTTCGCTCGCGATTGCCCAGCCAGGTCACATTTTATTGGTGCTCATTACCAAGGTAGAGAGTGATAAGTGGGGAAACCATGGAGACATATTATGGTCAAATCAATGTTGCTTCGAAACCCATGCTGGGGAACACTCCACATTATCCATTAAGGTGCCTCCTGGACTTGCATCAGGAGGGCCTTTTACATGCTCATTCTAAGTTCAAGTTCAGTGGCCAACTCACTGGGAGAGCGTGTGCCTTCTGAAGTAAAAGGTAGTGTAAGTCACCAGGCTTTTTTTCAGAACTTAGGAAAAGATCCACATAAATAAAATATCACTCCACTTTTATTCAATTTAATGCCTTGAGTCACAAGAAATATTTAAATATTCCTAAATGTTTAAGACATTTGCAGCATGCTCATGCTCTCTCTCCAAAACCCAATTATTTGACTTTACTCTTTAAACCTTCAAATGTGAATTAGCATTACCAATGTCACTATATGCATGAAAGCATTGGATTTCGATATTTTAAAATACAATCTAAAATTAAATAAATAGGGAACTTCAGGGGAAGAAGGGGAGGGATTTAGAGGAACTAGTATAAAGGACACATGGACAACAACTAAGGGGGGTGGAAATGGGAGGGAGGTGGGGAGCACAGGGTGCAGTGGAATCAGAGTAAAAGACAGAAAACTGTACTTGAAAAATAATTTAATAATAATAATAATTAATAAAATTAAATAAATAAATCTCAGGAGGTCACGAAATTGTCTAAGTTCCCCAAACCAATGAGCACACAAATCCACACCCCACTTCGAAGACTGCAGTCCAAACAGGTTAGATCAAGTATTTTCCCCTCTGATGTATAGTCCCAAAAGTTAAATTTATTTCTTCACTTACTCTATAAAATTAAAATAGAGTACTGAGTAAACACAAACTTTCAGGTAGTTTACACATAAGCGATAGGTTTGAAATTTTTTGACTGCCATTTTTGTCAGGATAAAGGATGCAAGATTTCTGCCGTGTAAGTAACAGTAGGAATTTTCAAAGACTTCATCAAATAGTTATTGGCTGGGCACGAGGTCCTTTTATTCAGGGCATGTTATTTCAGTGGGATGCACAGCAAAGCCAGAATTGAAGAGTTGGCTGGGACACCAGTACCACTGAGTATTTTCACTCCCACTTCATCATCCTATCTTGTAAGATGTGCCAACCTTCTGTGATTATAGCAAATCAATAATCAGAAGATTATTCTTTCCGGGGATGGAAACCCAGCTATGTGACCGAAGTTTGAATTACTCATTTACATCACGCTTGTATAAACGTGATTGAAGTGCAACAACCTTTTTCACTTTTTGTATTTCAATGTCATGTTTCTTTTTCAAATAGTTACAGAAGGGATACATGTTCAATGCAGATAACTTAAAATACAGAAAAATCACAGAGAGGAAACAGTAGTTACCATAATCTGGCACTGAAAAAAAATCAGTTACATTTTGTTGTGTACTATTTTTTTCATTTGCTTGTATGTTGTTTTTCAAAAATATCATACACCACGCATTTAATTACTCAGACATGTTCTGTGAATATTTTATCTGTAAGTATTTTCAGTGACACTTTCAATGACTAAATAGAACTCTATAGGAAATATATAACAGAAATTATATAATCCCCTACTTAAACAAGTTTTAGATTTTTAAAAGTTGTTCCTTTTATAAATTTTGCTGATTGCATATGTTTTTAATTTTGACTCCACATTTAATTATTTACTTAGAATAGATCTCCAAAACTACTAGGTCAAAATGCATGAACATTTAAAAAACTTAGGACATCTCTTTTTAAGTGACCTTTAAATGTTTGATTCAACCCCCTTAGTCCTCAGCAATGAAACTGCTTCAGCGCCAAACCACTTAGCCAGACTTGGACACTGTGTTTTTTGTCTTTGTGAACCGCACTATTTTTTTTTTACTGTTTGCATCTATTTTAATGATCTTTAACATGTTTTTGTAAGTTCGATTTTTTTAAAGTCAGCTCTATGAATGCCTGCTCATGCCTTTTGCTTTTTAAAGTATGTAGAATATTTATGTTTTCCTTATCGATTTGTAGGAGGCTTCTTCCAGTTGGTCAGCCCCGTCTCATACGCATGCCCCAGTTGCTCACTTGCCCTTTAATTCTGTTAACAGTCTGCTTCAAGGTGTGGAAATCTTCATTTTAGCTCATCGAATTGCATTTGCTTTCCTTTGCAATTTCCGTCTTCTGTCCTTTTCTGCCCAAGGCCTTCCTGAACTTCAGATATTTCTTCATATTTTCTGGCAGTTTTTTTACAGTTTTGTTTGCACTTAGCTTTAAATTCATTTTAAATGTATTTGGGTATATAATGAAAGACAGCACTTTCTGTCCTATTTTGCATCATAATGCACATAGAAAATGGTTATTTTCATGGCACCCTGGGGTAAATAGGAGGCTGCTCTCACAGAGTTTATCAGCCATCTGGGCACTAAAGGGGTCAAATTCCCACTCATTTGTACTTGCTCCCAACATACCGTTGGCACTTCAGTTCTGGTACAAGAAATGGAAGCACATTTAGAATGAAAGGGCAGATAAAGTGCTTCCCAGATAAGGTCAAGTTAAAGGAGTTCATCATCACCAAGCCCTTAGTATATGAAATGTTAAAGAGACTTATCTAAAAAAAAGGAGATAAAAAACATGTATAGTAAAATGACAGCAAACTCACAATTATTAATAACCACACCCAAGACAAAAACAAAAACAAGCTAAGCAAACAACTAGAACAGGAACAGAACCACAGAAATGGAGATCACATGGAGGATTAGCAACAGGGGAGTGGGAGGAAGAGAGAGGGGGAAAAGGTACAGAGAAAAAGTAGCATAAACGGTAGGTAGAAGATAGACGGGGAGGGTAAGAAGAGTGTGGGAAATGTAGAAGCTAAAGAACTTGTGACACATGGACATGAACTAAAATAGGGGAATGTGAGGGGGGAGGGTGTGCAGGGTGGAGGGGAATGAAGGGGGGAAATGGGACAACTGTAATGGCATCATCAATAAAATACACTAAAAATAAAAATAACTAAACACAATCTCTACAAATATATTAAAATAAATAAATAAAAAGAAATAGAAGCACATACTTTTCAGAAAATAATGACCAAGTCATCCAAGTTAATGAATAATTCATCATTTTCTCATGAAGTTCAAGTGCCATATTTATTATACACTAAAAAATTCTGTGCCTGGGCCTTTCTCTAGTGTTCATACTGTCTCATTGATCTGAGTGTCTGGCATGACACTGATACCAGCCTGTTTCACATTTTGAAGCTTTGTCATGTGTTCAAACCTTTGGCAATGCAAATCACAGAGATCCCTAGGTCAAAATCTGTTTTACCCTATGCACACAGGCTTTTCCCACTTCTGTGTGTGTAACAGTATAAATAAATCATGCTCAATGCTGAATTTTAAATTTTGATCATCTGAATATTGATGGAAAGATTCTTTCTGATGAATGCAGATCTCTTAAGCAATCATTAATTTACTTCATTCCTAGGCTTACCTTTAAAAGGCAAAAAAAAAAAAGATAAAGAAATGACCATTTTGGACTTAAATCTAGGAAACTGGGAAGAAATGTGAGGTGAAGTGAAATAGTGAAGAACATTGAGAGAAAGTAACCATATCATTTTTGTGTTTATAATAAACCAGGAGGGAAATTCAGTGAATAAATTATACAATTCGCAGATTGACTGGAGTTTTAAAAAAGTAAAGAGAGCCTAAAAAGAACATTCTAGTAATAGAACCATGAAACATACTGATAATAAGACAGTTCCAGAAACTCGTGCAGCAGGACAGTGCCCAGTGTCTACTTTCAGGAGGATTTGCATCTGAAAAAGGAAGAAGCCGAGCATCAAGAAGAAGCCATGTTTACAGACCCATAAGGGGCAGTGTTCCTAAAAAAAACAAAAGCATGGCCCTATTTTATTCATCTTCACACACCCTGCACCCACTCTAATTCTACAGCCGCTGTGTCTCTTTCATTAATTCTACAGTTTGGAGAAATTTTATCCCGGATCCCTGTAGTGACTTGCCAGTGTATCCCATCATCATGGTTGATAAAATGTAGATGTGGAGAATAAGCAAGTTGTCAAAAGATGCAGAACATTATGGCAGAGACATTTAGTTGCCTGCTGCAATCACTAGGGCTCTTTCTTTGTCGGTAGTATAACTCTAATTTCATTCACAGGTCATTGCATCCTACGCAAAGCATACATTTCCTAGCCTCTCTTATGGTTCATTGTGGCATCGTGACTATATGTTTTGGTAAATAAAAGAGCAGGTGTTAATGTAACTTCTGGGTTGACTGAGATCAATGATCTGGGAAGAGAGGCCCTTTGGTCTCTACGGTTGTGATTACCCTTCCCCTGCGATGAAGCTGTCTCAGACCAGGCCAGAGACTACAGGGGAAAGGTGCATGCTGCGACAGTGAAAAATAAAGACTGAATTCTAGTTTCTTGATGGTTCCGTGGATCCCTCGTCTCCAACTCTGAACAGTCTATCTCCAGATGTTTTTTATTTTAGAGAAAAAAAACCCTTTTATTTGACTAAGATATTTTGGAGTATCTGTTATGCAGCTAAACCTAATCCTAACTGATAACATTTCCAAAGACCACTGGTGGATTTCAGAGACTAGAAATAAGTGTGTTCGAATCTCAGGAAAAATGCTTAAAAAATTCTAAGTCACCTTCAAAGTATTTAGAGAAGGAAATTGTTATTTTGAGGAGATTAGACACATTCAATAAGAATAATTTTTGAGAAATGGCCTCAATCTTTTGAAACCTAATTATCAGATTAGTAGTTTTTGTTTAAGAACAACAATCTTTGAAAGACATACTACTTTCCAGGTGATACTTTAAATACTTCATATGTTTTATTTTTTATAATCATCACAACAGACACCATTAAAATACCCACATAGCGCAGAAGTTTAAATACCTGATCCAATAGAATAGTTATTATCTTAACTAGTATATCCACTGTCTTTTAGGAGAAAGACATGGACAACGAGTATATTTTCATTTTCATTTCACTGGATACAATCTTATAATAACAGAAGGATGGAGAAATTATCAATAGACTATAGATAAATTCAAGATACTCAACTAATGTCTTCTTGGAAGGAAGTGTTTGGTACTTGGAAGGAAGTTCTGGTACACCTCATTAATTTGTTCCGGAACCTGTGCTGAGCACCAAATGATGAAGCATTTTCTCTTGTGGGGTAGCGTTGTGCCTCATACAAGTTCTAGCAAGTGTGAGGAGTCCTGAGCAAGTGCAGAGTGCTGAAAGAATTTTTTCTCACCAAAATGTGGTGAGTGCAGGGTTTGAAGAGTTCTGAAGCTGACAAGTACCGAGGTGTGACTGTACTTGTCCAGAGGTCTTAACCTGCTCCTCTTTAAGAAATTTATTAATGGTTCTAGACATAGAAAGTTTATGTAGCAAATGTGCAAGAAACAGAATAAGCTGAGCCCGGAAAAGAGAAAATTCATGGAAACATAGGAAGTCTCATCAAATACTGATTATCTTTGATGAGATTGGGTGCATTCAGGGTTGAATGGCTGTGGACTAAATACTTATTCTATTATTTGACAGCCTTAGCAGCAGCCTCCAGCATCATCAGTTTGATGCCCTTCAGGGATGCTGGAAGGGCAGAGTGGCAAGACCTATCGAGACAATGTTGCAATATTTTACAGTATTTTGAAAAATTATATAGTCATTCACTTTTTGACCTAGAAATGCCACTTCTAGGACAGTAACATGAAGCAACAAACCACAAAAGCACAAATTACAAAGTTGTCCATTGTGAGTTAGTTACATATAATTTAATTTTTAATAAATAAAATTATAAGGAAAAAAATAAAATGAACAGGGGCACCTGTCAATTAAAGGAGACTTAATTAAATGTAATGGTGGCCCTTATTTGCATCCTGATTTAAACAAGTAGAGAGAAAAACAGAGAGAGAGAGAGAGGGAGAATGAATGTTGGAGAAATGTGAGCGCTGCTCTGTGGTTCAAGATATTTAGGAATTATTTTTAATTTGGAAGAGAGTAAGATTGGTATTGTGGTATTTACAAAGTCAGAGTCCTTCTATTTCAGGGGAACTGTGAATCATCATGGACGGTTTGGGAAAGTATCTGCGATTTTCTTCCAAACAAATCCCAGGAGGAGGGAAACTGGTTGAGGATGAAGATGAAAGAAGACTGATCATGAGTTGACATATTTGCAGCTGGCTGTTGACTGCAGGGACATTGACTATTCTATTACATTGACTCTAGTATATGTTTAAAATTTTCCATAATAAAAAATAAGAGTTAAAATTCATCTCCCAATTTTCAAAAAATCTTAGGAAAAGGCTAATTGAATTTAAGCACAGGTCACTTGTTTGACTTGCAACAAAAGGAAGGAGCAAATGTGGGACTCAAAACTTACTCAAGTGCTCTATTTTATAGCTGACTTATAGACAAAGGCTCTGATGTCAAAAGGAGCACATCCTTTTCTGTGTTCTAGGTTGCTAGAGGAAAACCAATGAACCAAAGCTATACACAAGTACAGATTTTTATTCAAAATAACAAAGCCTTTTCCTACAATTGAGGCTACTCGTCAGCACAATGGGCTTTTGTCTAGGTTTTAGACAGCCCAGGACTAGAGGGCCCTGATAAGCATGTTGTAAAGTGAATTCTTGCATCAGCTTGGAGGCTGCAAGAGGTGACCTTGGAGCTCCCTTCCTATTGGATGATTGCGTAATTCTACAATGAGATGATCCTACTGGTTCTACACAGGACTCAGAGCTGTTGCTGGAGAGCTGGCATGTTCCACGGGCAGCATCAGTACCTGACTTGAAAGAAAAACACTTGATTGTCAGATACAAACTAATACTTTTTTTCACAAACTAAGGCCTTAAAGATTCATTATTAATGCTAAAGAATTACAGTTTTATTAGCTTAGGTTCTAATACATATATTGACTTCTTACGACATGTAAGGTGCCTGGACATAGATCTAGAGAGCAAAGGAGACCCAGGTCCCAGTGCACATGCCCAGTGCCCAGGTGGGTGTGGTCCCTCCGGCCTTGCCTCCCGTTCTCCCAGAGCTGCCCTGGACACCCTGCCTTTGGACTCTTTTTCCTGCATGGAAGCCTGCTCCTGGAAAGGCTTCTGATACCCACCTTGTAATGCCAAGGGTATGCCTAAACACATCATCATTCCCGAACATTTTTCTTTAGGCTTTATTTCTAATCAGAATAAAAAGATTTCTTCCTCTTAAAAAAAGAATTCTTAATGTCAATACATAAATGAAGTAAGGGTTGAAGTGGGTGTTCTGAAATGACACAGTATAACCAAACCAGGGTCTCTACTGCCTGGGGTGGAGGTACATGGCCATCACGGACCTCAGAATATAGCTTTTCTCTCTCTCATTGCCAGTGATGTGATTCTCAACTCCATTCTACATGGAATATTTCTACCTAAATCTAATAGCCCCTACGTTTCAAGAGATGGATATAAACACCAGATGGATATTACACAAAAATTGGATTGCTCTGCAGTAAGTGAAAGGCCTTTTTCCAAATAAGAAGTTGACAAAAGTGTAAGAGTAAGTTGTGTTTGAAATAAAGCAGTTCCTAGGTCAGAGGTGATGCCGCCTTTTTTAAAGTGTGAAATTGTCCCTTCTGTTGGGTGGAATGAGAATTTAAAAAAATGAACACAAATACTTTCTTTTCTATTTGTTATGGTATAATCTGCCTTGACTCACAAATCACAAATATCTACCTATATCTCTATCTATAAATACAGCAATAAGATTCTTCAAAGGCTGTATATTTAATATGCTTTCATGCTTGGTCTCAAGCAAATCTGCTTCATCGCCGCGGATGAATTATCCCTGGCTCTGGAATTCTATGTGGTTGACTTTGAATAGGCACCTGCTGGATTCCCAACATGGTGAGCGAAACTATTCCACCTCCATGACTCAATTACAGTTCCTCTTTTATACTCCAGGCCTCCTGTTGACGTGCCCTTCACACTGTCTCCCAGCTCACTCTTCCTTCTTTCTCGATCATCCAAGCACTTGGCTCGCAGTTTTGCCTCCTGTGCCACCTCTGCCTACACCCTTGGTGTCCCAGTGAAGTTCATGACCATTTTGTTGCCTTACTATTTAGCAGGTCCCACCAGGGACTAAAGTCTTTGTGAACATACTTTTCCCCCGTACACTGCAACTGTAACGAAGTTTACATTTCCTGCACAGAGACAATAATGTCGTGCTGCAAATAATGTGAGCTCAACCACTATCTGCTATGGCCCAGCATGTGGCAGGGACAGCTTTGATGTCCAGTTCATCCTTTTCACCATCCCCACCACCTTAACAGTCCTGGATCTAACAGCTGTTGAGGCCACCACAGGAGAAGAGGGCTTTTAAAATGTGGGCAGACTTGGAAGGAGATGTACTTCCATTTTAGGAAACTTTTTGAGAAAACCAGAAGAAAGCTAATCTCAGTGCAAAATGTCTTCTCATCCCTTTGTCTCTCCTGCATGGGCCAGATCACTATGAGGCACTTGCTCTGTTTGCTCATCTCTGCGCGTTCAAAGGCATCCGTCCTGGGTTATATCAAACATCCAGTAACTCACCCCAAGGGCAGAGGCAAATGGAGGCAGCAGTGACTGCCATGACTGGGATTTACTGACTTACTCTGATCTGTGGGTACTGATCAGAAAGGCCATAAAACAGCTGCAGGAAATCATTTGCAGGGTTAGGAATGGAGGTGCTCTCTGTCCAACACTGGGGCTCAGGACCATAGAAGGAGCTGGACATCAGGTCAGAAAAGGTAAGGGTTGTTTCCAGATCATCATCACATTGTGGACTTTGAATGCATTATTGGACATTATTAAAGGTTCTGTACAATTCCACATCAGCATTTTACTAGTTAACAGTTCAATCTTTATGTCCCGAAGCAAGTGGTGAGTGTTAGGATTACACAGATAAACAGCACAATCTCAAGGGCTAAGTGAAGTGCAACTTTGCAGGGAGGACTGGGAAAAGAAAGGGAGACACTTCCAGAAAAAGGTGTCAATGCAAAGCCCTACACCAATCTGTTGAAAGCCAAATTATTGAAATTAACTTCATGAAGGACCAATTTCTTAGTGCACTGAGGGGTTTGTTTGTAAGTTTTAGTTTAGCTCCTTCCCTTGCTTCTGCCTCCCCTTCCCCCTGCCTCTGAACTTGATCCTGCCTCTAACAAAACAACCTTGGTGAATCACTGAGACGGAACCATGAAAAGCACAGGGTGAGGATGAAACTCAAACTTTTTAAACGTTTCTTCAATTTTGCAAATTGGGCACTTGGCAAACTATTTCTCAGTAAATTAGTGGTTTAGTACGTTTGACTTGTTTCCCCAAAGCAGAGCTCTGTCCTAATTGTCTTCCTTTCCTAGCACAGGCTCCTGTCTCTTTCACACTCAAAATGAGGAGGGATGACATCTGAGAAGACACACGTCTAGCCAGCAACACACATATGCTCACCACGTGATGACACGAGCACAACTGCAAGCACGTGCACGAGTCAAACACCAGTTACGGAGTTTGAGTCACAAGGTGAAGAAAGACTTCTCAAAGGTCACCTCTCTCCCCCATGGTACAATGCGGCCTTACATTAGGCCACCTTTGGGTTCTTTTAGTTACTAACGTTGTTTAAGCAAATTTAAGAATCATTCCCACCTAGAGCTCCATGAATAGTTCTCTCTAAATTTCTTGACTGCAAATCTTTCCTAGCAAGCCTCCTATAAGAACTATCAGTCTATGCAAGGGTCAAATATCTTAAATGCCAGTGCATTTCACTGTGTGTCTCTTGTTTCTTTGGTTGCTACACACACTTATCTTTTGTTCTTTTTTTTTTTGTTGGAAAGGCCCTTAAAGGAAATCTGAGAAATTCAAGAGAAAATGATGGTGTAATATGAGTGAGAATAACAACAAAATATTATTATTATTAAAGATTTTATTTATTTATTTATTTATTTATTTATTTATTTATTTATTTATTTATAGAGAGGAGAAGGCAAGGAAAAAGAGAGGGGGAGAAACAGCAATATGTAGATGCCCTTCACACACCCCATACTAGGGACCTGGCCTGAAACCTAGGCCCATGCCCTACACTGGGAATTGAACTGGTGACCCTTTGGTTCTCAGGCTGATGCTCTATCTACTGATCCACACCAGCCAAGGCAAAAATATTATTTGTAACCTATAAAACTTACAAAGCATACAAAAAATTATGCCAGTGTCAGCTTGTAATTGATGGTGAAAATAGACATTGGCATAATACTTCTTGAAGGTCATTTGCGAACACACAATGAATATCTTAAAATTTCTGTTGATCTTCTATTTTCTTCTATGGTTTTTCCAGAGGAAATTCAAATGTACAGATAGATTATTATCTCAGTGATGTTTACTGTTGTAAAAAAAACCCACAGGAATAGTTTTAATGTCCATCCTTATGTGATTAACTGAATATATTTGCTATATTTGATATATAACATATCAAAGATACTATGCAGGCATTAAAATTATCAAAATATATTAAGTGAGGAAATCAGTATGTATAATACTATAACACTTTGTAGCCTAGCATATGTAACATTAGGGAAAAAAAGGCCATCAGTATATTAAGTAATAACCATTATCTCTAGGCTAAAGGATTATGGGTGAATTGTTATCCTTTTTTCTTTCCAGATCTGTATTTTCTAAATTTTCTATGGTTAACATGTCTTCAATGAAGTCAGCTTAGTTTTGACCTTTTTCTTATTTTTTAAAAATTCATTGTTTTCCTTATAAGAAAGAAAAAGGATAAAAATATCAGCCCCTTCCCCCCCCCAGGAAAAAAAAACACAACAACTCCATGCTACCTTTTCTCTCCTTTCTAACCAGTATCCTTTCTTAGAACTTGTATCAAAAAAAGATCAACAGTTTTTAGGGAAATTGATAAATAAAACAACACACACACACACACACACACACACACACACACACACACACACCTTAGCAGTTGAAAAGCAGCAAGATGCAACTGATTTCAAAAGAAGAAAATAAAAGGATAGTTTCCAGTTCATTCTCTCAACGCAAGCTCTTTGACACATCTAGTACCTCTGGGAAGGGATCGATTTCCTTCCTTTCTCCCTTTTGAAACAAGTCGTATCTAACGCCGCAGCAGGGTCTCATGGAAAGCGCTGGTGGGACCCCTGGCTGCAGGACTGGGGACAGAACACGCAGACCAGGCAAAGGTACAGTATGTGCATGAAGCGCCTAGTTGGTGAAGGCATATTGGGGCCGCTCAGGAAAGTGTGCCTGTAATAACTATTATTTCGTCTAAAAAAGTCAGAGCAGCCCCTTTTGGAAAACAAACAGAAGCACAGCGCTGGCGTCACCGGTCCACAGGCAGCTGACAGCTGTGGGCAGCAGCAAGTCAACCAGAAGAACTACAGATTGGTTTCCAGGGTTTCCCAGGAAGGATGCAGAGTCTTAATGGCCTGTCCTCCCCTCTGGGGAAACGGGCCACTTGGGCCCCAGATGTGCCCCTTCCACCGACTCAGACCTGCGTCAGCATCCCCTGCTGGGCGGTCACCAGACCGGAGCATGCGCCCTCGGTGTTGCGTAATCATGCCCCCCCCCCCCCCGCCAGTCCCCGTGCGCTTGCCGTAGGCTCCCCCTGCTGGAAAAACAGAAGAATTCCGCTTTCGCGGACATCTGCTCCTTGCTCCAGGCCTTCTCCACCTAGTATATTTTCTCACTATGCCACCACGAGAAGGGGATTTTCAGCAGAGAAAAAGATGCAATGAAGTTTAACTTCGTGGCACAGAACATCCACTATAGCGTCAACCAATAGACAGTTTCCGTGAGATGATGGGCTCATTCTTAGCAGTTCCCCCACAGAGCTGTCACTCTCTCTTTAAACCTATACGGAGAAGGGGCCAGACAGGATTTCTTAGGGCCTGGGGGTACGTGAAGGGTTTGCAGCCTTGCCTTGCCTTTAAGTCTGCAGCACAGTATCCTAGAAGCAAAAGGGGGGACCCTCACACCGCGGGGATGTTCCCCCCTTCTTTCCTCGCCCTTATTCCAGTCTTGTCAAATTGCTTGTGGCTTACATAGAACTGCAGTGATCTCCCTTAAGTGTAAGTTGTTGCCCTCATGCAGCCGTAAGAATATCAGAGCTACTCTGTCTTGCCCGTCAATAATCGTCTCTTTCACAGTTTTATGACCCCTGAGCTTCCTTGAGCTGTGGCATCACAATTCTCATACCACTGTGCACTGGCCCTAGAGAAGGTAGCATTGTTATTGTTCAGCTGAGAAAAAGTCAACAATAATGTCACCTTCTCTTTACTCAGCTGGTAACTAAAGGGTGGCCTGGCTGAGCAGAGATTCAGCGGTGGGCAGTGCTGTGTAGGGAAAGAATGTGGGCCCCCAGAGCAGTCTCCCTGGATCTTTCTGGGAATCCTTGCCATTTGGTTTTGGTACAAGCTATTTGTGCTCGTGTCTTCTTGTGATTCTAAACCCAAGCTGCACTTTGAGACCACCAGGGAGCTTTTAAAAATCAATGATGCTCAGGCTCTGCCTCTGAGTAATTAAACCAGAACTTCTGGGGAGTGGAGCCAGGACATTTGTACTTTTCTTTTTTTTAAAGATTCTCAGATGACTGCAAGGGTAAACCAAGAATTAGAACCAGTGTCCTGGTCTTGATCTATCTAGCATGTAGGGCATGACCTTATACAAAAGAGAAACCCAGCAATGTTTGATAAATGAGTGAAGTAATTAATGACTGAGGTCTGGCAATGGCAAAAGGAATGTGTACTTCTTATAACAAATAAAATATTGTAACAAGTGAATGAATGAATGACTAAGACAATAAAGGCAGTCCCCAAACTAGAGGAGGTTTCTGCAAGGATAGGCTTAAGATGGGTCAGATGGTTAACCGTGGTAGGAAAAGGACCCCCAAGCAACCCGGGTTTGTTGTGGGCACTGGTCTAGTCAAAGTCTCCTTTCCTCCAAGGGCAGAATTGGAAGGCAGGAAAGAGAGGGCAGCAGGACAGGAAGGGTGGTGGAGAAGGAAGGAATTTAAAGTCACCTGACTGGGAAGAAATCATGGCAAGCTGCTTGTGTTTCAGGGAGGCAGTCCGGCAGGAGGCCCTGCTGAGCACACAGAGTGTATGGAACTTGGGGTGCTCTGGGGTGGTTGAAGCAGAGGACCAAGGTGCCATGTGTTTAGAGGAGGCAGGACACGAATCCATCAAAGTGTCTCAGGAACAAGAAAATACATTCAGAGAGTCTAGGCAAGTCTAATCTCCCGCCCAAACTAGAAGGGGAACTTCTTGAGACCTGGAGTAGTATCTTTTTCAGATGCTTTCTAGAAAGCTTCTATTTCCCCACGTATACAGGGCTGGACTGGCTTCTCAAGTGAGTACAAGCAATAGGAGAATGGACAGAAAAATGAAGGGCAGAACTAAAATTAAATGTAATTGTACATGGTAAAAATTCCTGCAGTGGAGGACGTAACCAGATGGAATACAGGAAGTAAGACACCTGCAAATTCTCTGTGGATTAACACAAAGCCTTTATTTCTTGCTCATGCAAATCCGCTGCAGCTTAGATGACTCTCCATGGCTGTCATCTTCCACACTTGACTTGGAGAACCAAGCTGCTTGGGCCTTACAGCTCTGAGGGTTCAATGCAGGGCCTCGCCCTTCCTGCAAAGAGGGAAACAAAGAAGTGAAATCACAAAGCAACTGTTTTCAGCTCCAGTACAGAAGCCACACCCACATCACATCCAGGACTGTCTGTCTCAGCTGCCTGGGGGCTGGGAGGTGTCATCTTCTGGATGGACACCTATGTAGCAGAGGAGAATTGGGTATTGGTGGGCATAATTTTTGGATAGGTTTAACATAAATTATATGTTGTAAGCATGGTAGAAAAAGTATTGGATCCTGTTTGTGATAAACTAAAGATGGATAATACCTACTTAAGGAAGATAAAGAATTCAGCTACCATAAATAAAAAAATGACAAATTTAATTACCAAATGTGTTAAAATGTTTGTGTCTTAGTAAATATCGAAACAAAATCAAATCTAAACAAATTGAAATGTAACAAAATATTAAATATTAATGTCCCTAATTACAAATAAACTGCATTAAGTGGATAATTTTTAAAGAACAGAAAAAATGAAGAAAAGATACTTGTAGATAATTTATAGGAGATACTTGAAGATTATTTACAGAAGTGGTAATCAAATTGATAATGACATTTATACTGACTAGTAATTAATTAAACATTTTACCCATCGCAAAATACAAAGTTTATTTAAAATGATAATTATTAGTTCCAGAATTTGTTTGAATTGATAATTTTTAGTTCCAGTGAAGTTATAAGGAATAATTTGAAGTGATGTATAATATTATAAATTTACATTTTGTGACCTATAACTTAGCAATTTCATATTGGGGAATTACATAAAGTTAGTTTAAGAATGCTCATTTAAACATTCAATAGGATATAAAACAGATGCTAACTTAAATACTTATTAATAGGACACCAGTTAAACAATTCATAGTTTATTTGTTATATACAAGTATATAAGCCACCGAAACTATAGACTCACTTCACACCATGACTGTTTAATTACTAACTTTTCACTATAATGTCTTTTGAAAATTCTACCACTTTTGGGGTGACTATTTTTTTGTAACAATGCCATCACCCAAATATAAAATAAATCTAATCTAAAAAGTGGCATTTGACTTAATAATTTTAGACAAGGGCGCATTCCAGTTTTACTCAACACAACGATTTCCTTGCAAAGAAGATACGCGGAACACATTTGGACCATCAGGTTTTCTGAGGCCGAGAAGTCGCCCTTCACTTCACGTGCCCAAAGAAAGAGCAGCTCGTTGACTCTTGGTCCTTCAGGCACATGCACTTCTGTTTCCAAATGTTTCCACCCACTCAAATGACAGCAAAGTAAATGTTGCAGAAACAAAACTGAAATGAACTTTGATCGTGGAGCAAAGAATGGGTGCGATGAAAGACGATCAAAGCAGGAGAGAGAAATTAAGATCCTGCAACCTTTTCAGGTAGTTCACTCTACTGATATGTGATATTTAAACCCTGGCTTCAAGGCAGTGACCTAGCCTTGCTGAGACGTCTTTCCGATGCCGCCCTTGCACTTCCCCTCCACCTCACCACTCACTGTCTCTTGCTCCTCACTGAATCCACTGACTTTTATGGCATTATTACATTTACTGCGTTTATAAAAAACTGATTTTGCTCTTTCTCAAGTGTTTTTTTTTTTTGCTTATACAAACTTGATTTTATTGTCAATGAATCTATGTTTTTTCTCTGTGAAAATCACTTTGGCATCTTAGATTGGGTTGAAAGGAATCATAAGTTTTTCCCATTAAAGTTGTTATCAATATTTCTTTCAATTCAATGACTGTACACTTAGTCTCACTATTCCAGGTACAAAATTAAAGTTGTTAGGCAGAGCATGAACATACTGAGGAAATTCAGCACGGTGATGTGCAAGGCTATCTGTGATTGGTGGATGAAAAAGGCAAGTCGCTCAATAATGGATGTTACGACCTCATTTTGGTAAAAGTGACCTGGGGTGGCACTAATAATAGTGATGACAGGTGGCCTCATAGAGCATTCAAGGTATTAGTTACAAGACCTGGAGACCCATGCTAAGGGTCCCATCCCAGCCCCACAACTTGTTGACTGTAAAACTTTGGTCAACACCACCCCTTTGCCTTGTTTTCTCTCTCTCTCTCTTTTAACCTACATACCAAGGGCAATAATTATTCTGCCTCACAGCATGGTTGTGATGATTAAATGAAATAATCAACTGCCAGACACAGAGACAACCTACACATTGCAGCGGTTGCAATGATTTCATAGACATCTGTATTGTTCAAGTTTGTGGTTAAATGAACATGTATTGGCTTTGTTAAAAAACTGGAATGAATCTATAATGTGCTGAGCTTTTGGAATAGGTTTTCCTCTACCACATGTGACTGCTCTTTTCTTAAAAATTTGAATAAATGTGTACATTTGAATACATTTGAATAAATGTTTATATGAACCAAGCATGGATTCTTGGGTCTAGTGCTGGGTTTACTCTGCACTCCAGCTACTGGCTGATAGAGACGTTTCTCTAGTTTGGGAAAACCCAGGGCAAGTAAGTCTTTTCATTGTGAGTATCGTAATTTTAAAAGGTAAATGTAATAAGACTTTTTTCCTCACGTGAGCTATAAAATACCAACCATTTATTAATTCTTGCCTCTCTCTCTCTCTTGCTTTTTGTGTCCATTTTTTGAGAGGAGAAAAGTCTTGATTATGAGAACACTTTAATATGGAAACCTTGAATTCCCTCTCATCTGGTTTCCAGTCACCTTCTGTCTGGGAAGACTGATACCTGGGGGCGGGTAAGGAAGTTGGGGAGGGCAAACCTTGGAAACGTGAGGGCAAACCTTTGTCCCCTGCCACACTAGAGACAGAGGGACCTTATAGGCACAGTGATGAGGATTAAGGCAAAGCATGTGTAGACTGAGCACGTGTGGAACCCAGTGACGATGTTCTTGGGCAGGGTGCAGTCTACATACAAAACACTCAAAGGGCATGGAGCAAACAGGCCTTCTGCTCCTTGGAAGACAAACAAATGCATGTCTCCTGATGATGTGAAGAGGAGAAGGGATGGGAGATGAAAACTAAATAGGGAAGAATATGGGGAAAATGAGGCAAGAACACTGATTCGCTGCAGATTTATAAAGCTGTCGCTCTTATTCCCCGCTTTGTTCATGAAAATATGTACATGATGAACTTTAATTTTATTGGGAATGGAAATAAATCAATTTGCAACCTTAAAGTTTCCTCCCTACGGCCTCCCTTGCCTTTTGGTACTCCCAGGTTAGGAGATATTCTGGGGGCTCCATCACTCAGTCTTGTTTCTGAGGCTGGGGAATCATTTCACACTTCAACAGATCTTTAAATGTGGCATCAAATTATCTCATAATTGACTTGTCTCCACTCTGTTTTACCACACAAAATTCCAGCCAAATTAAAGTAGGACAGATGGGAAAAGTCACTCGGAAAGTAACACTAATGAAGAAGCTCTGCTTTCTCTTTGAAAGCTAAAATTCACAGACTGGTTTCAAATAACAGCATACATTTCAAGTCCTTGGGTTTTGGGGACATAGGTGTGTGGGTTGAAGATCCCAAAAGAATTAGTGCTTCTTTTGAGCTTTTAAGGAAATCTCATTTCAGACTTTTTTTAAATCATTGTCATGCTGTGTTATCACCAACAAGCCTGGTACTGAGCTTTTGCTCGGACACTGGCCTGATCACTGCTGGTGATAGCAGATGGCACCACCAGTGTCAGTGTGGTCCTTGTCAACCCCATCCATACCACACACAGGAAGAGAGCAAGAAAAACAGTGCAGGTCCGGACAACTCTAAAAATAACGCCCTCCCAGGTCATAGTTAGCCCTCCTCTGCCGTATTGTAAGGACATATTCAGGATATCGATCTGAACAAAAGCCACCGACCTTATTCAGATTTCCACGGTTTTATTTGTACTTGTGTGTGTGTGAGTGTGCGCGCATGTGGTTCCATGCCATTTTATCATCAGGGGAGATGTGGGTGTGCATTCACTACGGGAGTCAAGAACTCCCAAACCGAGAAGGCACCTTGCGTGACACAGCCTGGCTCCTCCCTCCAAACCCCGACAACCGCGGCTCTGCCCTCCATTTCCGGAGCTCTATCATTCCAACAGCACGTACTACACAAATGGAATCACACAGCATGGGACCTTTGCAGACTGGCGTTATTTCATGGACTATAGTCCCCTGGAGAGGTACCCATGGTGTTGTGTGTGTGGCTAGTTCATTCCTTTTTATTGCTGTCGTACTCCAAGGGATGTCTGTCGTCATTCGCGTCATTCATCGGTTGAAGTACATTTGGGTTAATTCCAATTTTTGTCTCTTGTGAATAAAGCTACTATGACCTATGACCATTCATGTAAAAGTTTTTGAGTGAGTGTTTTCATTTTCTGGGATAAATGTCCAAGGGTTCAGTGGCTCAGTCACATGACTCCATGTCTAGTTGGTTGGAGGAACTGCCTGATTGCTTACCAGAGTGGTTGTGCTACTTTTTTCCTTATTATCACCAACGATGTATGAATGATCTAATTCCCTTTTTTTTAGCGTTTATTTATTTTGTTCAAGTAAAGTTTTCTGCCTTTTCCCCACACCCCGACCTCCAGCTCTTCTCACCTCCCTCTCCTGTTCCCCACCTCCCGTTATTGTCCATGTGTCCTTAAATTATTTTAATTGTTGTGCAAGTACAGTTTTCTGCCTTTTACCCCCATCCCAGCCCACCCGCTAGCCCTCCCCACTTCCCTCCCATTTCATCAGATGAATGATCTCATTTCTTTTTACCCTTACTAGCACTTGATGGATATTTTTATTTTAACCATTCTGACAAGTGTGGGTGATATCTCATTGCAGTTTTAATCTGTGTTTCCCCAATTGCAAATGATGTTAAACATTTTTTGTACTTATTTGCAATCTCTCTATCCTCTTCATGATATCTCTCCTTGTTGTTTGCTCATTTTCCAATTATATTGCTTGTTTATTGTTGAGCTTTAAGAGTTACTGTAACATTAGATACTAGTTCTCTGGAAGATATGTGGTCTGCAGATATTTTTTCCCAGTGTGTAGCTTGATTTTGATTTTTTCTCTTCATATGAAGTTTCACAGGGTGGATTTTTTTATTTTGATAAGGCCCAATTTATCAACTTTTTTCTTTTATAGATTGCAATTTTAATGTCAAGTCTAGGAATTCTTTGCCAGAAATCCCAATGATTTTATCCTATTTTTTTAAAAGTTTTATAGTTTTATGTTTCCAATTAAAATCTATGATTCATTTTAAGTTGAATTTTATCTGAGGTGGAATGTTTGAGTTGAGCTTCTTTTAATTTTTTCCCCTGTCTTTCTCCCTCACTCCTCCCCTCCCTCCCTCCTTCCTTCCTTCCTTTTCATTCTTTCCCCCCTTTTTAATTATACATGTCCAGTTGCTCTGGAATGTCTGTTGCAAGGATATCTTTCCTCCACTGAAGTTGTTTTGTATTTTGTTCCAAACTCAGTGGGCATATTTGGGCAGATCTCTCTCAAGGTTGTCTACTCTGTTCTTTTGAACTATGGTCTACCACACCGCCAATGCCACATTGTTCTCATGGAAAAGCCTAGACAGTGAGCCTTCATACTAGGTAGAGCCATTGTCTTTTTGACAGTGTTGTTTTAGCTATTCTAGACCTTGTGCCCTAGAGAATCTTGGGCCCCTGGGGACAGATTCTTCCTTGACCAGGTCTCTCCTGCCAGCTCCAATGACCTGCCTCCATTTCTCAGCAAAAAGGGGGAACAGGCCTAGCACTGAAGGATAATGCTTCCTCTAGCTGCTTATCCACGACTGGGCTCCTGAATGATCCTTCTTGCCCGGGGTGTCAGCTCGCCTGATGTTCTCAGGACTCCCATTCTGCCCCGGGGGAAATAATGAATCTGCCTTGACTGCCTTCTCTGGCTAGTTTGGTGATCCGAAGACAATGGGTCTGCATGGTCTTCCTCTGCCGTGTGGGGGGAAGAAAGATGCCCCGCTGCTGAGCTGTTTCTCCAGTCCTGAACCCCAAATCAGTTCCCCTTTGTGCCACTTCGGTTGCTGAGGCATCACTTCCAGAGTGTATAGTTGTGCTAAATGGGGAGGAACAAAGACAAGCCTAGAGGTAAGGGTCTACCGAACAGATATTTAAAAACGCAAACAGGTAAGCCACTGTTTCTTTAAACAAAGGATGCTGATGTAACAGGAGCAGCCTATGACCCTCATACATCAGAGTCTGGAAAATGTGTGCCCCAACCCAAGTTAACGAATGCTCTTGTGCTTTATTAGAACACTTAAACTTTTTTCTTTTTCTTTTCTTTGACAAAAATAGGGTCTGGGCTAAACTCCAATTCGAGTAAGCATACTGATCTTCCAAATTCCCCCGGCAGTGTAAATCACATGCAGTTCTCTTCATGTTCTCTCTTTAACTAGTGGGATGGGATGGCTCCACATAAAGAGACAGATGTTGAGTTCTCCTGAGAGCTGCCTGGAGATGAGGCACCTTTCAGTTAATTATGTCACCCGATTCACAGTAACACCAAAGCCTGCAACGCCGTCTACTTGAATCAGCACTGCTTTTCTCTCTAATTAAAGCCCTTTATTTTCTTTGCTATTGCTTTTGTTTCTGTTAAATTCTTCTATGAAAATATAGAGATCTGATTGCTGAATAAAAGTCATGTTGGCATTTCCAAGTGCAACATTTGGGTAATCGCACTGACTTGCACCGATGAATCTGTGCCCACCTCTTTCCGTGACCCTCCCACGGGACATTTCTGCTGCAGAAAGTGTCCCCGCTTTTACACATCAACTGAACACCTTCCAGTTAAGCCTATAAACTCTTATTTCCTTCTCAAAAACTTCTGGCCCAGAGCTCTGACACCATGCAGTATTTTTTATTTAGACGCCATTCTATTTTTTCCCCAAAAGGCAGAATCTTAGAAACATAGGACTGAAAAGATTTCAAAATTCACAAGATGTCCAGCTTGATCTTTTTAGGAGAAAAAAATTTAAACCAAACAATTTACATTATATTTAAGAACCTTCTGAGAAATAACTTTCCTGTTATCTTTTGCAGATAGATTCTAATATTTAGTAGCTTTATCTGCAAGTAAATTTCTTCAAATTATTAAGTATTAAGCCATTCTCCAAACAAAATAATAATTTATACTAGAAGAAATATTTTACCATTTTGTTTAACCTTGTACAAGTTGAAAATTAAAAATAAGTTTCTAGAGCAGTAATTGTTGGAATTTTATGGGTTATGGGCTCATTTAATGATCTGATTAAAGCTGTAAATTTTGACCCAAAGCATACATCTATCTGTCTACATACATATATCTCTATATCTATCTATGTATCTATGTATCCATGTATGTATGTATCTATCTATCATTGCAGAAGACTCAGGTGTCACCTACAGCCCACAGAAAACCCCAAGGTCAAGATCCTCAGTTTTCTCTGAGGACTTCTAAAGTGTCCCTTCATAATTTCAGAATTTCTCAAACAGAAACTAATTAAGGAAGTAGAATCCAAAATGATGCTTGAGTATGTCAACAATGAGTCTTTGGTTGTATGTAACAGAAATAAACTTTGGCTAATGTAAGGGGGAAAATCACTTCTGATATATTTGAGTAGCCCATAGATTTGAAGCAAACTTCACACTGGAAGGACAAAATTGAGGAAGATACTAATGGAATGGGGAATCTCTTGGAGATGCTCGTAATGACTCAGCTTCAGCTTTTTCACTGCTGCTACCAAAAAAAAAATGGTAGAGGGCATCCAGGTCAGGCAGAACCAGAAATGTCCGTTAAGTACCCATGGACTTCTGAGAAGGTAACGATGGAAACTATTGCTATCCATTATTTTAACTGCCTTTTATATTCGTGTTCAGTTGACAGATTTTCTTATTAATTTATGTGTACACACAACAAGTCTACGTGACATTTTAGAAACCAGGAAACAAACACTGACCAGCCTCCAAGAAGGATATATTTTCAAACAGCTACTTCAGATGTGGCCAAAGAGTATAAGAGACAAGAAGAAGTCTCCAAGGACAGAACCGGGGCTCATGAAGTTCAATTGAACAGAGAGGTGCTACAGGGCAATGCCTTCCTTGAGGGACTTCGGAATCGCTATGTAGTAGTGATGGCATGTGTCTCCTATTGTTCTTCTTTCTGAATGAAAGTGTTTATTGATTGTTATCTGATTCACAGTTATTCCATGGACTTGTGGAGGGGCAGGCCAAAACAAAGGAATGCTCTATGGGCCAAAGACATCAGTAGAAGACATGTACTGCAGTCAATTTGTAGCATTCTCACTCACGGCACAGATATGAGCTCCCTGGTTGCTTGAAGGGGTGTTTAGTTTAAGATCCCAGTTGGGAAATGAAGCTGTCTCGTCTAGACTGTGACACATGTCCTCTGTGAACATTGTAAAATACCATCGTTACCAACCTGCCATCTGGTGTTATCTCAGTCTCCTAAGGATGTGAATCTTTTTTTCTTAAGTTCTGTAAACTGTATTTTTCAATATTTTCACTTGAATGCCAATCTGATGCATTTTTGATAATTATCATAAGCTTTTATGTGGACCCATTTTAACATCAGCCTAATGATGCAAATAATATAAATAGTGTAGTTTATTCAACTGTAATCTGCTAAAAGCCTATTCAATGAGGCTTTATGCTATGATTTGTGGGTAATTAAAATGCTCAATATATGACAATTATGATAAAGTCCTTGCACTTAGGAGAATATAACCCATTATATAACAGAGAAATAAAATCTTTATACAAAGTATTATAAATGACTCCAATGGGACAAACTAGTTGAACATTAATGGCAGAACTGAAGAAATAAAGCTTATAAACCAAACTTGAAGCATCCAGGGTCCTTGAGGTGAAGGATTATTGAAATCTGCAAATGATACATGAGAAGCTCATGATGAATTTTAACTTCCTCTCAAGAAAGTTTTTTTCATACTTGCAAACCACAAATGAAACTCTATATTTTACCCTGTTTTCTTTCTTTTTGTCTTTATGAAGCCAGAGATGATATAAATGTTGATAAATGAAAAAAAGGGGACAACTATAACAAGTCTATTTAAATCATAACTGGAAATCAGCTTTTGAATTCAAGTTACTATTCTAAAACTAATTTTGTAGCCTTATTTTAATAGCTTAATGATTTTAGATGATTTGCTATGGAAATGATGGTCCTTAGAAAAATGTTACTATTATTTGTCAAAGGTTTTCCCCCCAGATATTGTAGTGTAAAATATTCAGAGTTTGGTATATGCCATTCCAGAAGCAACTGAATTAAAACTGGGAGTTCTAGGAGAAATACACAAAAACATCAAAGTTCTTGAGGAAAATGTATGTAGTAACAATTTTGTATTATACTATTATTAATCAATGAAATGGTCTTTGGCCAGGTTATCACATTTATTATGATTTTGGCCATTTGGACAAGTTTAAACTAATCTTCCTGGTGAAAATAACATGTAAATTTTCTTTTCAAACCTGTAAAATGTTAACCAACTTAGCCCAGTTTTACTAATAAGCTATAATCATGATTTATATTATTTAGCCATTTAAATATTAACTGATAAGTTTTTACTGTGTAAAACATCAATTTGAAATCTTTTCCAAAAGGCAAATATCATTTTTATGAGTTTTCTTTGTATCTGTCTAAATATATTATCCACCTACAGTAGAATGAAAAAGTCACCCATATGCTTATCTGAATTGTTGATTCTGAAATCCAAAGTATGATAAACATTGAAAATAAGAGTGTCATAATATTATACACCAGATGGAAAAAGCTTTTACAGATTAGGTAAGTGAAATTTTATTATAAGCAAGATGTATTAAAAGTGGCATATTTGAATAAAGTTAAGATTGTTTAAAGTCATTGATTGACTATACTGAGGTCTGTCTAGAAAGTATGCACCCATGTAATATGAAAAATAAAGACATTTATTGAAGAAGTTACAAGAAACACTGTACATAGGACAATGACGCCTCAGTCTCCTTCCAAACAGGCACCTTGGGACCTCATGCAGTTTTCCCAATCACCATTGGCTGCCTGTCATATATTCCTGAATCTCGTCAATGGTCTGAAATCTCTTCCCTCTCGTAGGTGAGTTTAGTTTTGGGAAAAGCCAGAATTCACAGGGCACTACATCTAGGCTGTAATGGGGCTGAGTCCCCTGGGTGATCCTATGTTTCACAAAATCACTCTGCACCAGACATGATGTGTGAGTGGGCATGTTGCCATGATGAAGTTGTCACGATGAAGCTGCCAGTCACCAGTTGCCAGTAGCTGTGGCCTTTTGAATCATCCAAATAATCTCCTCACAGGAATGTTCAAGCTTAACCCAAAATTTGATGCAGATTTGTTGCTCTACTTGCTCATTTTGAATATGACAGCCACACAGTATACATGCTCACTCAAGGGTGTCTACCACCCCCACTAACTGGTACAGTAAAGTTGTCATTGTTCATGCATGCACAGTCCAGTCCACTCTCCTTGGCTGCCGGGTTACATCACTGTCATGCAAACTGTTCTCATCATGTTTACAATGGCTGGACTTTTCCTGGACAGACCCCACACACACACATGGTGGAGTGATTTGTTATGTAGGTTTACTTCAGTGATAAATCATACCGTGCAGTGATGCTGCCATCTGTGGCCATGCCCCAAACAAGGGTGTTTAACCTAAAGTTCTAAATACATGCAAAGCCTTCGATATGTAATGGAACTCTTCCATGAAAACACACCTGTGGTTGAAAACTGTTTTTATCTAAATTAAGATGAGTAAAATCTGTTTTATAATTTACTAGACAAAAAAGTTATAACAGTGGCTTGAAACAAAGTGCTTTCACAATGTTCATTTCAGAAATGTTCCCTGAAGGCCATTGGGAAACATTCGTTGATCAGGTATAAATAATTCCATCTGAGATTTGGCCCGGGCTGGAGCTTGGTTGGGGTAGGACAGCGGAGCACGCACTTTCCTCTTGGAGGCAAGTCCCAGTGCTCCATGGACGGCTCCTGCTGGCTCTTCTCCCTCTGCTTTCCTATTGTCCAAATGACAATGGATGCAAAGGTTTCTTTTGAAGGTATGTATCAGTTAACATATTAGAATACCATCCTACTCTTTAATATGTACCAACAGTCTACATATAACGGGGTGGGGCTCGGAAACTAGAGCCCCCTTAATTTTTTTGTTTGTTTTTGAAAACTTGATTTCGAGAAGCCAGTTAAAGTTTATGGAAGTTGTCATCAATTTTGTGATTCATTTAACTGAAGACTTCTGTTTGCTACTATTCAAAAAGCACTTAGGGGACACTTCGACTTTGCAAGAAGGGAAGCCACAATCCTTTCTTCAGTGGAGATGTTGGAGGCACTGAGGAATTAAATTGTTGTTATAATGATGTTTCATGATCGTCAGAGTTGTACCCTGTTGTATTAACTCAGAGGCAGGCCTGCGACTGCAGACAGAAAAACTGTCTTCTCTGCTCTTATAAGAACCCTGAAAAAGAAGGGTTCTTATAAGTATTTGGGAGGTGGGGAGTGGATGTAAGAAGGTAAATGATAGCAGCCTAAGGAGAAAGAAATTGAATGGTAAGCCATATACCACCCTTTATAGACAGACCCTGGTTACCTCAATCAGCCCAATAGATGGTGTTTTATGGCTCTGTTCTGAGTCACTTAGTACCTAAGGTAGACAGCATACTTAAGGTAGATAGTTCCTTAGGTAGACAGTACTGAAGGTAGACAGCTAAACCTAAGATAGGTTTAGCTTCTCAGCAGTCTTTACTATTATGTGGCAATGATCTCATGTGTACAGTGTCACCGCTGATGAATATTTAGTGGTGGGAGTGGACATTTTGCATTGTCCCCAAATGGGAGAGAAGTACCACTCATTAGAGGTTGAAGGTTGAGAATGTTAGATAGCCCTAATTTTTGAAAGAGTCCATTCAGCAAAGAATTACCTTACTTGCTATATGATTTGAATGACCCATTAATCATGCATTCTAAAAGCAAGGTGCTGATCCAAGAACCTAACTCTCTAAGATATATAAAACTAAAGTATTTTAAACTCTCTCAACTTAGAGATAACATTTCCTCTAAGAACAATAGATATTTTTCTCATCATTGAATTTTTCTAATGTAATCCTGTTGGCTCATTTATGATCTTGCTTTAGTATTAACTAAACATGCAGCAATTCAGAGTGACACACACACATTTTATTATATTTTATATATTTGAGGCATTTTTATTGAAATTAGAAAAAATTTAAACTCCAATAGCTTCAAAAAACTTTCTGAAAAATACAAATTAACATCAAAGCACAAAAACTATTTTTAAATTCTTATTTTTTAAAATCAACAAAGTTATAGATAATCAAAAATAGGTTTTTCTTGTTCAGAGGAAAAGTAGTATTGGGCATCCCTTGGTTACTTCTTCTTTTCTTTCCTTTTTTTGTCTCTGTCGGTGGTTGAGATCTTCTCTGGCTCTGCCCGGGGGGCTTCTTCTTCGGCAGCCAGAGCCTCCAACCGTAGGCGTTCAGCTTCCAGCAACTTGTTCCTATACTCTTCCCGGATGTTGAATATCTTCTGACGAGCTTCATCTAAGGAGTCCTATTTCAAAACAAAAACCCAGTCAAATAAGGTCCATTGATAAAAGCTAGTGTTCCCAGAGCAGAAAAAAACAACAACAACAACAACAACAACAAATCCTGCAAGTCCTTTCTCTTTTCTTTATGCCAGCAGATTCATGGGGGAAATTATTGAGGAAAGATGAAAATTAAGTAATAGTCTCAAATGTTTACTAATACATACAACATGAGATAGTAACAAAAGGTGCATGAAATTTTAACAGAATAGTAAATCTTTAACAGAATAGTTTATCAGAAATAGATAAATCAGAAAATTCTGATTTACAGAATATTTTGTAAATCAATAACAAAGCATCAATAGGAGAAAAATAAAGAGAAATGTTAAGTAATAGGCAGAAATTTTAGCAAAGCAACTATGTACTTTAAAGAGTCCGAATATCATCTATGTAAAATGTACACACAGCTCACTCGGTGTGTCTCTCATGGGGACTGTGTTCAGTGAATTACTAGTTCCCACACATTCTAGCCCCGACAAAACATATTTGAGTTGTACTTCCACATAATATTGCCTCATCCAGTGGTCATCTTTGTTATTGTCAGTTTGGCTTTCCACTCCAAAAATAAACTATATTCATCACAGACAAAGACCTGTGTGCAGCCAAATCTAAGATCACTCCCGGGTCCTATTCTTACTCAACCATACTTTCTCCTCCCAAGACAACTGACTTCACTCGACTTTTTGGACATCACACCCTAATTTCCTTTCACTTCATTATTTGCTCATGGTTAGTCGCCTGTCTTGATTTTCCTTTTTCTTCTTCAGCTCTTGATGTGGAAATGGCCATATCTTAGATCTTAGGTCTTATTTCTTGGTAACCTCATCTAACCCTATGGCTTTAAATTCTATTTATACAGTGATAGGTCCCTTTAAAAAAAAATTCCAGAATTACACATCTAACTTTGATTCAATTCTCACGTGACTGTCGAATAAATAAATACAATATGTCTTATTTATTTATTTGATATAACAATAGATATAACAAAAAAGTCCCAAATTGAATCCTTATCTTTACTCCCAAACCATCAGATCTGATAGCCACTCAATCCCTTCACTTCTTTTGGCAACTCATTCTCTTATAATACACCCACAATCCATCCGGAAATCCTACTGACTACTTTGAAAATATATCCAGAACTCAGAATTCAGTTGCTTCTCACCACCTCCACCCCACCGTCTTGGTAAGAACTACAGTTGCCTCTCACGTGTGCAGTGAATGGTCTCCTCACAGACCTGTCTCTTTCGTGCGTGTCCCTTTCTATACTTAATCTGCTCCCCACACAATATCCAGATCCTTTCACAACCTAAGTCAGATCATGTTACTCCCCTGCAATCTGTAGTCTCGTCATGGCTCCATATTCCCCTTAGAATAAAAGTTGAAGTTTTTCTGGTGGCCTTCCCACTCCTACATGATGACCTTCCCTGTCCCCGTGTCCCCATTTGTCTCTGGCCTCTCGTCCCCTATTTACCCCTGCTCACTGCTATGGTGCAGGCTCCCCACTGTGCTTCTTCTAAGATAAGCCAAGAACACGCTTGTCTCTTCTGAATCATTGCGCTCTGATCCTAGTCTACTTCTCTCTTGTCAGCACCATCCCTTTCTGTCACATTTATACAATGCGTTTATGTGTCGTGTTTCTCTTTAACATCTATTTCCTGATAGAATTTAAACTCCAAAGGGCAGGGAGGGGGTTATCTCTTTTAGTCAGGCTTAGGAGAGCTTCTGGTACAAAAATGCCCAGAAACATTTATTGAGTAAATAAATTGTGGAAATGGGAAATGTCAGAAGACCATAAAAAGGTAAACGTTAAAATATTTAAATTATATATATATATATTTTTAAAAGGATAACTTTCAAAACTATAGACGAGATGACCTGATGTGGGTTTCAGGCAATAATCTAGAAGTGGGTTATGAGATGGCTTCTCTGAAAATGTTGCTAAGGCAGCGAGTGATCGCTATCAGCGTAGGTTCACTAAGAGGCTAGAGCTTCCTCATTTCATTTGTGTTTCTGATGTTGTGGCCCCAATTATAGGTCAGTATGATGACTGTACTGTTGCAAAATGATATGAAAGAATAAGGATTAATGAACTGATGATGGCTGGAAGAAAAGCTTCTAGAAATGTTGTGTCTTCATCACTCAATTCTTACGAGATTTTCCGTGGTTTTGGAACTTGCCTGACTGTGGTTGAGATGACAAAACAGCTAGATATCAGAATCACACTTCCCCAAGCTTTTGATGAAAGAAAAATACTGTATCTATCATAATAAGATTGGCTTCATTAAAGTATTTGCACACAAACAGAATGATAGAAGTGACATACTAAAAAAATAGAGAGAGAGCCATCTCAAGGGTTTAGTATAAAGTAAATTTAATACGTGATGTGTTTTCTCCCATCTAATGAGAACCATGTTACTGATCATGTTTCTTTTCTATTGCCAGCTGAAATGTTGGCTGCCTCAGTCTGTTAATGTGATCATCACCTAGCTATTTCCAATTTCACAAATATTTTGTTATCTTCTCTCCTATTCTTCCCACTTTGTGGAATGACTCCAAAAACTGCATTTTAGAAGGATTTTAGGGAGTAGTTAAAATTAGTATGTAGAATCAGTTTGCCGTCTTTTCTAAGAAGTTGGGAACTAAATGTTGTCAAGGCTTCTCTCTACTCAGGTACTGTATGATTCTGACATCAGTTTTAATTGAATTTTTTGGGTTGGTGTTGGTTCAGACCATACAGGTTTTAAGTGTACAACTCAATAAAACATCATGTGTACGTTGCATTGTGTGCCCATTGCTTGGAGCAAAGTCTTCCTGTTCCCCATTCTCTACCCTCTTTGCCCACCTTCAGCCACCCCCATCCCTCTTCGCCTCTGGCTATGACCACTCTGTTGTTTGTGTCTTTGTGTGTGTGTTTGTATGTGTATATTTTGGCTCCATCCCTTCACCTTCTTTCACAGGGGCACCTACAGGGAACCAATCTGCATGGCAATGGCGAATGTAGCCCAGCCCCGGATGTGGAAAGCCAGTGGGAGCAAGGTGGTACACGGGAACCAGGCCCACAGATCGGCTCTCCCATGGGGAATCAGACCTGCATTGTACCTAGGCTGCTTTGAGGCTTTCTTTTTGCTAAAACTCCCTCACCCTGAATTGAGGCAGTAAACGTTTACTGCACACCTTTAAAGTAACTTCCTAAAGTCTGTGCTAAACCTCCCAAGGATGGAGTGTAGCCAGTTCAACCACTTTTCCCCTTGCATTTGCAACATCCTTTTCTTTGTAGTAATTAGCAACATCCTGTCCTTTGTTATCTGTAAAAGATAATCACCTAAAGCAAAACTGCACATTGTAAGTGAGGACCATCCTTGATGTAATGTACCCAGAAAAGTAATAGAAGCCTGTCAGGCAAGGGTCAGGGCACTCTCTCACTCAGAGAGTGGCCATGCCATCCCGTTTTCTCCACAAGACTTCTTTGGTCCATGGGAATTTGTTTGTTGAAGCCACGACACACAAACCCCACTGGTCTGAGTCCCCATCAGGCACCAATATCCCTCCCCTCCAACAGCTGTCAGTCGGCTCCCTGTGACCCTGCCTCCAATTCTGTTTCATTCATCAGATTATTCTGCTCATTAAATTCTATGTGTAAGTGAGATCATATGCATCTGTCTTTCTCTGAGTAACTTATTTCACTTAGCATGTGTCAGCTGCGACTCACACATACACCGTAAGACTCACCCGCATTCCTGCGTACATCTCCAGGACTTTATCCTGCACCTTCAGTCGCTCTTCTTGGTCAATGTCTCGAATGCTGAGGACTCTGGTCCTATACTGTCGAAACTGATGAACCTCCTCCGCCTTTTGCATTGCCTGCTGCTGATTCAGTTCATTCGTTTGAAGCAGAGGGTCAATGTTTGTTTTCCTTGATATAGAAACATCAAAAGAGAGGCTTAAATCATTTGGGAACTCTGAAATGAACTTTACTTTAGAACTCAAATAATTTAATATTCAACAGTGTGGTGGTCTGAAGAAAATCAAACATTAGGAATAGAAAGAATAACCCATTTTTAGATGGGTTATGTTCCATCCATTGAATCACTGATATCTCAGAAAGTTAGTTCAGAAAAATATCAGTTATACCACATGTGTCATTTGGTGGGATGTTTGTGGAATTGGTGTTTGAAACTGTGAGCCTGTTTTGCAGGTCTTCCTTTTTAACTTAAGCAGGTAAATAATTTTGAAATTGCTTCCAAATTTATAAGAAAAATGAATCTAACTAAATAATGGCAGCAGTTACAGTGAAAATTTTCTGTAACACAACTCACCTTGAGCTACACATTAAATCTTACAGAAAACATTTAAATGCTTTCATGACTGACTTACTAAAACATTTGCTAAACTTGAGATGTAAAATCATGTATTTCTAGACATTTAAATACACCGAATATTAAGCATTTAATTTCAAATTTCACTTGTTCGGAAACTGCCTGTTAGCAATGTATCCAAAATGCTAGGGACACAGATGTATATACATTAATCATATTAACTAAAACTTACCGTACATACTGAGTTACATCTACACATTCTAGTGCTTTTCGAATAAGTCGTGGAGACATTTCCAGAATTGCTGGGGATCGTGAAGGTGGCCCTGTTGAAATAAAAAGTCTTAAGCTTCCTCCCAAAAGAATCAACAATGACTAACTAAATACTGTTACATCTCATTTTAATGGCAGATGATTTTTTCTGTTAAAACAACCATCGACTGGACTTGCCTAATTCAATAATTTTAATGTGATTTAATATGACTATTAAAATATAATTATATTTATCTTCTAGCTTTTGTCACTAATAATTAAATGAAAGAGATGACAAAAAGAACACGGTCTATAAAAATATAACAAAATGTTATTCTAATTATAGTTACGACAGAAACAAAGAAGTAATACTTTAAGTTACAAAACTATATTACAAACAAATTATATGTGAAAACTATACGAAGCACTTCAGGGGTGGAATACAAAAATGTTCAAGACACAGTATTTTAACCTTCAAGAAACACTTAGCCCCGTGGAATAGGCACCATGTAGTAGATAAACACTGAATATCACGTTAGCGGGAGCCTTTTACTCCACAAGCTTATATGAACCCATAAGAACAGATTTAAGGAAGATTTTAGAATCTAAGATACTGCCCACCCAGGCTTTCTAGGCCATTTAGTAAAATTTTGTCTAATTTAAAATTATAGTTGATATACACTATTACATGATTTCAGGTACTCAACATTTATCTGTCTTCGATGAAGTGATCACCACAGTAAGTCTAGTGCCCATCTGACACTGTGCATAGTTATCACCAGGCTATTGACTGTGTCCTCAGTTGTACACTACATTCCTTTACTTACTTTATACGGAAAATGTGTGCCTCTTAATCTCCTTCATCTTTTCACCCATTTGCCCACCCTGCTCCCTTCTGAAAACCATCAGTTTGTTCTCTGTTATGTGTGAGTCTGTTTCTGTTTTGTTTGTCTGTTTTGCTCCTTAGATTCCACATATAAGTGAATTGATATAGTATTTGTTTTACTCTGTCTGACTTATTTCACTTAGCATAATATCCTCTAGGTCCATCTATACTGTTGTGAATGGCAAGATTTTAATATTTTTTATGGCTAATATTCTGTCTTTCTGGACCATTTAGTCTCTTTTTTCAAAAAATTACTAAAGTATAATTGAGTAATTTGCTTGTTTAAAAAGTATGATTCAATACTTTTTAGCAAATTTATAGAGTTGTGCAACCAACACCAAACTCTAGGTCCTAACCATTTCCATTATCCAAGTAACACCCCTCACACCCTTTCACACTCCTTTTTCATTCCCTCCTCGAGCCCCAGGCAGCCATTAACCTCCTTCATGTCTCTATAAATTTGGCTTTCTTGAACATTTTGTGTAAGTAGCAATGGTAAAAATCTGTTTAACTTTTCAAGAAACTGTCAAATCATACTGTTGGTTTCATAAAAAATTTTGAAATCACAAAGTAAAAATCCTCCCCTTTGGTTCTTTATCAAAATTATTTTGGTCATTCTGGAGCTTTTGTATTTTCATATAAATTTGGAGATCATATTATCCAATTGCATAAAATGTCCAGTAGGGTTTCAACAGGGATTGTACTAAATTTATAGACCAATTTGTAGAGAATTGAATATGAATACGCTATATTACTATATTGACTCTTCCAGTCCAAAGCATGAACCTCTCTCTTTATTTTGATCTTTGAAATTTTCTCCTGTGATGTTTTGTAGTTTGAAGTATACAAGTCTTTCACTTCTTAAAATTTAGTCCCATATATTTATTAGTGATGCTATTGTGAATAAAACTGTCTTAATTTTATTTTTGATTGCTCAGTGATAATATACAGAAATAAAAGCAAATTTAGTATATTAATCTTGTAATATGTGACTTCACTAACCTCATTTATTAGTTGTAGATAATAATCTTGGTTCCTTTTCCTTGGCCCCTTAGTATTTTCAGTATACAGGATAAGTTTGTCTGAGAATACAGTTTTCTTTCTTTCTTTCTTTCTTTCTTTCTTTCTTTCTTTCCTCCTTCCTTCCTTCCTTCCTTCTTTTTTTTTTTTTTTTTTTTCTTTCTTTCTTTCTCTTTCTTCTTTTTTTCTTCCTTCCTTCCTTCCTTCCTTCCTTCCTTCCTTCCTTCCTTCCTTCCTTCCTTTCTTTCTTTCTTTCTTTCTTTCTTTCTTTCTTTCTTTTTTATATGAATGTGTTTCATTTCTGTTTCTTATCAAAATGGCTAGAACCTCCTGTGAAGTGTTGAGTGTAGGTGGTTTGGGTAGACATCCTGCCTTGTTCTTGACCTTTGGCTGAAATCACGGGGGTCGTTTTGTCACCAAGATCTCCCTGTTAGGTTTCTGGGTGATTTGTTGCTTGCCCCGAACAGCATCACGGCTCCCAGACGGAAACAGATTCTCCCCTAGAGCCTGTAGCAGGCATGCGGCCTTGCCAACACCTAACTTTTAGAATTCCTTCCTTCCAGAGCTATAAGAAGTGAATCTGTGTTGTTTTAAGTCACTAGGTTTGTGGTTGTTTACAGTAGCAATAGAAAACCTATACAATGAAGACAATTTATTTCTGTTGTTCTTAGTTTTAGTAAGTATTTTTTCCATTTAGTGATATGCCTTAGCAGTTTTTAAATTTTTTTAATCTTTATTTTTAGCATTGCTTTTTTGGGAGAGGATATATCAAGTGCTCACTCTACCATTCAAGGAGTCTCACCGCCCCACCCTTCCCCTGCCACTGACTATTCTTGCTTTTTAACATGTGGTTATAAGTTTCCAAGATTGTAATGTGCTTAATTTTGAACTAGTTTTTTAAAGTGATCATTCATTTGAAAATATAATCTAATGTAAATCTTTAAAATATAAAAATAGCCCTGACTGTTGTGGCTCAGTGGGTTGGGTGTTGTCCCACAAACCAGGAGGTCCCGGTCTGGGCACCTGCTGGGTTGCAGGTCGGGTCCCTGGGTGGGGGTGTGCGAGAGGAAACAGATCAATGTTTCTGTTGCACATCAATATTTCTCTCCCTCTTTCTTCTTACGCCCCTCTAAAAATGAATAAATAAAATCTTAAAAATGTATATAAATAATATCCAAATTAATCTTTTTATTCAAAAATACATAAAGCCATGATACATGTGAGAAAATAAAATACAGTAATAGAAATCTCAACTCTGCTCCATTATTAAAACAAATTCAATCATGTTTCTCATTTTATAACATTAAATAAAATATGTCTGAAGCATTAAAATTTTATTATATGAGTCTTTTAGAAACCAGTAGCCAATAATTTTTCTTTTTTCCTCACAGCTACTATGCGCTCTTAGATTTCTAAAGTACATTTGCTTTTCTTATGAATATCTCTACTTCAGTTGGGTATATTTTGGGTATTTCTAACTTGAATTGTTTCTATAATATATGGACTCTGCTGATTTTGGGTTGGAAAGAAACTATTTTCTGATTAGTTAGATGTTTGTGCTTTCTTATGTCCAGCCAAATAATATATATTGAACCGAGTGGTTGGGAAAGGGGCAGGATAATCCTTGTGTTCATCTGAAAGACTCTGCTGAGTAGGGCGTGAGTGTACAGTGATGGTCTTAGGCTGTAAATAGTGCGGCTCAGTGCGTGTGTGTCTGTCATTCTCTGTCTGCAAACTGGTCTCCTATGGGATCAGTTCTGATAATGAGAGTATGAGTTGAGTAATATTTTTACAGCAACTGGTCATCACTGGGTCATTTTACTGTATTTTACAACGTTTTGGTTTGCAACAGACTAGGAGAGAACTTCTGTCATCACAGGTAGTATGAGAATTGCTGTTTAAAACACATGGCAAAGAATAGCTGGATTGTGCACCTGGGGAAAGGACTTTAGAATAAAGACAATGATCATCACCAGCCTCTGGAAGCAGCCCTATTCAGAAATCCCCAGAAATAAAAGGAGAGTTGAAAACAGTGTTTGGACTCTTGACCATGATGACGGCTTGTTGTGGGCGGTGGATACTTAGGAGTGAATCCATAATGATACTGTTTACATGACCTCTCCCATTGTGGAGGAAGTTGTTCTAAGTTACCTACTCAATGAAAATAGAAGTAACAAGACTAATATTGCTTTGGGGGAGTCACGAATATTGATGGGAGGATAGAGGCCACACCAGGTGAAGCTCTCAGGAGTCGATGATCTCCAGGAGTAAGGGCTGACTCGGGCTGACTCGGGCTGACTCGGGCCGCGCCGGCAGCAGAGGTGGGAGCTGCACACCGAGCTCCAGACAGCAGCTGGCCATCAGCCCCGTGGTCTCAAGCAGGATTCCTTCTATGACTGCAGTTCCTGGGGCACGTGGCTAAGTTTTTAAGAATAGGGTGTATTTTTCTTGATGGTGTATAAACAAGTTTATCATTTTACATTAAATTAAAATTATAGTAACATGTATCTAAGAATGGTTTAAAGAAATGTTTGCTTGAGGACAGGCTGCATTGGTCCTCCTTCCCCCTGTTCCCTGGTCATGGTAACTTATAAGCATATAGACGATTTGATTTCAGAATTTAATTCTGTTTCCATTGTATAGATCTTTGAATTGACTGTGGGAAAAAGTTTGTGTTTGATTAAAGAATACAATGTGTAGAATCAAAAAAACCCTAAAGTTTGAAAAGTTCCAATTCTACCTAAACTCTATCCGCTTCCTCTCCTTGGGCCAGTCTTCATTTATCAATTCCTCATTTCTGAGGCAGAGGTACCATGTATCTAGTTCAGAGAGGCTCAACAGATAAACATGCCAAAGTGCTCTGTCAATTGGATAAAATGTGATAGATGTGTTTCAATGCTGCTGCCACCTGTGCTAGCTTTTAAATGAATGCTTACTTTCAAAATACTGGTTTAAAAATATCAATATCTCTTATTAGTATAGTAAAAGAGCCCTTTGAATTTTCCTTTCACAGTGGAAATCAAGGACATGCTCTAGCCATAAGCAGTTTTTAATTTTAAAATTTTCAGTCTGGTTTAGCAATTTTGAAGACAACCATTGTTGACACTTCTGAGGATATTTCTTTCTAAAATATTCTTCTCTCCTGCTTGGGCTCTGAACAAGTCGAGGGCAAAGACTAAGATTGTGCTCTTGATAGAATTGTGTGATTGGAGCATGTAGCCTGATGGGAGAGGCCAGTGGGCCATGATTGGAGAACCCTGGAACTCACTGCAGGTCAGCACCCCTCACTCATAGGCAGTGCTCCCAATTCAAGAAGGAGCCGTGAACTTGGGCTTGCTAGGCACAGTCCAATTGATTCTTGCTAAAGATATCAATCAGATGAGATGCTAAGCCCCTTTAGAGACAGAAAGTCTAAGAGTTGCTTGGGGGAAAATCCTTCTTCCTGGAAACCAGGAATGTGCAAAGACGTTTCTCTGTAACACCTTCCATGAAGGGCGTATGTTTATTTTAGTGAATAAATGCAAACCCGTACTACACAAGAATGAACTAAGTCACTACAGCTTGTGCACGACAGAAAATTGCTTTCTCCCTACCTTTTCAAAGCCAAATATTTCAAATGTGTTATAAAAGGAAATGAAGAAAAATCTATCACGTAGTATACTATAGATAAAACAAAAAGAATCCATGACAATTGAATATATGACCACTGCAACTTTACTTTTAGGTATAACTATACAAAGTATACTTCCTACTTTTTAAAAAAAAATTGCCCACTTTATTTTTAGGATAAATTCTTAATCATCAGGTTCTTGAGCAGATCATCAACTCTGATAAGCCAAACGAAGACCTATGAATTCAAAATACAAATTGTTCTATGGTATAATCCTTGATGCCACATTTGTTTAAGTTAGTATATTTTCCAGGACTTTTATTTCAAAATACACATTTATCTTACCAACGGGAGGAATACTCACTGATATTTTCCTTCTGCGCGGTCTGCTCAGGCTCCTCCTTCCCCTCCAGGGCGCCCCTGCTCTCACTGCTTACTGATTTTTCCAGATCCTTTAAGACCTTGGTCATCTGCCACTTCTTCCACAGCATACTTCCTGATTGTTTTAGCTCTCTGTTGTCTAAACTCCTAGAACTCTTTGTTTCTGTCAGTTTTGTGGAACTTGAAGATGATTCTATTACAACATGGCATGTGCATTACTGACAAAATTTGCATTCTATGAAATCACATGCAAAAAGTAACAGGGCTATGAGAACACAGATTTGGAGCAAAGACTCGTAAGCTTTGCAACTTCTAACCAGAACATTAGCCAAAACAGTCGTTGGTACCTCAGAAGGTGATGTCAATGATCCAGGCACCCAGTGGGTCTAGAAGTTGCCTCAGTATGGGAAAAGGTCATGTACAAATAGAGGCTTTTTGGAGGTGAGACATTACAAATGGAAAGGGGAGTTCTGGACCACTGGGGCTGCCGGTCATGTGAACTCTGGAGGGAGTGCTGCTTGACCGGTGTGAGAATTGTGAATGGGCAGGACCCTCCTCTCTGGGGAGCAAGCTCTGAGTGCAGACACTTGTCTAAAATTGTCTCCAGACAAAGCTGAAAAGGCATCTTGCTGATGAAGCAGCAAAGCTGGAAGAGTTTTTTCTTCCAGCTTTGATTCTTCAAGCTATGATTCTACTCCCACTATCACAGACCTCCATGCCTAGAAAAAAATGCAGAACATACACAATTCCACATTACACAGACATTTCCCCTCTATTTATCAGTTGTACATGTTCTAATTGGTATTATGCTCCGCTTTGAATAAAATAGGTCAGTGCTACTTTATTCTTATTTTGAATAAAATAAGAGTATGGAGAAATGTTGAAATAACATTTCAACATTCAGCCATCAATGATGGTTCTTTTAAAATATTAAAATTGATGCAACCCTGTGGCAAGATGGATCAGAAAAAAATTAAAATTTTTTTTTTACCCAGGATGTTTAACTTATATAAAATAGGCAATTTTCTTATAAAACATGACTTACTAACCTTGACACAAGAAGACATAGAACAGATAAATAATGAGACATATAGGGTACACTTACGGTGTGAGTTCAATATATGAAGTTCAAGAACAAGCAAAAATCATTTGTGGTGATAGAGGTCAGACTAGTAGTTACTCTGAGGAAGGAAATGACTGAGAAGGCAAATGAGGAGTACTCTGGGGATATATTAGGGATAGGTTAAGTATTTTATACTGTGATCTAAAATTTCTCACATATGTGAAATTTCATCAAGCTGTAAAACAGAGATTTGTGCCCTTGTCGGAGGACAAGGTCAGTCTTCTCTGACCCTATTTACTACTGGGTCCTGTCCTCAGCTTGAAGGGTTTCTAGTTTTAGCCAAGAATCCAGCTAAACCAGTTTATTGGAAATCTGCACCCCTCACCTTGATATCCAATCAAGCTTCTCTTTCTCCTATCCTTGATATTTAATCAAGTTCCCTGCCCTTGACCCTTGATACCTAACCAAGTTCTGCTGAGCAATTTTCTCTCCACTCCTTGCTTGTTGGCTTTACACCCTACTTGTCCCGCAGCACTCAGGTTTAACTCAGTCTCTTTCCCAATTGCAGCCACCTTGACTCCGATTGTAATAGTCTTGAGTAAAGTCTTCCTTGTCACTTATAACAAGTGTCCAGTGAATAGTTTTTCTTTTACGTATAGCTTAATTCATTTTAAACATAATAAAATCTAGAGCTAAAGGACAAAAACTGTATTCTATTCACCTTCATATTTTCTACTATTATTTAATTCTATCAACTAGAAGAGAAAGTACTTTAGGAGTTAGAAATAGCTCAGTCGCAGTGTTCTCAATACTTAGATGTGTGTGACTTAGGAAGAATAAGGTGACTCTCTGAGCTTCCGTCTCTTTGTCTATAAAGTAGAAGTAGTAACATATATGACATCATTGCTGTGGGTTAAAATGAGATAATAAACATGAAGCATTCTAAGCAGGGCTCATCCCAGCAGAACAAGATTAGGGTGATATTTATTGTTTAGATTGTTTCTATGAAAAGTTAAGGAATGTTATTTTTATAACAATTATCGAATCATTCTCTTGAAGCTGTGAAAGTAGAAAAGCCTGTTTTGGGATGTGCGTGTCTCGTGTCTTCAGCCTCTGCAGACAGCCCAGTGTGGGGAGAGATGCAGACACCCAAAGGTCGGCGAGAAGACCTTGGGATGAGGAGAGCTCTGACTGTGTGCTGGGCTTGCTCCTGGATATCTTGAGAATTTAGCAAATTACCAGGAAAATTACTCTGGGCTTTTGTCCTTCCTTATTGGTGAGTTGAAAACAATATTAAATATCCATGGGTTGATATGAATATGAAATAAAACAATTAGTATTTCACAGTTCCAGGCCCAAGGCAATCACTCAGTAAATGTAGTTAATTTTATTACCGTGATTCTTATTTTTTAAAATCCTCATCTGAGGATAGGTTTATTGATTTTTAGAAGGGGGGGGATATGGATGTTAGAGAGAAACATCAGTTGGTGGCCTCCTAATATGCACCCCAACGGGGGATGGAACCCCCAGGCTAGGAATGTGTCCTGACCTGGGATGGAAACTGCAACCATCTGGCGTACAAGACAACACTTCAACCAACTGAGCCAAGGCTATTACTATGGTTCCTATTGCCATTATTTATTTTTATGGTTATCAGAAGGGTGCCAGATTTATAGTAGGAAGTCTGCCTTCAAGTTCACATGCTGACACCTTCTAGCCAGGTCACACCCTTATTTCTGGTCTCATCTCTTCTTAAATGGGGGAAATCATATCTAACTCATAGAAGAAGTAAGCCTATGCTTGGTTCAAAAAAAATTCAGTATCTATTTTTTATAGGATTGTATGAGGCATTTTACTATCCTAAAAAATAGATTCTAAAATGTTTTCTTTTTACCAGTGTGACATGCTGCCTATCTTTTAAGAGGTGCTTTTAGCAGCTCTGTGCTTGGAGGCAACTGGGGCAGGGTTCACCAACCTTCTTCCTCTGCTCTCGCCTGGCTTTCTGATGCCTGCAGGTGTATGTTCTGGGCATCGGGCACTTTCTTAATGAACCGGCTGAGGTAATGCAGACGAGCCTGAGAAGCCTAAGGAACAAACATTATCAACTAACAGTACAGGCAACATCTTAGTAGTACAAAAGAAAAAAAGAAATAAAAACACAGGAAAATGTGAATAAATAAGGCAGTTTGAATCAGGTTGGGTCCTATTAATTAGCAAATAAACTCAAACCCTGGAACATCCATGGTTTTGACTGTTATTTCTGAGAACTTGAACAAGTGGTCCTAAATTTAATGCACGTCAGTCCAGAGTCTCCTGAGCCTTTTTCATCTGCCTCAGTCACCCTGAGTTGGGACATGAAACACGTATAAATAGTAATGTTTCGCTATGGCAATGACTCATTTAAAATACAGGGCAGGGGAGACAAGATATAGTGCATGAGTGTGCACCGCCAGGGAGAGCACACTCTTCTCATCTATCTGAGGATATTCAAAGTGCATGAAAGCACGTACGAGGCAGTGTTTGGCTTTCTGACCTGCAAGTGGTAAGCACAGACAGTGTAAGCCCAGGCTAAGCAAAGGAATGAGGTGACCCGCAGCTGGGGTCAATGAGCAGCACCACTATGGGCTTTGTTTTTGCAAGTCATCATGGCAGGGTGACGTTTCACATGGTGTCCAAATGTGGCCTGAACATGGAGTCAGTCAATGTCTGAGAAAGCTCCAGATACCGTTTCTAGAGGAAAGACTGTGTGGTTTCACCAGCGGGACTCCTCCTTCCAGCCACACCAGGGAGTGAAAGAACAAGAACAACTTTTCAAACTCAAGTGACCTTGATGGCTCGTCCTGGCTCAGCCATCTCCCAGGCTTGCTTCATGGCTCGGATCTCATCTGCTCGTTCTGTATCTTTTTTGACTTCGAGAAAGTCTGCTTCATTGTATTCAATGACCAACCTCAAAATCCAGGAGGGTTTATTTGGGTCTTCTTGTTGGGAGTGAACAGCAGACATCTGATAGAACAAAAAGCAGCCTTTGGGTCAGAAGCTTTCCTCTATCCAAAGGGGTACAGATTTTATCCTGAGAGCCACACTCTCCCCATTAAGGAGTTACCCAGAAGAAATAAAAACATTTTTTCACAGAAAGACCTGGATAAGAACCCTCATATGTCCTTATTTGAAATAGCAAAAGAGGAGGAAATAATATAAATGTCTATCACTTGATGAATAAACAAATCTTAATATGTCATATTATTGACTACTATAACATTTAACATTAAAAAGCAATCAACTACTAATATACAGTACAATGCAACTGAATTATACAGATAGACAGTATAGAAAGATAAAGTTGAACCCAAAAGAATGCTTCTTGTGTGATTTGTGTGTACGATGTTACAGAACAGGCAAACTATTGCCTGGGGGCGAGGTGTGGGAAGGACAGAATCCAGTGTAAAGAGGTTTGAATGGATTTCTAAGCTTATGGAATTAGTCTGTAATCAATATCTTGATAGAGATGTGGGTTACATGGTGAATGCATTTTTCAAATGCATTGAATTATACATTTAGTATTGTTTTTTCACTCTATGTAAAATTATTTTAAAACTATAAACAAAAAAATTCTAAGTCACTGGTAGGCTAACAGCATCTCCTTAGAAAAATGAGGGCAGGAACATGTGATCATTTCCAAGTCTGGGTATTTCCAAGTTTGTGTATTTTACTTGATATGCATTCATTATGAAATTTGACATTTTGATGTTTTCTAAGGTCACTTTCATGGACCTTAGGCTGGAAGAATATCCACACTGGACTTGAAAGTGTCCAAATAAATAAGACTCATTTGTGGCTGTCTGGTTGGGAGAGAGGCTTGAATCTTATGCGACTCTTCAGCACTTTTGATAAGACTGAGACAATGTCAATTATCCATAATTATTCATAATACAGATGGGGCAGTGGGGGTGGGGTAGCACTGAATAAATTTTTCACGTGCAGTTTGGTTGCAATGCTACCAAAAAGACCTCCTTGCTCTCTGCAATATTCCCCCAATGATCTAATGAAAACTTAAATCTCAAAATTGGAAATTCTTTTATTTCTTTCTTTTAAAATACAATACATAAGCTTTTGCCATCTTTTGTATTGCTGGATAAATGAGTTTATTAAAAACTCTCTTCTGGGATCAGGTTTTGATCAGGGAGAAGAACTCCATGAAGTACCAAGGGAAGGCCACCTATCTTATGAAAATTTATGAATTGAGTTAAGCTTATTTGTTTTAAATTGCAATAGCTTATTTTGTTAATGATAGGGCTATTTTCTCAATGAATTCAAATGACTTATTTTATAGTAGTGAATGAAAAACTAGAGCTATATCTTGAAAAGTTAATATACAGCATTATCCTGAATTTTCAGGGAAAGAAGTGGTTGATTGGAACTTTTCAGAACCACACAATGTTGAAGCAAGCAAATGCTGAATAAAAAACTGTATCTGATTTTTCATGTTTTGAATGTAATCTTCCTTTGATAGACAAAATCCCATTCTTCCACATCTGTTTAGATGATATTATAGGAAAAGGCAGTATTTGGATTGTAGAATGTAGCTAATGAAAACACAAGTAATGTAAATTTAAGAAGAAAGCAGCTTTTTCATATGAAATAGAATTAATGGTCACATAAATTTAGCATGATTATAATGACTAAAGGAAAAATACAAAGTATAATATGTTAGTTTTCAGTTTCCTATTTGGATCATATATTAATAAATATTAAATCATCAAGCAATATAATACCAACATCTACTAAAGCCAACTAGCAAACTATTAAGATTACTAAAGCTTAGTTAATTATTAATGTCATAAACACCTAACTTCCATATGACATTTGGAGCCAAGCATATGTGCAAAATGGTCCAAGCACTGGCTGTCCCCAGAGTCCCCCAAATTTATGAGTGTTTTAATGTTAACTCATGCTGAGTCCCATAATTCCTTATTAGATTTGGTGGATATTTTGAAAAGGCATTCATTTTTTAAGATGATACGCATACATTCATCAGAATTTTGAAAAGAATAGAAGACTATCATACATATTAGGTTTTAGTTTTATCCAATCATCAATAATTTGCAGAATTGTTTTTTTTTCTTGGCTTAATATTTTTGCAAGTCTTTTCATTTTCTCCTCATTTCTTTCTACATATTTCAACATTTCATCAGCAGCTGATCCACCTTATCATCTTGACTTTCATCTACAGATACGTTTTCAGCATCACAGGATTGAATCTGAAATTAGTTATCAGACTACTTCTGTATCTGTAGCAATGGCGATAGCACTAGACAGTTTGGTTTGCAGGCTTGTGTATATGGTGGTGTTTCTTATGCCACTCTTACAACGTTGAATGCCAAGGAGTATGATGCACTGTAACAGGACATCTGGCCAAAGACATTTAATCATGTATTGCTACTGCTGAGCAGTTATAATCTTGATCCTGAGGGAGATTGTTTCCCAAACGCACCCTCTGCAAAGTCGCATTGGAGCAGCAGATGTGACCCCAATGGCCTGCCTTGCTGCATACCAGCCTCCTCTCACCTGGTACGAGCTGGGTCCAGGAAAATGACCACAGTTCCTGTGCACAAAAGCTGTGGGCGTTTCCCCTCTGTTCACTGTAGTACTTACTGCAGCTACCCGAGGATGTGCAGGATTTCTTGTTTTAATCATTGCTGTGTATGCCATTGTACCCTTCAGGGTATTTCCCTGCATGTGACTGTCATCAAATGCATGGCTCCAACCCACTTTGACTGTTCCAGTATGGCATTCTGTGAAAACTCAGATCCTAACTTTCTATAAAGTTTCTCACATTTCTCAAGAACATGTGAGCACTTCCAACATGAAAGCTGATGTGGCACCTGTGCTCACACCACACATGCAATGAAAGAGCCGATGAACTGGCTTCTGAGTAAGTCAGGTCCCTTTCGCCGTGACTGAAGAGCAACCATACCCCTGTTCCCACGCCATCAATTGTTCAAATTAGGAGTCCTCTCTCTTTCACGGGATTCACATGGCCAGTTAAGGCCAAAGTCTCTCTAACTGCTGTCTGAAGAGCGTCATCCTTAATTTGTCTCATTCGTAGTAAGTTTGGAGTAATTGTTTCCTTGGCAGCCACTCCTATTCCCCCAGGAAATTCAGAAAGATGAAAGTCAGTTTTTCAACCCTATTAACGCAGAGCTCGGAGTCAGTTGTTCTCGATGCTTGGACTAATGCCCACGTGCCACCGTCAGTACTCAGCCCTGCAACCTTCCCTGGTTAAGGAGATAAATGCTCTTCCTTCTCTGTGTTTCTGCCCTTCACGTGGCCTATTCAGCCTCATCGCCACTTCCTGCTCTGTCTGGCTCTTCTGTCTGATTCACACTTTACTGTGGACAAGAGGCCACCAACATAACCAACTGCTGAAGCTCTTACACCTTCCGTGGGATGACAGAGGTAGCAGTACTTAGTTCAACAGAAACAAGAAGGGCCTCAGACGCCTCACCAGGACTTGCTGGCTTGTCTTTGGTACATGAAGAAGATTCTAGGCCAAACTTCTTAATCGGTCAGGATGTCTGTATCCGCAGAACTGCATTTCCCTTCAGTGTTCTTATATTCCACTTCTCATTTGTTCTGGAAATGCGTATATTCTTTTTTTTACATGGAGACATTTTGTCCTCCCACGTGAAGTATGGATTAATATGATTTGGGAAAGTGTAAAATGACTCCCCGAATTTTGTGGTTCAACTGTATGTGTAATGAAAAGAGCCTTTGTCTACCATATTTTCTTTATCTGTAATGTGACTTCTGTGTCCCAGAAAACACTTTTCTTCTGATTTAATGCTACATTGTTTTGGAGATGTGATGGTTTGCATAACTATTTTCTGTTTTAACAGCTACTATTTGATTTTAATATTTGGGAAGCAGACTTAAGTTGAGCCAAACATGAAGTCATTTTATTCTGATTGCCAAAAAAGCCTCTGAAACAAAAGTCACAGTGCTTTTAAAATAGGATATGAATGCTCTCTTTTTCAGTCTTATGTGAGCAGAAGGGCTAAGTTTCAAATCTCCAGCATGGAAACCATAGTTGCCTGGAGAGTTCCAATGCTACTTCAAGTTCATGCTTCAGTTTGGGTCCACTTACATATTGCTCATGTGAAATCCTCTTTGTAGAAGGATGTGATTTGTCATCCAAAAATGCTTAGGTGACCCTGGAAAAGCAGTTGCTTGCTTCTCTGCTTCTCCAAAAGACTTTTGCACTAAGGGAAGCAGGGTGCCACCCCTTCAGCAGCAGTGGTGACTTGCCTGTCCCCAGCATTGATGTGAACTGTGGGTGACCTGAATCAACTAGGCTTCCAAAACCGACAGATGAGTGGTAGCTTCAGAGCACCACCCCCAGTTCCTCCTGCCTCCCTGTGGAAATCAGAGTTACTCCTCAATATTGCCAAGGGTAGACTCCAACAGCTAAGAAATTAAATCTCGAAAATGCAAGTGGACAGGTTTTCCTATTATTGGAGTCTGGGACAATGGAGTTATCACCTCCTAATTTGTTCATTTTTCTTAGTGTCTATTTGACTAGTGGTACCAACAACCTATTCAGTTAGTCCAGCTAGAAACCTGGGTGAGAGCCTTTACTTCTTCTCACTCCTTATCATGCACTTTGGATTAATAACTACATATACCTTTTGTTTCCTAGATAACTCTTCATTTGTCCTCGTCTTCCTTTCTTTTGACCTGGACCTGGTACAGCTACACTCTCTCACCTGGGCTACGGCAGCACCTTTTAGAATGGTTGCCCCATCTCTGCTCTTTTCCCATTTACATTCATACACTTGCAAGTCACTGAGGTATCTGCAATGCAAATCTGATCATGGTGGTACACTCATAAAACCCCTGACCTCCCAGCCCTGCTTGGGAGGTCAGTGATAACAAATGACGGAAAGAAATCCTCCGCACAGGTCATTTGTTTTGAGTTCAGTATTTTCAAATAATTTGAATTTTAATAGCTTTATGCCTATGCTAATGTTCCTCAAATTTGCCACCCACACCTTTTTTACCCCCATCATTATAATTATCAAACTGGCCCGGAGGGAATTTGGATTCAGGATTCTGGGGATGTGCATTGAGTCCCAGCTTCTAATGAAGCTTCAAGGCTCTCCACCTGACCCTTACCCCATTCAGCCTCATATCTCATGCTTTAAGGATTAAAAAACAAACAAACAGATCATTGTGTTGAATTTTGCCTCAGCGTGTCCTTGTTCATTGACTCAGTTCAAGACTCTGCGCCTCTAGGAAGAAGCCAGAATAGGTCCTATTCCTTCCACCACTGCACAGTCAACCTCTAACGTTAAAACTGCTCACCTTCAGCCTCCTCCATTGCACTGTGGTCTTTTTTGAGAGTAGGATCTATGTAATATGAATATTAGAAACTCAACTCCCCCAAACAGTGTCTTTCATATAAAACGTTAAATTAATGCTTTCTGACACTAAAGTAGGAAAGGCTGCTTGCAGAGAGATGGGCGAGCAGGGACCCAATGAACCTAAAGGTATTAAGTGACTCCAGTAAGAAGAAGTCCTCCACCCACCTGAGGCTCAAAGCGAGGTGCTTGTCTGTCTTTGGCTGACCTTTCTTTCTCAGAAGACTTTTCTTTGCCTTTCCTCACTGTTTTGGATGTTCCTGAAGCTTTTGGCCCCTCACTAACAGCATGGGAATCTGGGCTTCCCGAGGAAATTGATTCCTCGTGCTTTTCTCCATGAGCTAGAGAGACATAGAATGGGAACCAGTGACTCATATGACAATAAAATCATGCCAGGAAGGTACAAGAGGAGCAATTCAAGAAAAAGTGGTTAGTCTAAGGTATTAAGGTTTTCCCTTATTTTTTTAAACAAGCCAACCAATTGATCTTTTTTTTAAAGATTTTATTTATTTATCTTTAGAGAGGAAGAGAAGGAGAGGGGGAGGGAAACATCAAGGTATGATTGCCTCTCCTGTGTCCCTTACTGGGGACCTGGCCTGCAACCCAGGCATGTGCCCTGACTGGGAATCGAACCGTGATACTCTGGTTCACAGGCCAGCACTCAATCCACTGAGCTATGCCAGCCAGGGCACCAATTGATCTTTTTAATAAAAACCTGTGACTCTTCTTTGTAAAACTGAGAAATAATTCATACACCATGAACTCACCATTGAAGTGTACAAATCACTGAGTTCTGGAATAGTCATACGGCTATGCAAACACCACTACTATCTAATTAGTTTTGAATGTGGATGTTTTCAGTTAATTTTGTTGCCTAGTTGCCTGGTCTAGTATCTTCAGAACAATATTGAATTGACTCCTCTAAGCTTCAGTGTTTATTATTGCCTTTGATCTGCTTGCTTTGAGCTAGTTTCTTTTTCCTTTTCTACTTTCTAATTTTTTTGAGGTAGAAGCTTAAATTACTGATTTGAGATCATTCTTCTTTTTAAATATAGGCATTTACAGCAAAAAAATTAACTCAGCACTGGTGTCAATTGTCTTTCATAAGTTTTGGTATTTTTTAAAATTCATATCTAAGTATTTTTAAATTGTTCTCATGGTGTACATGATTTCATCATGTGGATACAAGTTATTTGTGTGTGTGTTTAAATTTCAGCTTGACAGGCTTTCTTTAGTCTTTTTCACAGGCAGGATTGTTAGTGACAATTTTTCTGTTTTTGTTTTTCTGGGAATGAGACTTAGAAAGAGATTCAGTTCTAGTCTACTCTTTCTGGTGGCTGCCAATCTTAGCAGGACCACAGGCTGCTAGTTTTCAAGGCTCCCAATGGGCTGGAGACCTGGGGACGGGATAGGGGTAAATTAAAATGCTATAGAGCTCACTGTCTTGAAAGAGATTTGGCTTTTTTTCTTGAATAAAGTTTTTTTTTTATTTTCAGGGTTCTGAAAAAGTTGATTCTGATCATTTCTGTCATGCTTTTTACTTCTTTTATAGAGGAGCTAGTTTTTGGAGTCCTTATGCTGCCATTTTCATCGTTATTCTCCTGTGTTTGGTTTCCTGTTTGAACCTTCTGAGTTTTCTCTGCATGTGGTTTGTCTGGGGGATGTCCCAAGGGAGTGGAGAACTCCCATGACCTGAGAGACCTTGTCATGAAGACAGAGAATTACAAAAAGCTTTATAGATGTAGGTGAGATTCCATTCTGAGCAGCTCAGTCCTTGAGTGTGATGGATAGAACAAATTTAAAAAATGGACTGATTTAACTTGTAAGCAGAAAAACAAAAACAAAAAGCAAAGAAACAAGAGACATAGAGAGAGACCATAGAACAAATATAAAGTTATTATAACAAGAGGAGTAAGGGTAGAGATGATGAGCCATTGAAAATGAATCAAGAGAAGAAGGACACAGATGTTTATAAGAAGCCAGAAAATAAAATAACATTTTATTAGAGACCAGGATAAAGGTAAGAGGCTGCAAAGGACACATGTGTTTCCTCCCTTTCTTGGTGTCCTTTGTTAACCCCAGACGTCAAGACTGAAGAAACTCTGCACATCCAGAAATGGAGAAATGGGAGCCTGTGTATTCCACCCTCTCACGCTGCCTCTGCTCCATAAAGGTGGGGTAGCACCAGCTCACCATCGTCCTAAGCCCAGTATGAAATCACTGGGCTCCCCTCCAGCCTCTGTGGCCACAGCCGGCACTTCAGCTTCTTTTCCAGTAAAATCCAGGCCCCAGAGACCTCAGTGCTGGTGAAGTCAGGAGTTCATGGCCGGTGCTACATGCAGAAACCTCATAAAAACTGGGGGAAGAGAACTCATTCTCTATACCTTGCACTGCCAGATAACTCTGTTGATCAGTAATGCCATGTTTACTGTAATGCAGTGATTCATAATTTCAGTGACTAAAAGAACCACCCAAGAAGCCTATAAAATGTAGATGTTGAAGCCCTAACCCTAGAGAGTCAACCCCCTTAGTCTGATATGGGCCCAGGAATGCACAACTTTAAAAACTACCTTAAGTGGTTCTGATTCAAGTTGCGTGTGTACCATACTTGAAGAAATACTGCTTTAAGACATGTACACGATATTCCCTTTTGTGAGAAACAAGTGTTGCGAAAGGACAGGCTAGAGGGAAAAATCCAATGATTTAAAATTCGAGGAAGCTCAAGGTTCCTTCACAAGACTGGCTCTCAATTGTTAGCCTGCACTGAAATCACAGAAAGGCTTGTTAAGAATAGATTTTCTGGGCACCACCGTGAACATTTCTGATTTGGTAGGGTGGAGCCCCCAAACTTGCATTCTAACAAGTTTCCAGGCGGTGCTCAGGCTGGTGTCCTAGGACCACATTGAAAAATCCAGTGGTTTACATTTAGGAACATACAGTTACCTTCTCTCAACATGAGGGGCTTTTGCCTTACGTTCTACTGATTCTTTCTAACAACTAAGTACCTAAGTGGCACGGGAGCAAATGATTGGTGTTAAATCCCTACTATGTTTCTTTCTCTTTTATCTCTGAAAGATCCCAGTGGGGCAAGTACAGAGAGGTTATGTAATTCTCCCAACTGGTAAGAGTTGTATCAAATTCATATATAAGCTTAAAGGACACATTTGTCCCTTTCAGAAAGTCTTGTAAGACACTTCATTAGTAAGTGAAATTGTAATTGTGAAGAATCTAGGCCTGATCTTTTACTTGGTTTAGATCTGAACTAAACTTTTTTTAGTTCGATGTCATCCCACTTTCTAGTTTTTGCTTTTCCTTTTGGTGTTACATCCAAAAAATTATTGCCGAAACCAAAGCACGAGCTCAGCCCTAAGGTCTTCTTCCAGGGCTTTCCTGGCTTCTGGTCTTATGAGAATGTCTTTAATCCATTTTGACTTGGTAATGTTTTAATAATTACATTATAAATTTATGATTAAATGTTTATATAAAATACTAAGTGCATGCATGATATTTAGGGAGACATACCTTTGTTATCACTTTTCTCCAAGTCTTTCAGAGCTTGGACAAACATCTGTTGGCTTTCCGTGAGGGGCCAGCTGTTATACAACACCAAACACTGGATGATGTACTTGTAAACCTGGGGAGTAGAGTACTATGGTTCAGCAAGAACAATACGAATAAACACAACCTTTGCCAAAGAATGCATTATTTTAGGCATATAATAAGTGCCTATTTGTTCTGGATCATACAATCATAATCTAATGAAATATTATCAGATGCTCTCTAACCTTCTCTAACACCGCAGTCTATAAAACTTGGTCCTTACATCCTCACCAAACCCAGCATTCCTAGTTTTTATATCCATATTTATAAGTATAATTTATGTACTTTACTTTTATTATTTTTATCACTTTTAAATTTGAATTATATTAATCTCTGAGAAAACATATGGAAGTTTGCATTATTTTACTGTTTTTCTAGAGCAATTTACCCTTGAAGGTCTGTTAGAGTTAGCCTATAAAGCCAGCTGGGCCTATGGCTTTTTTGGAAAAGTAAGATTTTGATGATCAGTTCAGCTTTTTCTTCTTCTTTATTGTTATTATTATTATTACTATTATCTTCTATTTCCTAATGAAGCAAATTCACTATTCCTCTCTTTTTCCTAAAAATGTATCACAGTGTTTTAAAGTTTGAAATTCACTCTCACAGATATGACACTTTAATTGTTTTATACACAAAGTATATGATACTTTAATTGTTTCAAAAAGCCTATTGTTTCAAGCCTATACTTCCAGTCTGCTTGTTTTATTCTATGTTTAACAGCTTGTATTTTATGTCTCAACTGGTCCTATAAGAAGCATGTTTACTTTACCATTCTTTTTAAAATTGGGATTTATTAATATTTAAAAATTTTATCTCAACATTATTAACATTTTTCTTTTTCTTTGAGTTAATATTTTGTTCTTCTAATTATTGTTTTCATAGTTTACTTAATTTTGTTATCATTCACGTTTTCTGATGAACTAATTTAAAAGTCAACATTCCATTGAATGTTATCCTAGATGTGACTTATAAATTCAGATTTGAAATTTTTTTATTGTTTTTAGTTCTTGTACTTCGTAATTTCTTTTCTGTTCCTTTTAACTAAAAATTTATTTAATGTATTTTATTATATGTCTACTTTTATGAGATTTTAGGTTGTTTATTAATTTCTATATTATTGCATTTTATTCTAATCTATACAATATACTTTATTTTTTATTGAGGCTTCCTGTCTGTGCCATGAGAAGAATATTTCTTCTTTGTTGAGTAAAACATTTATATAAATATCTAAAGGATAAAGCATAAACATTCCTAAATTTTTCAAATCCTAGTAATCATAAGTATTTTGTTTCTCACCTTAATCTATCCGTTCTGAGAGGTGTGTGCTAAAATCTTAAACTATTAATTTTTTTGTTTTACTTAGGTATTTATTTATAGTGTTGTTCAATTACAGTTGTCTGCATTTCCCCCTAACGGCTCCCCCCAAACCCAGCCAAATCCCCCTCCCTACTTTATTTCCACCTTCCCCCTTGTTTTTGTCCATGTGTCTTTTACAGTAGTTCCTGAAAACCCTTCCCTACACTATTCCCTCCCACCTCCCTTGTGCTTACCATCAGACTATTCTTTCTTTCAGTGTCTCAGTTATATTTTGCTTGCTTTTTTCTTTTGTTGATTAGGTTCCACTTAAAGGTGAAATCATATGGTATTTGTCTTTCACCACCTGGCTTATTTCACTTAGCATGATGCTCTCTAGTTCCATCCATGCTGTCACAAAGGGTAGGAGCTTCTTCTTTCTCTCTGCTGTGTAGTATTCCATTGTGTAAATGTTTTTTCACAGTTTTTTGATCCACTCATTTACTGATGGGCACTTAGGTTGCTTCCAGCCCTTGACTATTATAAATTGTGCTGCTATGAATATTGGGGTTCATAGGTTCTTTTGGATTGGTGTTTCAAGGTTCTTAGGATATAGTCCCAGCAGTGAAATTGCTGGGTCAAAAGGCAGGTCCATTTTTAGTTTTCTGACAAAATTCCATACTGTTTTCCACAGTGGCTGCTCCAGTCTTCATTCCCACCAGCAGTGCACTAGGGTTCCCTTTTCTCTACGTCCTCTCCAACACTTGTTTACTGATTTATTTGGCCATTCTCACCATTGTGAAGCAGTATCTCATTGTGGTTTTCATTTGTATCCCTCTGATGGCTAGTGATGCTGGGCAACTTTTCATATTACTTTGGGCCCTCTGTATGTCCTCCTTGGAGAAGTGTCTATTCAGGTCTTTTGCCCATTTTTTAAATTGGGTTTTTTGTCTTTTTGGAGTATAGTCATGTGAGTTCTTTATATATTTTGGAGATCAAACCCTTGTCTGAGGTATCATTGGCAAATATGTTTTCCCATATATTTGGTTCTATTTTCATTTTAATGCTGCTTTCTTTAGCCATGCAGAAGCTTTTTAATTGGATGAGGTCCTATTTGTTTATTCTTTTCGTATGTCCCTTGGTTTAGGGGACATATCAGTGAAGATGTTGCTTTGTGGAATGTCTGAGATTTTCCTGCCAGTGTTTTCCTCTATGACTTTTATGTTGTCACAACTAATTTTTAACTTATTAATTTTTCTCTGTAGTTTTAATAGTTTTTGCTTTTTATTCATTGATTCTTGACAGTTAGATGCTTATATGTTTATTAGGAACATATTTATTTGTTTTATTCTTCCTTTTATTTTCATGTAATATCTCACGAATTCTATGTATTGAGATATTAAAATATTATCATAGCTCTATTTCAGTACAACTTTAAACATTCTGCAAATCCTGATTTTATATAACTTTAAATTTTTTTTAGCTGATTAAAAATATGTTTATATTTACTGTATTACTGTCAGACTAGAATTCATTTCTGGTAATTTATTCTCTTAATTTCTTATTTTTTCAATCGATAGGTCCTGTTTACTTCTGTGGCTTTAAAGTATGTGCATTTTTTATTTCTTTAACTTAAGAAATACAAATAAGTTTTTATAAATATGTGAGCCTTTTCAAAGTTATGTGTCCTTTTACATAAGAAAATCACTTATGTAATGTAAGATAATTACATTTATATTACAGAGTCAGTGTATGGATTGAGTTTGCCACATATTTTTGGAATAGAGAGACTGTTTAATAATGTCCAGTTCCTCAGTTCTGGTTGTGTGTTGAATGCACCACATGTACAGAGACGTACACATGTACAGAGGGTGGGCAAAGTCAGTTTACAGGTGCCGGTGCAGTGAAAGACATGCAGGCTGTGATTATTACAATAGCTTTGTTAACTCTATGTTTTGTGTACTCACAGCTGCCCACCCCTGTGTGTTGGCAATTTTTAAGGAGAGAATGTATGTGAGATTTTTAGAAGTAGTATCAGTAAGTAATTCTTTTAAATGTACATGTACCTGCAGAGGTGTGCTAGCATTTTCTTCTATAGTGGCAGTGGCAGTTTCTTCTTCCAAGATCAGCTGACCACTGTCTACTACTGCACTGCCAGGTCTGCCCTTGTTGGATTTCTGACTTCCCTGGACAGATTTCTTCTTGGCAGATGACTCCTGATCTTTCTTGGTTTGAGCATGAATTGAAAGTATTTGCTTGCTGGCTGTACAGGAAAAATATACTTAAGTTAAAATGCGTGAACTGCAAATTTACTGATTGTGTTATTTAGTTACATACCATCAGGAGATACTCAAAAGGACAAGTCAATTTGTTTTGTTTTAATGAGATAAAAAAAAAACAACACCACTGGCTTCTTGGCAATGCTCTGGTTTTAAAGGAAATTACTCTGGTAGTATTTTAATATTTAAAAGTTGTTATGCAAATATATTCAGAAGAAATTTTGAAAGATTAAAAGAGTCCTGCAGATTAACTTAAAATACTAGATAAAACTGTCAGTTTTAAGTAAAAAAATATATATATAGTAAAAACAAAAAATAACCATTGAAATTATTAAGAACTAACTAAAACCAAGAAAAATTTATCTCCTGAAAACATCAGACTTAGTTTTGAAATCAAATCTAATAAACTTTAAAAAGCCAAATGATTTCTGTAGTATTTAAATGGCTTCCAAATTACAAAGTTTCCAAGTTAATCTCAAGAAATTGTCATAATTCTAACTAGAAAAGCTGTAAAGAGTGGTGTTTGGTGCACACAAAGGGAAAAAATAGAGACCCATTGATCAAATAAATCATATAAAATAGTATATTCTAATCATTGGAATATATTAAAATATTATAAGTTGATAGGTTTTATCCCAGGAATGATTCCAAATTAAAAATTAATGTATAAAATTTAAAAGGAAACAATTTGACAATTTCTATAAACCACAAAAAGTAATTAAGAAAGTTCTAAACCCATTACATATTAAAATTTTTAGCTACCACTACAATTTTTTTCTTAAATTTTACAAAGGGCAATTATTAGACATGAACAGCAAACATGATACAAAGTGGTACATGCTTTAAAGTCTTCCAGTTTAAGGAAAAGAAGTATCATCATCACTCTTATGTTCCTGGTTTAGAAGTCCTAACCAGTGCCACAAATAAACAAAACTTATAGTTCTAAGAAGAAATACCAAACATCAGTATAGGTAAAATCCAAGTTTCGTTTAAAATGTAAATGCAAAATGAAAAATAGAGGAATAAAAGATGAAATATTAACATTACTTTTTCTGAGTAGCATGATTTAAAGGGAATCATGTTCTCTTGTTTATAATTTTCTATTTTTCCAAATGTTCTACCTTGGGCAAGTGTTATTTTTACAGTTAGAATCAAGTTACTAGAATAAATGAATATATGTCTTAGTATTTTTGTTATCCACAATTTCAGAAATAATTTTATTTTATTAATGAATTGCTTCTGTTACATTGAAAATAATAACACTGAAGTTGTGTGAATTTTAATAGAATATTTTCTAAAAATAATAACTTGGAAATTAAAAAAATAAAACATTCTTTCAAGATAATAAACATGTCCTTTTCATTCAGAAATGTAAGAAGTTTTAGGTAATAAGAAAGTTTTTGAAGTACAACTATAAATATCTATCAATCTCATGTGACACAAAAATTTAGTAGTCTTTAAAATATTTTACTATAATATCAAGCTTTACAGATTTAACTTGCTATTGTTTACTTGCTGTTTTAAAGAAAACATTTTGAAAATCAGTTACATGAACGTAAATAGCTACTTATAAATCTAAACAACCAATTTTAAAAAGCCATACTTACACTGAGAGCTCAGAGCTTTTTCATTCCCCAGAAAGTAAAATGCTGGGATTAGAGCTTGGCCTTTCCCAACGGAGCTCACGGCAATTTCTTCATTTTCTAGGACCTGTAGCTTGACAAACACATCCGGCTTGGATGTGCGCACCTGAATGGTAACAGGGTGTTGTAATGCGACTTTCACTGAATACCTGTAAAGAAAAACACTCCAGTTTACATGCAAGGATATTGGCCTTCCCCCAAATTAATAAAGGAAACTACAATTTGCTAATGTGATAAGCTAAAAGTAAAACCACTTTGTAAAGTCGACTGAAATCTTGGAAATATTAGTGCTATTGCACACTTTGGCAAAATTCCCAATAAGCTGGGGTAAAATGAAACGAATATAGGAAATTTATTACCATTAAATCTCAAACAGAAAATGTAACTTTTTGTTTAGATATGATAAGCACTCACTTATAAAACTTGACTGATCTGCAAACTACTACCACGCACACCTGCCTATTACATTCTCATCTCTTGCAGACGGACAAAGACCACAACTGGCAAACACAGTATCCCTCAAAGCTTTACTGTTAGAAATGCTCTCTGTGGTTTGCAAAATATAGAGAAACCCAAAGTAGTACCCATGCCTGCACTGTCAGCCTATACACAGTGCAGGGTGGGAATCTGTTGCAAAAAAACTGGAATAGTCTAACTCCAACCCGAATCCTCCCTTAATGCAATTGAATATTTTTTTTTTGGTTTTGGTTTCCCCCCCCTATTTTTGATGAATCTTTGAAGATACTCAGGCAGTGTCATTTGGACACTGTGTCATTTGGACAGTGTCATTTTTACTGGCCCACCATATTTCACACCTAGGAATGAATAAATTGTCTCCCTATGGCCCAGCCTGCAAATGGGGTCCCCTCCCTTTTTTCTGAATACATGACACCTATTGTTCGACAGTTCCCCAAGTCAAACCCCGGGAGTCCCAGTAAACCTAGTCTGTCATTTCTACTGCCTCAATAATTAAAAATCCTTCCTCTTCTACCTAGATCCACTGTCACTAACTGTTATGGGTTAAACTGTATCCAAAAAACCCTCAAAAACCTACATTGGAATCCTAATCCCCAGTACCTTGCAGTGTCATCTTTTATTAGATGCAATGAAGTTTTTTTCAATTCATGCTTTGCAGACATAAGGTTTTAACACAAGTCTATTAATGCCGTTTTTCTTAAAATCCTTCCAAGTGCCTCATGGCCTCTAAGGTACAGTATAAATCTCTCGCCTTCTGAGGCCTTTAGGAAAGGCACCTGCCAACCTCCCCAGCCTCACCCCTGACCACAACAACCTGGGAGTTCACTCGGCAAACAAAATGAACGTCTTTAGTTCCCTGAAAAGGTCGTTTGCTTTTTCATTTATGAACTTGCACAAATGCTCCTCAGCTTGATGGCTTTAGGACCAACTTCCAAGAGTAACTTAGACATCAGGTTAAATGTCACCTCTGAGTCTGTTTGCAACTGTGCTGTGGCACAGAATGGTTTCCCATCACAGTCGTTAAAACATTCTATCATGGTGGTTATTTTCAGTCACTGCTATGTCTCCTTTCTTTTTTTTTTCTTGCTTTCTTTCCAATAGGCAATATGTAGATTTTTATAAGAAGCAGACAGATGAATGAGAACCCTCCACCCCTCAGACTGCCCTCATTTTGTGCTTTCCTCCAGGATTTTCTCCAAATTTTATCTACATGTACAATACTTAAGTAAATGTAAGCATAAGTAAACACTCTGGGACTATACTGTCTATAGAGTTCTAAAATGTAAATTTATCATTGATTATTTTTATTATAAAAATATATTATGTTTCATTTGATTATTTTCTAATATATTGTTACATTTTATTACATCTTTATAATAAAAATAATTAGCCACAAAGATAAGTTACAAAGCTATATAAATAGTATATCCCAACAATGTTGACTTATGTTTAATCTCGTAAACAATAAGTACCAAGAATTAATTCCTTTAAAATCTTTATACTTTGTATATAATACTTCCTGGAATGAATATATTGTAAATAATCTTTAGATCAAACAACAGCAGTATAAATGTTAAGTTCTGCTGTTTGTACACTTCAAGATAATTATTTTTGATGATAGGAACTGGACAGGGAGCTGTTCCAAAGCCCCTAATTCCCACCGAACCTCCGCCAGCACAGGAGAGGCCTCGGCAGGGCGGCGCTGGGTGGCTTCTGCCGCCCTCCAGGCTCACACCAGGCTCGAACCCAGGCCACAGCACCAAGAACACCTTGTAAAAAGTGGTTTTTAAAACCTACCAATTGTCTGTGCTCCTTAGAATAGATGAAAGATATTTTACCAATTTAAAAAATGTATTATGTTTTTAAAGAAAAAAGTTTAAAAGTATAATAGAAAGAATTATAGAAAAATCAGCTAGAATACAATAGATTATTGTTTTATTTTGTCAAAAAACTTCAATTTTTAAAAAATTAATTTCCCAATATGTATAAAGTTTTTAAAGAACATAATATCTTTCATATAATAAAACCTTAGATAATCAGAAATTTAATATTTACAGTAAAATATACCCATCATATCTCTATTAACACTATAGAAAAAATAGTAACAATGAGGAATAACCAATAACCAAGTAAATTATCATATATCTATATGAATGATTACTAAACAATTATAAAAGAACATCTTAATGTCATTGGAAAATATTCATACCATAATACTAAGTAAAAAGGTCAGTTTAGAAAACTTTAATTATTTTATCATTTTAATAATGTTAAACTGAGACTAGAAAAAGAACACTCTAAGAAACTACAACAGAATACTAATAATGATTGTTTCTAGGTTGTTTGATTATGGGTTACTTTTATCTCTTTAATAATATATTCATACATTTTCCAAATTGTCTGTGTAGAATGACATATATTGACAAGAGATAAGTAGCCTAAGAACTCATTCAATAGCAGGCACTGTACCTATGTTTCTGACTTCAACATATGTTCATTCTCACAGAGGTTGTTGTGACATTAACCAGCTAAAATTTGATAGGTCATATTTTCAGGAAGAAAAAAGGGCTATAAGAAATGACCAGAAGCAACTAATTATATTTGGAAGTTTAAGCACAGAGGATTTGACCATTGAAAATCATCATTAACATCGATGAATTTTGCCAGGTGGAAAAGTGACGACAGGCTAGGCCAGGACGCGAGGAGAGGCACGGACAAGCGGAATCACATGGCAGAAACATCAGGAGTCGCTGCTCAGTTCCACCCAGAAAGGACACCTTGTGCTTGGTGGCCGGGGAAGGGTGTTAAATATCATACACCATGCGATTTGGATCTTATTCTTTAGTCAAAGCCAAAGGTTTTAAAGAAGGAAATCACGTTTTAAAATGTGTGTTAGAAGGGTAAGTCCTCTAGTAGAGAAAGGAAGAAAGGGAGAGAAAGAGAGAGTGTATAAAAGGGGGGATACAATGGAATCATGAATTCCGGAAAGTGGCATTTCTACAGACGAAACATAATGAGGCTCTGAATCAGTGGACAGACACTGACCATAGACAGGAGGGCATAGACATGAGAGGCAAGTCTGAAGAGGAATCAAAAGGACTCCTTTTTTTAATTAGTAAGAGGGTGGAGTCCATAATGAGGCTTTTTGTGTAAAGCATTTAGATAAGCATGGAAAGACGTTTAGTTGGCAGATAAGGAGAAACCCACCAGTAAAAAAAAAAACAACAGCTGAACAAGGAGGAAGTACTGAGAGGAGAGAGTGTCATGCAGGGTGACTAGTAACAGTCAAATGATACTAAGATAGTACCCATCAGCATTATACGCAAGCACATAAGTTTGATGTCTTGTATAAATCTGTATAGTTGAATTATTATATAAACTGTTTCCAAGAGAGTTTAAAAACTGAAATTCCAAGTGACTCAGGGGTTTGCTACAACATTTATTATTTTTAATAATATTAATATGTAAAAATGTAATAAAATAACATTTTTAAAAGAACTATTCCCCCTCCTGTCATGTATTTATACCTGAATAAAATTTTCTTGTCATTGGGTATATAGTAATCTCTGATTTCTTTCATAGCAAAGGCGTTGCTTGGAAAATCTCGAGAGAGGCTTGGCAGTGGATTATAAGAACCAATGAGACGCAGTTTCCATCGTGAGGATGATACATATGAGTCACCAGTATATGCTTCAGCCACAAATGTGTAGCCTTTCTATAAGAAAACAGAGTTACATGGAACTTAGTGACATTGTTGCTAGTCTCCTCAATGTACAATATGAGGTTTTTTAGTACTCATGTACTTTATTATCTTGATATACATAAAGATGTCAAGACCTTTTGATAAACATCAAACCACAGCATTATTGTTTGGAATCACTCTTAGAAAGAGCCATCTTACATGTCTTCAGAGAAAAAGAGTAACTCAACAGTTTGATGTGTGTGGTCCCCTAGCTCTGAGAGAGCTCAGTAGCTTCCTACTTGATATTCCTGTCTCCTCAGAATGATCTCTCTAAATACAAGATGAGAAAAGCAGAAAAGTTTATAAGAATGTGTTTCCTTTGGGATGACAATTAGCAGGCGAAGCTATCAAATCAACAGCAGATCTGGTTCCACAAAAAACTCAGCTGGGAGTCTGGAGACGGGCTCTTCAGGTTGGAGAAAAGTGGCAGTTAAGGGATCAGGAAAGTGGTGACCTCAAAGAGGGTTAGAACTTGGTTCAACATAATTGGCTGCCTGGCCAAAGACGAGGTGAAGCAAGAGACGATAATGAGATAAAAGAAGCATAATATCATAATGAGACCAAGAACTCAAAGTAATTCTGAGTTTATAACTCCAGATACTTCTAAAAGAAAAAGATAAATTTGTATTCCAGTTACTATCAGATGTGAGAAAGCTCTCTGATGGGTTAAAATTTCCAGAAATGAAATACACATGACAAAATTAATTTAGAACATTGCAATCCATTTCTGGGAATATTAACTAGAATTCTAATACTCATAATGAGATGAGAATTGCAATACTAATAAGGACTTTTTGATATGCTAACAGCAAAGAAAAAGGAAGATAAATTATATATATGGAAGTATTTTTGTCTGCAAATTGTAATGCACAGATCCATTGCTACTTGCATACTAATACACTAAAGAAGCAAAACAGAATCACATGATTTGTGTTTGTCTAGACTCAGAGAATAATTTTGAGAGGGAAGAGAAGAGTTATAAGTTGGTAGAATAGCTATCAGTAAGTGAAAATCTAGTTAAACAAGTGATAGGATTTTAAGAGACACCTGGCTTATTTCAAATGATTGTAAGTTGCTTGAATAAAAAGTGTAGCATAATAGAGTACTGCATACTGAGAAACTTCATAAGTGGGCATTCTTAGTCACAGGTTTTAAAATATTATGAAAATATATAAAAAATTTTTGAATTAAACTGTTTAACCCTCTTTTTAAAAAAGTTTAGGATACTATATTTTTTACACAAAACCAATTAATATCATGAGGGACAGTAGTTCTGTGGGCATATGTTGAAAAATGTTGACCTAATGTCAAAACAAATACCTTGCAGGTGCCAAATGCTAATGAAATCATGAGCTACAAAGCAGTGGAATAATGATCCTCCTCACACTTAGGTGGGTCAAAATTTTCTTTAGAGGCTGCATTCAACAGTGGGGAAGGAGCTTAGGTCATCTGGTGAAATATTCAGAGACCAAGGATCACTAAGAAGGGGAAGCCATGCTGTGAAAGGGACAACAGAAGTTTCTCTTCTAGTCATTCTCCTCCCCGTTCTCTATTTTTTTCTAAATTAGGTAAAAATGAGAAGACAAAAGAGGTGAGTTATTAGAGAGAGGGAGGGGCTATGTTTTTGCAATCCTGAATTTGCAATTTAAAAATTATAGTTAAATGGGATAAAATGTTGACTGATAATGCACCTTTTAGAGCTACCCCGCAAAGTCATGCTTAGTCTCAGAAGAGGGGCCTTCACTGGAGTTCATGAACAAAACCCAAGCCAAACCAAACCCAAACAGGCAAAGTATGCTAGATGTAAATACATATCAGATTCTCTTTGGGTTCAGCTCAAACAGTCCCTGCCAAATTAAGTGTCATTGGCTAATATTAGTGTATGTATCTAGTAAAACAAAGAGCTCATTTCTAAAATTCAGTGACATCTATGACCTTGAGAGAATCTCCCCTCGAATGAAACCAACTTTTCCACCTGGACCTTTGCAATTTGTTATTTCCAATTACAAATCAAATAAATTTTTCTATTCAAAAGAAATCCAGGTCTCGATTTTTCTGTGAACCTAAAACTGCTCTAAAAAATAAAGTCTTATTTTAGAAATCCCTGAAACAGTTCAAAAGAGCTATTAGAGTTTTGATGGAGCCGTTATTAAAGTGCTTTATTTTTCTATAAATCAGTACTCATTAGATGGGTATGTCTCAATTTGTAGAGAATAATGCATGGAATTATTGACTTATGTGAACCTTAGAAGCCAATTACAACCACAACTCAAAGAGAAAAATGAAGTTCACAGCCACACAGCTGAAAGATGGAAGATCATAGCTAAAATAGCCCAGTTGGTTACCAGTGCAGATGTCCAATGTTTTTTGTCATGCTTCCCCATCAAAAGCAATGACCAGAAACACAAAGATGATATTCAAATATAGAGGCAACATGATTTTAGTGAATGGCAGGGTCTGTCACTGAGCAGGAGTACTGTGACAAGTGCTACTGTCCTTGGAAGGAATCAGTGTCCCTAGAAAAGATGGGCTGGCAGGTGCTGAATGGTTATGTAATCAGTCTTCTGAAATATTTAGGAACAGAATGAAAACCCAGTGGGAAACTTGAGACAACCAGATGACTTGACAGGGACAGAACGAAATGCATTCTTTAGCTCCATTTCTATTTTAGGGGTTTGTATGATTTTATGATTTTACTGATGAGAATTTCTATTGCTTTCCTTTTCTTATTTTCTTTGGGAAGGAGAAAGAAGAGGGCTGAGAGGCAAGTGTTCTAGCATTCACATGAAGTACCTCCTGCTGTCAAAGTGGAACTTCTACCAAATAAGACCACGAGTAACCTTATTCCTCTAGTAAGTGGATTGAAGGCATCTTTGCTCTATCTGCTCATAGACCCCCTACAAAATGCAGGCATCTCACTGCCATTCGACCATGCAGGACAAATAAATTTTACACCTACCTTATTCCTGGTGTAATAATAAGGCACCACTTTTTGGAATACCTTTGGCACTAGTTCCATTGTGTCGTTATTAACCACGTGGAGCATGCAGACCGGAAGTGTAGTATACACTTTGGGAACCAAAATCATATCTTGATGAAAGAAAAATATTTCTCTGTAATTACAAAAGCATGAACTTTTCCTTGACATGAACCACAAGGAAAGTTTGAAATTAGGTTTGATGCTCAGAAATAAACACATAAGTTTAAAGTTCCAAATAACTATAAGGTACGCCTAGTTTTTCCTTTAAAATTATGATCAATATATTATTTTGTCATGCAAATATAAACCCTTTAAGAAACCCAATTTTGTAAGTAATTTGTGACTTTTACCTAATATTCTATTGCTTAGAAATTAAATGATTTCCTCCTATATTGAAATCACATCAATTTTTGTTGTATTATGGCTATCATATTCATAAAGTTACAATAATTAATTTCAAATTTTTCGTAGTTTAAGAAAACTTGTATAAACACTTCTATACTATCTCATTTATGCATAGGAGATGTAGAAGACATGTTAACTAAGTTGTGAAAACAACCTAAAAGTTCATACATTTACTACTGTCATGAATACAATTCTACATATATGACTGATGACATTTAAGGGAAACATCATTTACCAATATAGATAGCCTCACCTGAAGACTATGAACCAACTGTTTGGTGGCTGGTCTGCATAAGTTACAGTATAGTCAGCAAAAGCAATCTTAGTCTCTTCATCTTGATAGCATGGGTAAGATTCGATAGACTTGCACTTGCTTTTAAACATTAGCCTAGAAATGTGAAAATACTTTAAGTACCAATGGCAAAAGCAACTTTCAAAGTATATTCTGATTACAAAAAAAAGAAATTGGCAAAAATCAGCATAAAATATCACAGTCCATGGTTGACTGGACTGTGTCCCTGTTCAAAGCAGGGCTGTGGGGCTCATGGTATATGGCATCAAGCTAGGAAGACCACTTCAAGTCAGCTGTGGAAGATGTCTCCCAAAGGGGCCGGAGATTATCTGAAGTTCTTAGTCAAGGGAAAACCCAGTTCATGATCAAGGGACTAACAATGTTCATAGGTGGAAAATCAGTACCAAAGTTCAAGGTGTTAAGGGTAGCAAAACTAGATGCAGGCAAACAAGCAGTACAACTGGGTGGCAGCCAGGAAAATTTTGGCGTTAACATTGATACTAGAAAGAAATGGGTTTGGAATGACAGGCTTAAAGACAAGACACTAAGGCCTTGAATAAGAAAAGAGCACAGAATTTTCCTTTCGCATGATTTCTGTTGCATGAGAGAGAGGTGCATGCAACTGGTTAAAGGATCATGGGCTGGAGATTCTCCAGGTTTGCCCCCTGGAAGGTTGTGGCATATTCCAGAACATAATGAAAGTGAAGTGAGGGGTTCTCTGGGTCCTGTCCTTACCACTCCACCAGGAACTTGATCTAGCACCTGGCATCTAGGGTCCTTTATATAATGTCTCTGGTATGGGCTGGGGAGGAAGCCATGAAGACCGTAGAAGTGGTTCCCTGTTAGATAGAGGTCTAGACAAGGCTCAGGGTGCTCCTGGCTTCTGGGTGGTTTAATTGTACTGTCAGTGGGATGTAAACCATGCAGATTCTCATGGAGGATAGTATTAATAGGCTCTTCACATTTCATGGGTTGGGTGGTGAGAGAAAATTGATAAATTTATTCTTGGAAGGTTTTTTTTTAATATTTTATTTATTTATCTTTAGAGGGGAAGGGAAGGAGAGAGGGAGAGATTGTGGGAAGGTTTTAAGCCTTTTAAAGTAGTCAGAAGTGCAAAGACTGAGCACATACATACCCTGGTTTGCTTGGGACAGTCCTGGTTTGTGCTCATAGTCCTGGCACGATGCTAAAGAGTGTTCCCTCCATCTGTGAAAGTGTCCCACTTCGAATGATAAATAACCTGATCACCATAATGAGGAACTGGAACATCCAGGTCTGGCAATGCAAAATCCCCTTGTCCATCCTGGGCACTGGCCCGGTCATGGCTCCTGCCACAATTTCTACCCTTTTTTGTATATCTCGGGAACTTCTAATATCTATAGGACCATTGAAATCTTAATGTGCCATGTGGGATATCTTGAATGACCCAGAGAGATAGCCCTGACAGACCTGACAGATTTTGTTTTGACCTTACTTGCATCCTAAGGTAGAGAGAAAGCCATATTGATGACCTGGGCCTTGCTCAAAGCACCCTTAGGGAAGTTCTGTCCCTTATGACTTAAGAATGAAAGGCCAGGCTCCTGAACCTCAAAGTCTCGCATATAGTAGTACTAATATTAGCAACATTTTAAATAGTTAATGTTCAACATATAAAATTTAAAATAGTATTTGCTCAATATGAACCATTGTGCTAATAACATTTCCTATGTTACCTTAATTTATCTTTTTTTGAGGCTTTAGATATTTTTGATTGGTCAGGGCTTTTTAAATTTTTTCTATTTTATTGTTTAAATTATTATGGTTGTTCCAGTTTTTCCCTCTTTGCCTCCCTCCACTGAACCTGCCCCGGCTACTTCCATAGTCAGCCCCCACTCCATTGTCCATGTCCGTGGGTCCTTCATATATGTTCTTTGACTAATTCCCTCATTTTCTTTCAATCACTCCCTGGCTCCTGCCTCCCTTCTTACAGCTGTCAGTCTATTCCGTGATTCTATGCCTCTGATTCTATTTTGCTCATTACTTTATATGAGGTCTGTCCAGAAAAAGTCCAGCCATTGTTAATATAATGAGAACAGTTTTCATGACATTGATATAAACTGGCAGCCAAGGAGAGTGGACTGGAGTGTGGATGTGTGAACAATGATGACTTCACTGTACTAGTTGGAGGGGGCAGTAAATGCCCTTGAGTGAGTGTGTGTACTGTGTGGCTGTTGCAGTCAAAATGACTGAGTGAGTAGAACAATGAATCTGCATCAGATTTTGTGTTAAGCTTGAACATTTCTCCAAGAAAATTATTTGGATGACTCAGAAGGCTTTTGGGGATGATGCAGTAAGTGATCAGCAGGTTCATCATGACAATGAACCTGCTCCTGTATCCTGTCTTGTGCAGTTTTTTGGCAAAACATCAAATTACCCAGCTGACTCAGCCTCCCTACAGCCCAGATTTGGTGCCCTGAGACTTCTGGCTTTCCTCAAAACTAAAATCACCTTTGAAAATACTTTAAACCATCGATGAGACTCAGGAAAATATGACAGGGCAGCTGACGATAATGCCAACAAAGGATTTTGCAGAGTATTTTAAATAGTCAAAGAGATGCCGGGAGAACTGTGTGAGGTCCCAAGGTGCCTACTTTGAAGGGGACTGAGGTGTCATTGTCCTCTGTACAATGTTTCTTGTATCTTGTCTCTTCAATAGATGTTTCTATTTTTCATATTACATGGCTGGATACTTTCTGGGCACGCTATGTATTATATATACAAATATATATTTCTCTCTATATATATTTCTCTTATTTTTATTCAGATTATCCTGTTTTGGACATGGCTTGTGGCTAGAATGCAGTTTTCCTAAGGCTCAATATATTTCTGATTTGTTCCATTTGCTAGAGTGCTGCCCTCCAGAGATTCCACTGACAACTTTGTTTGCTGGAGTTCCTTCCCTGGCAGGTCCTCAACTCTAACTTTTGTCTCCTCAGCACCATAAGACTTCAAGAAACTCTCAGAGGTTTCTGCTTAAAATTTTAGAGAAGTTCAATTACAACAAGCAAAGAGCAATATGCACCATACAGTCTTTCAGATAAAATACCATGGGCGTTCAGAAACAGCAGTGTGTTTCTAGTTGCGGTGAGGAGGGAAAACTAATCACATTTGAACTGGAACTTGAAGGACACCAAGATACTGCAGTAATGAGTCAGATGGAGAAAGACAAGTACTCTATGATTTTACCTATCCGTGGGACCTAAAAACAACCAAAATAAGCAAACCACCAAAACGAAACACACTCACAGAGAGAGAGCAAACTGATGGTTGATAGGTTGGGGGTTGGAGGGGTGGGTGAAAAGGGGGAAGGTATAAAGAAGTACAAATTAGTGGTTACAAAATAGCCATGGGGATGCAAAGAACAGCTTAGGGAATATAATCAATTGTATTCTAATAACTAGGCATGATGTCAGATGGGTACTACACTTATATGGGGATCATTTCATAAATTGTATATATGTCTAATCGCTATGTTGTACACCTGAAACTAATATAATATTGTACATCAACTATAACTGAAAAATTTTTTAAAGAAAAAAGAAATATCATTACATTACTTTACCTTAATAGAGAAACTGCATATTGTTCCATATTAATTTCCAATATAGCCCAAACTTTTTGAAGAATATCTGCAACGCTGATGTTTTCCTTTGTGTCTAAAAATAACAATAAAAGTAATAATATAAAAGCTGTAAGATGTCTAAGAAATTATTTTGTTCAAAGCGTTCCTTTTGCAGAAGAAGCTGAAACTCATGAGTCAGGTGGGCCTAAAGCCATAGGCTTAATTAGCAGAGAAATTATTTTTAAAATATAAAGTTTCCCTCAGTTGAAAGCTTTGCTCACCATTTTATGCTTCTCCCTTTGTTTTTAGGGTAAAAATTATAAAGTAGTCTTTGATCTAATTGAAATACTCATTAGTGAGTTTATATCAGATCTTTTTATCACACCAAAAATTCCTTATGAAAGTGCTTATGTCAGAAAAATTAATTCATCCACTTTTTCTAAAAAACAATGGCTAATAGGATTATGGTAAAGTTCAATCTAAAGCCTAATCCAGAAATGGCTCAAGATTGAATGATTTGGCAAGAAAAATGCAAATCCATAGTACATGCTTCAAATTTAATGTAAGAAACTTACATTTTTCTAATTATTTGATATGAATTTCTTCATAGGACTTACCAGTATCTGCAATTAATATCTTCACATATTTACTTGTGTATCAAATGCCAACCACAACTAGAACACGTGGTTCATCAGATGAGACACCTTGTCAGCTTTACTAATTTCTGTAAGGCCAGAATCTAGAACAGTGCTGTGCATGTAAGATTTATTCAATAATTATGTGCTGAGTGAAAGACATGCATATACTATCAAAACATTTTTGAGTTGCTCAAATTTTTGTCTCCATAAAGAGAGAAAAAATCATTGTATGAATATAATTTTTCTATAGCATATACGGGCAAGAAAAAGTCGATTTTACCATAGTCATTTTGATAAATTTATAATTATTTTTAATAGAAAAATATAAAAATCAGGCAAAAGCAATATTTTTATCACAAAACTGTGCAATGTAGTTAGGTTGTCTCACATTAGTCTATGTGTAGTTTTCACTGCTTAGGTAAACATTTTAATGATTCTCATTACTGTTTCAAATAGAGATGTTTCTTACAACAAAATATTCCAATATGCTCAAAGATTTCTACTAGAGATAAAGCTTCTCCTATGAACATGTAAACAAAAAAGGGAGAATGAAAATAAGTAAATTTTTGCCTCTGAAATGTTTTACCCTAGGCTGTTCACATTTTTCACAAAATACTTTGTTTTATACACATAAGTCTGATTTAATACATATACTAATATGCTTAAAATGTATTTTATGCCTTCTAAATGCATGTCACTGTGGACATACATGGAAGCCTCTCCACTCAATGTATTCATTCATTCATTCAAACATTCATTCTTGCAGCAAGTATCTGCTGTGTGCCCACTCTGTGCCAGACACAGTGCTAAATTCTGGGGACAAGGGAGTGAGGGTATTAACAATGCACCTTGACCTCAGGGATTTTCAATATTTACAGAGGTGAAAATAATCAGCCTATCCATAAAGATGACTCAAATACTCTTCACAAATACACAAACAAATGTTCATTTATATACAGGCAAGTTAACTTTGAAAGTGACTGATAATTTATACCTGGTGTCCTAGCTTTCATAAGCAATCTGACATAAGTTCCTCTCCACATGGCTTGAATTTTAACTGCTGCTGCTGTTATTTCTTCTTCGTCACTTACTGGCACACAGTATTTAACATCCACCCATTCTGCTGGAAAGAGAAACACAAACTCTGTACTGAGAGTTCCACTTAGCACCCCTTCCCCAGTGCTCATGCCCTTAACTACTAAAGCCCTCTGACATGCGGAAGGCTACAACCATAGATCTGTCCTTGTATTTAATACTGGGCTCCAGACGCGGCCCTGTTTTAGACAGTCAGCATCCTGGACGAAGGTGGCACACAAAATGCTGACATCGCAGTGAACCACTACGGATTCTTCTGTGAAAGGGGCATGCGGTTTCTCTCAAAATTAAAAGAAAATGTTAAAATGGTAGAAATAGAGAAGAGGAAAGGACTACTGCTTGGATCAGAAGAACTTATCAGGATTCCCAAGTCATACTGCATATTTTACTGAGTTTCATACTTTTTAAAGTCAGGAACAAATAAACCAGGGAAACTCGGGGTGGATGTGGGCTGGGGGATGCACAGAAGAGCCTTGGAACCCTGGACGTTGCCCAGAGCGCAGCTCAGACTCCTGAACTGATGGTGTGGACCGTTCTAACTACTCCGCACACATTTTCAGTGCACGTTTCTCGCATTATTTCTCTCACATAAGCCTCGAACTTCCTTTGTCCAAAAAATATCTAAAATTAACCAGTACCTGAAGGAGCGTCTTCTGTGGAGGAGGAATCAAGCACATCCAATTCCAAAGTCACAGCACGGAATGCAAATTTAAAGTTTGAAGGGGGTTTTGTTGTTTGAGTTTTTTTCATTAAACGCCATAAGGAAAGATGAAAAACCTAAAACAATACATCAGTGTATTTTTTCAACCCCCCAAATACCTGGTTAGAGAGGCTCTAAAAAGCCTTAGATATGCTACAGATTGTAAAGATATATTTCTCAGTTAGACACACAGTGTAAAAGAGGACTCTTCAAAGTTCTCACCCAGTAAGAAACCAAAATAATCACTTGACAATTTTTAATTTTATTACATTTTACCACAATAACAATGTTTATAATATACGCTCATTCAAAATATAACACTAAATGGGCTGAAAAGGTACAGCATAAGATTAATAAATATGGTCCTTGAGCTTAAATAATTTAAATACAGTATTGCATTGATTCGAAGATGCCATCCACCCTAAGACACACTAATATTTCATGCACTACACCAAAGTAGGCTATTTAGAGGGGGTTTTATCACTTTCCTGTGATCTATGAGTGTTCACTTAATATTGAAAAAAACTCTTCTAGATTTAGACACAGTCTTTCATCATGTATCACACTTAAATATATATGGAAAATAAGCTACATAAATTGGTTTAATATTTCAGAAATTTATTCACATTTGAACTCTCACTTTCGCAAATCACTTTTTAAAAATACTTAACATCTGCCTTTCTTATCTAATTTGTTGTTCAGGTTGTCAGAGGCTTTGAAGATGCCTCAGTGCCTAAAGAGTGTTGTTCTTTGGACCCTGGGGTTTTTCTCAAGACACGGACGCCCATTCGGAGAGTGCTGGCGCTGGCTCGTCCTTGATCTCCCCAGGAAAACCTGATGGGAGGTTTTTAGACTACGACACACATACGTATTCCTCCTTCTAATGTTTTACCACATTTTTTATTCTGAAATGCTGAGCGATTCCATGTATCCGGTCAAGCCACTGAGAATAACAAGGAAGCCAAACACTTTGCTGCTGGCTCACTTTCAGCTGTTTACCTGTGCTCAGGTGTGATGTGCTGGGCGGATTACTTAGAGTCCCCAGGGTATTGTTTGTGTGACTTGTTGCCAGTGACACCTTTTTTGTTTGTTTGAGCCTGGAGGGATTCAGGCTGGTATGTGTGAGGAAAGTCCCCCACCATGTTTTGAGAGTCTGTATTATGCCATTTATCTCTTCTCCAAAAGATCAGTGGTTGTCAAACAATACATATAAATACATGTATTTCTTTTAAAGAAGTGACAAAAATAAACCCTTGTAAACAAGTCCGTGCATGCACGCACAGAGGATTCTGGAGGCCACCTGACAATTATAAGAAACAATGATAAGGAACTACCAATGACAAGATACACTCTGATTTCACTCTGATATTGAAGTGTGAAAAGAAATGTGCATCTTAGAATTAGTAAAATACAGTGCCTTTTTAAGCCAAATGACTAAAGCAGTTCCTGCTTAGTTCATATTTCCTGACAACTCCTCACCCTTCCCCATATGTACACAGACAGACACAGAAAGGCATGTTTTTTCCTCTCTGGAGAACATGTACCTTACCCCTCGCTTCTCCCCAGGCACAACACTTGAAGGCAGGGTTCATAAAAAAAACTGATTAGCTAGACTTCATAAAATTAAAGATGCCTGCTTTGTAAAAGAAAATGTCAAGAGAATGTCAAGGCAACCAGAGAATGAGAGAAAATATTTTCAAAAGATACATATGATAAAGAACCATCATTCAAATTATACAAAGAACTTTTATAGCTCAACAATAAAAAAACAAACAACCTGATTTAAAAATGCATTAAAGAGCTTAATATGCACCTCGCCCAAGGAGACATAGAGACGGTAAGTACACCTATGAAAAGAAGCTCCACATTGCATGTCATTAGGGAAATGCAAGTTAGAATGACAGTGAGATACCATTGCACACCTGTTAGAACAGCCAAAACCTGGGGCACAGACAACACCTAACACTGCTGAGGATGCGGAGCATCAACGCCTTCTTTCATTGCTGGTGGGAATGAGAAAGGGTGCAGCCACTTTGGAAGAAGGTTTGGTGGTTTCTTACAAAACAAAACATGCTCTTACTATAGGATCCAGCAGTCATTCAAAGTAATTAAAAACTTATGCACACACACCTAATACATGGATGTTTCTAGCCACTTAATTCATAACTGCCAAAACTTGAAAGCAACCAAGATGTCCTTCAGCAGGTGAATGGGTAAACTGTTGCCCATCCAGACAACACAGTATTTTTCAGTGCTAAAAAAATGAGCTATGAAAAGACACGGGGGAATCTTAAGGGTGTATGACTAAGTAAAAAAGTCCATTTGTAAAGGCTCCATCCTGTGTGACTCCAGCTATATGACATTATGGAAAAGGCAAAGCTATGGAGACAATGAAGAAGCTCACTAGTGGCCAGGAGCTGGGGTGAGGGAAGACTGAATAGGTAAAGCTCAGAGGATTTTAGGGCAGTGAAAACCTTCTGTATGCCACCACAATGCTGGATACATGTCATTACACCTTTGTCTAAATCTGCAGGAGGGACAACACTAAGAGTAACTCCTAACATAAGCTACGGACTCGGAGAGATGGTGATGTGTAAGTGACCAGTTCTAACGAATGTCCCTCTGTGCTGGGGAACGCAGATAACGGGAGAGGCTGTACCCGTGTGGAAGCAGGGGCATGTGGGAAATCTCTGTGCTTTCCTCTCAGTTCTCCTGTGAGCCCGGAACTGCACTAAAAAAATAAAGCCTTTAGTAAAAAAAAAAAATTAACCAGGTGCCATATATTTTTAGTTGCTACAGCGGCAATGCCATTCCCAAGGGGACGTTTCACAGTGTCTGAAGTCATTTTGTAGTTGTCTAAACAGGATGTGGCTAGCATCTCGAGGGTGTAGGCCAGCCGTGCTGCTACAGAGTGTGCGGGGCATGGGTCAGCCCCACAACAAAAACCATCAGGCCCCAAATTCCAATAGTGTCTTTGCTGAAAAACTGAGACCTAGAAGGTACCACAAAGTCCCGCTGTTTCTGTCTCTCAGGGTTTCGGTGGAGCCAGAATTCTACTCAGCCCCAACAGAAGGTTGAACCATGGGGAAGTTAACACCCCAGACAGCAACCATTGGCTGTGGGAGAGGGTTGGTGGCTGTGTCCCAGTCTCCCATCCTTAAGCGGGAGCCTTCCAAAGGATGCCCCACAGTTTATCTGAGTTCCCTGGACGATTCGGCCCCAGCAGCCCACAACAGCAAACACCACACCTTTTCATCCAGATTTCCGTCTTTCTTCTCTCATCCTGCCAGCCCCAGCATTTCCGGTTCCCAAAGCCACATCCCCCTAAATTGTCTCCATTCGGAATACTTCCCAGGCTCTGATTTGGGGGGTCACTTTATGTAAGAAAGCATCCTAAGAACATCATGGAGGGAATGCGCTTACCCTGAAGTGCTGCGCGGTGAGCTCTTTGTTGTACAAGGGCACAGGGTAGTGAGCTGTCTGCAGGTCCTTCATAGCTGCAGAAAGTTTATCCTTGTCTTTGAAATTAGCAATCACATTCCCGACAGCCTTCAGAATCATTAGCGACTGCTCTGTAAACCGGTAGCTCTCCTGGGAAGAAAGAGCATTGCAGCCAGCCTCACTTTCACTTAATTAACTGTAATTAGGTTTACAAAATCTAATATCTGTTAACATATGAAACTTCTATGACACGGATGATTCACTAGTCATTCATGGAGAACTTCTTTCATCAAGGCAGTTTGCTCAGAGAGATAAAACAAAGAACTCGATTCCCACTGTAGCAGGAACACGCAGGAAAATGACCTACGTGATACTGGGGGCCAAGGGAAATTTCTCCATGATATTAACATCCAGACGTAGAGTGAGGGATGTTCAAGGGCTATTCTGGCAAAACTGTGGGGTCTGAGGACAGATGGCCAGAGAGGGATTCAGAAAAAGAGCAATGGAGATAAAAAAGACAGGAGCATGAACTGGCTGGCCCCACCCTGCTATCAACCAGGAGGAAAGGGTAACAGCAAGAAAAGGGGAGTGATATGAAAAACAGTATGGAGGTTCTGCAAAACGTTAAAAATAGAACTGCCGTATGATACTGCAATTCTGTGTCTGGGTGTATATCCAAAGGAAATGAAAACAGGACATCGAACAGATACCCGCCTTCCCTGTTCATTGCAGCATCATTCACAATAGCCCAGATGTGGAAAGGAAGTGTCCCTTAGTGCGTGAGTGGATGAAGAGGAGACCACACACAAACACACACGCACAAAGAAAACCCTGCAGATGTGACAGCATGGACGGACCTTGGGGATATTGTACTGAGTGAAGTAAGTCAGAGAAAGACAAATACCAATTCATGGTATCACTTCTATGTGGAATCTAAAAAACGTCAAACTCATAGAAACAGGACAAAAGTGGTTTTGAGGGGCTGGAAGAGAGGGAGTGGAGAGGGGTTGGTTTTAAATGGCTTTAGGATGAGTAAGGTCTGAGGACCTAATGGAGAACACGGTGACTGTGGTTGATAACACTGTATTGTATAGCTCGAATCTTCTAAGGGGGTACAACTTAAACCTTCTCACCCCCCAAATTAAAAGGTATGTATGTGAGTTGATGGATGTGTTCATTAACTAGGCGGGGCTATCCTTTACAATGTAAATGCATACCAAGTCATCGGGACATACACTTCAACTATCTTTCAATTTTATTTGCCAGTTACACCTCAATAAAACTGGGGCAGGGGAAGAATGTCAAAGTGCAGTAAGTCTGTAGTTTGGAACAAAAAGGACTGAACCCTGAGGAGTTGGTTTCTCGTCCTGATGTTGTGTGGTGAGGTGTTGCCCAGAGCAGAGGATGCTGGGAGGCAGCCTGGAGAGGGCGGTTGGGGGAAAACTTTGTGACATCTGTTTTTGGTCTTTTCCTAGTGGGCGCCACAGCGCGATCATTGTCCCATGGCTTCCTGCAGAAATTTTGAGGAGCAGCCCATCAGGTGTCCCTGGACGGCACCGACTCCCTGCTGGGGTGAGAAGCTGATGAAAACCGAGGCCAATGCCTGCCACCGAATGCACTCCTGGCTCCCTTACCTCCCTCCGCCACACTGCCTACAGCCTGGGTGCTTCTCTGTGCGTGGAACCGTGATTGTAAATGTTGTCTGGTCAGCTGGCAGCACTGGGAGTGACCAAGTACGGCTCTGAGTAGCTTGAGCCTCTGCTTTTGGACCAGCCTGCCTCCTCTCCTTCTTCATTACAACCAAAGAAGAGGCTCATTAATACCCTGCCTGCCTTAAGCCCCAATAATTTTTGTAAGATGGAGGAGTGGATAACTCCAGGGAAATAGGAGTTCACAGACCAAAATAACGAAGCACCTGGGAAGTTAAAGCACCCAATGAAACGAAGAAAGCAGAGAACCCATGCTGTCTAAAGCAGTTTGTTTTTAGAGAGGAAATGCAAATAAGAACTTAAAATTTTGTGGGGGAAATGCCATTAAGGGCATGGGGGGACATCTATTTACAGGATGTCTATTTATAAGGTTGGCTTGCTGATCTTCCTCTGTGTCCATTGAGTAGGAGGGAGAAGCCCTGGTGAGAGACGGTGCCACAAAGACTGGAACCAGCCATGGGGAGACCTGAACAGCCACTGCCCAGAAAGGCAGGAAGGCATAACCCGCGCTTGTGTGGGCCATGACAATGCAGCATAAAGGAGCTTGGTCTGAAGCCACCTTCTTGCTGCCCTGACCAAGAGGTTTACTGTCTGGCTGAGAAAAGCCCATCTCATTAATATGAAAATGTGCTGGGTGGAGGTCAGCGGTGGGGAGGGATAAAGCAGTAGGAAGGCCCTGTGCAAATCTTCCCCCCAAAGGTTCACACCTACTTATCTAGGGCGGATGCTGCTTGGAGGGCATCTAAAACCACGACAGGCGCTCAGGGGAGGTGGTGGCCCCGTTCACCTCCTCTCTTCTTCCAGAAACTAAGGAGAGGCCAAGAGGAGACAGAAGAGATGAAGAAATGAAAGAATCTTCCATGGATGTTCTCCCCCCAAATCTCAGAAACGCACACTTCAAATTCTTTAGGCCAAGGAAAAGGTATTTTATCAAAAATTTAAATTGCATTAAAAAGCACTGTGCATATTCTGTATACCCCCAAATGAGTACTAATGCTATGGAATACATGTGACATGTTCACAGGTGCGACAGAGGGTGCAGCAGAGCAGAGGGGAAGGGAGTTTGGGGAGAAAAACTGAAGTTATTTTATGTGTATCCTACAAGGTTTAGAGTGTTTACTGTATGTGTCATATTTGGGGATTTCTTGCAGAATATATTGAACAGTTTTAAAAGGTAAAAAAAAGTAGATAAGTTGCACACAAAATTAGAATATGATTGAGTTCAAGTTATTTGAAAAGAAGGCACACACACAAAAAAAGTCACAGTTGCTAAAATATTTACCGGCTCAAAGTTGGGCAGCACCGCGTCTTCGTCCCCAACGACAAAGGCCACCATGCCGCAGACATGCAAGGAGTGGCCTACTGGGGCGTACACAGTGAGGAGCAGCAAATGTCTCCTAGAGAGAATGGACAGTGGATGAAAACGAGGGTTTTCTGTGTTGGAGTTGTTGCCTCTGGGTGTTTCCTGATGGCAGTGTGTGCGCCAAGTCAACAGTAGTACGTGTTCAACTCTTTAACACTGATGTGGAATAAAGACCCTTGCATTTGCACCATAAACAACCACTAGATAGATACCATGGAACCCGCTCTTCATTAACAGTCAGACAAAAACAGTTACACTAAATGACAAATCTGCACGCCTTGCAGACATCTCCTATACGCCACAGTCCCATTGTCAAAGAGTCCTCTTGATTTTGCTCTAACAACCGTAATGCATGGTGGTGAAGGACTTTGCAGACCGTACGGTCTTTTTCTCACAAATACATAATGTCATGCATATTGTCTATGTCTTTCCTAGCAGGCTGCAGTGTCCTTGAGAGAAGAGACATTCATTTTCTCTCAGTTAAGGAATAGTTGCAGTATGTTCAAAATAGATGCGTTGACAGGGTAAGCCCAGCGGAGGAAAACAAGAGCGTAAGAAGATTCTTCCTTAGTCCCCTGCCCTCGGTTTTCTCCATGGAAGAACACTCCCAGGAGTGATGATTTCTGAGAGAATCTCATCCCGACAGAGCTTTTAAGGCAGAGGTGAGAAATATTGCATTTTCAAAATTTATAATAATAAGAAATATTAGATGCTTGCCATAAATGATTTTAGCATTTGATTTTGTTGCTTATGCTTTTCTTTTGTATTAGAGCCAGAGCTTGTCATGGAACTCATACAATTAGCTTGATTGATCTTGGGAAATCCAGAAAACAATATTTGCTTCACCTGAAATGTGAGGTAATATATTACATTTTATTTATCAAAATCAAGAAAAATTTTTGAGCCCTGGCTGGTGTAGCTCAGTGGATTGAGTGTGGGCCTGCAAACCAAAGGATTGCAGTTTGATTCCCAGTCAGGGCACATGCCCGGGTTGCAGACCAGTTCCCAGCAGGGGACACATGAGAGGCAACCGCACATTGATGTTTCTCTCCCTCTCTCCTTCCTTTCCCCTTTAAAGTTAAAGAAATAAAATTTTTTAAAAATAAAATTCTTTGATTATGTGTATTTTTTAATGGAAAATGTGATGCAATTAGCCAACTTTTCCTTAATCAAAAATGAAACTACAAGTAAAATTAAAAACAAACCACAGATAAAACCATAGGTTAGCAGGAGAAAATGTTCTGTTTCACAATTTGCTTTAAATACAATTTGTTTTTTTTGTTAAGGAATATAAGGAGATTTACAGGAAAACTAAATGGGATTTTCAATAAATGAATTTTAGGTAATGCTGATTGAACAAGTTTAAACCATATGTTTTCCTACAAAAGAAATTACCAGACTCTGACAAGTATGAATCTTACAAAAGGGGATTTACTGTAACACATTTTTTTCCAATGTTTTCATTCTCATGAATCATAATGATAGACCTGTTTTTTATCAAATTATTTTAGGGAACAATTTCCAAGTTTTCATATTGTTAAAGTATTTAGTAATTAACATCTTACAAGGCTTTAAAAAATCCTTAATATGAGAAAGTTGAAGTCACTCCATACCCAACAGGCAGGCGAACCACAGCTGCCTTGGTAGCGTAAGTGTGAATCTTCAGAACCAGGTCACGTGGCTTCAGAGACTTCCACGAAAATGTTTCAACTGTAAGTAGTCCAGGCTCTATCGGGGGGCTGTCTTTTGTTAAAGCTAGAAGGAGTGGAAAATGTTAAACTTTTATTGTGGGTATATAGCTGGCCTTTACCTCACAACATTAATAATACTAATATCAACATCAGGAAATAGAGATGCTTTAAAATGTTCATAAAACATTATCAATTACTCTGGGTAATTAATTATTGAAAACAATATTTAAGTGGAACCTGGATCTTCATTCCTGTCCTATTCCCTCCTCAAATGAACCCCTCAGGTAAGGAAACCAGGAACAGGAAGGTTCAGGAAAGAGGACAGACGTCCTGCAAAGGACGTACCATTGCAGTACGCCATCGCTTTTATTATCTCTGGCTGTACTTACAATATATCTCTAGATGTAATTAAAAAAAAAGACACTACATCTGGGAAAATAAGAGATTTTCCTGAGATGGTGACAAAGAAAGGTCAACATAGTCCATTACTGATCTAAATTTTACTTTTGATTATTAGTTTTGATTGTGGGTAGAAAGAGCAAAAATAACATAAAGTTAACTTCAATACTGAGTGTTTTCTCTTGAAATAAATAAACAATACTGATCACTCTTAATCCATAGCTGAGGGCAAAATACTTTGTAAATTAAAAATTATTGAGATAACGTTGACATAGAATTATTGTATTAGTTTAAGGTGAACAACAAAATGATTTGATATGTGATATATTGTGAAATGATTATCACAGTAAGTTCAGTTATATCCATCACCACACATGACTTTTTTTATTGTTGTGAGAACTTAAAATCTGTCTTAGCAACTTTCAAAGATACACGATGGCATTTTTAACTATAGTCACCATGCTGTACATTAAACCTCCAGGACTCGTGTTTTTACCCTATTTCCAAGTAACACTCAAGTTGAGCATATAAAGTCCTAACACGACCCCAAATAACTCTATGCACATAGAATTTAAATGTGGTAGGACACAGTATGGCCTAGGAGCTATCAGTTAGGTAGAAATACTAAGCCTACACCACTAAAGATTGTAAGTTTATTAAACAAGTATTTATCGACCTCCTGCTACATACTGGACATCACTCAAAGCATGTGGCTGTATTTGGGTTGAAAATCATAGCCTCTGCCCTCAAAGTTGACAAGACATTCAATGTTGACAAGACCTTCAATATTGACAACTCAAAAAATATTTATTGAACCTCTACAGTGCCAGAGACTATTAGAGTTAGAGATAAATGCTGTGCGAACACAGGCCAAATAAGGACTATTTCATGCATCAGTGTAGATGTGCGCAAGGGGCTGGTCTCAGAGAGGAGCAGGGGCAGGCGATCTATCAGAGCAGGAGGGAAGGACGGCCAGGACTGGTGAGCGTCCGTTATGGGAGGATGAAACGGGTCATTTCCGACTGTTCCCTGTCTCTGCAATGAACCCTGCAGCAAGGTCATCAAGTGAAAATGAGGAAGGATGAGAGTGGGTATTGGACATCTGAAGAGAGATGTGAAGAAGTCATCGTAAGAATGACAGTGGGCAAATGAGGGAACTGGACAAACGTCATCACTGGTGGGGGGGTTTGTTGTTGTCGGTGTGTGTGTGTGTGTGTGTGTGTGTATGTGTGTGTGTGTTTTAGATCTGCAGTCCTCAGTTTAAAGTGGGGCTGGCTCATGGTTATTTTCTGTGGTCCCATTCAGCTGCTCTGATGCAACCATAGGTTTGGTGCAAAGTTCCACTGTAGAGCTCATTCAACCAATACTGTGATTTTGCAGGAAAAGTGAGAGGAGAGGGTTAGAACAATTGGGTTGAGATACCTGTGAGAATACAGTTACATTGGCGGGTCATGGAAAAGTACACTGGGAATGAGAGAAATAAAGATGTGAGGAGAATGGTGGAAAGAAAAGTGATAGGGTGGATGGATGGGGGTCCCAGAGAATCATAGGAGTGAGGGTTCCAGGGAGAGGGAACTAGAGTCAGGGGTGGTGGTCAGAGAGCTTGAAATTGGAAGGGTGGAGATGATACGGTTATTGGTACTGTGAGTTATAAAGTATAATCATGAAAGTAGGGGACCAAGGTGGGATGGAGAGAAGAGCTTCAGAATTGTCAAATTGAAGAAGAAAGGATTTGTGCTCTTCAATAGGTTTTGAAAGACTCGGGGACGGTGGCTTGTGCAGGTGGAAAGACAGAGAGAGTGACTGGGTGTGCCGAAGAGGTGACCAGATGACCTGGACCGGAGGTGTGGGTGGTGCATGTGAGCGCAAACCCTGATGCCTGAGGAGTAAGAGGATCACGGGACACAGGGGCAGTGTGACTCCCCTGGAGTCTGGACAGGAAATTAGTTGCCTTCATCCAGAGCCTAAAAATCTCATTAGTGTGTTTTCCCTGGACGGAATGACAATGAGCTGGGCTGTCAGTCTGTCATCTCCTCGGAGCCCTCTCACCTCCGGATTCTCCCCAGCGCACCAACGCAGAAAAGCAAACCAGCAGTTCGATAGGTTTGAGACTATCCACAAATAGATAGTAGGACACGCGCTCATCTGAGAACTGCAAGAAATCAGAGCAACCACCGAACTTAATATCCATCTACGAATGCTGTGAATTCCCCACTTCTCATCGTAATACAACACTTACCATTTACAGAGAGCTGCCTGTGCTCCAGACTCCAAAATGAAGCCCTTTGCAGGTTTCGTGATATGGAGACAATCATACCGAGTGCATGTTGGCTGGGTCTGCAGGGCCTGCGTGGGACTGGCCCTCACACCAGAGAGTGAAAGCCCATCTTCATGAATAAAGAAGAAGGATATTCTTGTCCCAGAAATAACAAAGAGGAGGATCCTGGACCCCAGCCGAGCAGGGTACTCTGGGACAGTGGGTCCCTGGCAGGCATAGAAGCCATGGAGTGACTTCGGCAGAGAGCGGAAGTGTCTAGTGGGGACGTATTAAAGTCTTTTCCAGAGTGATATGTGAAATAAGCCCTCTCTCCCTTCTTTATATAATAGCTTCAGAAATATACCCATTGCATGCTAATGCACCAGTCTGGATTTTTGTTTTGGAGATGGAAGAGAATACTGAGCAAGACCAAAATTTCCCTAAATGGACAGCCAGCCACGTAGAAGTTACCTGTACATGGTCCCAACCCTTAACGACATGGTTCTCCTGATAGCCAGAATTATGGATGAAGAAACCAAAGCACAGGGAGGGTAAAATATTTTTCAACAGTCACAGAGCTTGCAAGTCATAAAGCTGAGATTTAAAAGTAGGTCTTTCTTTCTGCCAGACTCCAAGCCTGGGAGTCTCGATTGCTGTACTGTTATTGCCTCTTGGATTCTCAGTGCTTCAATATAATTTTGACTGATAGTATATGGTAAGTGTGTTAAATGAATTTAACTGTCACTATACTTTCAAAGCTTTTTATATTATTTTACCACAATATTTAAATAACCAGTTAAAATAGGAAAGAAAAATCTCTAGTAATACTGTGAAGAAATGGAACTTGTAATTTAATCAAATATGACAAGATTGCTAAAAAGGCCTGATAGAATATAGCAATGTTTAAACGACTGCTACCCCCAGTATTTTGCAACACTAAGCAGTTGACACTTCATTTCTTTGTTTCCGTTCAGCTCTAACATGCTGGTGATAGAGACAGTCATTTCAAATATTCACTGTCTAACTCTGTGAAGGGCCCTGGATTGGCCAGCCCCATGTGCATGCCTGAGAGAGTTTTCAAAGCAGAGTTGTCATTTGCTGTCATTTTTTCAGTCTGAGAATTTGGGGGAGGGTTGGCCCTGGAGATGACAGGAAAGGACTGACCTGGTGCCACACAAGGCGCCTTAGAGAGCCCGTGGCTTTGCCCCAGCACTGAGCACCAAGGGGACATCCGAGGTGTCTGGGAGAGGCCTCAGGCTCCACCGCCAGTTCAGCTGGCAATGCTGTGGCCAGTAAAACCAAGAATCCTGACCTCAGACCATGACGAAGCCTTCCTCTTAGGCCATATTAAAGGTGGTTAAGTTTGGGTTCCAACAAACTCTAAGAAAAAGTTGTCATTTTCTCACATCACTGAGATGTGACATCAAGTGGGTAGGTAGGTAGCGGGATGGGCACCAGGAAGTGATCGGGCTGTCAGAAGGGAAAGAGGTCAGTCTCTGGGTGGAAATGGGTCCTGCAGAGTGCGTGCAGCCAGGGAACTTGACCCAGATTTCATGGTTGGGGAAGGAGGTTAGACAAGGAGAAGGACATCCATGCGGTTCCGTCGGACTTGTAGGCATTAGTTAGATGAAGACATTAAGAATGAAGGGGAATGAACTCCAAGCAGAGGGAATAACATGGGAGGAAAGACCAGGAGTGAAAAGTGTGCTTTGTTTTAGGGACTGCACACACTTCAGTAGACACTTCACTGCAATCAAACACAGTGAATTTATTCGTGTGACTCTCCATTTATTTATAAATCAACACTTTCTTAATGTGAATTTATATGATAATAAACCACTACAATCCAATGGATCATACTTGTGGATAAGAGGTAGCAGGATTTTACTATTATCAGGATAAGAGATGAGCATAAAACCTTAAGGATTTACCTTAAAATATAATTTTTACAAGTTTAGAAATGCTTGATAAATTTGAAGGGATTTTTTACTAGCATGATTCAATCCACGATTTAAGTATAAGAAGAGAGAGAGAATAAGAGATCATATCATATTTACCTTGAATTCTGTTTTTTGAAAGTTAATGCAATATGAACTTGGCTTGTGGAAAATACATATATTCCTGAAATACATTATTTATAACAGGTTATTGTCATTATATGCAGAAGACTATTATTACATGGTAAATTTATTAGATTCAAGTATATGCTGTACAAGATAAAGACAAGTGAAAGTTAAAAAATAATAACTTACAGACAAGAAAAGTAGTTACCTGGGCCTGAGGGATGGGAAAAAGAGGGAGAGGTTGGTAAAAAGTTCAAACTTTTAAGTTTTAAGATAAATAAGGTTTGAAGATCTAATATGGAACATGACGACTATAGTTGATAACTCTGAATTGTATGATTGAAATTTTCTAAGACAGTAGAACTTAAATGTTCTCATTTTTAAAAAGTAAACATGTGATAGATACATTAATTAACTCGATGGGGGAGTCTTTCACAATATATGTATATCAATTCAAAACTATGTCAACTTTAAATATCATAAAATTTTATGTGTCAGCTATACCTTAATAAATCTGGGGAAAAATGACAATCGTATGGAATTAGTTGCCTAAAAGAGAAAAAGACAATCTCTGTTTCCACTTTGATTAACAGATAAATTTATGAAGGTAAGCTAGAACTGGCCTGAGCTTTTTTATATAAACAATCAACTCAGCCATTTTTCTTTTTAACAGTTTTGTTTGATATTATATCAATGCCAGGCTAATATTGGCTTACCTACTTTAAATAATAGTTAAAAATTAATAACTTATATAGCTGCTATGTTAAATGTATTCGCAAAAATATATACTCACTGAAAGCATACACAAAAGTCTTCGAAATCCAACCATATTTCTTTAGAAACAGTATTATTTATTGCTGTGAATTCCTCCTGTGATCTGTCCTGTGTTGCAGTGGTCATGCTGATCAGATCTCTTTCCAAACCCAGGCCTTCAAGTGGGAGGGTGGAGTCATTCAGTACGAAGTCCACGAGCTCTTCTGTGCGTGGCAGAAAGCGGCCATGTCAACACACCTGTGCTATTCGTATCAAGTTACTAGAGCATAGAAAATCACGGAGGGGGGCTCACATAGCAAGGTCGTTTTTGAGAAAATGTTTACCGAGATAATTATTTACATGCAGGCCTCACATTTGCATACAGAGATACATTTTCATAATCTCAAGATTATTTATGAGTCTTTATAAAATTCTCACTTGAATTTTGTAAATTTGTGCACACATTCTTTTTTAAAAAAAGATTTTATTTATTTACTTTTAGAGAGAGAAGAAGGGAAGGAGAAAGAAAGGGAAAGAAACATTAATGTGTGGTTACTTCTTGCACTCCCCGCACTGGGGACCTGGCCTGCAACCGAGGCGTGTGCCTTAGACTAGTAATCGAACCGGTAACCTTTTGCTTCACAGGCCTGAGCTCAATCCACTGAGCTACACCAGTCAGGGCTGTGCACCCTTTCTTTAGATATTGTAAGGTTACAACAGAAATTAGCTAGCTTATGTACTTAAAATCTGCTATAGATAAACATATTCATTGAGAGGAATGGCTCAGACAACGGAGTGAGAAATGAACACTTGAAAGATCTATTTCAATTAATATATTTCAGTAAGTGACTACTTAAATGCTTCCTCACAGTCCATGATTCCATAATCTTATTTCATGTTCATCAAGTAATGCCATAAAACTCTCACAGACTGCTTGTACCTGAATCTGCTACCCACCACTTTTTTGGGTCAGGAGATTTGGTCAAGTTGTCTTTCTTCAGGAACTAAAAACGGGTGATAGTTTTTGTGCTTTGATTACAGCATCCATGCATTAAAGCACACGGACTTCACTCATGGGACTAATCAGATTGCCTTTTATGTTGACCTTAAACTTGAATTGAACAAGTGAGATTAGCTGGTTTTTCTCTCCCAGAGCAGATTAGCCTCATTACATCAGAGGGGACCTGGGAGAGAGGCTGCTGGGAGCCAGGAGCAGAGCTCAAGGCTGCCAAGAAGCAGAGGCCCCTTTCTGCTTTGATGTCTGTGGAAACAAACAGTCATGGGAAGATTAGTAATTTACCTTTTCCTTGTGTAATTTGTGAAGCAACGTTGCCCTGTGAATTGAAAGGGGACACATAAAGAAACCGTTCATAAATTTAACAAAAACTTATAGTTCTAAAGCACCACAGTTTGTAAAAATTCATATAGTCTTTTAAACATTGAAGAAACAGATTTCTGAAAATACTAAAGCATACCATAGAACAGATCATTCGTTTTTAACCTTAAAATTAAAAAGATGTGAATTAAATAATGTATTGGGGATGTAATTTTGATATTAAAATACAGAATATCTGAGTGTATTAAATGATTGAATTTTATAAAAGTTAAATTCAAACAATAATATCTCTAAGTAGACATATAACTTTGTATGAATCACCTTTTAAAAATACAGTTTGAATATAATAAGTTATGTTTGGCAATTAATGGGTAGAACTTAAAATGACCATAATTAGAATGGTTTCAAATTATAAAAATAATTCCTCAAAATTTTAACAGGCCAGTTAAGTCAAATTCACACTTACAACTTTGTTTTCTCTAGAACACAATTAATATAAGTATAACAATTAAAATGGTATAAATGCGTACCTACTGATGATGGGTAGTATTAGCAATACTTTGGAGGATGTAAAGCAGGTGGAGGGGATAATATAGTAGAGATGACTGAATCCTAAGTGCTAGTGAAGAGGAAGCCCATGCAAACATTAAAACCCAGAAACAATGAGCAGGTGTCTGAGAAACAGAGACTGAGGTACAGCTTCAAAACCCAGGGCTGGGTTGGATGTCTATCTATGTAAGGGACACATAAACCCTGCTTCTCTTTAATGCATTTAGCATCGATCATTCTTCTGCCTAAACAGACGCTGGAAATTGCTGCGAGTGGAGAAATTGCATGAGAAAACTCCAGATCTGGGCTCACAGATGCCGTGGGAATCAGGAGAGTCTACAGTACAGAGAGGAAAGGAACTAAGGGAATGTCCACATGCTGAGCCTTGGGACTCTCTGCAACTTAGTGTTGCATGGGTTCCGTAACCCTGATGGAGACGTGTGTGCTAATTCCTGCAACTCCGTTCCACCCCACTAGGGAGATTGGAGGACCCGCAGCTGGAAAAAAACTGACCATAGTCCAGGAAAAGTTTCAGGGAATCTGACCTTTGAAGCTAATCCCATTCCCAAATGAAGCTCACTCATTCCCAATTATCCTGAATTAAAGCTACCAGTTCATGAGGTCTATAAATGTTATAAAGTTGCTTTCAACCAGTAGCTCTTTAATGTCATACATCTCTTAAATGTGTGCATACGACAATGTGTTACTAGACAACTGAAGAAATATATATATATAAACATATAGATATATATGAGGTCTGTCCAACAAGCATACAGCCATGTCATATGAAAAATAGAGACATTTATTGAAGAACATACATGGAACATTGTACACAGGACAATGACACCTCAGTCCCCTTCCAAGTAGGCATCTTGGGACCTCACACAGTTCTCCCAATCGCCATCAGCTACACTGTCATATTTTTGTGAATCTCACGCACAGTTCAAAAATGCTTCCCTTTCAAAGGTGATTTGAATTTTGGGAAAAGCCAGAAGTCGCAGGGTTCTAAATCTGGGCTGTACAGGGCGCTGAGTCTCCTGGGTGATTTGAGTTTTCACAAAAAAACTGCTGGAGACATAAAGTCTGAGTGGGCGCATTGTGGTGATGAGGCTTCCAATCACTAGTTGCCCACAGCTGCGGCAGTTTTCGTCCTGTTGCGTCTCTCAACCGACTGAGCTAGTACTTCTGATTAACTGTTGTCCTGGAGAGGCGCATTCGTGATGAGCAACACCTTCCCAATCAAGAAACATGGTTAATGTGGCCTTGATCTTGCTGTGACTTTGTTGTGCCTTCCGCGGGCGTGGAGAACCAGGTGATTTCCATTGGCATGACTGGGCCTTTGTTTCTGGATCCTAGCCGTATACCCACGATTCACCCCTGCTTATGACCTACTTGAGAAAACCTGGTTCATCGGTGGTGGTTTGAATCAGGCCATCAGCAATTACAGCACTGAGTTCCTTCCACTCTGGTAGCAAAAGCCATGGAATGAGTTTTGCCATGACATGTTTCATGCCAATATCCTGCATCAAAATCTCAGAGACAGTAGGTTTTGGAATCCCCAGATCAGCTTCTAGTTCTCACACTGTCAGTTGCTAATCTTTGTTGATTGCAGCTCATACACGTTCAACATTCTTAGGTGTTCACAAGCCTTCCAGAACATGGATCACCTTCAACGGATTCTTGACCATATTTGAGATGTTTATACCACACTTTTATTTGCACTGCACTCATTGCATTGTCCCTGAAAGCCTTCTGAATCATCCGAATGGTTTCCATGGAGGAATGTTCAAGCTTAACACAAACAGATTCATTGCTGTACCCACTGGGTCACTTTGAATGCAACAGCCACACAGCACACATGCTCCCTCAACAGTGTCTACTGCTCCCACTGACTAGCACAGTGAAGTTGTCATTGTTCATACATGCATGTTCCAGTCCACTCTCCTTGGCTGCCAGGTTACATCGATGTCCCACAAACTTTTGTTGTTATATTAACAATGGTTGGATTTTTTCTGAACAGACCTCATATATTTTTGCAAAATTACAAGTATATGGAGTTAATTAATACCGAACTCTGAATGGCAGGTAGGAAATACAACCCAAAAGAGAGACATACAGGGAACTTTTTGTAAAAGATGAGTATTCAGTTTTCTAATATAGGTGATGGACACATAAGAAATTTATTGTAATAATATTCTTTAGTTTGTTAAGATGCATGTCGTACATTGTTTTATGTATATTTCACATCTGAAGACAAATCTATTCTAATTAAGGATTGGGTCAGTAGGGAGAATACCATAGTTACCTGAGATGTAGTTCCTGTCACTTGACTTAGATCTGGCTGGCTGAAGTCTTCAGTTTCATCGTTTTCAGTAAGGGTAGATAAACCAGACACTGGGGGCACCCCTTTCTTAATAAGAGATGGTACAAAATGACTAATGGAAAACAAAAACAACCTTATGTTACCTTAATCTGTTTTTTATTTCTTATAGTGTTTATATATTCTAGGTAAATGTGTTCAAAGATAAAGTTATATTGTATGTATACAGGCTTCCTAAACTTTCTGATTTTTTTCTTTGCTTGTGTGGTGTAAAAAACTTAATTCACCTCAAGCTAACCTTCCTTGATTTACCTTAAACTGCCACTAGAGGGTAGCAGAACCACATTTATGAGGCTTCCATTCAGCCCAAGGAAGCCAGGAGCCAGAATGGGCACAGCTGGCACAGGTTGCTAGAGTGGCTGCTGCAGCCAAAGGGAGTAGTGGGAGCAGTTGCTTTTGGGGGCTTGCCAAGAAAACACCTGCTTTTGTGTTGGCTTGAGAACTGTGACTCCACAGCAAAGCGAGAGAGGGGCCATTTCTTTCACGTAGGACGAAATGTCAATCACATATCTTTGTCTTTGGCTCTGACAGGTAAAACAATATGCTAGCAAATTCATAATGGTATCATGCAGTGAATAGATTACTTAAATTCACTGAAGTGTTAAAGTCACTGGGCCGGGGCTATAGAGAAGTTAATCCACCTTAAATCAAGTAATAAAACTGAAAGAAGACACGTGAAAATCAAGGAAATAGACCAAACTGGGGAGTTCAGGTTATAAAACCAAGCATTTGTGGTCCCCACTGACATTGAGGTTCTAGAAGTCCGGGGTGGGGGGCATTTTAAATCATGAGAAAATTTGTCCTGGTGGTTTTCGCTTTCAGTTCTTACAAGTACCAACTTCTGTCTGATCAACCTGTGACCACAATCAGCTGAGAGAAAATAAACAGGGCTCTGAAACGGTAAGATCATCACCTGACTGGGTAACGTTAATTATCTAATTAATTAGAAAAACTAGGAATCACTAACATTGTAATGTTATGTTTAGGGAAATTTTGTGTAGATGGGCTATAACATATGAAAGAATTTAGCATGTTATGTAATCCAGCAAGTTGGGCTTTAAAATATATAACTTAATGTTTAAGTTTTTAGTTTATGATTCAATTAAAACTTAAGAATATTTTGGTTTGTAAAGACTAATAATATGCATTAAAAATTAAGGTCCCACACATACATGATTTTGGTTAATTGAGCTCTTAATGTGATTTAACACATGGAGAGATTTTGTTTGCTAAAAATATTGGCATTTAAATTACTTAAGAAGTGAAACACAGTGGTAAGGCTGTAAGTGCAATCAAATATGTTAAAATTCGGCTAACTGAATTTACCCAAAACTGTCATAGAAATGGTTAGATTTGTATAGGAAATGAGATGTACTGTAAATTAAGATGAGGGTTTGAGGAAAACTAGATTTACAAATTTGTAGCAGCAACAAATTTCAAAAACCAAAGTAGAGCAGTACACGGTCTCTGCTGCTTGCGAAGCTGCCCCCTCCCCCACCCCACCCCCACCCCTAGGCCTGACGTCTGCGCCTGTGCGCATCCGCTAGTGCCGCCTGTTCGCCCGTGTCCTCTCCTCGCCCAGTTCTCAGTGTCCCGTCACTGACGCAGGGAAGTAACAGGCCCCTTACAGGTGACAGAGAAAGGACATCACTAATAATTTCAACCGTAGTAGAGTCCATTAAAAGGTAAATTAACTAGCTCTAATGTCAAGAGGCTTTAAAGGGAGATCATACAATGAGACCTCTGGTATAAATTTTGACTGATTTTCTTCATCAGCTTATGTGCTTATCATGGGTTTTAATACATCCAAAAGAAGGCCAAAACCATACCTGATGGTCATTATAAGTGTGAGCTATAATGCAAGCCGTTCAATAATTTTAGTAAAGTTTTATTAAAGTCCAAAATACATTCAGCCCTGGCTGGTGTGGCTCAGTGGATTGAGCACTGGCCTGACAAACAAAGGGTCGCCAGTTCCATTCCCCGTCAGGGCACATGCCTGGGTTGTGGGCCAGGTCCCCAGTGGGGGGCACATGAGAGGCAACCACACACTGATGTTTCTCTTCCTCTCTTTCTCCCTCCCCTCCCCTCTGTAAAAATAAATAAATAAAATATTTTAAATAAATAAATAAAATACATTAAAAAAGTACACAAAACATAAATGTACATCTTGCCAGAAAATCACAAAGTAGAGTAAACATGGCCATATCACCATTATTCACGTCAGGGGATGTGAATGTGACCTGTGCCCCCCAAACGCTGCCAGGTGCTCCCGATCAGGGCCGACACTCCCACCACCGTGACCTCCAACGCCATACACTGCCTTTCAGTTTTCTTTTCATAATGTGTATCGGTAGGGTACTTACAAACAAGCTGCGTACTTTTTGTATCCGACTTCTTTGGTCTAATTTTGTGTGCGTGTAACATCATGCATGTTGATTTTTGTAGCAGTATTTCTTTAACTTGAGAGTAATGTATACTATTGCATTATATTTGTCATTGGTTTACTGGGATGTATCTAGATGTGGGGGGCAGGGTGGTGTTTAAAAGTATATTTACATTGTTTGAGATTTTTTGAAAACTTCCTGAATCTTGCCTTGATTTTTTTGTACTTTTGATTATCCACATACACACACACGTATATTATATAATTATTTCCTAATCTCTCTATTCTTTATTCCTGAGATCCACTTGGAAGTGAAGTATATTGGCATTTTTCAACTTGTCCCATATGTCTTTTACTCCTTCCTTCCTTTCTTTCTTTACTTCTTTATTTCTTTCTCTTTTCCTTCTTTCCTTCCTTTACTTCTATCCTTCCTTTTCTTCCTTCCCTTCCCTTCCCTTCCCTTCCTCCTTTCCTCCTTTCCTCCTTCCCTCCCTCCCTTTCTCTCTGTCTCTTTTTTGTTTATTTGTGCTTTTGTTTTGGTCTCCATGCTTCAGTCTGGATATTATCTTTGGACCTATTTTCTATTTTTTCAATTCTTTTTTTTGCTTTATCTAATTTATGATGAAAAATACTTATGTGTTCCTAATTTCAGTTATTGTATTCCTTGTTTCTAGAATTCTTATTTGATTTTTAAAACCATTTTACATACTATTAGCTATTTTAATATTTTTACAACTTTATTAAGGGATACCGGAAGTACTATTAATTACACAAATTCAAGTGTAAATCTGATCCTCTTTGACCTAGTTACATATCTAGGTATTTGTTATCCATTGCTGCATAAAGATGATCATTATTGTAGTGATAGTCATCATTCGTGCCACTTGTATCACCCACTCTGCCTTTTTATTATTGCTACTTGTGGACGCCTGGGGAATTCTCTGAACTGTTAAAAACTTTAGGCCCCGGAGTACATACAGTCTTTCTTTCTATTCCGATCGTCACATTCAGATTTTAGTGAATGTGGATGCCTCCTTAACCTCCTTTCTCCCGCCTCCTCCTCTTTCTTCACTGTCTTTGTTTATATTCAGTTCTTTTCTTTTTCTTTTTAAGAATACCAGACTTCGTGTCTCTGGCTTTTATAACAATCATTTGATCTTGGGATTTAATTACCAGGTAATAACGCAAAACATTCATCCGTGCTAATGTTTATGTAAAACAGAAATGTTCTTGTGCTAAAGCAGGAAGCAAAGCTGATAGGTTCAGTATTTATCTTAACGTATTCAATACTGTGAAATAGACCTTAAGATGTTGTTTTTCTATTATCACTGCATTAGCACAAGAAGCTTTCATACATTCATCACTAAATCATAAATTTCTATTTATAAAATAAAGTTCATTGAAATGTTTTAACTGCCATATTAGGATACTTAAATTTAATTGGCTTTTTTTAGTAGAACAGGGAAATTCCAGCTAGTTATATAATAAAAATGAGTTGGATTTTCTTGTGTTAATTTAAAAATAGAAATATAGATGAAGTTATAAAAGTTAAAATATAATAATAGTGTCACAATAAAACACTACAATTATAGGCAACTTACTAATTCACTTCTTTTAATGTTTAAAAAGACTTTCTGCAATAATGAAAATATTATTTTAGAATATTTGATTACTGAGAACTTAATATGTGGCTGATGCAGCTAAAGAATTTATTTCTAAAATTTTATTAATATCAATGATCTGAAATTTACATAGTCACGTGTTAGTGGCTACTATATTGTATAGAATATAGTAAAAAATATGAATAACTTAGATGCCTCAAAATATTTTAATTTTTTTTAGCATTTACTGAGCACATGTTATATCCTAGGTACTATTTAAATGTCACAGTGTTACACTATAAATGTAAAGCCTGTATATAATCCTTAAGGTCCTTATTCTAATTATATATAAGCCATTAACTAATTTGAAGAATGTAGTGATGTTTCTTATTGGCCCCAAAATTTAGGAGCAAATTTAGAGGAGACAGTTTTCAACCCTCTCCCTCCCTCTAAAAAGTTCTGCCTTTACTGAGACCTTAAGATCATTTTTGAGGCATAAGCCTGCCATCTTCTCAGGTTGCCGGCACCTGAAATAAAGCCACTTTCCTTCTCAGACACACACAATTGATTAGAAGCAGATCCCATTGAGGATTAATAAAGAAATAAAGGGAACTCTGAAAGCAAAACTAAAACTACAACTAAACCAGTCAAGCAAACCCACTCCAGAAAAGGCCAGGAGTCTGGGGCCATTGATTATTAAGTTTAGTTTCTTGAAGTCCCTTTGACATAAGGAAATAGCAGAGCAATAATGTCCAGTAAGATTCATCTAGGAAATAAGGAAACATTTAAGTATGCTCTACTTAGGAAGAAAAATATTGTTAATATATTGATAACATATACAAGTAGTTGACATACACAACTTTTTACCAGATCAATGACAGCAATGATGATACACTCAATGTCATTCATTGATATATTACATTGCATCATCAGTTAGGACTGTTTCTGCCCCAAGCAGCAGAAAGTGGAATTCATTTCAGAGCTAATAGACATAGAATTGGCTTTGTGACTGCAAAGTCTAACAGGAATGGAAAATAATTTACACACTATTTATTACCTAACTAGAAACCTAAGAGGTACGTGATTGTCGTGAAATATTTGAAGCTGTGATATGTAGAAAGAATGCAAAACCGAGCCTTATTATCTTAACAGCCTCACAGGTTATTCCTTTTAGGGTAAGAACTGCATTCACCTGGAAAACTTCTTGATGGAACGTGTTACTTGCGAGGTCAAGGAGTGAGGGAGGGGTAGGGAGAGAAGTGCTTTCAGGACACAGCCGGTGAGGAGGCAGCACAAAACCCAAACCAACCTGCTCTGCGAGGTGAGGACAGAGCAGCCTGAAGAAAAGAGGGGTGAGAGTATCCAGCAGGCGAGAAGCTGGGAGACTGACCAATGGTGGCCAGTGGGAATTCCCAGTGGTGGAGTGGCCAAATGATTTCAAAGCAGAAGTATCTAGTCCTCACTTTTAATTAACTGGGTTACTAAAATATGACCAAAATATAACACCTCCCTCAACCTATCCATACTTTCCATAAAACCATTAAAAAAGTCTATTGTATACAGAAATATTTTGGGTATTTTTCTTGTTGTTTTGGTTTTGCTTGCTCCATTGGTTCGGGGGAATAGGAAATAGAGAGGAATAAAGGCAAAATGGGTTCTGGGTCCAGTGGGTAAGGAACAGAGAGGGGAGTAGAGCCATGGTGGGTGGAATGCAGACGAGGCGGCAGGAGAAGGGGGACATCACAACCAGAGGGGCACAATGGGTCCAGCACACCCGACTGAGTACAAGTGTATTACACTGTAGGTCTCCTCCCTCCCACAATCCCACTGGGGTCTCAGCAGAAACAAAAAGAAATAACAGTAAAATCATACTGAACCGGCAAAATAGAGGTATGTATCATCATTAAAGCAGGAACACATCCCTGGGAGACAGATGGGAACTAACTGATAGCGAAACCCAGCAAAGCCCAGAAACCAAAATCCCATTCTGACACAAAAAGGGGGGCGCCTGAAGTTTGTGGGGTGACCCTGAAGCCTTGCTGATGAACCTGAAGGAGGAGAAGCCAGGGAGAGACACGGCCGCTCAGCACGGAAGGACAGAGAGGGCAGGCAGGCCAACCATCCGGTCACCTTCACAGCAGCGGACTCAGACTTTTTTCAATAGTTTATGGTTATTGTATTTTTCATTTGTCTCCTTTTACCCTCTTCCATCTCTACCTACCCCTTTGCCCTGCAATCATCACATCCCTTTTTCTTTTCTGTTCCATCCCTGCTCCCCCAGTCCCCCATCCCGAGCTGCCAGCCTGCTGTTCATCTCTGAGTGTTTCTATTTTACTTGTTGGTTCAGTTTAGAGCCAACTGATTCCAGCTTGTTAGAATCATTAGATTCCACATATGAGTGAGATCAGGTGTTAGTTGTCTTTCTCTGACCAGCTTATTTCATAATTCAAAAGAACGTAAGAACTCCTACATTCATTGCAGTGTTATTTACAATCGCCAAGATCTGAAAGCAGCCCAGATATCATCAATAGATGAGTGGATAAAACAACTATGGGACATTTACACAATGGAATACTACTTGGCTGTAAAAAAGGAGAGAATTTTACCCTTTGTGACAGCATGCGTGCACCTTGAGGACTCAAATTTTTGACCTCAGGTACAGCTTCTATAAGTGGCTCTGAATTTGAAGTGCAGCTTTAAATTGGGCTACCAGTGAGAGAGTTAGGAAGAGGAGTATGCGGGCCTCACACACTCACACACACACACACACACACACACACTTCCCACAGGGAGGTGAGGAGAGCCACCTGTCCCACAGGCTGGTGGCAGGTTCTACCACCAGCTGCGCAATCACCAACCAACATCAGGGATCCTGTACTTGGGCTTCTGATTATTTCTGCAAGACACATTCTGTGAGGTACGGCCAGAGAATTTGGGACATACCTTTGTAATGACAATTATTATATTTCATTATAATTATTTACTGACACATCTGGCTTCCCCAGAAGCTAACATCTGCGGGGCAAGACAAGTATGTTATTTTCTATTGCCAAGTGAAACACAGTGCTTTGAATTAGTTTTCTAGGTTGCCTGAGTTGCTTAGACAATAGCAATTTGTTTCCTCCTAGTTCTGGGAGCTGTGAGTCTGAGATCAGGGTGCTAGTGCAGCCAATTTCTAGGGCGGACTCTCTTCCTGGGTTGCAGACCTTCTCACTGTGTCCTCACATGACCTCTCCTCAGTGATGAGGAGAACCAGGGGACAGAGAGCAAGTGGTCTGTCTCCTTCTGATGGCACTAATCTTAGGATCTCATTTAACCACACTTCCTTCCTTTGAGGCTCTGTCTCCAAAAACAGCCACACTGGGGCTAGTGCTTCAACATGTGACTTTAGCAGGACATAACATTCTGCCCATAACACTCACACATAAAAGGGAGCAAAACAGGTTAATTAGGTGAGTTAGTAAAAGCATAAGCTATACAAGATCAAGGAAATGTCCTTTAATAGATTTTATACACGCATTTCACCTTTTGATTAAAATATTTTTCAAAATGTTCCAATTTGGCGTTATTTTAAACCACACAAACCACAAAATAGTTTTTTTTCTAGAGCAAGATGCATTTGTGGGAAAGAATGTAAGTACTTACGTTTCAGTTGGAATTGTGAGTGGAGTCATTCTGTAATTCAGAAATGGACTTGATATTTCAAGAAACTGTTCAGGTTTCTTTATTATAATTTCTAAAAAGAAATGGAAGTGTAATGTACTTGTTATTCCATCTTCTAATATTACATGCAATACTAATTAGATTACTATTTACCCAGCTTTAACTCAATACAGTTAAATAGGAATGTCCTAGGATACATGTTTGTTTTTTCTTAATTGTAAAAGCTTATCAATCATGCCAGTGTGAGATTTCTTTAGCTTGCTCCTCGGTTGCTTTTCAGAGTTACAATGGGAAACAATGAAGTATCGATGGAAATCATTAGCAGTGTCTTCTGAGGTTATCTCTTGACATTTCCTCCTATTTCATGGACTGGAATGACTGTCTGTAAGTCTTTTAATAAAAAAAAGTGGTCACTTAGTTAATTCCTATGCAGTTGCTCAGGACATAAAGAGAAAATGAGGACCAATACAGGGGAATAGCAGTGGAAGAACAGAAATGTAACAAAGTAAAGGTCACGAGTAACAAAGAAAACAGTAGGTCCAAGACATGTAGATATTCCCACAGGAGTCTGAAGCTGATCTACAAGGAGTTCTCCAACACAGGACACAGCTCTTGCAGTAACATGTGAACACTGACATTAAACATTAGGGAAGGTTGTTTTAATAGGAGCTCCTGCAACTCTGACCATTGGAGGAAAACATGTGAGGCGCTGGCACCTGGACGTGAGTCTTCTGTGCTGGTTCTAGGGTAACCTCTAATGTGACCTCTCTCCTCTCTCCACTGCCTGTTAAGCTTCACTCTGAGTTGTAAATCCAGTACAGAGAAGAAAGACAGCCATGCAGTGAGCCTCAAGGTGGGACAGGACAATTGTGGGAACCAGCCACTTTTTAGATTCTCCTGTCCAGCTTACTGAAGTATTCACACACATAGAATTACACAACAACCAAGAGGGAAATCAGAAAATACCTGCATGTTTAATATTTTTCCTCTCATTCAGCAATTCCTTGATGATCTGAATGAACAATGGCTTTAAGTGTGTCTCCATGCTTTTAATTAAAATATCGTATTTAAAGGTAAAATGTTTTCTTTCCTTTCAAGTGTCTTTTGGCACTTTTTGGCACCAGTACCCATTGCAGAAAGACAAAGAATGTAAAAAAAAAAGACTAAAATAATCTGGCAAAAAGGAGAGAGGCAGATAGGTCAAAATAAAGAACAAATGAACCATTTCTGCTTTACACCCAACCCAGATAATATTCTTTATTCTTTGTTCTTTTCTGGCAAGAATAAAACATTCTGTGCTAGAGAAATCTTGGCTACCAGCTGTCCTGGCTATATGAATGAAGGCAGAAAGCATGGTTACAAGGTTATTAGTTGTTATTTCTGTTTTAAAAATGGGGACATTATGGTTAGAAGTGGATTGTAAGGAACAGGTATGTAGTTCAGTACATGTGGCTATTGCAGCTCTAGGCCCTTGGGTACCACTGAGATGCATGTATTACACTGTGTCTGAGATGTGCCTCTCTGTTCAGCTGCGATGAAGAGTCAGCCATGCTTGAGCTGGTAGCAGGGGGACACATGAAGCATCACCACCAAGGGAGGTGTGAGCCATGGTTCATGGGACCGAATGTTTGAAGCATATTTACAAGCTTCACTGGGACGCCTTCAATAAATTAGTGTGTTCATTGTGGCTTTGCTTTCCTTGTTCATTCAGTGACGGGCTGTCAATACAACCCCTAATTCAATAACCCCTGGAACGTGAATACACTCAGACAATAATGAGGTGTTAGAGAAGACAAAGTGAAAAAACACAAAAGCAAGAAAATGAACACAAAAAGATGACAAAAAGCTGTTGTTTTTAAACATAATTTAAGTTTTTTGAAATATATGTATATATATCATAGCACTCCAGTTTTTTAGCACCCTCGATAAAAAATATTACAAGTGCTAAAGTAGCTAAGGAAAGGCTACTTATGTTGAAACACACACAAATGATGAGTTATTCTGCCAGGTCATAATTTTGAAATTATTTGTGTTTTAATTTCATCTCCTTATGTTTGTGCTTCTGCTGTAAAATTGATTTTTTATTTATGGTCGCATTCATTGCCTCTCTTGCCATCTTGTTTTCTCTTCCATTCAGAGTTGGAGTCATGAAAAATGGTGGAAGAATGAAGACTTTTAAAGAAAAATACTGAGGGATGGAAGATTTAGCTATGCACTGTGGGGAATTGGGAAATGAACCGAGAGAACCATATCAGGGTGGGAACTGTTCCCCTGCCTCCCTCCGAGCCAGTGCGAATCTATCGATTCCTGAGGGTAATGGCCACTCGTGAAGTGGCTACAGGGCAATATTTACATAGGAGGTGATCCAGGACAGAAGTTCGATTCCTAAGTAGGAACCAGTTATTTCAAAGGCTGTGTCCCCAATAGTGATTTCCGTATCAGAAGCTCATGCCAGCGGCTTAGCCCAAGCTACCTAAGTTTCCATATTATTTACTGCAAACCATTTCTCTGCCACCATAATAGTCATGATGCCATAGCCCAAAGAATGGCTTTGACATATCTGGTCAGTTTAGACGTGAACCGAATTGCTTGCCTTTTGTGGAGAATTAATCCCTTAAAGACATACAATTTGGATGTAAATTTGTCCCCATTTGATCAAAAGTACATTTATTTTCTCTTTACATTCACTATTACTTGGTATCAGTTTCAGGCATACATCATGGAAGTATGAGGCTTCCATACGGAGAAGAAGCATTGATCAGAAAGATTACCAGATCACATAAGCCATACCTTGAGGTTCGTCTGTTATCACAGTTTCCCTTTTTTGACGGAAGAGTTTCCAGGGAGGCACGGGGGGTGGTTTGGGGGGAGCTATGAGAGGGCAGGACCTGGTTCTGGTCACCAGCATGGGATGGCTGCAGACGTGCGACAGGCCGTATTCTCTTAGCTTCTCAGCAGAAGTGGTCTAACAGGCAGAGAGCAGAGCTGAAAGGATGCTTGCAGATGCCTCATGCAAGTGAAACAATACTTTCTTGTCATTGTAGAAATACCATCGCCACCACGGAGATGTAGCAGTAATAAAGAGAAAAATAACCAGCTGCATTCCCACCTCTCCTAACACAAGCACTATCACCATTTGTATCTCCTAATATCTTTTCATTTTTTTCTGCGGCCCCATTTCTTTATTCACAAACCGAGAGACTAGAACTATAAGCTACTTTTGAGTTGTAAAAGTTTGACTCTATGAGATTACAAAACTCTTAGCACATTTGCTTTGGTCCAAAATTAATCAGTCATTATTTTTACGGGTTAAAACTTTAACACAGGTACTTAATAAAAGTTTTTGTGTGTGTGTGTGCATGTGTATTTTAATCTCTGGCAGTTGCTAAATAATGTTGACAAAATCCACTGCACTGAGTATGTCAGGTCAATGAGGTGAGAAGCTAAGCAGCTGCCTGGTCTACAGCTCACACCCTCACTGGCCAGCAGCAGCTTCCCACAGGAAAGCCCCGGGTCCCTCCCAACAATGGAGCCATTCATAGAAGGACCAGTGATACAGGCTGCCCTGGATACTGCTTTCCACACGTGTGCTTTCCACATCCCACCGTTCAGATCTCCCAGGCCATCCAGAATAATACTGAAGCGGTACTTCAGTTGGTGACTGCTGGCTGAAATACGCTGTCAGAAATCAAGAAGCATGTGAAAACTAAAGGAATCTATGCTGTAATCAAACACTGATGCTCAGTCTAAATGTTGGAACACTTAAAATCAAATAAAATATCAACTACACTAAATCAGTTTTACCAATAACTATGTTTCTTCCCAGTGATTTTTGCATCATTTCTTTTTTTTTCAAAGATTTTATTTATTTATTTATCATTAGAGGGGAAGAGAAGGAGAGAAATATCAATGTATGCTTGCATCTCATGGGTCTCCTGCTGGGAACTGGCCTGCAACCCAGGCATGTGCCCCAACTGGGTATCGAACTGTGATCCTTTGGTTCACGGGCCTGTGCTCAATCCACTGAACTACACTAGCCAGGGCTACATCATTTCTATTCACATCTCTTTTTCTTTGTTTTACTTTTATATTTTAAATTTTATTTATTATTTATTTTTAAAAATACATTTTATTGATTATGCTGTTACAGTTGTCCCCATTTTCCCCCCTGTCTACCCAGTGCCCCTCTTCCCTCCAGCAATCCCTCCCTTATTTCATGTTCCTGGGTTGTGCATATAAGTTCTTTGGCTTCTCCATTTCCAAAAACAAATTAGGTGAACAACTAGAACAGAAACAGAATCATAGGTATGGAGATCATTTAGAGGGTTATCAAGTGGGATGAATAGGAAAAAGGTGCAGGACTAAGAAGCATAAACTGGCAGGTACAAAATAGACAGAGGGAGCTATTCGCATTCCTATGTGAATAAAAATGCTTGGAAAGGTAAATGGATAAACTGTCATTAGGACCAGAAACCCAGCTTTCAGCCTATTCCAAATTATTCTATGGCCTCCGCTAGAACGTGCCTCACTCGGGACTTTGTCTATGGCTCAGTCTGAACTTCAGGGGGGCACAAAACAGGGGCAGGCATTGGTGAGAAAGGAGAGTTCTGCCTGAGCCCAGGGATTAATTCACCATCATAACAATTAATGACCATAAGAAGGAGTTCATCAAGGTTCTACTGAGTCTAAATGAGCCATTTAAAAGTGTTGTAAATATTCAAAATAAAAGAGTGTCTAGATCGATGTTTATAAAAAGGACTAATTGAAAAGTAGGTAAAATTGTCACATCTCTTGTTCCCTTCTGTGAATGTTTGTCATTTAGTGAAAAAGATATCAGAAACTCTGGAATTATGCCTTATAGCAGCTTAACAACTATCTTTATGGATGTTCTAAAGTCTAAACCTTTTTTCCACAGATTTAACCCTGTCAGATTTTAGAAATTTCCCAATATTTGAAAGTAATCCTCTTAATGGAAATTTATGATAGAATTTATTGGTGCTATTCAAAAAGACAATGCCTCAGTTGCAGTAACAAAAAATTATATTGCAATAAAATCTATATTGAAGTAATATCAAAAATAAAAGTCATACTTCAAGTAGTATTTATAGGCTGCATATTTTCCAGATAGTTTACTATTCATAAAATTTGGTAAAAACCTCAATTCCTTCTTACAATTGCAACAAAAGTTGTGGTCTACTTAATTTCCACTTTTGAGCTGTCAAGCATTGGAAAACAAAACAATTTACCACATTTTGAAAATGTAAGCTATTGTATGAAATAATTAAGCTTGGTCTTAGTAACTAACTACTGTGTTGTTCGAATCAGCCACAAAAGCACAAGCCTGATTTAAGGTATGTGAGCTACTTTGTCATGCTTCATTTTATGTCTAACATGCAATATTCCTGAACAATGTAAAGTAATGCAGTTAATAATTATAGTTCGATGTTGAGAAACCTTGTTGAAGGAACTCAAGTGTCCTTAGATTAGAAAACTAGGGACAGAGAGGAATTTAGAGTAATGAGCCATCCTAGTGAAATGCTGGGCAGGCACTCAATAAATACTTAAAAATAATTCGTGTGGTAAAGGCTCCTTGCGCAGAGACCCATTCAGTCCTTCACCCTCTCCCACCCCAAATACTCCAAAAGTAGGGGTTTGAGCGGTAGGAGAAAGTCTTCTAGAGCTCTCAGGTCAGCCAGCTAAACACAGCTAAACCCATGTAGAACACTCAAAACCAGGAAGACAGGGGAAATGTGGAGTAACTCATGACGTCTTTTTCCTTCCCAAGTTTTGTTTTTTTCCTCGAATTCTGGACCAACTCTTTAAATCAACGTAAGGTAGTCTTTATTTTACATGTTGGTCTCATTGCCTTTGGGGTTCTAATTCTTATCAAATTGGAGGAGGCACCATTGAACAAAATTCCATTAGAACAGAACTTTTTTCTGTAGATTTATCTTTAAAATATCTCAGTTATATTTTGATTTTTACCAGGAGAACTGGATTGCCCTGATAGCTGATAAGAAAGAGTCAGCTGGCAAGTTAGGGGATCAAGACACCATAGTTGGTTCATTGCCTCCTTGAAGTCTGTTTAACTGCTGTTACAGACCCTGGGCCCCTTAAGCCATTTCCAACCCCACTCGAGGGATTTATAATATTCTTTTTACATCCTAACTCCCTTCAATTTCTCAAGCTGTGCCTAAAACGTCTTCCCTTGCAACCTATTTAACCTCTAGGAGCTCCCTGAACCCAGTCGGTGGGTTCCCCTTCACCTCCGGGCTGCCCTCTGCTTTGGACAGGTTTTCCAATTTATTAGGCTAACTTCTTAAGGATGCTGCTCAAACATTTCTTCCTCTGGGAAGAATTCCCAAGTCAACCATTAGACAGAAGATGTGTCTTTGCTACAGGTCGTATATTCATTGTTCCACTCATTCATTCACACGATCTCCCATCCCACGCACGCTGTTTGGACACCACCTCTACCGTGTGCCAGGCACCCAGTCTGCTCTCCGTTATACCAGGTTTCTAACTTTATTACCGTTGTTTGCTTCTCTCATTAAACTCTGAGCTTTGGTAGGAGGCATCATCTTGCTCATTATGGTGTCCTCAGAGCCTAGATCTTTGTTTAGAACATAACACTAGATAATCAATACACATCTGCCACATTACGAGTAAACATGTCTTTTAAATTCAAATTTTACTTTGCACTTCAAAGCGAAAGTAGAAAGTTCACATGGATTATTTGGAGCCCCTTCCTTTTTGTAATGCATCGATCCCATCCTCACGTTTGCTGTCTGAAAAAGTGTTTAAGCACTTCCTCTACATGGGACCATGGTACTGCACAAAGCATGTAGTCCACGGTGTCAGAGTATTTAATCTCTCCGGATCATCTAGAATAACAACTAGGTCACTGCTGTGAGAAGAAATTTAAAAAAATACTATGGCTGAGATGTTGTATTCAAATCTTCACAAGAGACTCAGGTTGGAGGAGGCCTGGGGGGCACACTTAGATTTCCCCATGTTAAAGTTAATTAACCTGGAATTAAAACAGAGAAACTGACTCTATATATTCATGATGGCACATTTGTCCTATTGGCTTGACAATATTATCCCTGTTACAGGGCAGCCTTTCACAGGTAGGGATAGTTTCCATCAAAAATAAAAGAAAGGTGGGAAGGACAAAGGCACAGGGAGGAAGAAGAAATGATGACATCATGCTCCTTGGGCAAACCGCCAGAAGACAAGTATAAGGCAGAGTAAAGCACAATTACCATCCTATTGGGCTATTAACATTTCACCCAAATTTTCACTCAATTTTTAATACTTAGATGTTTCTAACTAACCAAATAAACATCTATAGATATAATTACAGTTGGCTGTCCATATGCATGGGTTCTGCATCAACAGATCCACCCTACCTGGCATTGAAATATTAGGGAAAAGTTACTTTGTTGCTCACATGCCCTGTAGAGTTAGGCCTACCTGCCATGCTTGTGGCTGTGCTGAGTATGTAAAGCCTTTTACCCCCTTGTCCTTGTTCCCTTAACAACACAGTATGACAACTATTTACATGGCATTTGTACAGGGCTAGGTGTTATGAGTAGTCTAGAGGTGATTTAAAATATGCAAATGCTACACCATTTTTATTTAAGGGGCTTAAGCATCCTCAGAATTTGGTATCTGTGGAGAGTCCTGGAGCCAATGGCCTGTGGATACTCTGGGTCGATATGTACCATTGCACCAGCTAGTCTTACACTGTAATGCAGTGACTTCAGAACCTGTGGAGGTTTGGAAACACAGCACTAACTGTCTGGAAGTCTCCCAATGAGTTGGGATTCAACAGGCCCCAAATGCAGTAGGGCGTTTGTCCAAGTAAATTGAAGAGTAATCTGGTGGTGATTACTCTTTGTAAGAGAAGGAGAGAAATAATTTTTATGTCCAAGAACAAAACATAAAATATAAGAATACGAGAAACCCATACATTCCCTGCAACTACTAAATACTATGTTACAAATCTTTAACACTGTGGGAAAATGTTAATGATACAGTGTCAAGTGAAAAAGCCAGATTCCAAACAGAACAGAAAATTGAATTGTACTCTGCAAAGAAAGTATACATATGTACACACAGATTATATGCATAGAGGAAAAAAGTCAAAGGTCATGTATTAAAATGTCAATATTGCTTAGGCTAGGTGTTGATATTATAAATATTTTAATTTCATTCTCTTTGTAGATATTTTCTAAAGTTCCTATAAGCTGTCAAATTTACAAGGAAAAAGTTAACATTTTTGTGTGTGTATTATTTTAGGATATACTGTGGTAACAGCTCTGGTTTACCAATTCTGTATGAGAATTAACTTCAATCATGTGGTAAGAAAATATGTACAATCTGTCTACAAAAAAAGGTGATTTATAATTATTTAGAAATGACTTATATGATTCTTACTAAAATATACAATTTACATCTTTTTATTTTGCTTATATGGGAAAGAACTGATCAAACGTGTGTCTCTATTTTTAAAAGACAGAGCCATCGCAGTCATGGAAGATAATTTTGATGTTCTGAGTCCTCGTGTCCAGGTACCTCACTTTAAAGATAAGGAGACTAAAATTCAGCAATGGGATTTTAATTAACTTCTGGTATACCTTTTATCACAAGGAGTAATCACACACACATACACACATAGGCAGCTTAAATGGTACTGTGCTTCCTGGACTGGAGAACTTACCATTTCCTCTAACGTAAAGATCTTCTTCTCGAACAAATAGAGGGGTGTGAAGGTAGCATATACGACCATGTGAGGCGGCTGTATTGCTGAGGAACCTGCAAAAACAGACATATTGTGCCATGAAAATCTTAGTCAAAACGGGTCCGTCAGTCAACTGGTCAAATTCAGTCAAATTTAGTCCAAATGACTAGGTCATTCTTTAATGAATAGTTTGACAGAATTAAAGGTTAACAAGTTAGGATTAAATTTCTTATTTTTTGCTGGTGAATAAAAAGGGACATATTCTAAATATATTTAATAAACGTTAAATCTCAAGTGTGCATTCATTATATAAAATATCTCATTAATTTTACTTTGATAACAGTACCATTTAATTGCTTACAAATAATTTTATTTTACTGTAAAAATGTTATCACATGCGCTTAGTGATAACATCACATAATCTTCGGTCAATGTAACTTAGAATGGCCTACAAATAATTATGTTCAAAGGAATGAGTTTAACATTCTGACAATTCTTAGCTTTCATCAATAAAAATCTTTAGTTTGAACTAAAGTAACCAGGAGTTCTTATGTCATTTCAAGAATAAAGGAAACATCTAAATGCATCATCCCACAAAGAAGGAAAACATAAATGACTTAGTTTGGAATGTTTGATGCTTGTAGAATTGGCTTACGAGGATCACTTATTTATTTACATATTCCTTGACATTCCTGATACTTCTATATTCAATTGGGTGTCCTTTTGTTCTTTAAAGACTCTGGCTAAAAGACTAGAATATATTTTCCTTCATTATCTTTATTTTAAATTAAAAAGTTTTTTATTCCTTTATAATTCAAGCACTTATATATAACTATATTAGATATTTATTGAAGAACATTATCTTCAGAGCCACAAAATATGAATTAGACATGAACCAGCATCTCTCTACAATGGATTAATTGTAAAATATAACAAAGTTATAAAAACATATTTTTACATTTAAAAATTAGACTTTGTGTCTCTAATGGAGCAGAGATCTGAACCCAGGCAATTTTACCCCATAGCCCTAGTTCTAGAGCATATTCTGTATCTTGAGATTGACCTCACCTGTCAGTTTGGTAGAAAAAAGGCATCATTATCTTTATTTTCACAAAGAAAGAAACTCTGAGAAAGGTTTAGTCATTTTCACTGGTGACTTGTCGGTAACTTTGGGACTTTTATGTCACCTGCCATCAAAAAGGATTGCTTAAGGCATCAGTACAAGAAAACAATTTTTAATACAGAAATAAAAATATGACTAGTGACCCTTTTCTCTAACAAACCACCAGGCATGTTTCTGTAAAAATAAAAAGCCATAATTATTCAAAGATCTTTACAAAAACATATTAATACATTAAAGAAGAAGACAAAAATGGGGGAAAAACTAGATAAAACATGGTGCTGGAGGCAAATGGAAGTGTTTCCAACTATGTAATGAATGATGAACTGAGAATTATAACCTACATGCTAAGTACCAAGATAAATGACCCAAACTTAGGGATATAGAGTCTGTACAAAATGATATATAATATGCATTATATAGACTTAAAAATATTATATATGTTGTATTTATAATTTATTTATAAAGAACATATACTAAAATACATACAATATATAATTATGTATTTAATATTTATATATTCATAAATATACTTCTATTTACATAACTTATATAATTATATATTTATAAATGCATATTGTATAGAATATGTAACATACTTTATTTATGTGGAATAACATACTCTATAATATACTAATATATAATGTAGATTTGCTAGTATATGTCTTCCTTCGTACAAACTCTTCTCCTATGCCTGTTGTGCTATGGGAACTCCGACGGCCTTGGCTTTTGTCGCATGCGGAGGACCTTGCCCTGACATCCAGACTCATGCGAGGGCCTAACCATGACGGGCAACCTTAAGCAGGCGTATTTCGACGTGTCTAAACAGGAGAGCTATTTCAGTGCTGCCGAGAGTTCCAGCGTTTTACGAAAGAGCTAAAACAGTCACTGTCCCAGTGCTTACAGTCGGACAGAGACTGCTGCGAGTACTGTACGTCCGACGAGGGTCTCGAACCGTGAAGGGACCATTTGAATTTTTCCTTCTCTTTCTCTCCATTTTTACTCCTCTTCTTCCCAACGTCTTTGGCATCTGCTTTATCTAACATATTAAGAAATGCAATAAATATTTTAACTACAAAAACTCAAACTCTATTTCTTATTCAGTCATTGTACTGAAGAAAAGCCAAAATCATACTATTATTTAAATGTGGAGCAATAGCCACTAATTCCCCCAAACAGCCCTTACCTCTAATCAGGAACATTAAAATAGAGCAAGACAAAATTTAAAAATTAATGCACAATGGGAAAGACCTGCGGCATTATTTATTTTTGACTACACAAAATTTTATGTTCAATTAGATGATCATTTGACTAAGATTTATGTATATAAAATTATAGTGTCAGGCTAATTTTATCACTTTAAAAACCAAAATCAAAGAACCACAAACCATGAAGTTGAGTCCTAAAGTGGAGACCTGGGGTCTCCATTGCGTGGAAACACAGCCTGCTCTTTCCAGGGTGCCTCCCGGTGGAAACTGGATGCCAAGGCAACACCTCATTGCCAGCATGACTGTTTATTCACACCCTCACACAGGCCTACTTGCACCCTTTAAAGTTCCATTCATATGTCCATTTCTAACAGACATTTTCTCTTTTAACTTAAAAAAGAAATCCATGGTACTTATACACAGTGGAACATTACTCAGCCATAGAAAACGAAATCTTTTCTTTTGGAAAGAGGATGTTGTGCTCAGTGAAATAAGTCAGACAGAAAAATGCAAATACTGTATGAGTTCACTTATATGTGGAATATAAAGAACAAAATAAACAAACAAAATAGAAACAGACTCTGCTGATTGTCACAGGGCAGGGAGGCTGAGGAGCTGGGTGAGAAAGGTGAAGGGACGAAGAAGCACAAATTGGTGGTGACACACTGATCATGGAGATGTAGGTTACAGTGTGGGGAATGTAGTCGCTGACACTGTAGTAACCCTGTGTGGGGCGGGTGGGTGCTTGAAGCAGGGGGACCACTGTGTACAGTGCATAGTCTTCTAACCACTGTGCTGTACACCTGAAACTAATACAGAATAATATAAAATATAAACTGTAATTGAAAAAATTTTAATTAAAGAGGTAAAAGTAGTATAAAGATTGAAAAATTTTAAAAGCCTGAGATTTTGTATCCCTTAATGAAGACAATTCAGTTCTGAAACAAAAAATTCAAATTTCTGCCTTTTTATTCTTTTGTCATCTGCTGAATTTGTAATCAAGTTGTTTTTTCCATTTGCATAAATAAAAACATGAAGAACTTGTAATGTGTCTTAGCCTATAATGTAAATCTGTCTCATATCTTAGCTTTTATAGCAGATTTAACATCCATGTGGGATACAAAAGTGAAGTTAACTGTTAACTTTAAGTGTAGGAGAAGACACATAACTGAGAAACTAAAGTATAAATACAGGTCATCAAATTTATTTTGTGGTTTTTCTATCAATATTTGACTTCATTCAATACCATTAATTTAAGGTAGAAATATATTTCATGTCTGACTTTAAAATAAGACTTTAAAAGCCTTCAAACTCCTACTCAGATTCATAATTCATAAGTAATGTAAATCACAATAAAAACTACAAATAGAGAAAATACACTCTTCCCATAGAAACTGGGTAGCATGCAGCGGTGTTCACCGAGATGCGTTTTTGCCATCGCCCTACATTCATGTGCTCTCCTCGGTCATTCATCCCACCCATCCAGCGAATGCCATTTTGAATCAGCTAACTGATTAGCTAACTTTGAGTCCTACTGGAGCCTGCCTTTCCCCACCTCGTCCTGCAAATCTCTGCTACATCAAACGTAAATCACCGTGGTAGCCTCATCTTCCACCTCCACCTCACTCTCAGCTCGATAGACAGCTTATGAAGAGAGAAAACAGAAGAAGCCTTTAGTCTGAAACACTCGGCTTCTCCCTATGAAACCCGCTCACCCACCAACATTTGCATCTGTCCTCTCCGGTGGCACGTGCTCACCTGGAAGAGGGGAGGAGCCCTTGATCCCCCACATTGGTCCCACCTCTCCACCTGGGTGGGCTCTCTGGATCCTCCACTTTCCTGCCCTCTCAGGAGACATATGCTGGGTAATCTCACCTGGGTCCTCTCAATCATCACTTAAAAACACTCGGTTCTCCTTCAGTGGGTTTAAAACAGAAGCATCGTCTAGGGGCCCACATACTCCCCAGCAGCTTCCACTTTGTACTTCTCCTGTTCATGAACTTCTAGATCTTATTGTTTAGTGATAATTTGTTTGTTTGCACATTATTTTACTTTCCACTAGCTTCCCAGCATTCCCCAGTATGTCTTCCACTCCTCTCACTCTCCAGTGCCCAATGATCTTCACGTCACAACATTTAACAGAGAATTCTGAGTTCCTCCCATATTTCAACTCTCACTATTTGGCACAGATTATCTCTCTGATTCCTGAAACTCCCTTCTTTTGACTTCAGTAGCAACATGTTCTGCTGGTTTTCTTCTTGCTTCTCTGGCCATCCCTTAGCCTCCATTGACAGATCATAATTTTGTGCTCGGCTTTTAGATGTTTGGCATCTTTAAGTCTCAAGCAGCCTAGTCTTCCCACTCTATGCTGTCTTCTTGGGATCACCCATAGTTTAATTTAGCATTCATTTGTCAATGATTCCAAAATATACATCACTAGCCTGGAACTCCTGACATTTTCTCAAAAGCCACCTCACATTCGATATGCTCAAAATTATTTTATGATCTTTTCTTATAAAGCTGTCTTTTTTCAGTGTCTCCCCTCTCAACTGAAGGCACCACGTGTTTTTTTACTTTTTAAATATCTCTCAAATCATTCATTTTATCTGTGACTCCACAGTTACTACCCTACTACCGGACTTCCAGGTATCACTGTCTCTAACATGAGCTGGTGCAAGAGTCTCCAAACTGCTTTTTCTATATAAATCATGTCACTGACCCCCAAGGTCCCTGCCACCCCACTAAGGTCCTGTCTTTCCAAAGAACCAGAATATTCTTTTGAAAATGTGATTTAGATCATGCATGACTCTAGTCTAAGTTCTTCATTAGCTGTCAATTTTTCTTATAATAAAGATCAATAATCTCAACATGACTTAGAAGGCTTTATATGATCATTCTCCCACCTTCTTCTCGGGTTTTCATAAACCATCCTTTCCTCCAGTGAAACATCTTCTTCCGGGTCTTCCATCCTTCCTGCTGCCTCATAGCCTTTATGTACCACTCTACCTACTGCCTCATAGCCTTTATATATCTGCTATTCCTGCGACTTAAAATGCTAGTCACTCCACAGCCCCTCATCTTCTCCTAGATATTCTGGTCACCTTTGCAAACATAGCTCAAAATTTCCTTGGGAATCTTTCCTGGTGCTCCACACGAGGCCCCCCATGTGAACTCCCATCGTTCCCTTTATTTATGCTTCAGGCTTATTTTGTAATAGATGATTATGATTGTTAAAATTAATGCTAGTCTCTATCACTAGACAATAAGATCTAGGAGGTAACTTTCACATTCAATTTTGATCAACAAGTTATCACTAATTCCTGGAACATTTACTGGAATTATACTCAGTAAATAATACATTGGAAGAATGGGTGGCTGGCCGGCTGGCTGGATAAATGTTAATTTGGGACACATGAGAAAAGGCTTCTATGTTCAAATTAATTGAGGATCCTCCTGGATAAAACAAATTTTATCAGGCATTTTTTTTTTGCTTTCTTTCTTAGTACTGCATATTAGGTCATTTGAGAAAGAGACTATAATAGACAAATATTGCTCACACATTTGATCTTGGTACATTTGGGGGGAACATTTATGGTAAAATTTCTATGCACTGTACTGTGGATAAGATCTTGTTAAGGGATAATTGGACAAAATGTCATTATTTTCCAAAACATAAATACTTAAAAGATCATAATAGATACTATCAAAGTATTCAAAAGGATGAATATTTTATAGAATATTCAATTCTACTCTACTATACAAGCATTAGTTTATATAACTATAAAATATTTTTTAAAATATAAATTAAAAAATTACTCAATATAATTGCACCTTAAGAAGAGAAATAATCCTATACTTGTAAATTAACTAGAATTTTTTCTTCTAAAACTTGAACTTCCACTTTACAATAAATAATCAATAAATCACCATTGAGTCCGTGTCCCTTTCACACTTCCTGAAAAAATAAATGAGACCACTTTTGTCCTTGACTGTTTTGGTTTTTTCACCCTACATAGAGCATGTAAGAAAGGCATCTTTGGTGAAAACTGAAAACTTAATGTCTCATATTAACACTATATTAATTTAGTGTCATCAAAATGTACAGTTGCCTTTGATTTTTAAAGAGAGTAAAATATGAAACAATAATTAACATGTGGTAAATACCATGAGAAGTTCTGAAAATCCTAGCAAGGAAGGATCTTAATTATTTCCACAATACAATACATGATAATAATAATAAAGCATCATTAAATGCAACATTGAGTACAAGCATTCACTTTTGTATGCAATACCCATCATGAATAATGTTGTGATATGAAATGGCTTACTTACCCTTTGAAAATTTGTCAAGTGACTTCAGTGTTGTAATTGAACCTTCATGCTTGTATTCTTTGCCATCTTTCACTTCTTTGATGTCTTTCATTTCTTTGCTGTCTTTCACTTCTTTGCTGTCTTTCACTTCTTTGCTGTCTTTCACGTCTTTCCCTGGCTCTTTTAATTTGGCATCTACTTCTGTTACTTTGCTCTCAGAGCTGGACTCATCCGATAGCTTAAATTCTGGCAATATTTCTTTCAAGAGCTCCCATAGTTCGTCCTTACATCCTGGGCTTTAATGAAACACATCAACATTATTTTTCAAATTCAGCTTTAAACTACACATCAAGAAATTACTGAGCAAAAAATATCAACTTACTATTTCACAAGACTAATTTCAATAGTTAAGTCACATGTTAGTTAAAAACACCACTACGCACTCCTCTCTTCAACAAGCTTTCATGGAAATCCAGTGGTGGGCTGGGCTTTGCTGAGGAAAGGGCACCAAAAAAGAGGTTCCGGATCAAGGTGGAGACATAGGAGGACCCTGAATTCATCAGTTCCCATGAACACATTGAATCTATAGGTATATATAGAACAATCGCCTCTGGAAACAAAACAAAACAAAAAAGCAACCAAAAACTAGCTGAGTGACTCCTACACATCTGGTAAATAAGAAAAAACTTACATTGCTGCTGGTAGGAAAGACTGAGGCATATCTGGTCATAAGCCCCTCATGATGACCTGAGACTGAAGGACACTCAGTGCCCTGAGCTTCTCCTTCAGGAGAAAGGGGTTCGAAAGTCACATCTGGCACCTCAACTTTTAAGACCTTCCCCTGAGAAATGAGCTCCCATACGTCTACCTTTGAAAGCCCATGGGGACTGCATCCAGAAAGACCCATGAAACCACAGGAAACTCAGAAATGGTTCCTAAAGAGGTAGCCCAGTCTTACCCACTTCAAGCCCAGAACAGAGTGAGTGCTTTTTGCTTATCTTAAAGCACTGGCCTGAAAGGCAGGCTTCTCATCAAAGACACATCTGAAGAGCCTGAGGGCAGGCACTAACTTCATGAGCACCCTTTGCCATACACCATTCATTTATGATGCATACTCTCAACAACATAAGTTTAGATAGAACATCCTAATCAATGCTGAAAAGCTGAAAGCTTTTCCTCCAAGATAAGTAACAAGACAAGGATGCCCACTATCACCATTTTTATTAAACAAGCATTAGTTATTGAATAAAAGTTCTAGCCACAGCAATTGGTCAAGGAGGAGAACTAAAAGGCATCCAAACTGGAATGGAAGAAGAATAAGTCTCACCGCATGCAGATGTCATGGTACCGGTATTATACATGGAAAACCCTAATGACACCAAAGAACTGTGAAAACTAATAAAATTATTTAATAAAAAGGAAAAATACAAAATCAATATACAAAAATCTATTGTTTCTATACATTAATAACAAACTCTAAGAAAGAGAAATTTAAAAAAATAAGCCTATTTACAATCACATCAAAAAGAATAAAATACATAGGAATAAATTTAACCAAGGATGTGAAAGACTTATACTTTGAAAACTATAGAACATTGATAAAAGAAATTGAGGAAGACACAAATAAATGGAGATATATTCTGTGTTCATGAATTGAGATAATATTATTAAAAGGTCCAAACTACTTGAAGCCATCTACATATTTAATGCAATTTCTATCAAAATTTCAATGGCATCTTTAAACAGAAATGGAAAAAAAATCTCATAGAACCATAAAGACCCTGAATAGCAAAAGCAAGCTTGAGAAAAAAGAACAACCTGGAGGAGTTATGCATCCTGATTCTAAACTACATTACAAAGCTACAGTAATCAAAGCAGTACAGTATTGGCATAAAAACAGACACACAGATCAAGGGAACAAAATGGAGAGCTCAAAATAAACTCACACATGTACGATCAATTAATTCATGACAAAAAAGCCAAGAATATACAATGTGGGAAAGATAGTCTCTTCAGTCAATGGTGTTGGAAAAATTGAACAAAAACACACAAAAGAATGAAACTAGGCCACTATCTTATACCACACACAGAAATTAACTCAAATTGCATTAAAGACTTGAATATAAGACCTGAAACCATAAAACTCCTAGAGAAAATATAGGTCATAAGCTCTTTGAATTTGTCTTGGCAATGAGGTTTTAGATTTGACACCAAAAGCAAAGGTAACAAAAGCAAAAATACACAAGGGAAACTACATGAAACTAAAATGCTCTACACAGTGAAGGAAACTATTAAAAAATGAAAAGGGAATGGGATAAAATATTTGCTAATTATATATCTCATATGGCATTAATCTTCAAACTATATAAACAACACAGGCAACTCAACAGCAGAAGAACCCCAGACAATTCTACTAATAATGGGAAAGAATCTGAGTAGACATTTTTCCAAAGAAGACATACAGATGGCCAAAGGGACATCAAACCCAAGTGTGGATGGGGTATGAGTAAAATGGAATGCTCATAGACTTCTGGAGGAAGTATGAATTGGTACAGCCAATATGGAAAACAGCATGGAATTTCCACAAAAGGTTAAAAAATAAAAAGCAATTCTGTTGATTTAGCAATGTTTTAAAATATTTTTTTTCAAAATTTAATGTTTTTTTTTAGAGATAGGTGAAAGGAAGAAGAAAGAGAGGGAGAGAAGCATCAATCATGCCCCAATCAAGGACCAAAACCAAAACCAAAACCTCGGCATGTGCCCTGACCAAGAATTGAACAGGCAGCCTTTGACTTTTCAGGACAATACCCAAAGAACTGAGTCACACTGGTCAGGGCTGATTTAGTTGCTTTATTGCTGGGTATTTAACTGAAAGAAATTAAAACACTAACTTAAAAAATATATATACACTCCCATGTTTATTGCACTGTAATTTACAATAGCCAAGACACGGAAAGAACCTGGGTGTCCATTGATGTGTGAATGGATAAAGAAAATGTGATAGGTGCATGTGTGTGTGTAAAATGTAATAAAATGTGGATGAATTAAGCCATATGTTCTTGCTCTGAGTTCCCAAAGAATCTTTACGCACTTCTTATAGCCTTCAAAAATACTTTTTAAATTACTGAATCAGCACACATTTGTTGAGGACATACTGTATGCCACTCATTCAGTGTTATTGTTGTAGCCAAGAAGGCACTGCACTGAGCAAGACAAAGGGTTCCCTCTTCTCATGCAACTTCTTATCCTGCCCCAGTGGCTGGGTGTGATGCACACACACACACACACACACACACACACACACACACACAGAGTAACAGGCAGTGATAACTTCCACAGTGGAGATGAAAGTCGTGGATGATGAGCTATGACACGTACTGGATGGTTGAGAAGGCCTGTCTGAGGAGTTGATATTTGAGCTTGGCGAAAGCTAACTGTTAAGACATAGTCAAGTGACAATCTGACAGAAGATCGTTCAAGGCCTATAAAAACAACAGCAATCTCATATAAAGACCCTCAAGGACAATGATTTTAGTATATTTGGGAAAGAGAGTGAAGATGCAGGTGGCCAGTGAGTAGTTGCCAACACAGGAGTGAGGTCAGGCATAAGGTTGGAGACTGTGCAAGAGTCAGATGGTACAGATCCCTAAAGAAAAGGAGAAAGATTCAAAAATTTCAAGTGTGATGGAAAGGATTTAAGCAAGGCAAATGACATTATTTGATTTATGTTTTAAAAAGTGATTCTCAAGGCCACGGAGAGAATTAACCAGAGGAGGGACAGTTAGACACAGGAGGACCAGATTGTGTCTAACTCTCCCATGGAAAAAATTCAGAAAATCAGAAGCCATCCCAGATTTTGACCCTTGATATTCTAATTCTCCTCGGCCTCTGCAAAAACATGGCCACAACTGGCCAATGAGAGGCTCACCCCCGAAAGGCTCACCCTGCACACTCGAAACATTCTTAGTGGTAGAAACATCCCACCCTGGAACATACTGTGGCTTTAATCACACTGTGCTCCTGCTTCCAATAGCCTTCTCCTTCCTGGCCTTCAAATCAAATGCAGCCAACAGTAAAGTTCAGACCAAGTCAGAACTTTCTCCACGAAGCCATTCCTGACCCCCACCTGCACCACTGGCAGAGGGTCACTGCACCCATAGTTCAACTTAAACATTTCTTGACAATCACTGATGTATTGTTTCATGACATTCTTTTCATTTAAAATGAAATATATACACACATGCATTAATTCATGTGAATGTGGCAGAATATAAGAAAAATTCTACAAGTCAAAATATAAATCAAAGATGGTGTATAATGTTTTACTTTTTTGGTTGTATTTTGAAATAAACTGCCAAATTTGAATGTCTAGGTCATTCTTCACTTATTCTTTAGATTTCTTTTTTGTTTCCTAAGGTTGATTTTTAACCATCATACATATTTCTAGATCATAAATAACTAGCGAACATCATTAGAGAGGGAAAGAAACTTTCACTAATAATGTCTCCTCCACGCACTAGCAACTTTTTATGACACTCTCACCTATTCACTTAATCTTCAGGACACCATCTAGGGTGTGTCGATGTATCCCCATTTTACATAAGAAGAAACTGGGCCCAGAGAAGTTCATGACTTACAAAACTTACATAACTCAAAATTGGAAACGTAAGAATGCAAACCTAGCTGTGTAGTTCTGACTCTGAAACTCAGACTTTTCCCTCCTATACCATTTGCATGGATGCTTCATAAGCAACCATGAACTGATACAAATTATACATTTAAAGTCCTACAAATTTTGATTAATTATTACAGTGATTTACTTAAAATTATGAAAATATATCAATAGTAGTTCTATGTATGATTCTAAGCAAGAGACAATTTGCAGTTTTTACACAACTAACTTTATAGTTGTAAATTATTCTGATCTATTCCTGAGCGATTTCTGATGATTTCATGTCTCTGGTGTGTTTATTGACAACCGTGCAGAGAAAAGAAAGGCAAAATTGTAAGCATTCCACCAAAACCAAATATGAAAATTTAGAAAAGTCCATACATTTAAATCCCAGTGTCTCTCTACTTTTCTCCACTAACACTGTCCGTATTATATTAGTTAATATTCTCTTCCCTTAAGTATCAGAAAAGGACTTCCTGTTAGAAGAGGCAGAAGGGTACACCTGATTTTCTTCTAAGATAAAAACACAAAAGCACCTCTTTTTCAGGAAAGGGGTCTTTCAGGAAGGATATCTATCTCCTCTTATATTTTTTCCTGAAAATGTTTTTACTTGAACCAAGAACCAGCTAGTTTATCTTGCTGAACAGATGTTTTAGATGTAGAATCCAAGTTACTGGGGCCTGTCTTCAATCTCCTCTAACCTGGACCTTGGGGAGCGGTAGCTTCCCAACATCAGCCGAACATCAGTGATAATTCAAACTGGTTACTGTACTGCGGCTTTGACCTTCTCATAAAAGTTAACATCTGAACTGGTAAGTTCAGATTTATTTATATATTCTTTTCTCTGCACTTTAACCTAACTAATTGCCAATGGCAGTAATAACATGATCAGATTGTATGTGTATAACCTTTATGTGTAAAATAAAAGTATTTGCAAAAATTTAAGTAAGCGTTACATTAAATGGCCTCTCTTGCATTATGCTAAGTGAAGTAAGCCAAGTGGTAAAAGACAAATACCATATGATGTCACATATAAGGGGAACCTGATCAACAAAGCAAATAAGTAAGCAAAGTGTAACCGGAGACCTTGAAATTGAGAACAAACTGGAGGAAAAGGGGGAAGGGTTGTCAAGGAACATATATAAAGGACAAATGGACAAAGTCAAAGGCAGGCAGGATCAAGGGTGGGAAGCGGGATGGCTGTGGTGGTGTGGAGTGGTGGTGGGGAAATGGAGACAACTGTACTTGAACAAAAATTTTAAAAAAGAAAGAAAGAAAATGGTCTCTATATGGCCATAGATAAGCAATCTCTGTACAGCTAGACTCATAGAGAAAGACAGTGAGCTTTGGACCCAGAAAGACTTCTATTCAACTTTATCTCCTCCAGGTACATTGTGGACAGGTTTGGGGACTTCAACCACTCTGAGCTTCAGTTTCCTTACTTGTAATGAATGACATATACCTAGTTGAATCCAGATATTTCAGGATTAAATTTAGAATATATAAAAGAACACCAGATTGATTTATACTGAAATTCTCAAGGAATTTTATAGAAAATGTTATTCTCCCAAATATTATTGTAAAATGTGAATTAAAAAATTTTTTTCTTAAAAACCAAAAATGCTTTGGTTAAAGCAACTTTATATAGAAAGAAAAAATGCATATAAGTAGCGTAACAGTCAGTGAAACCTACTGGAAAGAAATGACTTCTGGCAGCCATCCGGTGAGAGCGTGAATGACTGTGAACTCTCCCAGCTCTCTCCTCTCCGCCACATGGATGCTAAGAACACAAATGCACAACAGTATAGTTAATGCAACTTGAAAACACAAAGAGGTAAGTAAGAAGTAGGAATCTCTAATAAATAGTGACATAATAATAAATGTAGGGGTATAGTGGTTATACATTACAGTGTAAGAAAATATTATTCCAACAGTCAAATGACTTGTTAAAGCAGATCTAATAAGAAAATGTCATGTCTATTTATAAAACATGTTTATAAGCTTTATTTTAAAAAATATATAAATTAAAATTAATGCACTGTATGTAAAACATATTCATACATGCTATATATTTTAATATGCATAGTAATCTATATTTTATCTGTTGAACAGATTATCATGTTGTTCTTCTAAAAATAAAAGTGTCTTTTATGTTTCTGATTTTAGTGATTATTCTAAGATGCCTCTGAAGCTGTGTATTTTCAGTTTCATACATGGCAGGTCACAATGGGCAACAGACATTCTTAATTATTAGATAATTTCAGAGAAACCAGAAACATCTTTCCTATCCCGCACAAAAGAGTGGATTTGCCACCATAGCATAAAGTCAAATGACATCGTGATTGATCAAACGTCACTCTTCTCATTTTAGATTTTAGAACTTGTTCTGAAGGGATTAGTCTATTTGCATTAATGCGCATATCTTGTCCTTCCCTGGAGTCACAGCTCCAGCTGACCACAGGCCAACGGAGGCCACTGAAGGATTAACGTGTCTACATATCTCAACGACAGCTAATATCTATTGGGATAGTTTACAGTCTTGTCTAAATTCCTCTTTGGATAATTATATTTAAGAAGTGACTGCACAAATCTCACAGAAATAATGCTTTTTCCTTTGTATTTCTATCCCACAGTCATATTGACATACTATAAATATTAATGTCTAATGTAGAAAGCTAAAAATATATGACAATAAATAAAATCTGAGAAAAATATATAGACAAATATACCACGTGTAGCAGGCTTCCCCTAGAAAGCATAACAAATATCTTATGTTTAGTCTGACCCTTTATTTCCAAGCTGCATTTACTTTTTTAAACATAACAATAACTCTTTTACTGAAGTTATATAAAATTCTACTGAACTATAGATTAATAAAAACAACATGCAACTCCAATTGTTCTGTCATGCTTTTAATGCCTTACTGCCTTGCAGCCCTAGTTCTCAGAACTTCAACTGAGGTTTGACAATTCGAACATTATTTTCTTTCAAAATAAACAAACACAGTTGTCACCAGTGTGAATACCGAGTAGTGCTCAGCTACCTAAAAAGATCCGGAGTGAGTTTTTTTTTAATTCATTGAAATTATCTACAGGCTGCAAGTTGGTGAAGCAAATTACTACTAGAAAATTGAAGGTGAGTAAGCGAACAGGGAGTGAAGAGGACGGCAGGAAGAGCAGTTGTTGGGTTGTGTGGCCTTGGGAGGGAAAAAGGAAGCTGAGCTAGAGAAAATCCACAACAAGCAGCCCTGGCTTCTGACTGACATTGCTGTGTTTATGGAAGTGCGGGTCTGAGCTTTGAGTAAATGGCAGATGTGATCTGTTAAAGTGTGTACGTGTGTTCTGTTGCATGCTGAGAGGCCATGATGCACTGCTGGGTGGGAGGAGGGTGTCAAATTCCAGCTGGTGCATTGTATGTGAGCATTCTCCTGCCAAGCAGAGACAGTTCTCATGCACTGGCAACTCAGGCATCTAAGCTTCTGTGCATTGCTACGGCCAGGATGGAATGACCACGGGCCTCTGCTGTGGAATCAAAGAGAATAAACATAGCAGAAGTTTCTCATCTGTGTGGGTGCACAAGTCACACAGGCATCTAATACACAAAGGCATTTCATAAGAACATCGAAGAAATATGAATAGTTTTCATCATGAATGTATTAAAAGGGACCGGTGTTACCAAAAGCATGAGGAGCACATTGGCATCCTTCAGAACAGTTCGGGTTTTCAAGATTAGCAAATTATTGCTGCATATACTGAACTTACACCCTTAACTGCATTTCTGTATCACTCAGGATGAACCAATATTTTTCCCTACAAAATAACTTCTTTCTCCCATTAAGATGAAATATTATTTTCTGGGATTGAATTTCCATTCATGGACAGCATTGAATATGGAATAGTTTTTTGAGTACTTTTACTAGGTAGACTTTTATTTGATTGCTGGACAACCCAATACTTTAAATTAGTGACTTTGACATATTCATATTATATAAGGAAATTTACATTGGAAAGAAAGGTTTTAAAATTGACTTTAAAAAATAAAGCTATGGAACACAGATGTGGCATAGTTGCTTTTGCTGTGGTTTGCCTTTTTGTTTTTACACAAGTGGGTGATGGATGATTCTCCATTCTACGTACTCAACATTCGCCAGCTTAATGATAGCTTTACTCAAAAGCATTGGCCAGAGTTCAAGATCATAAGTTGAAGCTGGAAGCAATAGCTTGTTATCTTCATCAAAAGGCAGAAAGTCGTCAATGGTTATCTTTCTCCAGCAACCCTAAAAATGAGAAGAAAGAAATACACCATCAATAATTTATATTATTTTCACCCATAAGTTATTATATAGAAGGGCAAAAGTAGGTTTACATTATGAGTGTGCAAAACAACCGAGTTTATCTTGTATTATTACTCATTAATTATTATATTATTTTCTAAACAAATAACTATAAACCTACTTTTGCTCCACTCTGTATACTGCTGACATTATTTACTATTTTATAATTTTGTGTTTTATAATTTTAATTTCTTACATTTAAAAACTGACATTTTTTGTCTTCAATACTACTCTTGCTGATACTTCTAGCTTATTTTACTTATTATAATTATAGCACATCCAAATAAGGACAGAGATAAGCATCTATCTTTATCAGGTAACGCAAGCACATTTTTAGGTGTCCCCTCTTATGTAAGGCAATAATTTAAACTGTTTCAAATAGCAGAATCAAAACCTTATATAACGATGCAGGAGTTTGGGGCATGATTAAATAATTTAATGTAATCATAATGAAAATTCTCCAAATATAACTGTAGTAATTATTATATATCCTAAAAAGCTCGATGACCTTATGCTTCCAATGACTATATTATTCCACTCATAATTAAATATCTAGTTTTAAAATATAGCGTTAATTAATATATTATTTAATAACATCGTTATATATTAAACTATATGCATATTACTTCATAGTTAAAATCTTGAACCATGATAACATTAAGCATTATGAACTCAAAGTTTCTTTAACTTTGGTCTTACAAATGAAGTTTATTATGAGTCCATTCCTTTGCCCGATAAATATTTTTAGCAGTGATACGAGCATTGTAAATCCAAAGACTGACATAACACACAGCTTATATCATTGAATTCTTATAGTTCAGTGAGGGAAGAGAAGACATATGTGCAAACAATATAACATACAATCTTCTCAAATTGCTCTAGGACCAGAAAAGAAGTGTAGCCAACCGTGTTCATGTGTTCGCAAGAAGGTGGCATTTGAGCTGAAGAGTCAAGGAGCAGTATATTCTCCCCAGTTAGAGAGGAGCAGTGGACTACAAAATGTTTTCTTTGTGTGACAGTGATTAACCCTAAACTGACCCTGCCTAATTTAGTGGTTATGTGTGTATGTCTTTTTCTTTCTTTCCTAAAAGAAGACAAATCAAAATGGAAACCTGTGAAATTCTCAAGAAACTCACAAGAGGCCAGGAAGAGGGAAACATTGACAAAGAATAGCAGATGTAACAGAGTGAATAATAAAATAGCAGACTTAAATGCTAATTTTGCCGAATATAAATGAGTAACTAATTTATTTTTTACTTTAAGAATTTGCATACACAGAAAAAGACAAGTACATATGATTTAACTCACATGTGGAATCTAATGAGCAAAATAAACTAACAAACAAAAGAAAAATATTTGCATATATTTTGACAAAAAATAATTACACATGTAGAAATCCTAGAAAAAATGGTCATGCAAATGGGCAAAAATATACACACAAAGATGCAATATTGCAGCATTATATGTATTAGTAAAGCACTAGTCTATCATAACTTAAATGTCTGACAATATTAAATAGCAAAGTACATGCAGCCACTCCTACATTCAAACAATGAAGCATGAAACAGATAAACAAGCATAAGAATGTCCGTGGTCAGGAAAAAATACCATATAAAGCAAGAGCTACTACACAATCTTACCGTTGCTACAAATTATATATATAGATATGTGTATATATATATATATATATGGTTTGCATATAGTTATAACAAAAATGTTTAGAAGAATATACAGAAATCATTTCCCATGATCATGTATGTAGGTAGACTCAGGGAACTTTTATCTTTCTACTTCGAACTTTTTAAGAGTATTTCAGTTTGTTTTACTAAAGGCATGTAGAATGTTAATAAAATAAGAATAAAACATTTACATTTTGAAAACTAGTCATTGAATGTTTTAAAAATTAGTCATGGTATATCTTTTATAAAGATTAAAGAACAATAACAATGTCACCAGCTGGGAGAGAGCTTGTTTTAGGTGCTGACTGTTGGCTCTGCCCAGAGACGAACTCAGAGTCTGGGGTGTGCAAAGCACCTAAGCTTTTCTGCTCCCACAGGTTAAGAAACTCAGAATCCAGGCTGGGTAGCTCCACAGGTTGGAGCATTGTCCTGATACACCAAGATTGTGGGTTTGATCCCTGGTCAGGGCACATTCAATAATCAACTAATGAATGTATAAATTAGTGTGACAACAAATCTCTCTCTCCCCCCCACCTCTCCACCTCCTTCCCCATCTCTCTAAAATCAATTTCAAAAAAGAAACTCTGAATTCTACAATAATATTGTCCTTAAAAAGTACAAGGTTTAATCAGAAACAAAATGTAATAACTTTTTTATTCAATAGGTTGATGGCAGTTGGGGAAGTTGCTATCAATTGGTTCCAATGTGTGTGTTTTCTGTGTTTTTTAAGAGACAAATGAAAGCACTGGGGCGATCAGAGAAAGCCATGCATATTTCCAGTGGAAAGCAATAACTTGTTTGTTTCATTCAAGGAGCCAAAGGAAAGCTGACCTTGGAAAGTACCTGAAAAGACCGTCTGCAGCCTGTGGCAGTACTAGCACTGCAGGTGAGAGAAGAGAGGGAACGGCTCTGTTTTATAATACTGTCCTTTGTGCTCCTCTGTACAGGCTTGTCTGGCTGATGTCAAAGAACCATGGTGCTATTTATTTAGAACCCTAACTGGATATAAGGGGTGTACTTTTATGGGGAAAACTGGTCTGAAAATGTGAACTTTAAATGTCATGTAGAGAAGCTCTGCCCCTGAGGTAGGGTGGCCTCTAAGAAGTGATTAAGGTCATTGCTTCATGGGGACAACAGGGCAGGGGAATAGGCAGAGAAGAAAATCCATGTTCAGTCAGAAAAAAAAGATTAAAAAGCAACAACAAATTGAAGAAAGAAAACCAGTGAGGAGGAGACTCTGGGGGAACAAAATTTGACAAGGAAAAAAATCAATGTAGGGCAAAAAATGTGTTTCCAGTGTAAGTATACTGAAGGGATTCGGCAGTAGAAGGAAACAAAACATATCTTTATGAACATGTTTCTTAAATTTTTGCAGTGAAAAGCAAAGGTTAGACATTAACTACTGACCTAAAATTGGAAGAGAAAAAAATTAAATTGTATATGCTAAAAAGAGACAAAAAGAGGAAAACAATAAGAATACAGTTTTTTTTGTCAGAAAGCATTTACTCTGATTCTTCCCTATACCTGGCAAGTATATAGGTGTCGGCTCTGGCCGCTACCTGGATGGGACTCCAGAGGACCAAGCATTATAGGGAAACAGGACCTCAGCAAGGTTGGGCACAGGAGCTCTAGCAAGGCCACGTTGCTGAAACAAGCACGCAGAACGTTGCCAACGGTCACTGTATAGCCCCTCCATCTTCACACCCTCACTGGAGAACCACTGTTGGGTGAGTGAGCACCTGTTAGCTAAACGTGCTTTTCCCTGGCTCTCCCAAGGGCCAGGAAGAGACATGATCTGATCCTTTGGCTTCTATAGTAGGAGGTGGAGGTGGACAGAAGGAAGGAAAGCATAAATGGAAGAAGGAAGGAAACTAATAGTGTCGAGAACCTACTATTTGTCAGGGGCTTTGCTAGGTCTGTTTATATAACTACCACATTTTATCTTCACTTGTTTTTGTCCATGACACGTTTTCTATTATCATGAGAAATGTGGACCCTTAGCCTCTGTGTTCACAGGACCCAGAAGGCCTCTTATGTCCCCAGAATTTTTCTAGAAATCTTGAGGCCCAGCAAAGCTTGCTCTCATTGTCAGTTGAGCAAGACTACAACCATGCTCTTCAGCCGGGAGTGCCAGCAACTGTCTACCAAAATAATTCGCATGGAGCAGATGCATCTCACCACTCAGTAGTCTAGCAGCAGCCTCACAAGCTGTGCCTTACATGAGAACACTGAGGAAGCAGAAGCCATCGTGCATGAGGTTCAGTCTTCCTAACTGCCACCCACCAGGCCCTCTTCTCTCAAGGACTCATTATGTTATCTGGAGAGATGAGTGATGGAAGGAGACTTGACTGGGGTGGTGAACACACAACACAATATATGGATGATATAGGGGTGTGCACCCGAAATCTATGTAATTTTATTAACCAATGTCGCCCCAGTAAGTTCAATTAAGAAACTGGACAAAGAGATAGGTTGGATGATTAGATAAGTGTCAGATTTTCAGCTCAGACTAAATACCTTTTTTAAAAAGCTTTCTGAATCTAAGTATATTTGGGCTTGTAAGGAGACAGTATAGTTAAAGAGAGATAAATCTCATTTTCTTTACCAAGTGGAATGTAATGTTAATAAATGTTGACCCCTGTCTGGAAGGAAATTTGAAAAGAAGGAAAGATAGCAGAAAGCAGGGGGAGAGAGAAAAAAAGAGAGATCGAAACTAATAGGGTTGTGTAATGTTCTGCTGATGCTGTTTTGAAATTATTCATAATGTTGAACTCCATCTCAATTCAGGTCTAGGTGAATGTACATAACTGAGGGCCAAATACCCAGGCAACCAACCTCCTCACTCTTCCCATTTTAACCTTTTCTCTCATCCCTCAACTCTGTCTACTGGGTGTTCTGCTTGCTCAAAGCCACACCCTCCCTCTCATTCCTTTGCACACATTTAAAGCTCTGAAGAGCCGTCTACCTAGTCTGCATCGTAACTAGTAAATAAAGAAGGTAAGGGAATTTAGGAAGTGACTTTCTCTTCTAATAACATTTTGACTTTTAAGGTCTATTGTCTTGCTGTGAATATCAAAACCAACCCCCCCAATCCTGTTGTGGGTAACAGAGGCCAAGGTTACTTTCTCTATCTCTACCTTCCACTGTGATGATGCTATTAATTCCTGAGCATTGGCCTTTCAACATTCTGCATTCCAGGCAGATAGATGGCTTGGGCTCATTAAGGAGAAAGGGTCGTGTTCTTAGACATATAGAATGAAATGGTTAACTTTGCATATTTTCCTCACCTTTCAAATGCTCAGGAACATTCTTAGTGACTAGAACCATTTTCAGGGGTACTCAGAAGGACCTCGTGTTTGGTTTAAAGTACTAATATCACTGTCTTGAAATTCCTAATAATTTTTTAACAAGAAGGTCTACAAAATGTGTGGCTGGTCTGGCCTCTGACTCTGGGTCTTTAGAAAGATCATTCCACCATTGAAAACCCCAAAGTGTCTAACATCATCAAGCATTGCTAAATGTGGTGGGAATCCCTGTTGCCATATTCACTGAGGGGTTTCTAATTCTCTGATTGTGCTTCTTACTATCCCATTCGCTTCCTTTTAGGCAGAGGTAAAACTTTCTGTGTCAGTGTGCGATTTGTTAACATGAAAACAAATCTCAAGTCCAGGATACAAAATGGTTGGGATCAGGTCCGTCAGCAGCAGCAGCAGCAGCAAATGCCCTGAGAGGAGGAGCGGCCCACACTCAAGCACACCTTCCTGCTCTTGACACTGACATCACATAGCAGAGGAAAGAGGAAGGACAAGAGCCCTGTGCATCCACCTGCCTGTACAGCCCGCCTGCCTGAGAGGGAGGGAGACGCAGTAGAGCGCCGAGGTCCAGGAAGCACCGGTTTAGAAAGCACAGGGAACTGGTATCACAGGAAAAACAACAGTTTCTTACTAATCCTAAATTACATATGCAGGACCCTTCCCCCTGTAGCTACCCAACTGATACCCTGCATAAACCCATCATTTTGTGTTAGCCTAGGTTAGCCTGTAAGAAGAATAGATTTCAATATTAAAGACAAATTAATTTTAATGCACATGAACATGACCTTACCATCCAGTAAAGTTTCACAACATACTTTCCATAGCTATTAAACAAAGGCATGTGACCCTTCACAGCCTTGCACAGAGAGTATATGTGTTCCCAGGGTTTCCAGACGAGAAGAGGAGGTTCCCCTGTATTCCCTTTAGAATAATTGTTCAAAGCATCCCCGTTGAATATCTTCCACACTGAATAGATTTCACTGATAATCCATCTCATCAGCTAGAGACAAAAAACATTAGCATTATTTGGTTATTTTCTGGTTGTTGGCACTGTGATTGAGGGGGGAATCAGTTGAGAACATACTTCCAACAGCAAAATTAAATTCTACAGATAATGTGTTCCACAGTTTGAGTTCTGACCCACAGAATAAAGTCATAGGCCTTGCTTTTGCTTTCAGGAAATATTGTCATATTACAGCTAAAAGGTGTAGTATTAAACATACTCTTAGCTCAGGTCTGTCCTCAGAGTAAACATTCAATAACCTCTATTTGACATTGGCCTTCATTTGAATTCTGTGTGTGTGTGTGTGTGTGTGTGTGTGTGTGTGTGTGAGAGAGAGAGAGAGAAATAGAGAAAAAGAGACTGAATGCTTCTGAGAACAGTGAATTACTTTGCAATTAACTTATAAATGAGGGAGTACTCCTCTGTAAATGTTGAGAAGTTTGAGGAAAAAAAGATAATCTCTTTTTTTGTCAATAGGACCAATTAGACAAGAAGCAAGATGTGCAAAGAATTAAAATTGCACACATGCTGAAATATATTCCAATGGGCGCGCGCCCGCCAAAAAAAAGAAGGCAAAAGTTATAGGAATAAGAGAATAAAAGCCCCCCCCCCCCCCCCCAGGGGGAGGGGAGAAGGGCAGGCCATTGAGAGCATTTTGCATCAACAGTTTTGGAGCTAACCTCGGGAGGAATGGTTATTTAACATATCTATAACCTTTAACTGGTTTCATAGATATGTTAAATAGCAGCGGCCAAGTTTGGAGCCAGGGAGAAGGGAGTAGGCTTGGACTCAGGAGGAGGTAACTAGGGGCTGCTCTCCTGAGAGAAAAAAGAAGGGAGTAGAAGGGGTCTGAGGATGGAACTAGGAGGACTCAAGATGGGAACTAGGGGCTGCTCTCCTGAGTGAGAAGGACTTGGACTCAGGATGTAACTAGAGGCTGCGCTCCTGAGCGAAATGGCCTATGTGGGAGCTTGGAAAAGACTGGCTCCGAGACATGAAGGGTCCCCGCTTGGCCAGATGAGAGAGAGCCACGCGGTTTCAGCAGAGTGAGGACCCCCTGTTGGTGGGGTGAAAGAGGGAGCCACGTGGTTTTGGCGGAGTGTAGACCCCCTCTTTCCCAGGTGAAAAGGGAAAAACCACGCAGCTTGGCCAGAATGGAGATCCCTGCAGCCAGGTGAAGAAGAAAGCCACATGCTTTTGGTGGAGTGCGGACTCCTGCAGCTTTGGTAGAAGAGGCCCACTCGGCTTTGGGGTGCCGTCCCTCTGGCGGACGGGGCCTTGGCGTGCAGTTTTGGGCTTTTCTTTTTTTTTATCCCTAGGTGGGCCTTTTTCCCCCCCCCTTTTTAATCCATGTTTAATGTGTTGGTCTGTAGATGCAGAAATGCTCCAAGTAAAACTCCCACTTGCAGTATTAAAACTGGCAGGAAGGCGCCTTGCGGAGCAGAGCTTTAAAGTCGAAATGGAGACCAAGATTTTAACCCTCCTTCAGGTGCTTCTGTTCTTGAGCAAGTCACTTCGGCCTTGCTAAATGGCAGTTTTTCACCCTTAAATACGGATTACACTGCATTTCAGCATATTTGTAATAGAAACAATGCATAAGAACTCTCTGGGTCACAGTGGGTGTTAAATGAAACTATTACTACCCTCAGTAGTGATGGATTTTCTGCAATACTCATCACGTGTTTAACTGCCTGGCATGTAAGGAGATCAAATACTTGAGACTCACCTCATAAGATTTATATTTTCCTAATTTGCTTTCTCTGGGAACTTTCTTAAATTTTGGTTAAGTTGAAAAAAGCCAATTGGATAACCTCTTGGGTATCTGAAAATACCAGAAGTTATTTTATATTTTTCTTCCCTTGAAAAATAAAAAGGCTAAAGTCTGTATGTTTGGGATTAATAAATTTGAGGGTAATTTTTGTGCTAATACTGGTTAAGATATTAAACATGAGAAAGACAAAGGGTTTGAATCAATAATGACTGTGCTCCACTCCTCCAACTAACTGTAAAAGAAAATAATAAAAAAATCCCCTGTGTCTGAACTAACTACTTTAGGGAAACGGAACAGGAACAAGGTAGCTGCCAGTGGAGAAAAGCCAGGGTGGGGAGGTGCACCCCAGCAGGGAGGAAGACTACTGTGGGTATCTGGTTCACTCATAGGAGGTGTTGCAATCACACTGAGCACCACAATGTCCCTCACATTAGCAAATCAAAGAGCCTAACACCCTACTCTTACAGAGCAACTTTAAGCCATTTGCTGGGCATGTGGATCTGGAGGAGAACTACCTAGATGGAGAGAAGCCAGTACCCTGGGCAAGAGAAGAAGCGGTCCAAGCAATGCTGATTCTAACATTTTCTCACAATATGCATGCTGAACACAAAGGGGCTTCTCTTTCCCTCTGAATGTCCAGTGTATTCGGGCTCAGTTTTATACCAAAACTTAAAGGTGAGCAAGGGAGAAATGAAACTGGGAATTGGGAAGCCCGTCAGGAAGGCATTTCTCAATGAGTCTTCAGTTCATGCTTCTGTACATACCTCACTGCAGAGTAAATGTTCGTTTACCGAAAACAAGTCAAACAGGGTTTCATTCTTCACAACTACTGGAACCTGAGGTAAAAGAATTTAAAAAGATATGATTCCAATATGATCTCACCTTTAACTAGAACCTAATCAACAAAACAAATAAGCAAGTAAAATAGAACCAGAGACATTGACAGCAACCAGGGGGGCGGTGGGAAGGGATAATGCGGGGGAAGGGGGAAGGGTTAAGGGTTTTCAAGGACAACTATAGAGGACACGTGGACAAAACCAAGGGGGGGTGGAAGCAAGGGAGGAAGGGGGGTTGGTTGGGGTGGGGAGAATGGTAGGGGGTAAATGCAGACAACTATAATTGAACAACAATAAAATAATTTTAAAAAGATGTTATTCCTTAGGAAAAATAAAGGAAATGTAGCTCATGTGCTATACACAGGCCAAACCTTATTTTATTTCTCACAACCAGAGAAATTGGAAGAAATACAAAGTAAGAAGATTATCCTAGTTACAGGTGTAACATTAATTTAATAATATCTATACAATATTTTAACATAAATGTTATAAGATATATGCAGATAAACTTAGCATGCATAAACTGAGTTTGAAATTGTGATTTGAAATTTAAATTAACGATGCAAAACTTAATCTCGGTTAACATCTGGTAGATGAAAAAATATGTTCATCTTGGCCCCCAAAAAATCAATTGTGACAGTTTTTGAAATTCTTGCCCAACTTTAAATCTTGGGTTTTTGAAAAAATTAACTTGATGGATATTGTTTAATTAGTATTACCTATCAATAGTTGCTTTTATCTATTTAGTGCAGTAAGGAATAAACACAATATGGAAAAATATGACTTGTAACTCTTTTAAAATATTAATTATTCCACCCTAAGAAAAAAATTAAATGCTGCCATTTGTGGCACAGTGGATGCACTCTGAGAGTATTATGCTAAGTGAAAAAAGTCACTCATACATGGGATAGAAAACTGAAACTCAGACAGACAACAGCATGGGGGTTACCGGAGGGCAGGGAGTGGGGGGTGTAAAGGCAGAAGGGGGCCGAATGTGTGGTAACAGAAGATGATCTGACTGTGGGTGGTGGGCACACAGTGCCATGTACAGGGGCGTGTCACAGAAATGTACACTCAACACCTATATTAGCTTATTAATCAATAAGCTAATGAATAAGCTAAGAAATGTACACTCAACACCTATATTAGCTTAATCAATAAGCTAATTAATCAATAAGCTATCAATAAGCTTATTAATCAATAAGTCACATTGATAAATCTGCTTTTAAAATGAAAAAATTAATTACAAGTCATATCGAGCTTATATATTTAAGATATTAAATTAACAAAATGGTTTTCATTATTGAAAAGGATTTTTATGAAAGCTAATGCCATCAATTACTCTAAATCATTTGTACATCTAGCTTCTTGAAAACTCAATGAAATATTTTTTATGTCTGAGAAAAATTTACCTGAAAGAACCTTAAAGTCCTGAATTAACTTTTTCTTCTGTTTTGACTTTTTATTCCATTCCACCCATTGTTCTGTCTTTTCATACTTTTTTTCAATATATTTTATTGATTATGCCATGACAGTTGTCCCATTCCCCCCTTCATTCCCCTCCACCCTGCACACCCCCTCCCACACCATTCCCCCCTTTAGTTTATGACCATGTGTCTCAAGTTCTTTATATTCTATATTTCCCCTACTATTCTTGCCATCCCCCCTGTCTATTTTCTACCTACCATCTATGGTACTTATTTTCTGTACCTTCTCCCCACTTCTCCTTCTCCCACTACCCTGTTGCTAACCCTCCATGTCATCTTCATTTCTATGGTTCTGCTCCTGATCTAGCCATCATTTTAGTTTGTTTTTGTTTTAGGTGTAGTTCTTAGTAACTGTGAGTTTGCTGTCCTTTCACTGTTCATCTTTTTTATCTTCTTTTTCTTAGGTAAGTCCCTTTAACATTTCGTATAATAAGGGCTTTGTGATGATGAACTCCTTGAATTTGATCTTATCTGAGAAGCATTTTATCTGTCCTTCTATTCTAAATGAAAGCTTTGCTGAATAGATCAATCTTGGATGTAGGTCTTTGGATTTCATGACTTGGAATACTTTTTTCCAGCCCCTTCTTGCCTGTAAGGTCTCTTTTGAGAAATCCACTGACAGTCTGATGGGAACTCTTTTGTAGGTGACTGTACCCTTATCTCTTGCTGCTTCTAGAATTCTCTCTTTAATTTTAATCTTGGCTAATGTAATTATGATGTGCCTTGGTGTGTTCCTTCTTGGGTCCAACTTCTTTGGGACTCTCTGAGCTTCCTGGATTTCCTGGAAGTCTATTTCCTTTGCCAGATTGGGGAAATCCTCCTTTATTATTTGTTCAAATAAGTTTTCCACTCATGGCTGTTCCTCTTCCCCTTCTGGTATCCCTATAATTTGGATGTTGGAATGTTTAAAGATGTCCTGGAGGTTCCTAAGCCTCTCCTCATTTTTTTGAATTCTTGTTTCTTCATCCTTTTCTGTTTGGTCATTTTTTTCCTCTTTCTGGTCCACTCCTTTGTTTTGAGTCCCAGTTTCCTTTCCATTACTTTTGGTTTCTTGTGCATTTCCATTCATTTCAATTAGTTTAGCCTTCATATGTTCCTAATCAACCAGTTCTGTGAGCATCCTGATCACCAGCGTTTTGAACTGTTCATCTGAAAGTTTGGCTATTTCTTCATCACTTAGATTTATCGGCTCTGGGGCTCTGAGTTGTTCTTGAGCCATGTTTTGATCTATTCATGCCTGTTACGTAAGAGGAGGTGTTCACCAGGGTGGGGCCACCCAGGTGGCTGTTTGTGACACTGTATGTGGGGGCGGGGTCAGAGAGGGTCAATGGCGGTTCGACCCTGAGAGTCTCTGCCACTTTCAGCCACTGGGGCCTGCATGGTCTGTCTCACCGCTTTGCTCCTTTACTGTGCTCGAATGTGTGACTGTGGTCAGCCCTCAGTGAGTCCACCACCTTGCATCTTCAGTGGGTCTGCCCGCTACTCCACACCTGGGATCCACCTACAGCTGCCTGCCGGCGCACCTGGGTCGTGAGCCTGGGTTGGTGTGGTGGATCTTTCCTGCCCGACCCTGCTCTGCTTCTGGCTCTGCCTCTCTTACCGGTTTGGCTGAAGGGTTCGTTGTTGTCAGACTTTCGTGTAGTTCAATTTTCTGTGGTTTGGCTGCGTTTTTGTTGCTAAAACTTTGTTGTTTTTCAACTTGGTTGTGTGAGGAGGCGCAGTGCTTCCACCTACACCTCCATCTTGGCAGAAGTCCCTCTCCTGAATTAACTCTTATGTTCATAATTTATAAACACAGTAAGTTCTTAATTAATTAATTATTTAACTCACTCTTGTTTGACAAATTACAGTGTAAAACTTCTAAAATGCCCATACCTTTTAGCAAGTACCAATGTTTATTAAAGCTAACTAACTAAATATCAATTATAATTCATTATAATCAATCCATTAATTCATTAATTCTAAATTGAATAAGGACTGGCTACCTAAAGTTTGGAGGGTTGGACTTAATAGTCACGTGCTGACTGAGAAAAAGGAGGCGCTAACAGCCTGTAAGAGAAGCAAACACTAAGGCAGAGGTTTCTGCAGTGGTGTTTTAGCATCTCTGTCCCCTGTGCCTTCCGTAGACATCTTACATCTGTTCAATATAATCAACTCGCAAGGGCCTGGGCCACCAATACCTGGTTCTTAGAAATAAACAGATCTGCTTATTCAGTCTGTGATCAGGGCATAACACATATGGTTTATAAACCTTCTTGTCCTGAATGGCCCATGTTGACTCTGATATCTTAAATACAGGCTTTTGATTTTTTAAATAATTTAACTACTTTCTGACTTAAAACATGTTCTCTGACTTCATCTTTTGCTTAGAGAATTCTAGGGTATATTTCTAGGCTATACTATGCTTTTTGAATTGTGGGTTGCAATTATTTACTAATTCATGATATCATTTTAATGAGTCAGGAATATATATATATATATATCTACACACACACACACACACATATATATATATATATACATATATATATATATATATATATATATATATATAATTGTCAGGACTATATCTATCTATCTACAGAATAGAATAGTTTAGAACTGTAAATCTTATATAAAAAGGTCATCAGTATTTTTGCAAAATTTTTGCCTAAACTTTATTTATGTCTATATTTAATGAGTCTCAAAGTAAAATGCATTTATCATGGTGGACCTAACCATTAAAACTTGAAAAACACTTTCCTATATTGCTAGACTTTCAGTTGGGCTGTTCTGGTTCATGCACCAACATGATGGATCAAGAGGAGTCAGTGCGCAGGGGAGTGGAGGAAGGATGGCAGTATTATGGTAACTGTTGATGGAAATATGAGCAAAAATGATTAAATGTATTGTCAGTATAAGTGTATCTCTCAGAACTAAGTTATGGTAAAAAGAAAAATATATGGGTTATACATTTTCTACTTATTCAAGTTACAACACTCCTATTCATGGAATTCATATCCTTTAATTAAGCAGAGCTTGAAATTATTAATAATGCATTTATATTAAGTGCATTATATTAACATCATAAATTTGTATTCTTATGTCAATGCTACCTAACATTGTAAGTTAAAGGCATGCTTCAGTGTATTTGATTTCTTGTATTTAAAATGTCTTACAAGTAGACATTTTATAAATACTCTGATGAAGAGAGATGTATCTTTTTTTAAAGATTTTATTTATTTATCTTTAGAGGGGAAGGGGAGGAGATAGGGAGAGAAATATCAATGTATGGTTGCCTCTGGTGTGTCCCCTGCTGGGAACTGGCCTGCAACCCAGGCATGTGCCCTGACATGGAATCTTGGAATCAAACCGTGATCCTCTGGTTCGCAGGCCCACGCTCAATCCACTGAGCTACACAAGCCAGGGCGAGAGATGTATTTTTTTATTTTCTTAGTTTAGTATTTTTGAATTTAGGATTATCTAACTTTCTCGACTAGTAACAGTAATTGGAAAATATGATGGATAAATTGTATTCTCTTACATTGGTAGCAGAGCTTATAAAGGATAATATTATCAGGAATAAAAATCACTTTGTGTAGGAACAGACATACAGTGGATTCCATGATGTATGGAAGAATCAGGCCCATTATAACCATTCGACTAGCTAATAGTAACAAATTAAGTATACTGATTTTCTATGCATTAAGTGAAAATAATAAATGATCCAAGAAGGAAGGGGAAAAAGACATGAGTAATTATTAAGCCCTTAGAAACACTATATATATTTAAGTGAACATAGTTATTAGGAAGACAGACCAGTGGGTCTAAAGTTTTAATGTACATAAGTGCTATTTAAAATGAAGGTTTCTCAGGTGACATCCCAGTCAGTAGGATTCAGGTGGCTGGGCATAGGGTCCAGAAATGAAGGTGGCCCTTGGAAAATGCTTCAACAGTCCCTAAAATAGAGAAATTCAGGTGCAAGTCTCTGGGCTGGAAAATTAATGCTAATGAACACTAAAGTAAACAGACCTTCATGCCATATAAGTTCCTGCTAAAAAAACAAAAAGGAGGAAGACTGTCAGAAATTAAGGAATAGCTTCTCACAACATTTTAGTCTATAATTTGACATCATGGAGAGAAGAAAAAGAAAACTTGAGGCCCTGAACAAAATTTGAATATTCTGTTGGAAATCAGTACAAGATACAATAAATTGTTATCACTGATTTCCACAGAGAAAAAAATTACTCTAGATTGTGTAAAATGCAGATTTTCATAATTAGTACATTATATCCCATTGTTAATATATATTTTGTTTAATAATAAAAACATGTCTTACCCGATTAATTAAAAAATCCTGTGGACGTTTCCAGCAATAAATTTTCAGTGATGGTGGTAATTCAATCTTGCCTTCAGGGTCTTCAAAAAAATGCTACACAAAGATACATTGAGTTTTATCTCCATATGGTTTTATTAAAATCAAAACAACTCAATCTTAATAAAATGAATAAGTGCACAGATTAATAAATAGGCATTTTTAGAGATCTGTGTGAGTGTGTAGACCCTTACAGGACATAACATGAAAAGTTCTAGGAGTACAAACAAAATACTCAGGAAATATGAACTATCTGTTCAGAAGGAAAAAGATAACTAATTTCACCAGAGTGAACAGGGGTGGGGGAAAATCAATACTGTTTGGTGATTTTCAGAGTAATTGTATTTTTACCCCAATGCTGGTGTGTCCAGAGAAATGGGCTATATTTGAGGGCACTGTCTAAGCCTTAATTAATCTGAAGCATTTGTGTGTACCTGAAACAGGTGTTTTATCTTCATATTTAAGACACTGGGATAGTCTGGACGAAGATGCAGGCAATTCAAACAGGTAGTCCAAAATGATCTGTAGGCAGAATGAGTCTTTGGACTCATTTCTTGTTTGGGGTTCCCTTCCCTTATCTTTTTCTTTGCAAATATTAACTTAGTTATTGGTAAGTCCTCCATCTGGCCATTAAAAAATCAGAGTCATCATGGTTTTGTTTACATTACCTGATTTTGTCTCTCAGTTTTCAGTCCCTCAGTTCTGTTTCTCTCTGTCTGGTAAACTTGATTATATGATATGCACTGAATATAAAAATGTATACAGGCTCTAAATAATGACGTTTTCCTTTTGAAAAGTAGGACTTTATTCTCTTCTGGCAGGCAGAGTACAAAATAAAGGCTGGTGTGACTTCCAGTTGCCCTTCCTCAGTACAGAATGTCAGAGCCATGGTGGGATACTGGCTGAAAGGCCAGAGTGTTTATCAGAGTCCCTTCCCTTGGAGTAAGTACCCTGGAGTCCGATCTCTCACCATCCCACCACAGTCTCTTTTCTCAGTTATTTAGCCTTCAAGCTGCTGCTTTTTATTCATTTTCTCAGCAGCAAAAGCTCCACATACATGGCTTAGAAGATGGGCCAAGTGTCTTGAAATAAAACTATATGTGAAATTTTTAGATCACTTCTCTACGGTTGCCTTTGGGATTTTGGACATGTTCTGGCTACTTTGGCAGTCCTTGACAATACCCTCTCTCCCTTCTGATATCAGTCCTGAGACATTACTCTCTACCTGCATTCTGATTACCATGGTTTAAATTAATAAATGCCCTTGAAAGAAACAAGTAAAACAAAGCAAATGTGTGGCTCATCCTGGTATGATTGATTCCTTTTTCTCCAGGATTTGAGCACCTCACATTAAGTTAGTGGTTATACTCCCCTGTCATTTTGCTTTTGGTATAGTTCTTATGTCCAGTTACAATGCTTCATCATATACTTCCCAGCGCAGTTCACCCTTCATTTCCTTTCATTGCCATCACTTAGCTGAAGAAGAGAGACCTGACCCTGGACTTGACTTGCAGGGAAGGTTTAGTTCATCTGAGGCTAATATCCTGATCACTAGCCTCACATAGAAAGAACTGGCCTTCTGTAAAATTCCAAGGATATCTTCCATCATTTGATGCTAAGGCAATGAATCCTGGTAAAATGCCAATTTTGTCAATTGTGGCTAAGAGCTACTGTGCCAGTATATTATAGAAATGTAGTCACCATGCTTAGAGGTCCCCCACTCTCTCCATTAGATGGACTGCCGCTTCAGGAGCCATGAATGCTAAGGCAGAGGAACAGAGCTGGGGGTGAGCAGCAAGTCTGTCCCAGAGGGTTCCCCTGGCACTGCCGTAATGACCAGGGAGTGAGCTGGTGCTCAGCTTCTGCACTGAGCATTTGCACAAACTACCTTCCTAATGTAGAGTCATGCACGATCTCCCTAAGTTCTGAATTGCTCTTCAAATATGTAAAATATGACCCTTTTCACTGGAACCCAGAGAGTTCAAAAGCACTCTGCATTGAGAAGTGCCGTAATCACCTTGGTTATGGTACAAAGAATGCATTTCTATACACACTGGTAAATGTGAAGTTGTTCAAGTACTGAAAGGTAGAAATTAGTTATATGTATTGAACACCCTTTGTAAACAAATGATTGATATGAATCATACAGTTTGTGACTCTGCATTTTGTGAACAAAATGTAAATGCTATTAGGTACTATTATTTCAGAATGCTCTGTGCATATAAAGACACCAGAGTTCAAACCAGCTATTCTGTAATATTACTTTTTATTAAAAATGATCTTTCCTATAATCTCCAAATGATAGCTCACAAATATATAGAGATCTCTTATTTTTTAAAGTCATTTTTAAAACAGGTTTTACTTCTTTACTTTTAGAGAGAGAGGAAGAGAAGGAGAAAGAGAGGGAGAGAAACATCAATGTGTGGTTGCCTCTTACACTCCCCTCAGTGGGGACCTGGCCTGCAACCCAGGCATGTGCCCTGACTAGGAGTCGAATCAGTGACCTTGGGGTTTGCAGGCCAGCACTCAATCCACTGAGCCACACCAGCCAGGACCCGAATTCTCTTATTTTTTAAGCCACCATTTTCAAATGTCAGATTCCCAACTCTGTCCAAAATCCACTAGCTAAACCATCCTATCAGTTTCCCCTTTATTTCATTATGCCTTTTTTGTCATCTTTCTCTTCCCATGTACTCAAATTTGATTCAGCAAAGCTCAGGACTTATGCTTGAAAAGACAAGGTAGGTTGAGGGAGCAAAGAACACAAAGTCCTCTTTTGAATATAGGCTGAGGAGCAAAGAAGTACACTCACAGGTGAACAAGTCTTCTCCCAGTGTAAAGGTAAAGATCAAAATGAAATACAGCCACATTCAAGTGTACTTACAAACGTAGGGCTTTTTCCAATCTTGTCCTTGTCTTTTCCACCTTTGCCTGCATCCCACTTTTCTGCATTTACGTCGGCTTCACTCCATTCTGGCCAGATTGGGAATTTCCTCTTCCTCTGTTCAATAGAACTAGCTTGTGTGTTACTACCAAAAGAGTACTGACTGGAAACAGAGTAGGAGGGGGGAGGTTAGTTTTAATTACGCCTCGGAGGTAAAATGTTAGATTAATTGCATGACATAAATTTAATTCCCTTGTTAGCAGTCATGTGAAGTACATTTTTCACTATAATAGTACGTGCAGCCAGGTAGCTTCCATGTGCTGGCATTCTAAAGACTGAAATATCTAAAGCAGACTATTCCATAAATAAATTTTGAACATTCATCCCTACTTACTAAGGCAGGACATTCATCACAAACATATAAGATGTCATACAGGGAAATATTTATACACAATTCCCACTTAAAGAAAATCCTTTATGTGTAGAATACTAATAGCTTTATGAACATCAGTGGAAACTTAATTTTGATTTTTCCCAGTATAAAAGTGCTGTGTGATCATTACTGAAAAAGAAAATTTAAAACTGCAAATCAGATAAATAAGAAAGGTACACCCAACCCATTCTAGAGACCACATTAACAACTGTGCATTCTCTCAGACTAATACATGAGAATACACATATCTTCTTTAAAAAAATAATGTCATTCATCATCTTCATAAAGACTGCTTTTATCCGCTTATAAGTATATGTTAATAGTTTCCATGTCAAGAAGTATGTCATATTACCTAAATATGAATTTAATGATTGTACAATATGTCATTATATGAATATACTGCCTTTCATTCAACTAAGTTTCTATTTTAGAAATGTGAGGGTCTGATTTAAATTTTTTTTCACTGTTAAAAACAATACTGTAATGGCTACTTTATTGCTACATGTTTGCATGCATTATTAATTATTTCCTTAGGATAGCTTCTAATAAATAGACTTACTCTACTGAAATATATGCATATTTAAAGTTTGTGATATATTTTGGCCAATTTTCTACAGAAAAGTTGGACTTGTGTTATACTCTCATTATTAGTACATTACAGTTTTGTATCTTTAAACCTTGACTTTTTATTTTTAGGAATTTTAAAGTCTATACTAGGCAAGTTTTTATTGCACATGAGGTTAGACCCCTGCTCTGCACCCTGAGGTAAGCAATAAACAAACCAGACTAAATTCTCACCATATGTAGTTCATACTCTAGTGGGTAGAAACAAAACAAACAACATAAATTAAGTAAAATATATAACATTTAAAAGTGAGAAATGTTTAGGGAAGTATAAAACAGGAGAAGGGAACTGAAGAATTCAGTGCACAATTTTTAATACAGTGTTCAGGAAAGTGCTATGCAATGGGGAAATATTTAAGTAAATACACACACACACACAAAAAAACCCCAAAGGATCAAATTCCATGGGTATCTGTGAAAAGGATGTTCTAGACACAAGAAACAGCAAGTGTAAACAGCAAGGAAGACAGATTCAGACAGCATCCTGGTTTATTTGAAGAACAATAACGAGGTCAGCATAGCTGAAGGGGGGATGGAGGGAGAAGATTTCAAAGAGGGAGCAGGAAATCCAAAAAGTGGACAGGTGACCTAAGCTAAAGCAATGACATGGGTGTCCAGTCTGAATGTATGGGAAGCCAACACAGGGTTTTGAGCAGATGTGTGACATGACATGACTAAAATTTTATAATCATTTTTGATGCCATGTTAGGAAGAGTCTAAAGAAGAAAGAGAGATAATTTAGAAAGCTTTGAAATAACAGGTGAGAGCTAGCGGTGGTTTGGGTCAGTTGGTAAGAGGAGAGGTGGCAAGAAATGCTCCCTGGCATATACATTTAAGGTAGAGTGAGCAGGCCGAGTTGATGTGTCCGGATACACAGAGAGTGTGGGACGGGCCCACACTGAAGTGGAGAAGAAAGCAGCATTTCACTTCTGAATGGGTCGTGTGTAGATGTTTATCTCACACCCATGAAGATGGTGAAGAGGTAATTATAGAATTCTGATGTTTAAATTAAAAGTGCATATTTAAGTCATCAGCATTTGGATGATATCTACAGTCTTAAAATGGAATGAAATTGTGAAGAAAATGACTGTATATAAGGAAGAGGCACTCCCCGAGACACTATTCATAATACGTAACAGCTGGTATGGAATGAGCATTGACCAATCTACATGGACCCTGGTCACAAGACTGGGTCACGTCTTTAAAGCTCCCAGCTAAGCCAGATGTTTATTCTTTAATGTAAGTAGTGGGTCTGGTGTGTGAGGTGCTCAGGGTTGGTCAGGACCCAGGGCGGGAAGCAGAAAAGTCTGGGGCTCAGGGCTAATGGTAAGGTTATTATTAATATAAACATATCTCAGTATTATAACAATCAGTACAGCTGTATATCTGCCCTGGTGTTTTATGTTAAGAGTCAGAGAGAGTCGGAAGAAAACTGAGAAAAGCAGTCAGTTTTGTAAACAAAATAACGTCCCCCTCTCCTGAAATACAGCCAAGTCCTAATCCCCAATCACAGTGGATAGATTGCCCTCCGTGGCAAAAGAGACTTTGCAGATATTTTTAAGTAGTGGGGTGACTACCCTGGATTATTTGGGCGGGAGCCATGTAATCCCAAGTGTCCTCAAAAGTGGAAGAAAGAGACAATAGCAGTGAGCAGGAGACGCGGCTCCTGAGGAATGCAGGGAAAAGTCCAAACCAGCTGGTTGTGACCACAGAGGAACCAGGCCCCAGCCAAGGAAGGTGGACCCCTCTCAGAGGCTGGAAAAGAGTCTTCCCTGAGCCTCTCCGTAAAGGAATGCGGCCCTCCTGACACCTTGGTGTCAGCTCAGTCAGACCAATTTTATTTTGTATTGTTCTGTTGAAGGCTAAGTTACGTATTTATTTTATTTTAATTTCTTTATTGAATTTATGGGTGTGGCATTGGTTAATAAAATCATATAGGTTTTGGGTATACGGTTTTACAAGGCATCATTTGTATATCATATTGTGTGTTTATTGCCCCCAGGTCAGTGAGCTTCATTTGGGACTTCTGACCTTTACAAGTACAAAATCATAAACTCGCATTGTTTTTAGTCATGGTGTGTGTGGTATTAGGTGACAGCAGCACCAACAAGCTGTGAAGCGGAAAACAAAACAGAGGGTGATGCCCTGGGAGTCTAGTAAAGCCATATTTTTTTTCAAAAATGAGCAACTGGTCTAAATGCTAATGTCACCCTCTAGAGTCAGAGGAGGGAAGAATTTTCCTGAACACCCTATTTTATATAGCAGCCCTCACCTGTCTGCACCCTTTTATATTGCTTCGTTTCTACAGCACTTGATGATTCTCTCATTCCTATTTAGGTATTAATGTGTTTCCGCAGGTAGGGTCTGTGCTGTGTACCCTGGTAGGAACATGGGTTGTTTTAGTTTACTCCCTCCACCTCCAACACCAGGAAGAGTGTCTGGACAGCATAGGCAATCTCTCTGTCATCTATTTAAATAAAATAAAAGACTCAATGACCTCCTATTTCTACCATTTCTAATTAATACTGTTTTCAAATTTTCACCTATGGGCAGAGACTGAACAGATGCTCACCAACTCTGTTTCCCAGTTTCTCCATTTCCCATACTCCTTTAGGTGGTGTTTTAGAGAATAGCACATGGGGAGGGGTGTTGTATCCCACCTGTAGTCTCAAAAACATTCTGTGAGATGCTTCCTCACTATCTTCTGGCTTAATCCTCATGAGAAGACCTTAGAAAAGGTAATATCATGAGATGGAAGAAGCAAAGAATGCATATCCATCATTTTAATGCACCAATAAATTCCTAGTCACTTGCTGGTATGAATAAGAAATACCCTTTTTTGTTTAAGGTCACTGAGATCTGGAGGTTGTTTGACACCCTGAAGCCAGCGTTGATTACTTCCTACTTGATATTCTGATATTGTAGCTTGCACTGAAATCCTGCATTGACTAATTGAAAGGATGTAATTACATTATTAGGATTTGGATTTCTTCCTTTGCATCTTTAATCATTTGAAAACATATACCCCCTTACATTACTTACAGATTATTTTTCTTTTATTTCAAATGTGACACTTCATTCTCTCATTGTGCCTTCTGCCTACCTTTTGTATATGCCTGTGTTTTAGGACTTTTATTATGAGCTCATCCTTAAGAGGGTTTTATTTCCCTCCAATCCCCTTCCTCTAAGGCAATCCTGTGTTAAAAGAATATTTTTCATTGTAATATTGAATATCCTTCTTTCAGAGATCCCAAATAAGGAAGACATCTAGGAACCCATAGGTGCTTTAAAATCAGATCTCACACCTATTTAAGTCTCATCCCAAGAGTTTCCATTTCTCAAGCAAGATTTTTTTTTCAGCCAGATATCAGGTGGAGAAAAGCTACCTTTCTTATTATCTTTCTGTGTTTGGATGTTTTTTTCTCATTCATCTTTTTAAAGAGAATTAAACTATTGGAAAACTATGCCTGTATCTAAGGTTCCTGGAACCCTCCCTTTCCTCATTTGTGTTCAAAACCTTGACCAAAAATGTTTAAAAAAGACTCCACTTTCATAAAACCGATAAGCCTTCCCCAGAGAAGCAGCAGCTTTGGCTCAGACCCATGACATTCTGACCTGAGTTCCCTCCTCATTTCTGCATTCTGGAGATTTTTTTCTTTATGTTAGGCATTACTAGGTATTGTTATTTTGAAAAAATCTTAATCTACCACCTCAGTGAAGAAAGTCTAAGAATATGCATATTGTAAAAGATTGTTCCTAAGTAGCATGTGAGAAAATATGACAAAATAATGACTGTAATAGTTTTAATGTGTAAGGGGAATTTTTTCATAATGCCAATGAAAAATCAAAGCATAACAGTACATCATGATATCTCTATTTTATCAAGTGCTGGTGTAATAGATAAAAATAAATTGGTGGTTTTGTATCCATCCAAACCATGATGAGATTACTTCATTCAGAAAGCTCAAATTAAAGCTATTTTAGGAAAAGGAAGATCTAATTCCTTTAAAAATAAGGACCCTGCTGAGATTATATTTTGCTTTCCCCTTCACTCTGTCAAGTGTAAGTAAATGATCTCTCTCCCTCCCTAAAGCTGTTAAGCTTTATCCCTAATTGGCCTACTTTCCTTTTAACTTGTCAAATTTGTTTCCATCTGTATTGAAGATCACTTAAAAAGACTCTCACTACAAGGCAGGATAGGAAGATGCCAGGAAAATTCCTTGGCAGGTGGAGTGGGGAAACTGAGACACATAACTGATTCAATCTGGCTTCATCCAGCAGCCTGACTCCTCTGCCTCCTTCTCCCTCACAGGACCATTTTCTTAAGCATGAAGCCCTCAGGACAATGAGGTTCTGATCAGCATCAAATAATCTTAGGAACAAAGCCTCAGGTCTATACACCATAGAGACAGAGTTTTGATCAAATTGGAGATAACAGTCGGTTGTGTTTCAGGCCCCGAAAAGTAACAAAGCCAGATGAAGTGATGCCATTGCTGGCATCAGGACCAAATGCAATGATGCAGTGATCAATGGTCCCCTACCCTAGAGCCAACCAATCAGCATAGACCACAGCCCTGACCTTATCCTCTCGTTTTGATGAGTCAGCATATTAAGGAAGACACCTGGAAAGGTGATGACTATTCCACTGAGATCCTCCCCTGAGATCTCCTCTAAAATTCCTGCCTTTAGAAAATGTATAAAAACCCTTAAGACAAAGGACCCAGTGCACACTCTGTCTCTACAGCATACCCACCCTTTCTTCAGGTGTGTATCTTTGCTTTCTTTCTCCTAAACTCTAAGATTCCCTACAAGACTTACAACCAGGAAGGCAGCAGGTAGCAGCAGCTTGTCCCTGGCCAATCTATCTTCAAGGGCTCTTCTTTTGCCTCTGTAACTTGTCTCCTGAGGCCAGGTTAATTCTTCTGCCTCTGACTTTCTTTCTAAAAGGCCAAGGCAGCCCTCTGAGCAGTATGCTTGTGCTTAAACGTACTTTCTCTTTGCATGCTGAATAAACTTCCTCTTGCACTAGAGTTCTTGGCTTTGAATTCTTTGGGGGCTGAATTCAAGAACCAAGGGCTGACAACACTGGTAACAATTAGAGGTATCTTGTATCAGACCAATAGCTCACTATAGTGCTATACACACAATAATACAATGGGCAAATAAGCTCAATATCACATATACTGCAAACTTCAAATGAACTTGTATAAGTGTTGGAACTCTCAGTGCAGTATGCCTTTGAAGTTCACTGTCAGAGTATACCTACTGCTCTAATATAGTCAGGATCCTTTAAATATTTGAATCATATTGTCCCTGGTCTCATTAATTCTGAGAGCAAGATAATCTTTAAATACAAAGTACAAACTTTCAGTTATAAAATTTATAAGTCATAGGATGTAATGTACATCAAGCTGACTATAGTTAATAATATTGTATTATTTATTTGAAAGTTGCTAGGAGAGTAGATCTTAAAAGCTCTCATCACAAAAAAAATTCTAACTATATATGATGATGTATTTTGACTGCTTATTATGGTGATTATTTCACCACATACACAAATATCAAATCATTATGTTGTACACCTGAAACTAAGAAAGGTCAATGACTAATTATAAAAAGAACCAGTAGTTGTGAACTGGGGCGGGGGGGCTAGAATAGTGAGTGAAGTTCATAAGTAGTTACTAAGAATGGAATTTGAGTAGTGGCAGTCCAAGATTAAAAGTCTAGAATTATGTTTTGGAAAGGAAAGTGCATTTAACCTGTAAATGTCAGGACACCAGAAGTAGGCTTTGTGAGTGAGCAAGTGACTGGAGTTATTCAGGAGCGCCTAGCTCTGGACTCAGGCTGTGGTATAACAGGGAATGCATTGCTTTCCTGTGATTCTGTGAGGAACTAGGCTGTTCGAAAAAGAACAAATGGGGCCGGAGGTGGCCCTCCTCCACTGTGGGCGTGTTGTCAGGAATGGCACTTCCCATGTGGAAGAAAAGGCTCCAACATCCCAGTGTTAGGACTTGGGTGTGGGCAAAGGTTACATACAAACTCAGCCACCATTCCGGAAGTCCTTACTCTTGTATTGGAACAAAGTGCCAGAGGCTCCTATTGGTCCCCTAACTATTTAATAACCAAATTGTAGATAGGTCCTGGGGTTCTCAAAGAGAGGTCAGAGTTCAAAGAAGAGAGACATTCTTCAGGGAGCTCGAAAAAGCAGCTATTTGCCAACTAATAAAGAAGTATTTTGGTGTTGCAACAACTATCCTGCCCCTTTCAGTGGTGTATCCCAGCTGAATATCAGCGATTGGTAAGGAGCAAATCATCCTGGAAAGCCACCCAAATACACGGCAGAGAGCAGTGTGTATGAGTTCTAAATATCTATGAAATTTCAACAGAAAAATAGCTAACATTACAAAGCAAAAGAATAAAGAAAACCATGAAAAATAGCTAGTAAATATATCAAAAAAGAAAAGAGAAAGAAATTACTCTCCAAGATAAAATAAATGCTGTAGCCAACTTCAAAGGTATTTAAAATGAATATGTTTCAAATTACTTAAAAGATAAAGGAGAGAAGAGTTTTGCTTTGTAATAAGAACAGAAAGCTATGAAAGAAACCAAGAAAAAATAAGACCAATATGAGTAAAGAGACATTGGGAAATTTTAGTGATAAAATGTTCAGATGTAGAAAGACTAAAGAAAACTGAAAAAAAGGACTGGTGATTTAGAAGGTAGAATTTTGAAAATCAAGTGTTTGTTTTGGTAGCTAGAAAATGTAAAATAGACAAGTGAATAGACTGAAAAACTCTAATGTATGCCTGACACCCCAGAAAGATAAAGTGGTTAAATGTAGTATGGTGGGGGATGAAAAAAATTATCCAAGATGCAACTGCTGAAAAAATGTTTAGAACTGATGAAATGCATCGATTCAGGCTGGAAAAAGTACATCAAGCAATAACAAAGAATGAATGAGAGATGTAAACGTGATTTTAATATACTATGGTATGTGCAGGGATCAGAGTGTTCTTTGGTGGTAAAATGGGGGGCACTATGCCCAAAGTGAGGCTATTACAAGAAACTCCTTGCAATAAAAGGCATATAAACTGTTATGGAGGATAACTAGCTATTTTCTAGGTTGAACAATGAGAACAGGCATCACTAGGAAAATGGGATAGCATAAGAGGTGGTGCAAAGGCAAGAAACAGAATAACTGCAGAGAATTATGAGCTCTCAGGACTGCAAGGCATTTGGCATATACAAGGTGGGATTACAAGGTGGGAGGAATCAAGGCTGGACTGAAGCAGGAGGTGGACCAGACAGCTCTCCAACGGGGGCCCTGCTGAGCACATTGAACACTATTTTCTAGTTACTGTTGACTTTTCCCATTATACAAAGACAAACATTTTATTCTTGGATCTATAATATTCAACATTTACCCATAATGCACAACTGGTTTAAAATAGAAAGTTTGAGAAACACCGAACTTTCAATACAACTCAAAAATGAGCACAGTGATAATAGTTATGAACATTTTATTTAAGATAATATTTATCAGATCTGGAAGTTACATTCTTTTAGTTAAAATTATTATACCAAGATGTTGCTACTACATCAAAAAGCTATTTTTAAAAAGATAGTAGGTACCGGCAATTATATCCCACGTGGGATCTTATTTTTAAGGCAGGAGTTCTATCCACACCTGCAATATTTTATTCGCAGATGATATTTGTATATATTTTTTCAAATCTCATATTGCTATTTAGAAACAAAATGCAAAACTTAAGGAATAAACCTGAGAGATGTCCTATCCATCTCAGTTGGGGTGGCAAGGATTGGACTCACCTTCCCACCCGACGCAACCAAAGTCCTGAGCAACCCACATAAAATTGGTGTTCAAGGCTCAGAGGTCAGGTGGCGAACTACAGTGATTTCGGAGCTGAGGCAAACAACTGAGGTGAGCCCTACCACCCTAGGGGAGCGGGAGCGTTCGCCAGGCACATGCGCAGACTCCTTCAGTTTGAGAAGGCGAGACCACAGCCCCTAGAGTTTGCAGAACAGGGCACTAGGGGAAAGACCTTCACAGACGCTTTCAAGAAAAAAGAAAGGGAGCAAAACTTTATGCACACAAACACACACACTCTTACATATTCTTTAATTAGATTATTTTCACTGTGAAGAATATTAAAATTTCAATAAAACTAGGCTCTGAAATTTTGTCCTTATTTTCCTCAAGCGTGCTCTTCAGGGTAAGGACATAATTTTATTCATAGTGGGACACAGCTTTCTTAAGAAGTCTCAGCTAATACCCTGAAGTAATGAAAACATGAATAGAATTACAAAATTGATTTAATTTGGGTTATGGCCATTCTGAGCCACACTCATTAGAAATATTAAATATGTAAGGAAATAAACTGCAATCTTAAAAATATATAAAAAAATTAGAAATTGTTAGAGCTGGACTTTAATGTTGACCATTAATTTTCTTGGTTTTATTAGTATTATTTAACTGGGCATTTAACTTTAAAAGTTCAATATTATATTTTCATATATTGTGCTGGTGTGAACACAAAGATCAATAAGACTCAGTTTATATTCTCAAATAGCAAAATTAATAGGAATAAATACATACAATAACAAAGAATGCGAAGGCAAAAGTCAAAGGGGTTTAAACAATGTTGAAAACAAGTGCTTTATCAGCACAGAAGAGGCACAAAAATTTCTTCCAACTTTGAAAATCAAAGGATGGCTTTATGGAAAGGGAGGTCTTAAAACATGGACAGAATTGGGGGTTGGGCAAGAGAACTAAATGGAGGAGGGGAAGAGTTACCAAGGTAGAAAAGTCAGAGAATGTGAGTAGTATGGAAGTATTAGGTTGGGAGCTGAGGTTGGCTGGGGCCCTGACAGTTAATTTTGTCTCTTTCTCTTCTTTTTTTTCAAAGCAGGAATTGTGTATTAAGAAGATTACTAACAGTATTATACATAAAGTAATTTGGATAAGAAAAACCCTTGATGGAAGGCAAGAGAACTAGAATGCTTTCTCAGTGGTTCTACCTGGGATTGATAAAGGCCCAAACTAGAGAATGTCAAGGGAGACAATGAATGCTGAGCCAGGGTAGAGAAGCAATGAGAAGGGAAAATTGAAAGAGCACAGAAAAAAAATGGGGAAGAATGAGCAGAGGAGAGGGGAGGTCAAACCTTTAGACTTAAGGTGTCAGGGAAGTGCTAGTAAGATTCTCTAAAATGAACTCAGAAAACACAGAGGTGGGTAAAATTAGGTTTACAGTTGTAATACAATAATTAATAAACAATAATATAAGAATAAACTCGTGTTTCATGTACTCACAACTATAAACCTGTTTTTACCCACCCCGGAATATACATTTGGGAGAGAAAACGATGACCTCCATTTTGGACATATTTAATTTGGAGTAGATGAGCACATGCAAGTGAACTTGAGCTCAACTGCATGATAAGAACCACAGATGCTAACTTAGTCATCTTAACCAGGAATGACTGTTTCAGACAATTAAATGAGAGAAGAGGGGGGAAGACACACCACTGGAGAATGACTTAAGTTGAGGGACTGGAAGATAGAAACAAAATGGGGAGGGAGAGAGGAAGGAGAACTCCAGGAAAGGACGAGTGAGCAGGACTGATCTAGCTCGAGTGGCATGTGTTTCCTTGGAGGCAGCTGAACCCTCCTGAGAGACAGAAAGGAACGAGCAAACTGGAGCGGCTTCTGCTGCTCTGGTCCCGTGTAGGAAGCTGCTAGGATCTTCGGCTTCTGCCGTTTCCCAGGACAAGACACATCCAGCAGCAAAGCTGATGTTTATAAAAAGGAAGCAGAAAACATGGCAAAAATAATGCGTATCCATGATGACTTGAACCCAAATCCATGAAAGAAATAATAGGTCTGCAGGACCCGGAGCCTAATACCTGCACAGGTTCCAATTAGCCACTTTTTTTCTTTTTTCTTTTACTCAGCTCCAAGCTATTTTCCTCATAAACTTATTCTTTGCCTGTGGTGAAACCAGCCTGAATTCCCCCTGGACTTTGATCCAAGGTGGAGCAAACATGGTTTTGCCTCTAATTTCTAATTAATTCATTACAACACTATGCGGAAAGGGCCCTGTTGGCAGTGTGTGCGGTGCAGCCTTCACTTTTGAACTTGACCTTACCTGGTTAAAGTTTCATCGTGTTTTTGACTCATACCTGAGGCAAAACACTCCCAATTCTTCCTGCTTTCTCTCCTTTTGCCAGTGTATCCACAAGATTTGATGACCTGCAGCTGTTTTCATTAATTGCTGACTAATCTAGATACGTTTCCTCCCCTGGGATTCAATAGAATATCTTCCTAAGCAGTACTCCCCAGAAACAAATGCCGCCATGCTGCCGAAAGCAAAGGCAGGAGGAAGGAGCTCTGCCTTATCCTGACCTCTGAGAGTGTGGGAAGCTGGGGATGGAGGCCACGTGCCCCGGGCTGCAGAGTGAGAGTGAGGAAATGGGCGCAGAAAGGGCAGGTTGATCTTTTGTGGACTTGAACCGAAGTGACATGTAATTTTGACATTCATCGGGCCGGAAAGATGGGCTAAAGATAAGTACAGTATATTTGGACTGTTGCATTTTGACACCAGCAAAATATATATATATTTGTTTCCTCTAAGAATGTATTATATGGTAAGTCAGCCATACAAATTAGCACAGTTATAGCCCCAGAACCTGCAGTTAAGTAGCCTGGACCAACCCCGGTAGGGAATGTTATTAAAATTTCAAAGAACCTGGTTGGATACTGCTTGTGATAATATATACATATCTTCTTTCTCAAGGGTGAAAGTGAGAGATTAGTAATATTTCTATTATTTCCCTTTAACTTTTCACCTTATATAAATTATTAAAATTGTATCAAAGATGTATTTTAGTTCATCTTGGATACAGTGTTTAATAATTTTATCTCACAGTAAGTGGCACAAGCAGTTTATAGATTATTTAATCCCTTGATTTAAATAATCTGTCACCAGGAAATATTAAAGTCAATATATTTTGAAGTAATTACTATTGTCTGAGGCGATATTAATTTGCTCATTTAGAAGCATTAACAACAATGTTACTAGTTTCAAAGTTTAAATTTGATTATCTTTTTAAGTAATAATGAAGTACAAATTCTATGAGTTTATAAATTTAAATCTTTTCAATCTAACTTCTTTCTACTACTCTAAAAATGCTACTGAGTAAATTTGGAACCATTTTACCTCCAAAACTAAACCAACTAAAACCTGGGTGATTAAGAAAAAGAGATTTGACTGCCAGAGACGATTGATTCTTAAACTATGTCAAGTTTTAATGAATTATTAAACAAATGTTCAGATGAAGATAATGTCAAGAGAGAACTGATGGCAGAGCGTACTAAGACTAATGGAATAAACCATCCTCATTAATCAGGGCCTTTGGCTAGATTTTTATATTTAAAGATTGCGACATTTATGCCATGTCCTAACCCATGCCAAGTGTTGCCCTGCCTTTGGACGGCGACTGGCAGGGCCGCTTCCCTCTGCCTTTCGGTCTCTCTGCTTCTGAGTCAGGGCTTGATGGCCACGTTCCCACACCAGGTTTCCAGTTCAACTCAGTTAAATTACACACATTATTCAACACGCATTGTGCCAGGCCCCGAAGGGAATGCAAGAATACATAATGCAAAGCCTTTAGAACATTGTAGTTACACTGTATCTAAACTTTTTTATTTCCTGTTTTTTCAGGCATGGTGGCATCGTCGCCTAGACATTATAGCATGCTTTGCCACTTCGACTGAAGATCAGAAATCGGGCTTTTGTAGGCTGTGACCACAATCACCTTACAGACCTGCTCCACACCCACTCAGCCCCGCCCTTTAAAAATACTCTTCACTGTCATCCAGAGTTCCCAGAGCCAGGTGTCCCCCGTTATCTCAGGTTACCACTCATTTCTCACTAGCTTGATCCTTGATCCAGCATGAATTTCATGCCAAGAGTTTTCAAATTGTACCTCATAAATCGTCATTTTGATATTTAAAACCATCTGTGTTTCTCCATGACATGTAGTTCAAAGTTTTAAATATTTAACTGTGACCACATTCCCTCACTTATTATGGACCCAGTGTTATTAAAAAAAATCTGATAAAGTCACAAAAGTTTGAGGGGGGGGAAGCAGAGAAGAGAAGATAGAACAGGTTGGGTTGGGGGTGATTTTAATTACATGGCCTTTCATTTAAGGAAGAAAAAATTGAATGTCAAAATAGGAAAATGACATGTCCAATATCCCAATATTGGTTTCAGAGTGGAGTCTGTAAGAGAGATTTTATTCTTCCTGATACAGAGAAATAGAGAATAAGTAAAATAGAAATATGATAATCTGATGTTAAAAAAAGCCTCAGTTACCTGGCATAATTTTTCTTGGAGATTCAAAGTCATATTCACTAACAAATTTGGTCACAACTGGACATAGTCATTCTGCTTTCTTGGTTGTAACATCTCAGTTTTTTAACTCTGCCAACAGTGAATCAGATAAGAAGGGGAGGAAGAACTAGTCCTGAATCAAATTCGGAGGGAATGAAAACCAATCTGGGAAATTAAACTCACTTAATAAACAAATAGTTACTGGTTATTAGGTGCTATCCACCATGCTAGGCAGAAGCCAGACATGGTCCTGGTCCCCATTCAGACACACAATTTTAGGGAATAAAAGCTATAGGCTACAGAGGGTCTCTCTAGGGAGTAAGATTCTATGGACTGGCCCTTTTCGAGGCTCCGAAGATTCTTCCTTTCATTCCCAGGAATATGCATACAGGAAGTGTGTCTAGCACCATGTTGGATAGAGTTAGCTGGATGGATAAGCACAAGGTGCTGTAAAATGGCATACAGAAATGCACTTTGATCTCGAGGCCCCATGCTGGGTGACACTTAATTTACCTTTTATCTATGACTTAGAGGATAAACTTGATTTATGATAAATTTGACAATCTACTACAGAAAATCTAACGGTTTGATGTTTAATAATCAGTAGATTGTTTCTAGCAAAGCCTAGGTTTTGTGGAAGTATTTGCCTTTACTGTTCCATTCATAAATACGCACACACACACATATATAGATGTAATTCAACACAGATATTTTCTAGAAAAGAAATAACATTATCATCTCAAAAAGAAATAGGAAGTACAGACAAGGAAAGAGTTAGCCTCTTACCAGCAGGGACAGTATCAACCATCAGAGGACCAGGCCACATACTGTGTTACATGGCACCTGGTTTGATCAGTTTCTTATGGGAGTTAACAGTCTCATCTCTTTCAGGATACAAACTGTTTAAATAAAGTCAAAGATTTTCCCCAAGTTCCTTAAGAGTTATAAGCCTTTAAGGTGCATTAATTATAAATATTATTACTGTTTTTTAGGGAATTAAAAATTTTCTTGCAATCATGTTATAATCTCTTATTTAATCACTGTCATTCATTCATTAAATAACAATTTTGAGTGTTTACTATGTATCATTCAGGAATCACTGGAGGCAGGAAGGATTCAATACTTTAGAAAATGAAAAGTCCCTGCCTTCACGGAACTTACAGTCTACTAGGGTATCGCATAAATACACAAAATGTTTAAAAAGGGAAACATACACAGCATGTTACATGAGCCAAAATTTAATGAGGAAAAATAAAGCAGCAAAGAAAACAGGAAGTTTTTTAGTTTTCACAGAAAAGTGGGGGTTGTGATTTTAAACCAATTGGCCAAAGAAGTTGACATGTGAAAAAAATGGCATTTAGGTGAACAACTAAGGGAAGTAAGAGAGAAAATCTCATGGACGTCTGGGGGAAAGAGTTTTTCAGTGGAACGAACAGCAAGTACAAAGGCCCTGAGGTAGGCACAAGCCCCAGTGTTCTAGGGAGTGAAGAGGAAGCTGGTATGTGAAGGAGGGCAATGGAAAGTTAGACCAGTAACAGGGGTGATGTAAGAGTTAGAAGAGTAATCAAATGAATGAATGGATTATCAGCCAGGGAGCTGGAAGTCTGCTTATGAGAGAGGGTAGCACTAGGAACTAGAGAATGAGGAATTGTGGGTGTGGAGATGAGCATGGGACAGGAGTTCATGGAGGGAGAAATACTAGGGATCAGAACAGAAGTCCAACATGCGACATTTTAGGCAACAAGGGAGATGAAGAAGTAGGCATCCAAGATGTGAGAATCCAGTTAAAAAGAAGGTACCGGCTGCCTCCCGCACTCCCACTAACATAGGCAGGAGAACAGGAATGGCCCCTCCGAGGCAGCTTTGGAAGCTGGCACTCTCTCATAGCTAGAATAAATATTAGCAATTTTGTTGAGTTCAAATAGTAGCCCAGAGTCTGTGCTTTTAATGACTGGGTATTTCTAGTGGGGGGGGAGGGAGGAGACCAAAAGAAAATAATAATAAGGAACTACATATACTGACACCTCAGGATAGAGAGGCATATATAGTCTATGATCTTGGCTCTGTATAATTTCTTAGAGTGAAGATTAGTAACATGAACTACATATTTATATCGTTTTAAAATTTTAAACCCTTTTTGCGATTAAAGGTTTTTAGATGTTGGACTGGGGCAGATCCAAACTAGGAAATCACCTTTTAAAGTAAAAGATTCATTGCCTCCCTTCCGTCCCACCCTGCCCCTCTTGTGAAACCTCTCTGCGTGTGGGAGTGACCCTTGAAGGAGGGGAGGGGCGGGCAGAACGGGTACAGTTGGGAGCCAGAAGTGCAGCCCACCAGGGGCAGGCGAATCTAGGGGCTCTGGGAAGGAGGTGGGTGGAAGCGGGCAGGGAGGAGGAAGGGACGCAAGAATCTCCCGTCTGAGTTCCCACCGAAGATAAAGAAGCTGCGAGGAGGCCAGTAAACTCTCGCGCTGGCGGTTTGCTACAGTGAAGCAGCCCGCGTACTACTGGAAAGGCCAAGGGGTTAGGCTGGGGTGGGCTGAGCCAGCAGCGGTCCCTTACTCTTTAGATTTATCCGAGCTGTGTGCCGAGTTGATACGATGTACCTCTTTCTTCTTAGTTTGTTTGGAGGTCATGGCAAAGGCGACCCAGACTGGGCTCCCCTGGGACTGGGAAAAGTCTCCCGGACCCAGGCTCCGCGTCTGCCGTTGCCAGGAGACCGCGGCGCGCGCCTAGCAGACCTCAGGGCGGCTGGGAGACTGCAAGTGCGGGAGCAAACGCTGGTCCCTGCGTCCGAGTGCAACCCCACGGCTCGGGTGTCTGCGGAGGAATCCGGGTTTGACAGTAGGATTGACTGGCAGCTCTGATACATCGGAGTTCTACCGGGTCTATGCTGCCCTACTCGGACCTTTGGAACCGTGGACATATGTATGGACTCACTCTTGGATTTTCAGCTGTTTAAAGACAGATGTTATGCGAGGTTCCTTCTCCCCAGGTCTTCCCACCGCCGAACAAGTTTCTTCCATAGTAACTGAAGACACATCCTGGGAACACTGAATTTACCAGTGGTTTGAATACAGTTGTTGCAAGGGGACGCCCGCAGAGAGGGCAAGACCGTGACACCCTTGGTCGCTTAAGGTTTGGTATCTGGCATTAAACAGACCTGGTGTCTTCCTTGGTCATATGAAAGAATAAATCCAAGTCATGGAATCAAGAGGCCCTTGAGACATTCACATGAAAAGACGCTGGAGCCAAATGACACAATCTGAGTAAATCAAGACCTAAAGAGCTCCAGCTTGATGCTCAGCCAAAGTTCTTCCTATTGAGTCCCTGTTTACTCATTTGTAAACAGGAGATACTTACACCTTACTCACCGTTTTGTTTTCTGGATAAATAAGATGTATGTAAAGTGTTTAGCACACAACGAAAGCCCAGCAAACAGGGATCCCGTTTCAGAGATGCCAGCTCCCATGTCTTCAAGGAGCAGGATGAAGCTGAGCAATGCTTAGTCTGGGACAATCTTCAAAACTCATTAAAACAAAACAAAACATGGTTCTGGCCCAACACAATCTCCCTTCACAGAGATTTGACCACACCCACAGAGGCCTGAGGTTCAGAACCCCTGTCACTAATTGGCCTCTCCCATGAGCCTAGACATAATTATACATATTTAAATAAAGAAATACCCTGCTCTTGGGACTGGGCCATGCTCAGAGGCCCAGTTCTACAGGGAGAAGCAGCTTCCTGCAAAGCAAATCTTTCATCCTCATCGGCAAATGAATGTCCAACTCTCTCTGCTCAGCATAGTCTTTGGTTGCTTAGACTAATCCCAGTGCAGTTGTTATTGGTAGTTACACAGATGACAATCAGACAGCAACTCTCTTGTATTTCTTTCTTTTATTTCACTTTATTGTATTGTACACAATGTCAGTGCTAACGTTATAATGGAAGAAGTACCCTACAAACATCTATATATATGAAGACAATGAAGATATCTTGAGGGCTCTACTTTGTTTATCCCAGAATTAAAATTTCCAGAGAAATCTCCTGAATGAAAGCAAAGAACCGAAATTTGAGCAAATATCAGTTAATTCGAAATCTTATCAGAGTGATTAAATGCATAGTCATAAGCATACGTAAAGACAGCAGGGTAAAACTAGCACAATTGTAAGCAATCAACCCATGAACAGGTGAGTTTCACCCTGAGCCAGGCCATCTCTGAAGCCATGGTTAATGGTTATAAGATGCCAAGACATTAGAAAAGTCTTACAAATCAAATGATCAGCAGCTCACCCATATTTTACAGGTAAGGCTCTCCAGACCAAGAGAAGTGTCTTGGCAAAAGTTGTGTAGCTACTCAGGAGAGGTTTGGATGAGCCACATTAGAGGGAAGAACACCAGTGTAGGCCAAACAGCATTATCATACTCGAGACTGCTTTCTCATATTAGGATAAAAACCAAGGGAGTAACATAAGATGGGAAGAGATAATAATTTTTTTCAAAAGTTGTAAAGTGCTTATTAATTTTTCCCTAGTCCATCTCTCTCTCTCTCTCTCTTTTGTTTTTACCCATCCTCCCACCCCCTACTCCCCTCTGGCAACCATCAGCTTGTTCTCTGTATCTATGGGTCTGTTTCTATTTAATTTAACTTACTCATTTTTTAGATTCCACATGTAAGTGAAATCATACAGTGTTTGTCTTTGTCTGACTTATTTTACTTAGTGTAATACTCTTCATTTCCATCCATGTGGTCACAAGTGATGAGATTTCCTTCATATTTTATGGCTGAATAATTTCCCATTGTATATATACCACATCTTCTTTATTCATCCATTGATGGACACCTAGGTTGTTTCCATATCTTTGCAATTGTAAATGATGCTGCAATAGACAGAGAGGTGCATATATCTTTTTGAATTAGTGTTTTCCCCAGATAAATATCTAGAAGTAGAATTGCTGAGACATATGGCAGCTCTATTTTTAATTTTCTGAGCAACCTCCATACGGTTTTCCATTCTGGCTGCACCAATTTAACAGTTCTTACTAATTACAGTCTTATTAATTTCTAGGTGCCATGTTCTTTTGCCTTTATTATATATGCAGCATGAATAAATGGATTTTCCTTATGGAGTTAAACACTGGTCAAGCCATAATTCTAAGAGGGAAATATTTTCCTTAATATACCTTAAGATGGCATTGGTATGTAACAAGGTGAAAAAGACAAGTGGTCCTACATCTAGTTTATTTTTTTAAATCTTGTATTCTTAAGTGTAGATATTAATAATGTTCCATGTTATTTTGAAATGTTAATAATAGCTGTGATTTACTGAGTTACCGCTACATTCTAGGCTTAGAGAGGGGTTCTATCTCCTTAGGGCCTAGGCTTCAGAGATAGACCTGACTGTAAATACTGACTCATACCCTAAGTAAGTTTTTTCACCTCTCTGGATTCCTTTTTCATCATTTGTGGAAAGGGGAGAATAGCGCTTCCCTTAAATGTTGTGCTTGTAACACGATAAGCACTCAGATAGTGATAGCTAATATTACCATTGCTTCACAGGTGAGAATCCCAAAGTGCAGACAGGTGAGGGGCTTGCCTGGCCTGGGGCAGGCGGCAGAGCCAGGGCAGCCTGTCTGCACAGCCTTTGCTTTCTGCCGGTCTCCAGGCCGACAGTCCTCACTGTGACTCAGAGCCACTCCTGAGCACAGCAAACACAGATGGTTGCCCTGCGACTCAGCTTAGGGACTTCCAAGTTCTCTGGTTGTTTAAAAACTTTCGAAGCCTGAGAAACAGGGCTTATACTTTATCACAGCCACTAAGGGGTGGAGCCTTTCTCCAATCTATACTTAATTTTTGAGGAAGAATTCTTCGGTTTCCGTAAGCCCTGCTCTGCAGGGAAGTGATTAGAAATGTTCGCTTCCCCCTTGCCCGCAGAAACAGGCCGGGCAGGGCTCAGCCTCCCCACTGCCTGGGGATTGCTGGAATGGGGAAGTGAACTCGGCAACCGCTTCTCCACCCACCCGCGGGGAGCCCTAGATGACTGGGACTGGGCGGGGCACGGGCGGTGGGTGGGGCAGGGAGAGGGGAAGCACTTCCGTTTCTTAAAGCCAGAGTTCTAAGCAGCTTCAAACACTTGGACCCACAGTTAGAGGAAATTATTCTAAACCGTGCTGCTCAACCACCTGTTTGCAATTAGGTCAATTAAAAAACTGCCTAGAATTTAACCAACCAAACGAGAAAGCTTGAGGTCTCCCTGTATCCTTACGTTTGTCCTGGCCCTTTTCATTCACTAGACGCTGTAGGGCCTTCGAGCAGGGCCTGGTTCTACTTTTCACCAAATTCAGTTCAAACTTTGCACGCTCCTTCAACATCCAATAATCAGAGCTCACATTTATTGAGTGCTTGCTATATGCTTGGCACTCTACTGAGCTTTTTTCTGTGTTAACTCACTAAATCCTTTTAAAAACACCTTAGGAGTTTATTATTATTACAATCTCTCTTTTGTAAATAAGGAGACAGGCAGAGAGGTTAAATGAAGTTAGTGAGGATTCAAGCCTACAAACTGGGGCACCAGACCCATCCTGTTTATGACCCGATAGTGTTCTGCCTTCCCTCAGTGATCACAGTCACCTTCAGTGTTACCTTCAGCCCGTTTTATAGAGAAGTGAAGTGAGCTTTAATATGGGTGTGACCACTTGTCCAAAGTCCAAGCACAGAGGGAGTGGGTCCAGGAGGCCAAGGTGAACAGTCTGGCTTCAGAGTGCACACACTGAATTGTGTTGTATTGTACTACATTGTACTGCATTGTACTGTATTGTATGGTATTGTATCGTTTTTATTATAAGAACATGTAACACAAGAGCTAGCCTCTTAACAAACTGTTGAGTATATAATATCATTTATTATAAGTACAAAGTTGTACAACAGGTTTCTAGAATATAGTCACTTTGCATAACTAAAATTTTATACCCATGAACAGTCTTAAGCTCTTTGTTACAATGCCTCTCTTTCAGTGAGCAAACAGAAAAGTGTTCACTATGTGTCACTAAGAAGATCATTATAAATTGCCACTTAGTTTTGTCCCCTGATGTTCGGTCTCTGCAGAATCCACCAGTTATGGAGGATTTGGATCCTGCAGATCGGAAACCCATTGTCCCTGCCAGAGAAAGCTTCATAATTTTGGGCAACTCCCAACTTACAGTGTAGCTACCTTTGAAAGGAAATTCTGAGTAGAGAGTCTTAATAATGGGGTAGTAAGGAAATAAAGCATTTCTATGATACTAGCTGAAGAATAATTTTCACGTTCTTAAGCTATTTAAGCACAAAGTAATAGATTTCCTGACTGTAATAAAACACTCCATCAGGGTGCAAACTAACCTGCACTTGTGTGTATAGTGTTACGATGAGCCATGCAGTGGATGCGGCGGCACTAACCAGAATCCCCCTTCTAGACAAAGGCACTCACACCCCCAGCAGAGGAAGCCACCTCACTCAACCCGCAGTCACACCTTCTCCCTGACAGCCTCCTTCATCTCACCAGGGACATAGCTGGGCCGACTCTGAGAGGTAATTTTCTCTCCAGATCTCCCTTGTTATTGGTGGAGGCATCTAATGTGACAACATTGCCACTTAACTTCTCCTTCCGTCCAGTCCTGCTTGCCTTACACTCTTGGAGGTGTTGCAGAGGGCACCGAACGTTAAATCTCAGTGTCACAATCTGTTTTCTGGGAATGGTCCTAGAACAGTTGATGTCAGGGATGACTGCAGGAAGCCAAATCTAAAGTGAGATTTGGGAAGACTTCTGCTTCCAAACCAGATGAAAGGACAGGGAGTGAATTTAGCCTTTCATATGCAGTGACTAATAAACTAAATAAGATCTACGAAGACTTTGGTTAATAGGCAATTGTTGCAGACTCTGCTCAGCAGAGTCCGCCTGTTGTGGTTGACGAGAATGAATGCACAGGTGACAACAATCCCGTGTGGAAAAAGGGAACAGGCACGACTACTCTCTCAAGGGGAGAGTGCCTATGGTGCCTCGGCCACTCCCTCAAGAGGGGAGCACCCCAACCCTTGCCTAGACAGGCTTTTATTGTTTTCCTGGGGTTTTACATCATAGAAAGATTTATTATCTATCACATAGAATATTATTGTCTACATTCTAGGTACAATCAAGGAAATAAAAATAACATGCAAAGGGGGATGGTGATGAGCTCATTAGCTCTGTCCTTGGGAAAACTCATACAGGCTTTGGAAATTACCTTGAAGATAGACAATACACATTTGTTGTTTCAGACAAGGGTGGGAGAGTTTTAGCAAGAGCAAGCCATAACAGTCAGTATGCATTTTCTAGGCCTCATCTCTAAGAGGAGAAAAACAGAAAAGGTGGGCTTTACAGTTGTCCCAGCTTACTGTGTGGCTCTGGCGAGGGGCAGGGCGACCCAGGAAGAGCCTGACGGTGTCTCTGATTTGGGGAGATGGAGCTGGAGTCCAGAGAGGGCAGAAAGCTCAGGTTCCCGGAGCAGAGTACGTGGACAGAACAGTAGCAGAGAGGGGGCACACACCCTCAGTGTCCACCCGTGTGCTGATTGCACATGCGCGCGAGGAGATGCTCTGAGGCCACAGAAAGGACCCCATGAAAAGATGCACAGGAGCAACTTTTCTGAGCTCACATGGGCCGGTTCCCACTGTCGTGGCTGGAAAAACCTCACAGTTCACTGGAGGTGGGGTGTGGAGTTTTGCCCCTCAGTAGCAGCAAAAGTCTCATCCTACAAAATGCTTCACTGGTCTCGTTTAACAAACCTTAAAACCAGGACCTGAACTGATCAAACAATTTCCAAGTAAGTTAATAGCTTCCCTGAACAAACTGTAAGAATATTTACGGGAATACAAAAATAACCAGCACCCAAAGAAGTAAAACTCAAAATAAATGGTATCCTAAAAATTGCTCTGCATAAAAAGAAATAGAAAAATACGTCCCATTAAAAGGAAAAAAAATAACAAATTGAAAATGACTCAGAAAAAAACATGGATGGTGGAGTTAGAATACAGGACATTAAAATAGTTACAACTGTATGCCGTATGTCTAAGAAGCTAGGAGAAAGATTGAATATATTGTTCATCTTAAAAACATCTAAAACTACAAATACAACATTGATGTTGAAAAAAAATACGCCAGTTGGAAATAATGGCAGATTAGACATTCCAGATTAGGAATTTTGAAAACAAGGCAATAGAAACAATTTTTAAATGAAACAGAGATTTAAAAAAAGACTTAGAAAAGAAGACTAGAGCCCAAAGGAACTATGAAACAACTTCATATGGGCTAACACACGCACAGCTGCAGTCCCTGACTCAGCAGGGAAGGTGGGTGGGTAGGAGAAGGAGATACAGAAAAGTATATGGGAAAATAATGATGGACCTTTTTCCAAATTTTATAAAACTATAAATTCCAGAAACTAAATAAACCCTGAGACCAATAGACATGGAAAAATTACACCCCAGGATGCTCATAATCAAATTTATCAAAATCTCAGTGAAAGGGAAAATCTTAAAATAGAGTTTCAGGGCTGACCCCCAGGTAATGAGGAGTCTGTCACTGGGGATGGATGGAGCGTTGACGGCTCTGCCCTGAGCTTGCAGCGCAGCTTTGACCTGTGGGAGAGGGTGAACTGACAGGTATGTCTCAGGCCTGTGACAGTTTGGGGAAAAGAGATATTATAACAAAACTGGAAGCCTATTGCCACCTTAAAAATATCAACTGTGGTTACAATAACTTTTAATGACCTATTACATTTATCCCTTATGCCATTTCTGGGTCACTTTCAGTCGATTCATGGGTTCTCCTTCTAATGGAGGTATTTTTCTGCTTATTTGCTACATTTTTTATTAGCTGCAAGACATTATGAATTTTATCTTGTATGGTGCTGATATCAAATACTATGAATAATGATATTTGTTTCTTTTGTAAACTTTAACTGAAGGTTTACGTGGAGATTTAATTTTATGCATTGGGTGTTCCTAAATGGATTAATAAGGTTTGGTTCCTGCCCCCAAAGGACCCATAATCTTGTGAGACAGACAGAAACCAGGACTGATACAGAACAATGCAATGATTTCTATAGAAATAATGTGAACCCAGCCCGCTGGAAGCTCCATGCTAGAATATCCAAGGGCATGTCCTCAGCATGTTTGACTGGAAACACGTATCTGGCTGAGGTCAAGGACCCATGGGCGCAGGACAGACACACAGCGAGGGGGTGGGAGTGACAGTGCAGCCTGGGATGACAGAGCAGCCCTGGGCGACTGGCTGGGCAGTGAGAGAGCTGGTGCTTTGAGAGGCTTGGGAAAGAGGAGGTGAAAGAACACCAGGACAAATAGCCTCACTTTGCCACTTGTGCACAGAAGTGCCACCAAATTGATTTAAAGGCTTCTCTGGAGATGGCACAGCATGACTTTAATGGCATGTAGACTCGGGCTTCAACTGTCACATACTAGAAGTATGTTAGGCAAGCTACTGAGACTCTCTGAGCCTCATTGTACTCATCTCAAAAATGGCCATGACTGGTCATTGTGATCACTGATTGAGATACATTTTAAAAGTAAAGCAAAATGAAACAACAGAGCCATGTTCCTATGAAGCATACTACTTATCCATATGAAAGTTCTAAAATAACTTGGCAATGTCTGTCACTGGGAAGAATGGACTAACAGAATTTTGTGTTATAATGACCTATGAGGGCTCCAAAATTTTCTTTTTTTTTTAATTTGGGAGGGTAAAAATTTTAGTTTGAACTATAATTTTAAAGCATGAGCACTGCAAAGAAAAAAATGGGTTCTTGTTGATAATAAAGTTTATGTTTCCTCCAAAAACCTTCACTTTGCTTACCTGGTTAAGATAATTGAAAGTTATGATCTGTCAGCTTAATTTCTAGTAATTCTTTACATCTATGAAGCTTGTTAATGTATTATGCATTTGTACTTCATGTACATGTTATACATGTTATTTATACAAGAAAATAACATTTATAAATATATTTTAGTCTTTAAAAGGGCACACCTTAAAATTAAACAAAAGTATGGTGCAGGGGGAAAGTTTAAAATACTTTTTTGAATGATAAAAGTATAGTAAAAAATCTCTATGCCTATCTTCCAGAAGCCATCTCCAACACCATTTTGATGTACAGGGACTTCTTATCATGTACACAACCATCATGCAACATTGGTTTATGCTATCTTATTTTTTTCAGTTAGCTATGCTGCCAACATTTACCCGTGTCATTTAATGACTTTCAATAGCCATGTCGAAGGCCGTCATTTGGATATATTTAATCAGCATCTTGTTGTCTTGTGGCTGATTGATTAGGTTAATAGGACACCAATATGGATAACAGGCTGGTGAAATACAGTGCAGTGGACATGAACAAGAGTCAGGGGCTGGAGGCCTGGGCTCTCTGGACAGCTCTGAGAGATTTTGGATAAGTCATTTCACCTCTCTGAGTTCCCGGGTCCTCGCCCAGAAAACTGTCTGGCTGAGCTAGATGAAGTTCAGACAGAAGTTCAGATGAAGTTCAGAATCCCGTTAGTGCAAACACGGACACACACCAGACTTCCAAGATTAAAAATCACTTCAGTGGGGGAGGTCTTAGCAGAGTGCTTCAGCGGAGAGCTCTGAACAGCTTGAAGACAGCATAAGGGCCTACACGTTGTGGGTTGTTCACAGAACGAAAACAGCAAGAAGTGAGCCTTGGCACTGGGAACAGTGTGAAAACATCAGCGCCCTTCTGACTGTGCCAGCCCTTTCCTCTCCTCTGCGGGCTCAGGGGGGCTGTCGTCCAGCCTCTAGATTCCAAGCATGGGGTCGTCAACTGGAGGATGTTACAGGTGTGGCTGGGCACTTTACAGTGTTTGCAATTGTAAATATTTTAGCTTTATTAACAAGTTTTTGACAAACACAATTTAAAAATGCATGTTAATTTAAAGATAACTTATTTAAAAGAAATTCACTTCATTGGTTTTTTTAATGGAGCTAAAGTTAAAGACTGGAAGAGGAAGAAGAGCATTGGATAATAAAAGTTCTGTTTAATAAATACATTCGCTCCTTCTTTCATTTAAGAAATGTTTATTGAACCTCTATTATGTCCCAGTCCCAGTGTGTGGGGATGGAGCAATATAAAACAAAGACCTAGACCTCATGGATTTATACTCTAGGTGAGAGAGACCAACAACAAACATACTCAAAATATATTATGTTGCGACAGTATGTCAGATGACACTAATTACTAAGCAAGAAAAAGAAATTAGGGTAAAGAAAATAGGAAATGTGGAAGCTAGGAAGTTGATATTTTACATGGAGGATACAGGAATGGCCACTCCAAAATGGCTCCGAAGAGAGAGACCTGGTGTGTTAGAGACCAAGCCATGCAGGCCTCTGAGGGAAGAGTATTTCAGGGGAGGCCAGTAGCAAGTACTTCCTGAGGTGAGAGGCATGTGGTGTGTCGTATGCCACCATGAGCAGAACAAAGTAAAGAGAAAAGTTGTGAAACACAAAGGAAGAGAGACAGCGAGTGGCGGACCCTCTGGACCACCCTGAGGAACGTTGCCCTTGTTCTGAATCCGATGGAAGCAATGGGAAGATTGGGGACAGACAACTGACATGATCTGGTTTAGACTTTGGAAAAGAACAATATTTTTGGATGTTTTTGTTGACAATAGACATGGGTGGGTATTTAGGGGTGAGGAGGGCAAAAGCTTGGGAAAAGCAGTTAAAATGCTATTGTGGCAATTCAGAGAAATGCAATATTACCCACACTGCAGACTGGTGAGAATGGTCTGATCCTCAGTGAATTTGAAGGTATAGACCCAAAACATAGATAGATTGATATGGAGTATGAGATAAAGGGGGAATAAAGGATGGCAGTAAGGATTTTGGCCTGAGCAACTAAAAAACTGAGGCTGCCATCCACTGCAATAAGAAATTGAGAGCAGTAGATTTTGAAAGAAAATGAGGCGCTCAGGGTTGAACATGCTCGATTTGAGTCGCCCACTGGAATCACAAGCAGAGTGTTCACAGAGGCAGATAGATGTGTGAGTCTGGACTTCAGGGGACTGGTCTGAACGAGAGGTTGAAATTTGGGTCGTCATCATAAAATGGATTTCATGAATGACCTTACTATGCCATAAAAATATTTTTCATATTACTGGAATGTATGGGGAAGAACTCAATTAGGTCAGAAAATAATTAATAAAGATGTATATTTGTGTCTTCCTGCAAGAAAAGTCATGCGGGTAACTATTAAGTTAATCTGTGCTGCTTAGATGAAATTTCACTTTAGAACATTACCTTATATTCTTTTAGATGATTGCTCTACCTTATGAAAAGCATTGCTTTACTGTTCTCCGTCTACACAGAGCCATTGTCGACTTAAATAAAGTTTGTATCAGCAAGGACTGAGTTTTCATATGTAAGCACTGTATTTTAGGGCTGGAATGCTCTTAATCACCCTGTTTAATCTATGAGCTCATTTTATAGAGAGAGGGAAAAACAGAAGTTGAAAAGGCAAGCTGAGTTCTCAAAGTCACTCAGCTCCTATACTTATTAATTATTTATAGAATATAGCAAATATTTCCCGAGCACTAGATGCCGGGTGATGTTGGAAGGGTTGACTACAAAATAAAAACAGACTGTTAGATGGAATTTACAGTCCCTTGAGAGAGAGCTAGAAAACAAACACATATGACACATAACTGATAAGTGCCGTGATGAAAAGTGAATTGGGATACAATTGGGTGATAAGTAACTTATTGTTCAAACTGAGACAATCTTTAGAGTAAAAGGAATTGAACGCTGGATGGGATGTCAGGTCAGCAGGCATAAGCTGGCGTGTTTAGCCTGGACTAAGGAAAAGGTAAAGTCACCCAGATAAACTGGGTCAGGAGTGCTGAGATGGGGAGTCAGGTTTATTTCACACGAAGTGGTCAAGAGTAAGGTGATAGTGACATCTAAGGAGACACACATACGTTTGCAGGAGACTGTTGCAGGCAAAGGAAACAATGAAAATTCTCCGAGGAAGGAGGCACGTGGAGAAACCGCACGGAGGCCAGTGTGGTCGCTAGAGAGGAAACACAGGGAAGAATTTGTTGTAGGCGATGAGGCAGGATGATGGAGGAATTTTTAGGCTGCTAGAATTATTTTGGTTTACTACGCTTGATGAAAGAAGCCATTCGTTACTACGAAACAAAGAGTGACATTATCTAACTTTCACTTTAATAATAATCATCTGGCTGCCCTGATGACAATGTATTGAGGTGGGGAGCTTAAAAATAGTACCATTTACAATGTTATCAAGAAAAATAGTTAGTAATAAATTTAATGAAAGCTTTACATGGTTTCTATCTGAAAATTTTATTGGTAAAGTTAAAGAAGACCCAGTAAATGAAGGAATATATCATATTCATAGGTTAGATGACTCAATGTTATAAAAACGTCAATTTCCTTCTAAATTCTATAGAATCAATACATTTTCAATCAAAAGTATAGCAGATTTTTTTTAAAAAAAATGACAACCTGGTGCTGATGTTGATATAGAAATGTCAATGCCCTAGAATAATAGTTTGTTTAAGTTTTAAATAGAACCAATTGGAAGATTTGTTTTATTTCAGTAATTGCTACAACTCCATAATAATTAGTGATATGAAACATAAAAATAGATTAATAATCAAGATAGGAACTCCAGAAATATACATATATATACACATATATATATATACAATGAAAGGTGATAAATTTATCTTTTAACAGGTACCTCTTAAACTTAATGTGGATAGCAAAGACTGTGTGTGTTTTCAATATACAGTACCATAAGGACTGGATGTCTACATGGAGGAAACTGTAACTTGATCAATACACCACTCCATGTACAAAAATGAATTAAAGATGGAATGTAGATCTAAACAAAAAATTCAGTCTAGCAGGTTTCTTAAAGAAACTATTGGACAATGCCTTTGCAACCTTGAGGTATTCAAAGACTTTTTAGAGCACAGAAATCACTAACCATAATACAAAATTTGATAAACTAAAAACTTATGTTCAAAAATAGTCATTATTAAGAAAATCACAAGGTGAACCTCAATGGGATAAGTGCATTGCAATATATATATATATTTATGCAACAAAACATTTGTATTTAGAATATATATTTTTAAAAATTCAGTAGTAAATAGATAATGAACAATAAAAGTTGGCTCAAAATGCTGACATTCACAAAGCAAGGTATATAAATGGACAATAAACACTGTCATTAGGGTAGTGTAAATTAAAATTTAGTGAGACACCATAAATAGATACAGATCTTCTATAGTGCTGATATTTAAAAAATAAAACCATAATAATATCCTGTGTTATTCTATGTCAACCTCATTAAACTGATGATTTCCCAGAATTTTCTCCTTTCAATTTGGCCAAAAGAGCTACCTGCATTATTATATGAAATGTTAAAGGGACTTATCTAAGAAAAAGAAGTTAAAGAAACATGAACAGTGAAAGGACAACAAACTCACAGTTATTAACAACCACACCTAAAATGAAAGCAAACTAAAAGGACAACTAGATCAGGAGTGGAAACAGAAATGAAGATCCCAAGGAGGGTTAGCAACAGGGGAGTGGGAGGAGGAGAAGGGGGAGAAGGTACAGAAAATAAGTAGCATAGATAGTAGATAGAAAATAGAAGGGGGGGGCAAGAATAGCATGGGAAATATAGAATCTAAAGGACTTGAGACACATGGTTATAAACTAAAGGGGGGGTAATGGTGGGGATGGGGGGTAGGGTGGAGGGGAATGAAAGGGGGAATAGAACAACTGTAACAGCATAATCAATAAAAAAATTTAAAAAAAATGGAGCAGTGGTCATTACTCTCAAAGTTTGTTGGTGTCAGATTTAGTGGCAGAATCATACAGCTGTGTCCACTGGGTCATCGTATGATCTCATTTTGCCAGGTTGTCCAACTCATCACCCAGGCTGATGATGAGAACAGTGGTCTCAGTTCTACAAACAGACTCTTGGCTGTGGGCCTACAAAAATGGCAACCTACACAAAAGCATCAACTTCCTATACCACTCACCATGAACTTCCCCTTCTCGGTCCTACTGCACTGGCGGGGTGTGCTTGTTTCTCAGAATTCCCTCCAAGCTCTCACTTGTCTACCTGCACCAGTACTGCAGGTGGGCTCGTTAGTGACTCCTTTTCTGATCCTTCCACATCCTGTCCTTTTATTCTATCTAGTCTCACTTTTGTGTATGGTCTAATTCCTGTAATAAATTCTTTGTCCCAGTAACATTCATGTTGGCTCTGCTTCCCTGACTAAGCCTTGATTACCATAGTTCTTCATACCTCATCTGCATTTGGATCTGATTTACATAAAGATTCTCAACTCTGAGTCTGATGCCATCATTGAAATAAAACTTTTTGGAGTTCTGGAATGAGAATGGTTGTATTTTTTCATGTAAAGAGAATAAAAATGATCTGTGGCCACAGGGAAGATTGTGGTCAATTGCAAAAAGGCCTTAAATACTTTCCACCCCTATAGCAACGCTTCTTTCCAATGTGAACTTCCAATTCTTTTCATTACACACAGAGTCTGTTCCTTCACCTATTAAATATGTTCTTGGCCCTGAGACTTTCTTTGGCTACTGGAACATTAGTAAATATGAACCAAGGAGAGAACTGGAAAGTGAAAATCTATTGGAGCTTGCTTCCTCTTGCATATTTTGTAAGCCAGCTGCCTTGTGGATGAGTCCTCACTAGACTCTGAAAACACAAAGCCACGCCAAATATGCAAGTGAAGCTCTCCTAAGCCATCCAGTTCCAATAAGCTGCCTAGAGCAGTGTTATTTTATGGTTCTAAGTTATGTAGACATTCATTATGAGGCAAAAATAAACCAATACAAATATTCATGTTGAGAGGAGGCCAACCAACTGCAACTCTAAGTCACTGACAATGGGAAATAACTCTGGAAAACTATTTGGCAGTTTCTTATAAAGTTAAACCCACCCCTACCTTAATGCACAGCAACTCCAGAATTAGGTATTTACCGAAGAGAAATGAAAACACATGTTCACACAAAGATTTGTGCGAGAAAGTGCATAGTAGATTTATTCATGATAACAAAGATTGGAAATAACCTAACTGTTCATCAATAAGAGAATTAAAAATGTGATCTTAATGATAGCATTCAGAAATAAAAAGGAAATGAACTATAAATACGTATATGGATAAATCTTAAAAACATTAGGCTCGGTGAATGAAGCAAAATATAGAAGTGTTTACTATGTAACTCCATGTATGTGAAGTTCCAGGAGAAACACATAAGGAGAGAGAAGGAAGGGAGTAATGGTATAGCCAGTCCCCCTTCATCTACCAGGGATACTTTCCATGTGGACGCCTGCAACTACGGATAGTACTGAACCTTATACCTACCGGTCTTTTCTGTACATACCTACCTATGTACAGGTTTAATTTATAAAGTCAGCGTATTGAGAGATTAACAACAATAACTAATAATAAACTAGAATAATTATAGACTGTGATAAAGCTACGTGAATGTGGTCAGCGATGGTGTGAGATGACAAATGGCTGTGTGATGAGATGAAGTGAGGTGAACGATGAAGGCGTTGTGACGGTGTTAGGCAGCTGTCGACCTTTTGACAACAGGTCAGAAGGAGGATCTTTTGTTTTGTGCAAACACAGGCCCTTGAGCCACGGCCATGTCAGTGGCTGGATGTCAGGGGCAGGCGATATTGACGGTTGGGGAATTTTTTTGGACTGCAGTTGACTGTGAGTAACTGAAACCGTGGAAAGTGAAATCATGAATAAGGGGAACCACTGTATACACAAAGGCATGATTATAATGACAAACCATGAAATATAAGCTGTCTGTGGAGAGAAAATGAGGACACAGGAGCTGATCAACAGTCAATCGGAGGTAGAATCTGCAAGATACAGGCCCTGGATGGTTGACATGAGATGGAAGGAAGGGAGGTTTTAGTAGAGGTTTAAAACTTGAAATTGTCACCTTAGTTTTTAGTTTCTGCCTCTGTGATGATTTTTCTTTTCTCTCCATAATATTTCTGCCATGGTTTATGTTCCTGCTAAAAATCAGTTAACTTCAGAGGCCTTAATGAACAAAGCAGGCAAAAACACCTAAATCTAAAACAATGATCAGCTTTGGACTTCAGATAAGTGTGATCAAATAGTTTCCAGAATAAACAGGAAAAAACACACGATTACTAGAAGCATAATGATCAATAAAACAATTTAGTTTTAAAAAAGCTTTCTTCTCCTTAAATATACTCATAAGCATATGATCACTTAATTTTGAAGAATAGTCCTTCCTGGTAAAAAAGGAAAAGCATGTTATCAGGTTTTTTTTTGTTTGTTTTTTTTTTTACTGATTGAGATATTGACCAGAGAATGAGTTGGCAACTTGCTCAAAATTACAAAGCCAGTAGTTTTTGCTCAAAGCCATCGGCAGAGCCCAGGTCTGACTCCAAGTTCTCGGTGGCTCTGAGTGGATGCTACTGGAAAACGTGCTTTGTCAATCCACAGAAACCCGTGCTGGGATTTAACTCAATGTTGGGATCTGAGGTAAAACCCATAGACCTAAAAGAGACAAACCAACTCAATTGTATACCACTACCAGTAATTTAGTCTGACCAGATACTGAACAGACTCCAAATCTTGTTTGTCCTCCAAATGTAAGGAGGAATGACTGGTCTAAGACATCACCCCTGCCTGACCCCTGAGCTGGACCAGGGCCAAAATGGGGAGGTTGCTTCCAGCAGCCAGTTAGACTGGTGGGAATGATGTGCATTCTGCCATAAATCGACACCCCTGTCCTGCCTCCTGCTATGTGCCGGTTCTTAGAACAAGCCATTGCCCTGACCTGGTCAAACATGCAGTATTTTGCCTACCTGGCAGCGGTAATGCACCCGGGACTATATCCCCCTTTATGTAATTCTTGTTGGTGCCTGTCAAGCAGCACGAGAATCCACTGTCTTTCAGTTGCCGGAGATGCCCCTCGTATATAAGTTTCCCTTAATAAACTCTGTTGATTACCAGGCTGGAGTGGCCAGATTTTTCCTCTGCACTTCCCTGCTCTCTGGTTATACAGGTAGATTTTCAGCCACAGCATCTCTCCCTGCATCTGTCTGTACTAACAGAAACAAATTCTAACATTGACCCAACACATAATGATTTCTGTTCACAGTTTACCGAATCTAAATTTTTTAGAGTAACTAGGCTTGTTGTCTTTTGGGGTGGTTTGTTTTTGTTTGTTTATTTGTTTTAACTTATTTAAAATATATCTTCATGACAACACAAAGTTCAATGAAAACCTAAATACTGAACCTCTTAACAGCTTTCTGTTCTCATCAGACATTAAAAATAAATAACAATACCCTGGCTGGTGTAGCTCATCGGATTGAGTGAAGGCTGAGAACCAAAAATAAATAACAATCTTGACTGAGGTAAAGCTCTAAGTAAAAACCTTGACTCCCTACCTGAGGTTTAAAGAATTGATAGCACTTTTGTTTTGCTAAATTGGAGGGACTTTTAGACAAAAGTACATCCTTTTTGACTAGGACCTGGCGGAAAATAAATGTGTTTTTGGAAAAGAGAGTGAGTCTGAAGGCGATCTTCTGAATTCCTAAAACTCCCCCGAGGAGCTTCTGAGGAGACTGTTGGATGGCTGGCAGAGTTGTTGGTATAGATTAGATTGACTAGTTTTCTATTTATTCTGCCTAATTTTTAATATTGTTAACATACATCTTTATGCAAGATGATAATTTTATCTATTGCTGCATAACAAATCAGCCAACATGAAATAGCTTAAAACAAGCATTTATTATCCCTCATAGATGTGTGTGTTGCTTGGGATTGGTCGGGTCGTTCTAGTCTGGGGATGTCACCTGGGGCCACGGTTATTGGGTGGCTCCATTAGGCTGAACCAGCCACCATGGCTCCCTCACAAGGCTGCATACGAGGCTGGCAGCTGGCTGGGAGCTCAGATAGGCTAGTTGGCTGCTACACACGGCCCTTCATGTTGCCTGGGCTTTTCACAGGACTACAGCTGGGTTCAGAGAGGCAGAGTTTTTGGAGTGAGTGTTCTGACAGGGCAGAAGCAAAAGCTGCCTCTCGGGCCTCAGAAGAGCTGAGCCTAGAATCGCCACAATCTATGTCTTACGCCATCACAGGGCCAGACCAGTTCAAGTTGAGGAGAAAATAAACTCCGACTCTCCAAGGAAGGAGTTTAAAAAAAGTGGCCATGTTTAATCCACCAAGTCTTTTGTTAATACATAGAGCTATGGATTACATAAAATTTTTTGGGAGGAGAAACTACAGGGTCCAGCAGAAGTGATGCCTGCTTGAGTGTGGTTGGCAGGGTAGTGATATAGGTATAATAATTTATAGTTTTAATTGGAACATTTCACTTAAAAATGTCATATGGTATGCTTGAGTGGGCTACTGTTGTGTTACAGAGTGACATGCTTATGATTTTGTAATAGAAGGTTTTGTGATAAAAAAAATTGGTGTTGTTTGTGCCAGACTCAGTATATGTCTAACATTTCTTCAGTGTTTATCTCAATGGTACATTATTTATATAGCAAACCATGCCACATTTACAATCAGGTTGTAGCCCATGTTTTACATTCTTTTTTATTGGGGACTGTTTACTTCTTTCTACAGGGTACAACTTTAAAGACACAACTTTACCAACTGTATTTGTCCCTTCATAGTAGGCTTTTGCCCCCATTTACTTGTGTGAAACTAAGGTCAGTACTGCTAGGATGGGTTTCGCATCAGAAAGCAGAATCTCTCACCACTAGTTCCTGTTTCTCCTCTCCCATCATACCTATTGAGCACTAAATGGGAACCTGGACGACCTCTTCAGTTATTTATTCTGAATTTCTAGCCTCTGCATGGTAAAATTATAACTGTGTGGGAAGCAATTTCTGTTCCATTTAAGATCTGTTGAAGTCATTCGAGTAACTTGCCCATAGCAACAGAAAGAAGCCACGGTGTCATGCCTGCAATTTTAACACTGAGCTCTGCAAACAGCAGATATACCTCCTTTTTCTTTTTCACAGAGATGAGCAGTTCGTGTCCGAGCAGGTATGGTCCTGCAGGAGCAAACTCAATATACGAAGTTATAAATTTAAATTCAGGATTTAGTGTTTTCTCCTTCATCAGCATTTACTTCTTATTGGATAATTCATTTTTTAAATGTCTCATCAAACATGTTACTGTGTTTAGTGTAGAAGAATTACTGGTTATATTACTTGACTCTGCCGAGAGTCTGTGATTGTCTTGATTGCTATAGGTGTGAAGGAAGTTACTTTTTTTACTGTTGTTCTATCACAGTTGTTCCAATTTTCCCCGTTGCCTTCCTCCGCCCTGCACTCCCACACTCCGCTCCCACAGTCAGTCCCACCCTGCTGTCCACGTCCATGGTCATTTACACTTACTTGTTCTTTGACTAGGCCCTTCTCCTTTTTTATCCTTATCCATCTCCTTATCCCCCTCATCCTCCTCCCCTCTGGTTGCGGTCTGTTCCTTGTTCCCATGTCTCTGGTTCTATTTTTCTCCCTTGTTTGTTTTGTTCATTAGGTTCCTCTTATGGGTGATATCATATGATATTTGTCTTTCACCGCCTGGTTTAAGTTTTGAAATCAGGAGGTGTAAGCCTCTCCATTTTGTTCTTCTTCAAGATTGTTTTGGCTAGAAATTTAGGATCACTTTATCCTTTTCTGCAAAAAAGGCAGTTGGGCTTTGGTAGGGACTGCTTTTAATCTCTAGATAATGTGGGGGATTATTGTCATTTTAATAATATTAGGTCTTCCAACTCATAAACATCTATTTAGATCTTCTTTCATGCCTTTTAATAGTGTTTTGTGATTTTCAGTGTACAAATCTCACGCTTTTTTGTCAGGCACACTCAACAATTCCTTGAGTTAATGTTTCAAGGAGGATTTAACCAAGTGTTACTCTTTCCTTCCGATAATCTATTCAGTCTTACATGAAATTTTCATAAACATTATATTAATAGTTATTATGCCTTATATATTACATTTTTAAAATACTTATTACTAAAAAACACTTATGACTTTAAAAATAACCCTTTTATATGTACTCTCCTAATATTGGTATTCGCCGTCAATCTATTTCTATATTTAGAAACATTTATAATAATTATTTTGTATGTAAAATTATGTTCATAATAATCAGTTGTACGTTAGAAGTTAATACATGCTGAAAAGGGTATCTTAAGGAAGACCACAAAAAATCTTTAGTGATTAGGTAATCTAGTTTTGTTAATACATAATGGTTGCTTGCAGAGAATTTGCAGTTTGCTGGAAGCTGCTGAAAAAAAAATCAAACTAGTATGCCCGACAGTGCATACATATCTTATATATTTGCTATAGCAATCATTTAATCATTCGGTTCTGGGGAAAATAATGTTTTTCAAAATCACAATTGACCCACTTTTCATCTGCACCTCAGATGAATCAGATCCTCATGAATGGAAGTGTTTCCTTGGATGTTAACTTTTTGGCACAATTGATAAACTTAAAAAAAATCATATTCAGGAAGTATCTATTTATTCATATTTTTTGAAAGCTGCAATTAACTTCTAAAAAATTCTTTTTCAGCATTAAAGAAAAATCACGTTGTCCTCTTTTGATTTGCTTTAGTGGTAAATTTCAGTAATAAGTTTCCTAACAACCTTGATAGTAAGCAACTGTATAAACCGGTCCTGGATATCTTACACTGGTCTTTATTTTGTTGTTGATTTCGTTAGTGTATCATTTATGTAGATTTTCGCACTGCTAGAAGGTAGGCAACTAGTTTGCTATTTTGGTGCCCCCTTTTCAGGTTTCAGTATAAATACCATGGTAACTTCTTTTATATATATGTATATTTTAATCCTGAAAGATGTCACATTATTTTGATCATTTTTCATTATAAAGACTTCATGGTTTGGTCATTTTCTTTCCAATAAATAACATTTTTTAAGGTTGATAGTTTCAATATTTATGCAATCATGATGAGCTCACAACAGTGTGTTGATTCACTCTTGACAGCATGCCTGGAATCCTAATAAAATGGCAGCAAGACTGAGGCCGTGACATTCAGAATTGGCTTCTCTGTCCTCCCAACTCCATCCACAGAAAGTCCACTCCCTCCCTCTGACCCCAACACAGTCATGGAAGTTTGGGAGTGCACGAGGTCAGTGTTCCTTAGAGCCCTTGGGACTCATCCTCTTGGTGTTGCCAAAACAGCTGAACTGGCAGCACTTCTTCAATCCCTTAACCACTGATAACTAGTCACCCTCTAGTTATACCACAGCAGAGACTGTCCATGAACTGGCCGGAATGGCAGCCTTTGGCTGCCCCACTTTGGCTAAGCCACAGGGTATTTGTTACACTTCAAAACTAACTGCCTTTACAATGGAAAGTTTTCTTTGCTCTATACTTCAGAACAGTGAAAATGGCATTGGGAAGATGAATTCCTGTCCTATACTCCAAATCTTGGGTATTTTTGGCTATGTGGTTACCAGCAGGGCTGTGCTATGTAAAGTTTAGATGGTTGACCACTTATTTTGCAAATATAAAAATTAGATTATTTTTTCCCTGGAGCAGTTTAAGAAATTTATGTTTCCTTTTGAATTCATATGCATAGTGTTGAGCAAAGTCCTCAATTAGGATTCTTTTACCTCCTCATTTAAATGGCACTATTTTCTTTTTACCACAATTTTCAGGTTTACCTATTTTATCCTCTGCTTCCATAATTATTTTACAATAATTACTATGTTTTCTAGTAAATTAACTTCTGCTGTTAACATTTTTTCCTTTACTGGTCTTCTAAATTCTTGTGTTACAGATTCATTCCATTCGCTTTTATTGTTTAATCATTTTTAGGTAAACTTTTGATTCTGATGTTCCTATCTGCTGCTCCAAGGTTTCTGTATATGGCCCCTTTGTGGCAGTTATTTTCTAGATATTCTATAATTTTATGTTTGATTTTTCCCTGGCCTGAGATGTATGTCCAGGTTAGTTTTTTTATTTAGTTGGTTTGATTGTGTGCCTTCTATTGTTTTCTGATCTTATTGCTTTATGATGAATGTTAACTCAATTTCTTCAGAAATTTGAGGTTTCTTTATGGCTAGTTCTGGGTGACTTTTGTGATTAATTTTTCCATGGTTACTGGAAAATAAGATATATATTTTGGGGAGCAGGTGTGTGTGTGTTTGCAGAGAATCTGTCTTATTTCATATGTGATTGAGAAAAGTTCAGCTAAATTCTTATACTACATTTTTTCCTGATGTTCCCTAGAATTTGTTTACAAATGTTGATTATTTATAACAGTATTTATAACTGTTAAATTCTCATTGTGGATTATTTTCTTTGTATAACATGCTTGTCTGTTTCACATTTAGTGCTTTTTGCTTTTGCTTGGCATCTGCCTTGTTTGAAATCTGTGCCTTTTTGGGTTTGTTCATGTTGCCCTACTATGTCTCTGCCCATCCTATTATTTTCAAACTATAAATCACTTTAGTTTAACATATTCTGAGCACACTGATTGTTAGAGCTCCATTGTTCTCTCCCAGGTTGATAGTTAGGGCGAACACTAATTAATAACCAAGGGCTTAATTCTCCCTGTTGAAAATAAGAGAAGAAAGACCTATGCTTGCCTCCTCCCCACTTTTTCTGAGAGCATTTAATTTGAAACCTGTAGGTTCTTTCTCCCTTTGATATAAGCCCCTGCCAGCTTTCTCAAGGACCTGGCAGCCATCCCCTTGAAATGTACTTATCAGAGGAGACAGGAACCCTGTTCTCAGTGTCTGTGGAAGTGGGGGAGCCTAACCTCCAGGGGAGCCCTCACCAACTTGTAACACTACCTCATGCCCTAAAGATAGAAGTCTCTTTTTCCTTTGGATAAAGCCAATTAGCTAACACAGTCACCTCAATTATCAGGTGAATTTAGGATGAACTCTGTGCGACAAAGGTGGCTGACCGGTCCTCTTACCTGAAGATTATTGTTTTCCTGGAGAACAGGCACGGCACACATTGTATGTGCTGGACCACATAAGGGCCTCTCCGACCTCTTAGCGGATCGCCTGGAAGATGCTCTGGTTTCGTGCTTGCTCAGTGATGATGCTGCTGCCTCTCCCTTTATCTTCTTGGAGAGCTTTTCTGAGTCAAAAGATTTTGTTTTTGATGATTTTCCCCAATGATAGCAATTCCATTTCTCTGTGAGTGACATGGGAGGGAAACATGGGAGACCATGCTCTCAGAACAAACATGGTCTAATGGCAGATCACACACACCTATTTTCTACTATGTTCGCCGCTAAAGCCATACATTTCTTTGTGAATCTGATGACACCTTGCTTTATTTTGTTTTCTTAATGGTTACTAAGATTTGACACATGAATTGCCTCTTTTGTAAAATGCTAGCGTTCCATTCTTTGACCATTTTTACTGTCATATACAGCTTTTATTATCCTGCTTATTAACCCTCACTAAATGAAATGGGTTGCAAATATTTTTGTCTGATGCTTGTAATGATTTTGTTTATATTGTCTTGCTATACAGGATAGACTCATGTCCCTAAATGTATCTATTTGTTCCTCTTTGGCTTTAAGCATTTGAACGTGTAAGAAGAATTTTCTTAGTCCAATGTCAAATGTTTTTCTCTTCATGCTATTAAAAAACTAAATTCAACTAAGTATATTTTAAAAATCTAATTGGCTGTACCCAGTGATACATGAATCCACCAGCAACGCATCCAACAGACAGAAGGGAGCTGTGAGATGCTGTAGAAAAGGAAAGACTTTTGAAGGCAGAGGAAGCCAACCAAGGTCATGTGCCTATACTTGTAACAAGTGTAGTGGTTGTGGTAAGGTTACTGTCCTTCAGGACATGGCAAAGGTCAGTCAGGAAAATTACCTAACTACTAACTGATCAGTGATTCCTGGTCAACTGGTTTAAGATTCCATTTCTGGGAGAGGCCAACAGAGCAATTAAATCTTGGTTTTGATGATGTGCGGCTTAATATAATTGACTCTTTTGGGGGATGGTTGTCCTATTCTGAACAATACGAAAGTGTTTGTAGTTTCAGTTCTTGTTTTTGCATATAAGTTGTTAACCTCTGGATTGTGTCATTTTGTGGTGCAGTGTGAGAGAGACTGGAGTTCCTTTTCTCCAATGGCCAGCCAGTGGTGGCAACTCGACTTGTAGATTAGCCTAGTCTATCCGAACCCTGAAGCCTCCACTTTGTTCAGTGGATGAAAACAGGTTTATCTGGCCTGTCCATTGTTTAGTGTCCAGACTTTTTAATAACACTGATTTGTAAGTGACAATACAGTGCTATATTTTAAAGGTTCATGTTTTGAGTAGTACCCTAATTTCAAATTGAGTAACACTTTAACTACTGTTACTTACCATAGGGAGATTTCAAAATGAACATCTCCAGATTTTTAAAAGCAGATTTCTGAACCTCACTCCCAGAAAGCTATTTAAATAAGCATGAAATGAGACTCAAGGATTTTCATTAAACAAGTGAAAAACACAAATTATTTTCTTCTCTAGCCATTTATATTGCATTCCTTAAATTCAAACTTTGTGTTCAAGTTACAAGAACAAATTCTAGTGAGAATTGAGGAGTAAAGCAAAGAGTTACTCAGTTTTACTTCCAAAGTGTAAGGAATTATGTATAGAATAAACTAACACTGGCATACAGAACCCAGGGTGTTTACCACAAAACAATTAGTTAGGGAACTGCCAATGGTTAAACTTATTCTTAAAGAGAAGATAACGAATGTGGTCAAGATAGGCAAAGAAAGTGTAATGCTTTGGATTTTGAATTCACTGCTAAATCAGTGTAAATGATCAATACCGATCTAAAAATTCCAAGCAGAATTTACTCTCTTTCAGTAACTACTTCAACTAGTCAAATAGCTTTATATTAGTAACATTTTTGATTTGGCACCAACATTTCACATTACTCACACTATTGGACTTCAGAAATTTTTAAAAAGGTTAAAAAGTTGTGCTTTGTACCTAGACTAAAATATTTTAGAACATGGCACATACGTTTCTTAGAAAACAAGATTTCATGCAATGTTTTTTAAAAATAAAGTGTTCTGTTAATTAAATGATAAGTGATTCTTAAAGCAGGGTCTTCTTTCTATTCTTTAACCTTAGAAAAATGTGATTCTATGTAGAATGCCTGTCGAGAATGGTCAAGAGTTTATTTACTTAAATGCATGACATAAGAACATACTTGTGATTCCTAGACAAAGCTGCTTTAATGAGAAGAGTGAGCTACGTTCAGTGGTCTTTGACTACTGTTTATTTCCAGAACACAGCTGTTGGATCGAATGCAATTCTATGCTAAGTTTTTTCTCCTGCTATTAATAAATGAATGAATCTTTCCTAGCCAAGTTCATAAGAACATATAAGACAATTTGGTCAATGCCTCATTTCACATTAGCTTTGCATTATGTCAAAAACATCTTTAAATATTCCTTTGAAAAAGTTGGACTTTCACATTAATATCATTAAATCCCTTAATAATAAAAGCAAAACTGAATAGATGCAAAGTTTTTTGAAGCATAATAGTATACCCTATATCACTTTAGCAAAACTACATTAACTCAAAACAAAGAATTCTGTCGAAATGTTTATTCTGTTCTTAATTGGATTGAATGGTAATACAAAGATTGTGAGCCAAACTTACATTTCTCATGTACTATACTTTAAAAACTTTATATAAAACCACATCTGACTTAGTTTCTTTCACAATTCATACTTTTAAAAGAACCTTGGATCTCATTGTACGCGCTTTGAAATAAATTCTCTCCTTGACTGTGACTATGATAAATCTGACGAGATTAGCTCTAGTTAGAACTTGTGAGAAAAAAACCCCACAAACTGCTGAACAGAAGCTTCAAGCCTTCTGTGGCTAACAGTCGAAAAGCTCCCCTTAAAAGGGAAGATGAAACACAAAAATACGGACTCATAAAATTACTGTAAACGGCAGGGAAAGTTTTATTACCACCCCAGTGCTTACACTAAGATACACAATTTGGAACTCTGACCAAATCCTGAGCACTGTCATTTGAGAAGGCGTTAAGAAGGATGTAAACATTATCCTGAACATGACGCAGCAACAACAGTGACAGAAGCCTAAGTGCCGTCTCCGAGGCGCACAGCCACTGTGGGGACTGAAACTCCCCCACCCCATTTCAGCTTAGGCTCCCGGGCCCCCTCGCTGTCTCTCGAAAGCACAGCCCTGGGGAGGGTCACAGAGCAGCACACCCACCACCTTGCTGCGTTCTCAGGAATCTGCTCCAAATGGAGAAATCAAGTCAGGCTGCCTCTCGCCAGCCAGCGGGAGGAGAGGAGCCGGAGCCCGTCAGCAGCACTGGGACTTGCTCTCGGCGGGCAAGGCCTCCTGCTCCAGTTTGATTCTGTCCACATCGTTTTCTTCATTAGGAAAGCTTTGCTGGTTCGTAAGAATGTTCTCCACCAGAAACCGGGCAGCTTCATCTATGTTTATGTTATCCTGTAAAGCCGAAATACAGAACAGGATTCTTAGAAGAAAGCATGAAGAATATTAATGGGAACTGGAAACATTTCTCCAAGAGGACATTGTAAATACACCAGCCACCACCTTCTCTGATGTTTAAAGTGTCTGCCAAGAGTTCAATGCTACTGAGTAATGTGGCTATGAAACCTTCTTTGGTTTTTTGTTTGTTTGTTTGTTTGTTTGTTTGTTTTTACAAAGGATCATGCTTTTTGGTGGTTCCTGCTTTAAATTTGCTGCCACTGAGGGTCAAGGTACTATTGTAATGGTTGCAAACAAATCTTCACCCTGCTCCAGGTTGTCACTCACACAAATGCATGCACTGAAATGAAAAACTATCCCTGACCTTGGACATCTAACTCAAGTGTTCAGGGTACATCATGAAGGCAAATGTCAAAGGGCTCAAGCCACACTAGAATGGGACAAGTCCATCTTGTCGTTCCCCCACCTCTGAGTGATGCCAGAGGGGTTTCTTGGCTATGCACAGGAAGGAATTCAAGACACGAGACTGACAGACAGGAGGTGAAAGTGGACACAGGTTTTGTTGAGCAGAGAGGACCAGCAGGAAACACCACTTCGTAGACAGAGTGGCGGACGCACCCCATGACAGAGGAAAGAGAGACTCCAACCACGTCTAGAGGTGGAACTTGGAGTGTTTGTAGTTTTTAGGGAAAGGAGCAGGGATGGATCAATTCTTCCCTAAAACTATTATTACGGCGGTGTTTGGTGATTAATGGTGATTAATGGTGATTTTCTGTTTTCATCATTCCTTCTGCATCTATTAGCTGTCATTCTACTGTTAGGAAGATCTTTCTCTTCTCTCCCATTTATTTATTCATCTGTTTACTCATCTCATGGACTATTATTTTATTCTACAGATTAAATCTATTACAGCGGGCTTTTTTTAGGATTTTATTTATTTAGTTTTGAAGGAAAGAGAGGGAGAGAAACATCAGTGTGTGGTTGCCTCTCACACACTCTCTACTGGGAACCTGGCCCACAACCCAGGCATGTGGTCTGACCAGGAATTGAACCTGTGACCTTCCATTTGCAGGCCAGTGCTCAATCCAGTGAGCCACACCAGCCAGGGCACAATATTCTTTACTTTGCTGCTCAAATTGTCTTACATTTGGGAGCTCCTATAAATAGGCCCTTGTGTCTTTCTGATCTGTCTCCAATGCTCCTTGTGAGATTCCTTACTCTCAGGCACATCTTCACCGTGTTTGTCCCACAGTCCAGAAATCCACCATTTGCCTAAGAAACCCGATTCCTTGGATTGGAAAACAGTAGTATTTAAAGTTACTGAGGACTCACAGATCATCGGTTCTACCCTGCCATTGCTTCTAAGCCCTCTCAGCAGACAGACCCAGTGAATACACGTGTGTCTCCCTATACACACCGATATTTTTCTATGTTTACCTCTCTGTTTATACACATTTAGTGTGTACATGTGTGCAGCATGTGTATGTGTGTACACACACACAAACACGTAAGGAATATATATGTATGTAACATTATGTTAATAGTGATCTCTCTGATTCCCATCCAACACCGCGAGGTTCATTCTAGCTCTCTCCCTTATTTGTTATACCTTTCTCAGACACTGAGAAACCTCCTGGACTTGGGCTATTTATTGAAGTAACTTTTCCAGCATCCACACAAGCTTTGCTACTTCCACTCCCAAGATAAGCATTAATTTTAATTAAAGTATTGGTCTCCGAATGTCCACAGGTCATTCAGTTGCCTCCATCCCCAATATATCAAGTAATTGTGTTTTCTGATTGCAGTTAGTGGCCATTGATTAGGAACAAAAGCTCCCATGTTGTAGTGCAATTAGCCACATGCTTTCATCCTGGGAAGGCATTATTGGCCACAGAGGTGAAAAGATGAAATTCACGAACTCACAACAACTGTTTGGCTATGTTCCCACTGGAATTCAGATCCCTGGAATTCCAGCAGAAATCGGACTTGAAGGCAGCTTCTGGCCAAGCCAGAAGCATAGGCCTTGGTTACACCTAGGCAGGGCCTTAAGCTTTGGCTAAAGTTTTTAACCTGAACTTTACGTTACTGTTACTCCCTCAGAACACTCCCCGTTTACTACTAAATTCCACAGGAGGTGTCCCTCATGTGTTTGTAGGAAAGCACAGGACACCAATGCTTTCCTCCTCATCCCTCTGTGTGATGCCATCTATAAATACAGAGGCTGGCAAAAGCAGATTTATAGTTTTTTGTATGGAAAAGAATGAAATAATTAATAATAATACAAGAATAAACTGTTTCAAGGATGCACAAACTGTAAACCTACTTTTGCCAACCCCTGTAAAACAAAGCTGACGACGTATGCAGTCACACACTACAGGCTGGGTGACACATTTGTTTACAAATCTCCCATGTGGATTCTGGGGATACATTTGGATTTATTATTTGAATGATTCATTCAGATAAAGCCTAAAAAGACATTTTTATCTGTAATACATACATCCACTCCACTGAATCTCACGCTGTATTAAACATTTACGCAAACCATTAACTTCTCCGACAAAGATTAAGAAGCAAGCAAACCCTCTGACAGTGAGCCGGGGGCATGGCTTCTGGCACAAGCCCCTGTGTACACAGCCTCCCCCCACCCCCTGTAATTTCCTGATTCCCGTCTGGCCAAGTGCTCATGAGGCTTCTTTGAGCTTCATCTCTCTTCTGCCACTACTTTCTATTTATGACACTAAATGCTAAGACTCTAGAATATATTTACTTAAACCAATAGCCTTTAGCTTGGGAGGAAACACTTCTGCCTCCAGTGGAAACGAGTTTGCCCAGCGACTCCGTCTTCACTCAGTATTCTCAGAGCAGCATTCTTGCGAGGCTCTCACGCCTTTGCTTTCGTTATTCTGATCATCAGTGGCACCAAATACTCTTCCACTTTTGGGATGGGTTTCCAAAAGCTAAAAACAACCTGGTAGTACATAAGTGATGAGTAGGAACCAAGCTTTTAAGTATATATATATATATATAAATGGAAGTCACAGAAAGCATACTAAAACCTGGCACTGTGTTAGGATTACACCAAACTTACAGTTTTGAGTTTGTCTATCATCGGGGAATGTTTCAAACATTTCATCATTCTCACACAAGTCGGATTGTTATTTGACCTCCGAAGTGAAACTGCCAACACACAGCAACCAAGCACCCTCCACCCTCCAATACTGGTGCCTGTGATTTTCACACTCACGTTCTTGCATGTCAAGGCTGTTAAGATTTTCAACACCCAACTTAATGTGTTTCTGTTTTTCTTCAAAAAAACATTTTATCTAGCTTCCTGTAATGAGCTGAAGAAAAATTCTCACTCTACTACTCATGAAGGAATTATGTCACCAATATTGGTACTTTCCTCTTGTTCAAATTCTTTCATACAGAGTTAATACACAACTCTTCAGACACCACTCAGTACATCTCCTCTTCAATGCCTTAGTCAGCCTTGTATATGAAACACATCTTTATGAGCGGTATGGCCCTATGTATTTTTAAGCCTTCTGTAAAAATTTTAAAAATGCTTGTGCTTCATCTCATATACTCTAGGTGCACAAGACTTCATTTAAATACTCAAACGCACAGAAAATAGGCTTTGCTATTTGCTCTAAATAATAGTTCATTTTTACTTTAATGTGAAATCTGTCCTTCTAATCACCTCCCCACGGACCAATTCCAAAAGCATCCCTGCTGTGGCCTGAGAGAAGCTGTAACATATCCACGCTGCGCTGCACTTTGTCCAGGCTTCCAACACCCACGCCCATCAATCCAGCTAATACTTCGTGGTTAGAGCTCACATGTGCAAGCTGACAGCAGAGTCAGTCCAAAGGCAAAGCAGATCTCACCTTTGCAGAGGTTTCAAACCATCCAGTGAAGCCATGCTCTTTGCAGAACTGATCCATCTGGGAAGGGTTCTGCCCACCATCCTTCTTCTGGTCACATTTATTAGCTAAGAGAACAGCAGGAATAGGGCCGCCACTTGGAAGATGGACTTTACTATCCAGATCATTTTTCCATTTTAAGACGGCCTCAAAGGTGGAACCTCTCGATATATCAAAGACTACAAAAGCACCAACAGCTTCTTTATAGTAGACTCGAGTCATGTTGCCAAACCGCTCCTGCCCTAGAAATAAATATAATAAGATGTTAAATGCTCCCAATTTAGACAAAGTCTCTATTCAACACCTTTGACCCTGAGAATAAATCCATATCTTCTAATCCATAGTAACACAGACTGGCAAGATTAAGGATATACACACAGAAGGGACTCGCAAAGCGGATGTGGCTGATCACATGGTCTGAGTACACAAGTAACTAGTTTTTGTTCTGCACATATACAGTGGATTCTCCATAACCACCAATATGACAGTACTTAAAGCTACAGAGTCCACCATTTCCTCTTCCCTGGGTCTAAGAGAAGAGAGGTTAGGTTCTAAAGTAAAAAAAGAAAGCTGGGGGTAGAGGAAGAAGAGATAAGAATAGAAGAAAATGAAGCTTGCAGGAAGAAGATAAGTGTAGGAAGTTAAATGTTAGCTAAAAAGATTAGGACTGGACATGAGATAAAGACTCTCAAGTTCTTTACTCATCTTTCCTTCACATCTCCACCTGATTTTGACTCAATATGCAAGCTTGATCTCCTCAAAAAAGGCAGAGGCATGCAAACCTGCTCTTTTAGAACAAAACATGGCATAATAGCTGTGTCATTAAAAGAAAGATCAATTACAGAGTTCTTAACATACTGTACTTTTAAAATAATAAGTGAGAAACTGGGAAAAACCTGCTGCTTAACCTATCAAATAGAACTTTGCAAAGCACACTGTCACTACCTGACATCATGCTATTCTCTGACATAGGAGGGACCCTAATCTTAACCTGACAGATGCAAAAACAAGCAAAGAGGTTTTTGAGTGGGATTCCAATAGCTATGTCTAAAGAAGGGGCTTGAACCCACGCCTTCCGACCCCCACACACCTATGGAAATATGATGCCAGCCACTGTGAACTAGTTTGCAGTTGCCTTGACTTATCAAGTTTATACTTTCAATAGGCCAGGTCATAGAGTAGAGGTCTAAGGAAAAATAAGTGGCAATCAAATGTTAATCAGAGATAAACGACTCTGACCAGTGAGTAAAAAACTTTATAATAGGAGGGAGGTGGGTTTGGAGGGGGTGGGGGTTGGGGTGGGGAGAAAATACAGACAACCATAGATGAACAACAATAAAATAATTTAAATGAAAGAAACACTATAATGGTACACTTTCCTATTAAAACACATGATGAAAAACACACTTTAACTACATTTTATTGATAGTAACAAATGCAAAGCTACTCCCAAATTAATATTTTTCTCATCCAAATTCTACTAGGTCACCATACAGTTTCAGCTACTGCTTAATGGAGCAATGAAAAAATAAACTCATCAGTTTAAGTTTAGTCCAGAAAAGTCTTTATTATCTGGGATGACACTTTCCCCCAAAACAAAAATAAAACGCAGGGAGTCCCAGCCATGCTGAAAGGAAAGTACTGGGTAGAGAAGTCTGCAGTTACCAACTACAAAGACAGCTGCACGAGTTTTGTTTTTGTGTGGCGTGTGGTGTTCAGAATTACAGCTTCCAGCAATATGGAAACTCAGCAGAATCCAGGAGATCTTCCTCTTCGTGAGTCTGCGGAAGTTGTTCAGAGGGTAGGAGAACTCACGCAACACCACCGTCTTTGACCAGTGCTGTGGCCATTCCTTACTAGAAGGGGGAGAACACTTTCGTGCTTTCTTGACCAAACACTTAAAAGAACATTTTTATAACTGGAAGGTGACAACCCACGTCATTTATTCCAACATCTCTTATTTTACAGATGAGAAAATAAAATCCCAGGGAAAGTCCCTCGATCTCCCTAGACTGACTGGTTATCTCACGTGCTGCTTGATGTGTAAACCAAGTATTCCCTGCAGTATATACACTGCTCCGTATGTCCCTGTGTTGCCAGACAGATCCCAGGCAGTGCCACCAGCCAAGGAGAGATTTGCCTTAAGGATATAGCACAGCCCCACCACAGAAGTTAACCCCTGCTCCCTGTCCCCTAGCGCTTTACCTGGGCAGCTGAGGGACATGTCCCACTGCTGAGTGCCCAAGTGACCCCACCGTGGGGACGGCCCTTTGCACCGACATCGCTGTGAGCACATTGCCAGCATATTCCAAAAGACTCTGAAGTGTTTCATCCTGTAAAAAGGTAAGTTGCTCCCTTTTATAGATGAGGAAACCTTTATTATAACTACACACCTTGGCACTGGGAAAGGAGAAAAAGCGCACGGTGCTGGCTGGCCATCCAGGTTCCAGGACATTTAAAGGGGCACAACTTACACGCCCGAGGGCTGAGCCCCAAGTGACACTCGGCAAAAGGATTACGATGCTTATCTAATACACATTTGGGAGTATCAAGTACCAGTCACTTTGACAAGGAGTTGAGACAACATAAGTAATATATTTCCAAGAATATATAATCCATTAAGGAAAAGAAAACCACAAAATACTTTGCCTTACCTCTTCATATCTAAGGCAGATTTTCAACAGGATAGGGTTTACCCTTGTATTTGAAATGGGAAATACTACATTCTGAACCATTACCAGAAACACAGGCCAGACATGCTTTCTCTTGAGATTTTAATCACTGGTTTGTCTCCATATTTTATGTTCATGCTCCCGTTGGATAAATAATCTAAATGTGTCCTAATGTTATTTGAAACTCAAAATGTAAACGTCATAACGACACACAAATCAAAGCAATAGGACGACTGGTGCTTGGTTTTCCGAGTACTAATGCTTACCTCCCCTCCCCACCCCCCACACAGAGAATCCCTGAGCTGCACATTCCTGCTCAAGGTGATTGGCTGAAAATGGACAGTTTCTAGCTAGTGCACGTGAAATGCTTTACAAAAATCCTGAAATCTCACTGTGCATTTCAGAGACAAGCTCTTCTAACAAGCTGGTGTGGTTGGTGGTGGCCAATAGGTCAAGACCCAGTCAAAGTTTTAGGTCAGTCATTGGTTCTAAAAGGGTAATTGTACATCCATTAAAAACTTTCATAGTTTGATATAGCTAATAATGTGATGTCATAATGTGTCTTGGGCATCAAGTTTGTGACTCATTGCATCACTACTTTATCAAGCTATTATAAGCTTGCCCCACATTACACTTTGATATTAAATATGCTAGAATCACAGGCATTGTTAAAAGTAAAACAAGTCTTAAAGAACTACCATAACATTAACCAATAAAGCGGTGTAAGAACAGACTGTAATGCTACCTGCACACTCCCCCATCCCCAATACTAGTTTGCGCAGTTTTCCATAAAACAAGTGGCTGTATTATGCTCAGTAAAAGAAGTTTAAAAGTTAATGCACCAGATTAGCACCTTCTGAGCTTAGACTTGATATGCAGATCTCATAGTTTACTACTACACTACTAAGAAGGTGAAAGGGGTCACATATTACATGAGTCCATTCACTTCTCTGATTTTTCTTTTTATCATACATAAAGTGAGCTGGAGACCAGGTGACAGTGAAATCTCTGATGTCAGACACACCTGGATCTACCCCCTGTCTCTGCATGTGGGGACCCTGGGAGAATCCCCGAACCCCTGTGAGTCTCAGTACACCCACCTGTGAGCTGTGAACAATTCCCATTCTCCAGGTCATTCTAAGTATAAATAAGAATGGAAGTCCACTGAATGACAGGGACTAGAAGACAGCGTTTAATAAATGGGAACCATTATTATGCAAGAGGGCCAATGACCCAAAGGTGCAAACTCTGAGATTCCATGCTTACATTTGGAAATACAGTTCCACTTGGAAAAATAAGCAAGATGGGAAAGACAGGCAAAGTCGCCAGTGAAGTGATTATATCATACAAAGCACTGTTTTTGCTCAGACCATCACCTTTTGAAATTGAAATGAAACCTGTTTTGTCAAGCAGATTAACAAAACTGAATTCAGAAAAAAATGGACAATCCCTAAACTAAGAGGAAAATGAACTGTTTTTGCGGTGGAGCAGCGTTATCACTACGTGCCCTCAAAATCGCCAGTTCCCAGATACATGTCAGTGTACACTCTGGGCCCTTCCTTCCGCTGAGAGGACTGGGCTTCGGTGCTATTTAGTCACAGCGTTAGGTCTGCCCTGTCCATCCATTTACACCTCCTGCGGTGACTATAAAAGGAACACCCAACTTTAGTCAATATAAAGTAGGAAGGAAAATCCAAATATTTTTTTGATATGTGACCAAAGTCATAATAGTTATTTTTTTAAAGATTGTATTTATTTATTTTTAGAGAGAGGGCGAGGGAAGAAGAAAGGGAGAGAAACATCAATATGTGGTTGTCTGTTGCGCACCCCTCACTGGGGACCTGGCCTGCAACCCAGGCATGTGCTGTGACTGGTAATTGAACCGCAGTCCTTTCCTTTGCAGGCCTGCGTTCAAGCCACTGAGCTATACACTAGCCAGGGCCAAAGTCATATTAGTTCTAAAAGTTTAAGATATGGGCTTTTTCCTCTCTTAACTAATTTATTCAACAGGATCAAGAAATGTACCGTTTCTGTCCTGTAAATATTCGTCTCCACATACTGCCCCTGTGGGGGCTTTTGAGATGGACACACAGAAGGAGGAGGTGATGTGAGACAGAAAGGAACTTCAGGGTCATGGGCAGTGGGTGTGGGGGAGCCTGGGGAGCAGCAGCTTTGTCCTGTGAAGTAGAGAACTCTTGGGGTACAGCGACAGGGTGGGTCTTGAGGAAGGTGCAGCAAAGCCAATGACCAGAACCACTGTCCTCAACTTGAGTATAAGTCAGATCACCCATGGGGCTTGGGAAATTGCAAACTTCCAGGCCCCACCTCTGGCAATTCTAATCTGCTAAGTATGGAGGGTTGCTGGTTGCCTACTCTAATATCCCTTCCTAGAATTTTATTTGGGGAAACAATGTATTAATTAAAAAAAAAAAACCCATGCCCTGTCTGGTGTGGCTCAGTGGATTGAGTGCCAGCCTGTGAACCAAGAAGTTGCTGGTTCAATTCCCAGTCAGGGCACATGCATAGGTCATGGGCCAGGTCCCCAGGTCGGGGCACACGAAGGGCAACCACACACGGATGTTAACCTCCTCTTTCTCCCTCCTTTCCCCTCTCTTGAAAAATAAACTTAAAATATCTTTTTTTAAAAAGCCTAAATTTCCTAGCTGGCCTTATAGCAAGGCATGTACGTTCGACTGGACCACAAAGACGTAGAATATTGCCACAGAATAGCTGAGTGGAGAAATGGCAGCTCTAGCCCATGAAAACTTTATGGTTCTGCTCACCAGCCTTGGACAGCCCAACCACACACCTGCCAGGTGGGAGGACGGACTTCTCTCTTGGTAAATCCAGGTGGATGGGATGTTTGTCAGATGAGGCCAAGTCTATTGATACAGTCGATGCTACAGAATCTGCATTTTAAGCTCCTCAAATGCGTGTGATGGAGGAGGCGCCATGGAATCACACCAGAACAACCACACATGTTTAGTCCAATTTCGAGAAGTAATCAAAATTCACTGCACAGGACACTTAAGGTAAACGCCTGGAGTGAAGTAACTGCAAAGAGCAGGGAAGAGAATGTAAGGTCATCTATCAGTTAGAAAGGCTGACAGAGATCCTTAAACTAACTCTGCTACCCATTTATTTTTATGTGGTTGGTCTTTCTCAAAAGAAGAGTGAAGAGATTACAGATTTCTGGCCTGCTGGATTGCAAAAGGTCAAAAGGCTTTTTTGGAAATATAATTAAATAGAATTCCCAAGAACTGTTTTTCTTGAATTCTTGTCCCTCGAGAAATTCCCCTACATTTATGTCTTCACTTTTTCATCATCCAAGAGAAGATCTCTGGAACCATAATACGACTTAAACTTGTGGACCTGGCTCATCACTGTTAGTTTAGTGTTGTTTAAACATGGGATTCTCACTATTTCAAGGATATGCTATTTGGGGTTAGAAATCTAAGGCTTCCAAAGTCTTCTTTGCAAGAGTACTTTCTCTCAACTTATTTTAATAAATGCCTAGAGATATGATTAAGCCTTTTAAAAAATGTTCTATATTTTATGGAGCATTGACATTTTGGGGCCTTATCAACCAGACCAGCGGGGACTGACCCTCCCAGGGTTAGCTTGTTCTTAGAGATGGCAGACAGCCTGCTGAGAGCATGTCTTTGATGTTGTAAACCAACTGATCCACCATCCACAGCTGCCATCTGCCTCCTGTCTTCAGGTTCCTGCATTCTAGGACTCTGTCCTTGGGCCGGAAGTCACCTTATGGCCAGGTATTAGACAACTAGGGACCAACCTATAGCTCAGAATCACTCAAATCTTTCCAACTATCCAAACCTACGTTTGCCCAGCTTGTCTGCGCTGCCTTGCCCATTTCTTACTGTAGAAACCACAACCAAAGCCCCTGCCCATGCTTTTTTCCCCTCGCCCCTTCTGCCACGGGGCCAGCCTGCTGCTTCCCCAAGGGGTCCTGCCTGGGGCAGCCTGCTCCTCCCCCTCGGAGCTCCAAGTAGCAAACTTTGTTTTCAGTGGCTATCGTCTCCTGCTGTGTCGATCACACCACACCCGAATAAAAACAAGTCCTGGAAACATTTTAAAGTAGAATAAAAATCATTGAAATTCCCTTATCAAACGCTTAAGAAAATTGAAATATCAGAATAACATGTACACAGTGGATAATAGTTCTAAAATATATTTGAAACTGACACTGCATCTCTAGACTAATGCATGGCTACAGGTATAATCAGTGACGTCACAGAGCAGATCCGGCAAACACCTGTCATTATCACCTTGCTTTTCTGGGTGTGCTTAGCAACCCTATCCCATCACACAGCTTTGTTACCTTCAGAGAGGTCCACAGCTTGGAAAGTCTTTCAAAATGCAAAAAAGACGGAGCCAAACAAAATGCATCTGCCTGGTAAGTACCATGGTTCATAATTAGAATTATAATAATGGAAAGTTCTGGATTGAAACATAAGGAGATGACAATTATTACAATGGATATAAAATATGAGTCACATGCTCTAAATACAAGAATGATCAGAACATCTGAAAATTTACACTCGGTTCACACTACTATTTGACATCAGTGAACACACAATCGGCTATGCTACTAATAGCTTATTGTGCCCATATCCCAGAGTCTGAAGACCTGTCTCTATACAGCGCCATTGATTACCTATGTTTTCCTGGTCAAGTTACTACACCTCTGTTGAGACTATCTAAAAAGTTCCTAACTCAATTCAGACAACAGAATAATTAGGCATATGGTTGGGAGCAAAGTCAGGTTTTGGTACTTCTTATCACCGCTCTTCTGCTAATCTGAGTATCTTTTTGTTGGGGTTAAATGAGGCAACTAAGAATGGTAACACATGCAAAGAAAGAGGACCAGAAATAGGCATGTCAGTGTCAGGGAGTTTCAGTACTTGTAACAAATGAGTTGTTATGCCGACCATCCTGCCTGTGCAATTACGAAGGCACAGTCCAGGCTGGGTCACCCAAGGGTGTCTCAAATTAAGGATAGTTTTAAGGTGTTAAATGGGATGGTAGGCTTTGCTTGTAACATGGTAGAGAATTGAGCCTGAATAAGACTCAAGATGATGGCAAGATTGTCAGATGGGAGTCAGATGTAATAAAGATTTTAAAAATTCCTATAAATGAGTTATTAAGTTACTGGCCACCAGTAGGCCCTAGGCAAGTTACTGTAGTACTCACTGTTTAAGATAGAGACTGCAAATAACTATTGTACAAAGTCTAAAGTCTCAAAGCCCTGCTTCTTCTTATTTGGAAGAAACTTGAATATTAATAATCCCTGACTGATAGATAATTTGAAGGTCAAGAAAGCATTAGAGGTAATATTCTAAGTTCTTGCTTATGAAGGGTTAAAGGAAAGCTATTAAATAAGACCAGAAGAGACCACTAGGGGTAGTAATTGGCAATATGCAAGATGGAACATGAAAATCAGGGTCAGCATTCTAATCTAGGATGGAAATTTTAAAAAGTGACTTTAAGTATGGTTTATATAATTTAAAGTGTCTTCCAAGCATAAATTTTATGCTTTGGTAAACAATATTTGCGTGAACTTCAAAGTAAGTTGTTTCCGATTTGTTCTATGGCCCATGGGAGTGTTACTCAGATTTATATAAAGAAATTTTAATCTAAAAAAGTAAATGGTAGCGAAATAGGCCAACCCCCCCCCCCAAAATATGCCACTTGGCATAAGGATTATTTTGAATGAAAGGCCTCTTTTTGTTCAACCTAGGATAAAAGTACTTCGGCTCTGCCACTCAGGTCTTCATTCCCTTATGAGGCTCCAGGGTCATGTAAAACTCATATTAAGTAACTTTCTGCTGTTAATACATCTGACATCAGTTTAATTCTCTCGCCCAGCTGAAAACACTAGGAGGGTCAAGATAAAAATTTATCTCTTCTACAAATGCACATCACTGCAATGAACACATGAAGGCTAAATTATATTAGCACTACATGGACAAATTTGTATCTTGTAAAGATTTAGCCTATACCAGCCACTCAACCTATGTGGACAATTCTATACTTGCTAATAAGCTTATAATAAGTACTAAGCCAAATATTATTTCACCTACAATACATTATAAGTGAAGATAAGAGCTATCTCTCCCTACACCTTAATTCAATATGCAATTATTAAACTCTCTTTAAAACCTTACCGGAGATGTTAGTATTTTAATATACTTTAGTGTGTTGAGAAGCAGTCTCAAAGCAAGTAGGAACTGAGAGACGGCAATCGTGTTACACAAAAATTGTATTAAACAGTGTCTGTAATTTAAAGCCGCATACATCTGATGCAAAAAGAAAGTAATTTTAAGGCCTGCACACAAGAGTCACTGTTTTTCTTAACTTGGAGAGTTTAGCTCAAATTGCTTGGCCAAACCTGTGGAAAACATTTGGACAACTCCTGCCTACCACACTTGCCAAAGCTTTCAATGCAGAGACTGAGTACAATTTCTTTACTACCTTTCCCATCTCTAAAACGACAGAGAAAATCTAGTAATAACACCACACCTTGGGTTAAATCATATCAGGTAGCCCGCTCTACCTACTATTTTGAAATTAAGGAATATTTGTATCCTTTGAGATTTAAGTGATTCGATTTTGTTACTACATAAGGCAAATATGCTTAGCCACAAGGGAAGTTTTTGGAGTGGCCTCCAGTTTGCCTCCGTTACATCATTACTACTTAATCCCAATGGTATGATCTAGGACTAGCTAGTAGCTCAAATACCCAAGCCAAACACAGTTAACAATGTAGCTCTTTAAACCTTAATTTTGTCTCTCGGTTTCCTTATATATTAAGACTCCATCTCTGAAACCTTATTTATAAGGAACCGTAATAATCTCCAATCACCTCATAAATTTCCCTCTAATCTTGTTCATTGCTGGGGTGTATGAGCTGAACAGTATCTAACGCCCAGAAATGCCTTGGGGAAATCTTACAGTTCTGCTTCCCTTGCTGGCCAAGCTCCAGTTTCTATTTCTTATTTATTTTTTTCAGGCAGAAGAGCAAGGATATTCCATCTGCATAGGTACCAGAGTCAGATAAAGACCATGCCCCCTTCCCGGCTCTATGGGGCTGTTCAAGAGGAATGAAGAGATGGTGCCCAGGAAGAAAATCCTTACTGGTGTTTTTGCTTTCCCAGGTTTCCAAATATCAGCATTTCCCCTTAAGGCTAAAGACACAACTGTGCCATAAAAATCTTCCATTTACCTGCAATGGGACCCAATCATAGTTTCATAGCTAAACACTACATTATTTCCCACGAAAACTCATGCAAAGTCAACGAGCCTCCTAAGCGGGGGTTTAAAGTCATCTTTGTGGAAATCCACAGCTACACTGAAGATGCCTGGAAAAGGAGAATCAGACGGTAAGACGGCCGTTAGAATGCATGGCTTTGCCGTAGAGCAATACAACTGTTCATAAGTGCTCTGTGAAACAGCAGGAAGTGTTTCAAAAGAAGCCTCTGGCTTCAAAAGATGACTTTTCAAACGGACTTTTGGTTTTCTGAAAAAAAGGAAAAAAAGAAAAAAAAAAAGCTGAGCCCGAGGCTGACTAACCCCCTTTCTTTGAAGTGTTGATGTACATAAATTGATTCTCATATCTGATGTAGAGAAGTCCGTTTTAAATAAATGAGTGTGTAGGTTATAATTCTTCAGTACTTTCCCACAGCTTTGGGTGAGAAGAACACTACCTAGTTCATAAACCTGTGTCTCCCCACCTTCCACTACCAGCTGAGTGCACTTCAGTTTATGCAAATGTAGGATGAGGGTATTCTCTCCTACCCTGAATATACTCCTAGCCAAATGCTGAGCTTCTTAACACCGGTAATAACTGAGCAGGGCAACTCTGAGTACCGAAATTCCAAAAGTCAACATCTTTGTTAATGCCCACATCCCACTCCATCACACCACCCAGCATTCAAGTTTTCACAAATTAGAGCAAGGAGAATATGCAACCCCTCAAACAGGGTTATTAGGCTCCAAAATGACAAATGAAAGCCAGGAAAACATAGGAGGAAGGTCAGGGGTGAGTGACAGGAGTGTTGGTTTAGAGAGTGAAGGAGCATACAGTTTCAAGAGAAGCTTTCCCAAACCCTCATCTGGGTGGTCTGACCTGGGAATGAGCATGGTGTGTGAAAAGCACTCCCTCACAAAGAAGGGTCTCACATCCCAGGCAGGTGATGAAAAATAAACTGAAAAGGAACCTGGTTTCTACTTTGCTTATGTCACAAACTGCAAGTGTAACTTTGGGTAAGTCACGAGCTTCAGCTCTCACCTGTGAATCAGAAAACTGAACGAGAGCAGCCAACCCCCTTCCTCTACTCTACCTGGTGTGTTGTAAGATAGTTAACATTCTGAATTAAAACTTCTGGAAAGGCCCCTCTATTGGAAGGTGAGAGAGCGCTGGAGTACAGGGCTCCTTTGCATCCTTTTAACAGGCCTTTAATAAAGGGCCTTCCACATACTTAGCAGAAGTATCTATCTAACCAGCGTTATGTATTTATGCGTTTATTTATTTTGCCCTGCTGTTAAATTCTTCAACTACTGCCCGTTCCATTGCCCCTATCCACTGGAGTTCACTCCCTTTCCATCATCCCACGTGATTTAGTCTCTTCTAAACGTGCACGGGCAAGTTCACGCTGAGGACAGAGAAAGGAGCAAGCAGACTGCGCGGAGTCGCGACGGTTGGGGAAGCAGGCGGACGCCCCTTCCTGGAGGCCGTCGCCCACCCGCCGCGGGGTTCCAACGTGTCGGCGGCCCGGGCTAGTGGCTTACCCGCGATGTCCCATAGTTGCAGGCGCACCAGCGTCCTGCTGTCCCAGTTAAGGACTTTGAGTGCGAAGTCCACCCCGATGGTGGCCCGGTAGTGCTGGGAGAAGAGCTGGTGAACGTAGCGCTTGATGATGCTGGTCTTGCCCACTCCGAGTTCCCCGATGACCAGCACCTTGAAGAGGTGCTCGCGGGTCTCCGGCACCGCAGTGGCGGCCACCACCAGTCCCAGGTCCCCGGCCCCGCCGCCCGCCATGAGCGCCTCCAGCCCCGCTCCAGCCCGCCAGCTGCTCTCGGGCGAGCTCGGGCCCCCGCCGGACCCCCGCCGGCCTTGGAAACTTCCTCGAGGCCGTGCCCGCGCCCCACGACACCGCCTGATCGGTCACAGGACCCGGAACCCGCCGTCGCTCGCAGCCTTTGAGGGGCGGGGAAAGGACCTGGGCTGGCCTGGTGGGGGGAGGTCCGGGCTGGGTGGCCGCCCCCCACCCCCGCCCCCCTCTCCCTCCAGCGCTCAAGCAGCCCGGGGCCTACTCTCCCCACTTCCTTCGCCGGGGCGCGGATCCCGCACGCCCCCTAGTGGCCACAGACCGACTGGGAACCCGCCGAGGGCCCAGGCGAGCCCATTAAGGTCAAGGTCAGCCTGCCAAACTGCTGAGGCCAGCTCTGGAAAGCCCTGAGTCAGAGCTGAGGGGAGGCGCAGGCCTGGGAATAAGCCCCTTCCCAGGGTCTATCTGCGCTGAGGTTTCACACCTGAAGATCATTTCCTGAGCCAGGGAATCTATCTGCAGTGCCTGTTTTTCCATGGTTACTCTATGAACTGTGTCGTTTCTCTTTTGTAAGTGCCCAGATTTCACATCTGTGTTATGTCAGTTTCCACTCTTTGCATGCTTTACATCTTCAAATATTTGTAGCTATTTCTCACTTCCCCTTGTCTCTGTTCTTGGTCTATTTCATCTTTTGAGTTTTTAAACTTTTAAAATTCCTCTGTTGTCATGTTACTGGAATTTTAGGAGCAAATACCAATAGACACGTGTGTTCAATTTGGCCCATTTAACCAGAATTCATAGTGGTATGTCTAAAGCTTCAAATCAGAATACTTGTCAGCCCTGTTTAAAAATCATCAGTGGCTCTAACAAGAACAAAAACCCGCAATTGGAAGTGTACACTTTGTAAGAGGGCACTTCATGCTTCTCAACGGCCTCGCTGTCGCTCAGATGAGCTCTGCTGCTCCTTACTGAAATCTGCCCCCCTCCCTGAGATGCTGTGCTTTCTTTTATCTTGGGGTGTTGGCTCTCACTCCCCCTTTCCTCTGTCTTCTTTTGTCTAGCTCCTAATAGTCTTCAGCTTTCAGCCTGAAGATCACCTTCTCTTTCCACTTCCCCCAAGTACAGGATGGATGCCCACTTTTCCCTCTGCAATGGCACCCTGTGCTGTGTGAGCCACTTTGGCACTGCATTATACTGTACATTCTGAACTCTGTGTCCTGCTCTGCATTATGCATGCTAAGCAGGGACTCGGTCTTCTTCGCTGTGAGAATATCAACATTCAGTGTTTATGTAGCTGATACTCAATGAAAACGTGATAAGTGAATATTGAATAAGCACTCTATTCCAAGACCTGAGTTCACAACCGAGCTTTATCCTTTGGCCAACTTTGCGATCTTTGAATAGAAAAACAGGATGTAGAAGTGGTGAGGTCAGTTTCTGACTCTGCCATTTCTTTTATGATATTAGGAGATCACAACCTTCTAATCTCCATTTTCTCAGGTTCAAGTGAAGGAGAAATATATGCTCTATTGTCTGTATAAAGTGATATAAAGACAATATTCACAAATATACAGTATATTTTATAAATGTATAAAATATGCTAAAAATCAGTCTCACTTTAAGGAGCTGTTCAATGTCTAGTACTGTGTTCCTTGCCAAGTTCTTTGCTGTGCATGGGTACATGTGTTTTGGGTGCCCTTCTGTTTAATAATCAGCCTCCCATCTTTTTGTGCCTGTAGTAGTATCATATAATTAAGAAAAAAAGCATAAAGTGCCCCCATTTTAACATAATTTTAAATAATTATAAATGTATCAAATATTTTAAAAAGATCAAAACTTAAATTTTGCAATGTTTTCCTATCGGTTACATATTGCTATTTAACCATTATAATTCCATGTTTATTTCATATGATTTTCCACATTTAACGTAGAACAGGTTGGCAAAATATAAATGAAATTCTAGCCTGCTTGGACAATTGTCTTTATTGCCTTCTATTATGCAGGATAATCCAATATTCACGAGATCACAGAGCCAGATACAATGATAATGTTTTCCCAGTTAAAAGGATTTTATGTTTTATGTTGCAGAATTTGTGTGGTGGCCCCATAGTTGTTACTTTTAACTATTTCTTTATGGAGCTAGTTTGCCCAGTCTTCCAGAGAATGCACAGTAATCAAATTTACGTCTGATTCCCACACTAAAATCCACCAAAAACCATTTTTAAGTCAATTTATCTACTTTTTAATCTGCAATATGATTTTTCATGTCTAAACTAGTCATTGCAATGCTTTTCAATGGCCTGGGGATTTTAAAAGGAAATGGAAAAGCTCAGAGAAAGAATATTTAACTAATGCCTCTTTTTCTCAGAACCATTCAAGGACATTTCTTGAAAAGCTATGAATATTTACAAAACCTATAAAACCTGTGCTTTTATAGGAATGCTGTCATGGTTTGATGGAAACTTCAATGAAATATGGCTTGGAAGACACATTGGATATAGATTATATCACATTTTTAAATTCGTAATTTGACCTGTTTTACACATGTTTTGAAATGTTCAGTTGGTAAAGCATGTTGCCCCTTTGGGAACAGCAACTGCTTGTCTAGTTAACGTAAACAGCGCTTTGAAGTAACTTTGTGAAGGTACTAGTTCAGAGTTGCTACGGATAATGTAAGTTTACCTTATTTGAACGATGGCTCTGTGGCACATGATATTTTCAGCCCTGTGTAGGTATTGATGCATTTAGCTGAGCAATCCCATATTATGGGCACTTTTATTATCCATTCATTACAGATGAGGGAATGGGTAACAGATGACAGAGAGAAGAGGCTCCAGCCACCAACCCTGCTCCGTGCGCTGGTGTGCTGCAAATTCCAGCCTTCAGCAGTTAGTAGCTTCAAGGGGGCAAGTAGACTATTCTCTGTCATGCAGGTGTAACAATTTATAGATTGGATTGGAACTGTTCGAATGCAACAGGGCGAGCTTTGCAAATTCAGTCCTGCTGAATGGTGACAGAAAAATGTTCTGGAACTCAAATTTACCAAGGAATTTCCTTGAAACCAAGGACCATGGAGTCTCAGCAGTGGGCTGTGCAGTGTATGTGGTTGTGGCATCATAACCACAACCATCAGTCAGATAAAATATCAAGGGTTTCAAGATGTGTTCATGTTGAAGGATTACACATCACAAAATGCCTCAGTCAAAATTTCCAGTCTCTGACCCTTTGGAAACAAAACCAGGAGACCAGAACCAGCATACTTGTCACAAGTGGGCAGCAATACTCTGAAAAGCAGAACACCAGGTCAATATTTTTCCCTTTCTTCTGCCAACCACGCACAAAAATATTTATGGCAGGGCTGACTGTTCTATTGCAGGAGTTATTTGGGTTGAGTAGAAAGTACTCAATGCAACCAGAATTGTTCTCACTTTCATTAGTGTAGTGGCCAGGTAAGTTCTACATTAAAGCAACACTCAAATTGCAGTGGCTTTTCCTAGAGAAGGTTGATCTTTTGCTCATGAAAAATCTGATGTGGGCTTGGATGAGTCTCTAGTCAGCTGGCCCCCATGTGATGCTCTGGAACCCACTAGACTGCTTGCATCCTGCGGTGTCACCAGCTCAGTGGCTGCTTTTGTAGTCACTGAACCAGGCAGGGCAAGAAGGGCTGGACAGTCTTGCACCAGCCATTAAATGCTCTGGGCCTGAAGCAACACACAATTTTGATTTAAAAGGCATTGGTTAAAGCTGGTCGTGAAAGCCTGTCTTCATCTGGGGGTGAGGAAAGAACAAGCCTGTGTGCTGTAAAGAGGACACCAGAGCTTTCTCCCACGTATAGATCACTGTTTCTGAAAACTAAACAGATTGTAAGCAAACACACTACATTATGAAAGATAGGGAGTTATCCCAATAGTTACAAGTGCATTAATATGATGGCCCCTACTTCTGTATAAAGAAGTTAAAACTCAGACAATTATCTACTGGCAAACATCTTAAGGTAAGTGGTTTACCCTTCGTATTTTCTCAGGTTTGAACCAGGGTTGCCTAACCATGACACTGTTGGCAGTTTGAGTGCACTAGGTCTATCGTAGGAGACTTTTCAGGGCATCGTACGATGTGTAGCAGCATTCTTGGTCCCTACCCACTGATATGCCAGTAACTAACACATCTCCTCCACCCCAATGTGACAAGCAAATACACCTCCAGGTATTGCCAAATGCCCTGAGAGGGCAGAATCGCCTTAGGTTGAGGGCCACGGGCTAGAACTATCCCTCTATTATTTTTAACACCCAGCCTCAGTGTTCACACAGCAGCATATGTGTAACTATAGATTCCATAATGTATAAAGCGCTGCATATGGCTTCATATCAATTAATAAAATAATTAAGAGAAAGGTGGTGTTATGTTGGGAACCACTCTGCCTGGTTTCGGGAGTTGTAACTACCCCCCCCCCCATGGATAAGGCTGAGTGAGCGACCTTCGGACTATGAGCCGTTAAGGACACAGAGCTTATCTCCCTGGCAGAAGCGCTGCTTCCGCTTCATCCATCTCTGGCCCCCAATGCTTGGTTGGTTAATGAATGATGGGTAAGACCCCTCAGACGGGGGGGCAACCTAAGCCATACATGATCACTTGGGAGGACTTGGGGGACCGCAGCAAAGAGGGGGTGATGGACCCTCACTCCCAGGCTATTCTGACATAGCCCAAGTCCCCATTTCTGTCTGGGAGAAGTACTTCCTGGCTCTAATCCACTTAAGCCTAAAAACCTATGACCGGGAGGGCGGTGCAGTCCTTTGCCAGCTAGAGTGGGTTCTGGGGTGACCGGGCATAAAAAAGAATTCTAAAGTCCTGTGAAGCCTGCTTTGCTAAGAGTGCTTTCATTCATATGATAAAGGTCATATGAGCAGGAAATGAGTATGTCTCCCAAAGTTTTTGCAACCTTCTTACCTGACAGACACTGACTCAGATTAAGCTCTCAGATTTCTTTGAAATGTTATCTACTGTTTGATCCTTGCTGCCTGACATTGATTGATGAGCTTTACCGGTATTTCTGTGTGTTACAAACCTAATAAAAGCCATTGAGGAAGGAGCTCTTGGTCCTTCTCCTTTGAGGGATTGACCACCTCTCCTCCCCAAGCAGATCATGTCTTGGCAGTTTTATTTTCATCCGTTGCGGACAGGGGGGACTTGCAGGCAAAGTTTCCCCCACAGTGTTATATTTACCATAGGAGGGAACAAGTTGAAAAGAGGAAATGCTTTGTCCATATCACAAGCCAAGTAAATGACAGGGGGCCAACCTAACCTCAGTCCTCTCACTCCAGACTTATAAATATTCATAAGTTTCACGGAAGACCTCCTATGGGACAGTCACTATTCTAGTTACAGAGGATACAAAGATAGAAGATCTGGTTCCCGCTCCCAGAAGACTCCTAGACTAGCAGGTAAAGAGGCAAATTAACATAAAATCACACAGGAGTGATTAAGGGCTCTGATAGAAGGGCTTCCAGCCCTCAGAGTGAGACACGCCACCCGCAGCACTCTCGGAAATGCAGTGGCAACACTGCAGGGGAAAGGAGGGAAGCATGAGAAGCAGTAGGACAAAGAATGTTGATTGTGTCTCTGAGTCACCACAGGAGGAAGTAAACTGACGTGTAGACAACTGCAGAGCAGATCAAGGGCAAACTCTTTCTAATGGTATTCCGAGCTGTGAGAGGGGAGAACTGTAAGAAGTGCTACTGAGCCCTAACCACGCAGGCAGGGGCGTCTGCACAGTGGCAAAGGCAGAAACCCCGCTTGCTCCACAGGTGTTCTGTGATGTCCATGCAGACGAATCACACGGAGAGGTCAAGGGAGAGGTTCTATCAGGGAAATCATTTTTTAAAATGTTAAAAGCTCAAATCGTATGCCTCTGATGCAGAAAAAAAGTGAGCGAATAAGAACAGGTTAAAGAAGGTCATTTCCATATATATATAACAAGCCATATAATTTCTGAAAATGCAGCCTGCTGGAAGCTCGCTGGGCAGCCGGCTTATCTAAGGTTTCAACTGTGCTCATTTGGAACCAACTTGATTTGCCTTTTGATTTGACTATGTCTTAATATTTAAATATCTCAAGCATTTTGCAGTGGAAGGAAGATTTTACGTATTAGAGATTCATTAGCATGAGTGTGATTCTCTGTCCATGTGCACTTTAATGATGTGGCCAATTAAGTGACTCTCAGCTGCATAAAAGCGCAAAAGCAAGGCTTCACTCTTCAAACTCCCACTCACAGGACTGGGGGTGTCATTGAGTCAGCCATGTTTTCAGTTCTGTGTTTGGAAACCAGAAAGAGCGCAAAGATTGTTTCCTCAGACAGGGCCACTGAGGCCTCGGCGTTCCTTATTCTTCACTGTGAATCACTTCATTTCTCTCTTAGCCTTTACTCATAACATGTTGTTCCTTCTGTCATCAACTTGTGCAACTACGAAATAGTAACTCCTTTTCCCATCCCTGTCCTATCTGACCACCTCTCGTCCACCCTACCCACCAGGCATGTCCCACCTGTCACCTGGTTTGAAGTCTTACTTCTCCTTTTGTCCCGATTAGACCCGTACTTCTCCACCCAACTTTTCCTGATTGGAGGCATGGTAGTCCTACTTCCTGGTCCTGTTACTGATGTGTGGTTCGCGCTCGGTGGGTGCAGCGTTCCTCGTGTTGGTTGAGGGCAATAATTAAACGCTGCAGTTCATCCAGCCCAGTTTCCACACTTGCCCCCTGCAAACAAAGCATACGGTGGGAGCAGCAGCAGCTATAAAGTCAACTTGACAAATCTTGCAAGAGTAAAATGTTGGAAAAAAAAATCTATGGGTGGTGGGGGGGCAGCACAGTTTAGGGCTAACTTAAAGAGAAAGTGAGGTGCATTTAGGGAGAAAATAGGGGAGAAAGTTTAAGGTCCTTTCAACTTGGAGTAGGGAGGAGGTCAAGGTAAGTGGCACAAGAGGGACAACCTCCTCTGGGCCGATGCCCCCAGGTGTGACCACGAGTGCCGGGTAGTGCTCAGCAGACAGGCTCCTCCGCATCCAGAAAAGGGGGACCTTGGGCTATGGGATGGACAGGGCAAGGAATGGCTCCCGCTGACAGACACAAGGACTGGAAAACGGCAATCTCTAAGAGGAAGAGTGGGAAGAGAGAGGAGTTGGCATCAGGTACAAACTGCCAGATATAAAATGAATAAGTCCCAGGGATATACAGCAAAGGAACTATATAGTCAATAATATAATGACTTTGTACAGTGACAGATGGCACTAGACTTACTGTGATGATCTATTCTCAAGTTATACAATGTGCAACCACTATGCACTACACCTAAAACTAATATCCTATTGTAGGTCAGCTACAATTTTAAAATACAGAGAACAGACTGATGGTTGCCAAAAGGGAGGGGGGCTGGAGGGCTGGGTGCAAAAGGTGAAGGGGTTCAAAAGTAGAAATTGGTGGTTACAGAATAGTCCCAGACACGTAAAGCACTGTGCATGGCCCATAGCCAATAATATTGCAATAACTGTGTGTGGGGCCAGGTGGGCACTTGAACCATCGGGGGAATCGCTCTGTGAAGTACATGGTTGTCTTAACTACTATGTGGTACTCCTAAAACGAATACAGAATAATATTGAATGTAAACTATGGTTGAAAAAATTGTAACTCGGGAAGCAAGGGGGGCTCACTGAACAGCGAGGCCTCTGGCATAGCCAGGCCTGGTTTCGGAAACGTTTATTATAATATCCTGGTTAGAAGCAAAAGCCAGGGTAGAAATCTCATCTCTGCTGCTTCTGGTTGTACATTTTGGACAATTTACTTATACTCTTTAAGCCTCTTTAAGACTATCGATTTTGCAAACATCCGACAAAATAAAGCCTGTTAGGTAGTCGCACGATGCCTGCCACAGGGCAGTACTCCATGAGTGACGAGCGCCTCCTGCCTCTCTCAGTGACGGGGCAGATGCCTGTGGGCTGCTGCGGGGACAGCTTGAACAGTGCAGGAAAGCTCAGACGTAGAGTCAGATATCATTACATTCAAATTTAGTTTGATTAGGCTAGATTCAGGCCTTCCCCTTGCAGTTGGGCCGTCTTGATCAACACACTCAGTAAAACTGATGACCCTTGGTTTTCTCATTTTTAGAAACGGCTTAATAAAATATATCTCCAAGAGGTCTTATAAGGATTAAAGTAAGGATTAGACATGTTGTGTGTGTAGGTCTTAGCATAGTTCTGACATAGACTGAGTCCAATAAATTCTAGCCGGTGTTCCCAGGACTCCAACAATTTCACAGGCTCTTCGTACCTGATTGGGCTTTCGCAGGCTGATGATCTTTGAAACAATGTAATTCCACAAAAAAATATATTGCATTGTGACTACACACAAGGGTGGAATTCGAAGAAGCATACAAGATGATGATGTCTGTCCTCAAAGTGCCCATAATCCGGTGGGGCGAATAGACAGGTATGTATCGGCAGGAAGAAGGGGTTGATTCTCATCATAGACATCCCCAAGTCCCCAGGAAGCCGCATCCTGAAGCAGCATTTCAAAAGCAGAGAATTGGAGGAAGGTTGCCTTAGGGAGTTGGGATGGCTGGGCAGAAATCCCAGACATGAAAATGCTCGATGCATTTTTAGAATAACTAATGCAAGGCTTGTGCAAACGTGTGTGTGTGTGTGTGTGTGTGTGTGTGTGTGTGTGTCAGGTAGCTCCAAACAATTATGTACTTGATTCTTGTCTTTGGTTTTTCTAATCATGGGAACTATTTTTTATTCAATTATATGTTTCATATAATCTCTCTAGTGTCTTGCACGAGGTAAGCTTCAGTAAATAAATTAAAGATGCTTTCTCATTATATTTTAATTCCCCTGGTACCCTAATGTGTATTGCCTTTTCTTGCATGATACATTTATTTGATAATGCCATTCTCATGAATATGCTTCGGTGTCTCTGCTGACAGTGTTTCAGAAATAATAATGGCATGATTATTTTTTTTAATTCTCATATAAATTTACTTGGCTTTAAATAATTCAGCCTTCATACCAGGTTCTGTAAATCTATATAATAACTAGCCACGACCCAGGATTCAGATTCTGGCTGGCACTTGTGAAGTTTCTTTTCTTCAAGGAGAAGTAGCAAAGGAAAGCTTCCTTTGCCTCTTTGAGAGAAAGCGCGTGGGGGTGTGTCGGGAGATGAGGTCCAGCGACAGGACCCAGCTGACCCAGAGATGTGGGAGAGCTGAAACAGAAATGAGGGTTGCTCAGGGGACCAGCATCTGTATCAAATGAACTCGGCTGGGTTGCTCGGTTCGGACCTACTTCTGAATGAAGAAGATGAGGCAGGAACAGAGGGGAAGAGAAAAAGGGCGCCGCCGCGCTGTTTGCCGTGGGTGTTGCACAGGCCAGGGCACGGTTCAGAATCAGGGCTGATGCTTGAGAGACCCATTCCTCACATGTCTTTGAAGTTAATTTTGGTTCAGGAAGAAGGTAAGTAAATGAAAAAAAGAACTATGGAACTCAAAGAATTACTCATTCAGTGTTTACTTTCTATCGTTCATGCAATATTGTGGTGTCAGTTGGCCAGGAATTTTACGTAGCTCGCCCTTAAATGGTGGTGGTGGTTTGTTTTTGTTTTTTTTCTCTCAGTGCCAGACGGTTCCCTTGACCCCGCGGTCTTTCCAGCCACCACCTTGTTTCTCGCCCCCCACCCCATTTACAGAAGGTAGTTTACACAGCCCTCTCGGTCCTTCTACTTGTGCTCTTCCCATTGTCTGTCACAGGGTCACAGTGGCCTTCCCAGGATCCGTCCGCCGGTGGCCTCTGCCCTCGCTGGACCCCTCACTGCGCTCGCACACGGAGAGGCCTCCTGGCTAACACCGGCTCCTCTCTGCCTGCTGGGCCATCGCCCTTGCTCCTCCTTCACCTTCCGTGGCTGCTCTTTCTCAGACTTCTTTTGTGATTTTTCCATTACCCTTGGTGCCATGACATGGTGATGTTTCTCAGGGACCCTGGCTCTCTTCTTTACCTACATTACTGCCTTAGCTGCAATCATCAGGCTTATGGTTTTACGTATTGTATGTATCTTATTGGCTCTTAAATGTTCACCTCTGACTTGTGCCCTGAACTCGACTTCTTTATCTACCTACTTACCATGGCCAAAACCATGAATTCTGGTGGGTCTCACTTCCCACCCCAGAATTTGTTCTTCCAAAGTTTTCACCATCTCGATCTCACCTCCACTTTGCTGATGTTCAGGTCCCAGTCTCGAGAGCCACCTTTAACTCCGTTCTTTCTCCTACTCCCCACATCTAACCCACTAGCCATTGCCTTCACTCAATATTTTTAAACTACTAAGTGCCTCCCAGGTGTCTGGTACTGTTCTGGAAGCTGCAGATACAGGAGAGAATAAAGCAGACAAAAGCCTTGACCTCCCATTCTGATTCATCCCTTATACATCCTGGTCACTGTTACCCCAGACGGAACCACTCACATCTTGAATTACTGTAGTAGACTCATGCTTCTACCATTGCCCCCATAGTCTCTTCTCTTCATGCCAGTCTAAGTGATCATTTAAAAAAGAAAATCAAATGCTTTTTCTCTGTTTATAACTGTCCAGTGACCTCTCACTTCACATACAGCAAAATCCGAAGTCTTTAACAAAACCCCCAAGGCTCCCTATGGTCCAAGCCCTGCGAATGCCATGATGCCTTCTCCAGCACCTTCTGCTTGTCTGACATTGCTCCAGTCACATCAGCCTTCTGGCTCTTCTCCCAACACTACAGACAGCCCACAACCCATGACCTTAGTTGGTGCTACCGGCACATGCCTACACCTCAGATCTTCCCTAAAACATCACCTTACTAAGAAGGCCTTCCCTGAGCTTTAATATAAAGAAGCATTCATGACGCCTTTGACACTCTCTATTCCCTTTGCCCTGTTTCATGTATGTGTGCATATGTACACATACGAATGTATGTATGCATGTTATATGTGTAGGTATGTTTGTACATATGTATGCCATCTGGAATGTAAGGCTATGAAAGCTAAGACTTTGTCCGGCTCCCTGCTGTATACCGCCATGTCCTAGAGCAGGGCCTGGGAAATGTTATGTGCTCAACAAATACGTATTGAATTGTCCTCAATCCTAGATTTTTATGACATGTTGGTTTATAAGTGTGTTCAAAAGTCCTTTTTGATCTGTATTCTGAGCTACCTCCCAGCAGATAAGTGTCCCATTTGTGGCTCAAGAACAGGGAAACTCAGCTTCCCTGTGAACTGCCCAACATCCTGTTCAATCCAGATGAAGTACACACTTTCAAGTCAATGATTAAGCACCTTTTCTTTTTGTTGTGACTACTTTTCCATATTTGCTCAACTATTAAGTAGAAATGCTGCTGTAAATATGCAGCTGCAAAGGCCCCGGGAGGTAGCACAGGTGATCAGCTTTGGCATGTCAAGCGAATCAACTCGAAATGAGGCCTGTGGGGAAGCGGCGTGGTCAGGTGATGGACGCGTGAGGGAAATAAGCACTTGTCCTCCGATCCTGAGATGGTGAGCTATGGAGGGCACCATTTCAATCTATCACAAAGGCTAGAGCAGTTGAGAAATCATGGCTAAAAATAGTCCATAGGCAGATATTCCCAGAAAAAACCACACCAGGGCCCCAAAAGGAACAATTAAATAACAGACAGGGTGTCCGTGTCATAAGAGCACTGGGGTCTTGCTTAGCTACCACTGCCCGACCCAGCGCCACGTAAGCTCCAGCCATGTGGGACGTTCTCCACGCCCTGTCTTCTTAGCTCTGAAATTTACATGTGCTATCACGTGTCTTTGTGTCCTGTCTGCCCTTGCCCCCAACTCACAAACTGCAAATGCTCTCTGTAAGGTCCAGTTCCAATGTTATCCTCTTGGTAAACTCTTTTCTGAATATCGTGATAGATTTAGTTGCCTTTTCTCCTCTCTTGTCAAGTCCATTTGCACATGTGTCTACCACAGGATGCTCTTGCATTAATTTGCTTGTGACTTTACTTCATCTTGTGTCTGTTGCTCTTTGAGGGTAAGGGTTATTTTTGCTATTGTATCTCCAGCACCTAATTCATTTTCTTCTTATCGTAAAGTACCTTCTCATAATTTTTTCTGCTGAAATTAAAAGCCTTAAGTATTGTGCCTTCTATAGTATTTTTTTTAACATTCAAGATTCAAGAATCTCACATAATGTAAACATGTTTATAAGAAACAGGACACATCAGAGTGATCTAATTTCCTATCTCAGATATACAAACCAGTGTATTAGAACTTTTTTTAAATGTTAATACCTCCTTAAGCAACTTGTTTACAAAAGGATCAATAATATAATGCCTTTTCCTCTCTTTTTCTGCTGAAGAGTCCAAAACACTATGTTGGGAGGGACTGAGTCATCCTCATGAGATTCTCCATTAAATAGGAGGGAAATGGCTGATTCCAGTTTGTTGTCTTTCTTACGTTGGATTTATAGATGAGAGACCTAAAGTACTGAGTCGCAGAATAGCTCACTCAGTTACTAAAGTACAGAAAGAAAATAACAGCGTTTAAAACTTCATTCCTAGTTTTTGTACTTCTTTTGGTAATATCTAGGCATTGAAAAAATGTAATTCCCAAACTGAGTGAGTATTCATTAATTATTCCTCAAATGACTCCAAAATAATTTCTCCCTTCTTTTTGTTCTAATAGACTAATTTTTTTATTTTTCTGCTGTTTTATTATTATTGGCCAAGTTTTGCTTTGTATTATCACTAGATTTTCAACTCTTACATTTCTATCTGGCCTTATTTCTCAATGTCGATTGATTCTGTCCCCCGGAGAACAGTGTTTTTAGAAACAAAGACTTTCGTTCATTTTTGTAAACCCCTAATCCTAGGAGTTTTACCCTTGTAAGTGCTACCCATGGGTGAGACCAACTGTGGACTCTTTCAGATCTTAATGAGAGAAATTTCAGGATATTAAAGAGGAACCAACAGCTTATACTACCCCTTTATTCCCCATTAACTACATTGCTAAATCCTGCCATGTATTCAGCCTGCTCCCAACGATGACAGCCTTCAGCCTTCATACTCTTCATCACATCAGGGCAGGTGCAGCTGCCTTGGAAAAAGCAGTTATTTTTGGCCTCGGTCTGTTGCTGGACCCCCAAAGCCCACTGGAAGTAGTTCCAGCAGGAAGAGGTCTTTCTCGTTACTTCTATTTACATTCCCCTGGCCATTGGTGGCAGCATCCAGCTATAAGTTCCTATTATCTTGTTTAATCCGCAAAGGGACAAGCTTTCCCCAACATTTGTAGACATATAAAGTGCCAGCAAGCACGATTTTGCAGTGATACTCTTCAAACAGCTCTGTGGACATTCCTTTTTCTTCCCTCGTGGCAGGTAGACAGTCCTACTGTAGGAAGGGGCACTGGACTGTACCTGTTAACCTCCCGCATTCCTTTGATAAGGTCAGTTGTCACCTGGCAGGGAGTCAGGTCCCAGGTTGGGTATTTGCCACAGAATATGCCTAATAGGGCACTTGATACATATTCATAGAATTAAAATATTAATCTTTTCATGCCCTTTCTCATTTCTACTTCTCAGGTTAGCACAGCAGTGAGTTTACCACAGTACCCAGCTAAGGGGTTTATAAAGATGTTTGTTAAACAAAATTTGGGTTGCCTTTTCTAAGGAGCAGCCGCAATTGATGCCTGTGATTTGCATATTCTCCATATCATTTTTTGGCATGATCTGTTTCACAGTGGAGCATAGATTCTGACTTTGTTGTGATTTGCATTTCAGCCTAAGCAAAAAATCACCTATTCTTTACCTTGCAGACCCTATTCCCCCAGAAAACAGTGGCATGTCTTGGGGCTTCCACCCCTGCCCTGAAGATCCACAACACCTGAATATCTGGATTCATTTTGATAATCTGCTGACCTTTTAATTTTGTTCTGGTTCCCCACAGCAGATAAAACTATGTGTGAAGCTGGACTCCAAATCTTAATGTAGCCTGACAAATGGATGAAACAAGACAATGCTCATTGCATGGGCCATAATTCTAGGGAGACCTAGGTTATTTTTAAATGAAAAAAGTGCTCATTGGGTTCACCCTTAAACACAATTTAATATCATTGCTTGAGAGAAGTGCTCTCGATTGGGCCAGAGTAGGCCCTCCCTGCCCCTCCCCCATTTACCACAATTCCAGAGAACCACATCTTGGGCTGTGTAGAAAACAGTCATTTCCAAAAAGTCTAACTTTTAATATAGTGCATCCTTAAACTGGTTGTACCCTTGATTCTGCTGTTGGAATGGGGCTATTAAGGTGACTGGATTTGGACAACACTATCAAATTCCATCAGTGATATATTGCACTGTGATGATCTTTGAATCTCTCACTTGATGTTTTAAGAGAAGAGAATTCCATTCATCCCTTCCTAGTAGACCATAGACTTAAAAAACAAGCTTCATGGTTTACAGACATGTGGGTCCCCCCTCTATAAATAACAGTCCTAATAACAGCAACATTGAGCAGGTGATCCATGAAGTGTCCTGTGGACACAGCAAAGAAGGGCTCCTACAATTACATCAAATTCAAATCTTAAAGTGAGACCCCTTAAAACTGAATGATAAACCCTTGCAGGATGTTCTGGGGCAGCTGGCACGACAGTCGGAGCAGATTTTTGGTTAGAAAGGTGTAACAGGTAAATAAATGGGAATCGATTTGTGGAGTTGGGGTGGGAGGCTCTCATTTTTCTCTTTTAAAACCCAAAGACAGCTGCCCTCAAAGTTGGTGTTGTTCACTTAGATGGAAAACACTGCCATTCTTCCATACTTTTCTCAACTTTATGAAGATTATTTTAACATGCAAAGTCGTCTGAAGCACCTGAACTCCAAACATCATTTGATATAGTATCACCTGAGTTAGTTCCCCTGGAAGGATTTAGGTAGGAGCTGATACCACGGTACCTCACGTCAATTGCTAAAATAACCTCCTCTATTTTCATTGATTTAGGTTATGCCTGACTAAGGATGATTGGGGCTTTTTAGAACTTCATATAGATTTTCCCACAAGGAACATAGGGAGACACTATAGTTTCTGAATTGTCTCAATGTGCTGACAAGCTGAGAGCTGTGTGTTATGGCTCTGGGTTAAGAACCTAGACTGGGATATATTAGACTATTCCTGATTCTCAAAGGTGTGAAACTAAGTCCCAGGGCACATGTTTTGTTTTTTTCAGCATTAACATCATCTGAGTGTTCAAATTGAAACTAAACCTTTTGTACTTAATCTGCTTTTCCTATTCACAAGAAAAAAATGTGGTTTAATCAGATATGGTCTTGTATAATTCCCCTTTAATATGATCTTTCTATTTTAAGAATCATTTCGCATCTGGGTTTTGTTGTTGTTAATTTTGAACCATCCCAAAGCATTGCTCTGAGACTCTTTTCAATATCTTTGAATATTTCTTTTACACAGACAACCTGGGGGGCGACTAGGAGGGGATGAGTGTCTCCACATCACATCCTGTGGTCGTTGTGGGTCTCTCTCCCTGGCTGATTTTTTCTCTTTCCAATCTCAGCTGCAAACACCCTCCTGCCTCTCTTACATCTCTGTTAAGGGGTTTCCTCATGATTTGTCTCAGGACTCATTATTTTTAGTAGCTCAGTCAGGGCTTCAGGGATACATTTTGAACAAATGCTACAATTCAAATGAGGAAAACCCTCACTATCAGGTCCCCAGGCTTCTGGCACTGCAACAGAGAGGCGTGGGCAAAAGAAAGCAATGCGAATCTTGCCGGTCATTTAAGACCCTGGCAGGCTCCTGAATCTCCTGTGTTACCGGATCCCTTACAAAGGTGCTCGGGCACCGGCCGCGCCTTTCGTTTTCCTTGCAGGAGTTTGACCACTCCCCACACCGTGTATCTCCAGAAAAAGTGTCTTCCACACAGAGGGTTTTCTCCCACAGCTGTCTCCCCGAGATGCTTGGAGGTGGCAAGAGTAACAGATTTGCCTTCTAAACAGCAGCTTGTCCGGAATATCATAAAGCCAGCATAATCTCCTTCTTCTTGCATTTTCTTTTAAAATAGAAACATTTCCTCTGGCAACCTAGTATAACCCACTCCAGGGATTTCCCTCAAAACTTCCTCTTAAGAGAATGGATAACACGTGCAACACAGGGTCCGTAAGGATGATGGGGAGAGGAGCGACAAGGGGACTACTGTTTATCCAGGGAAGACAAACACATGATCTGCAGCTGGAACATGCAGACCCCCAGCCGTCTGACACGCAGCAGCTTGTGGTGTCCATTGGGAAGGAGACTGTTGTGAATGACATTTCCATTATGTCGAAATCCTAACCCCGCTCTGACTAGGTGACGGGGTCTCTGGGGAGTGACTAGGTCGTGAGGGTGCAGTCCTGGTGAATAGGATTAGTATTCTTACAAAAGGGACCCCGTATGAGGGTCAACTTCTACCATGTGAGAAGGAAGCTGGGTAGGTTGATGCTTTGTGTGGACTTGCCAGCCTCCTGAACTGTGAGAAGTAAATTATTTTGTTTATAAGCCACCCAGTCCGTGACACTGTCACAGCAGCTCCGATGCACTAAGACAAAACCATGTCTAGTCCTGCAGAATCTTTATCACCCCAGAGCTATCGGTACCCACATGGCAGTGTGTGGATCTCCCTCTCCCCTTCTCTCCCCCTTGCTCTGTATAAACACACACATACATAGACTTCCTTCTTTAATTTAATATAAATAAATTATTTTTCTGTGCCAGGCACACTGCTTTGCAAGTGGAAGGTGATTTAAGGAACTGGGAATGCCCAGCTTATAAAAGAGAAGCTTGATAGAAATCTCTGTAACTTGTTCATATATTTGAAAAACTGACTGTGAATAAGGAACTCACTTTACACAGGGTGGTTCCAGAGGCAAAACACTCATTTTTTTATTCGGCGGACTTTGATTGAGAACCTTCTATGTGTCCTAGATGCTGTTATAGATGCTGGAGATACCAAAGTAAGACATTTCTCTGTTCTCAGAGAGCAAAGTGTCCACTGAAACTCGAGGAGGTCAAGGCAGCAGATGAGATCATTTCAGTCCAACACAATGACAGAGTCCTTAACAATGAGGACTATCCCCAAATGTAACAGGGTGTCCTGTGAGCTTTCATCACTAAGTTTAGCTGTGATTCTCCAGGGTGGAATAGAGTAGATGAAGAGCTCAGGGCAATGGACTTAGTAGCCGTTCTGATTGGCTGCCAGCAAAGCCTGGAATGCTGGGGCATGTGGCGTCACATCCTCTGGCTGCCATCTTGTTCCCAGGGGCAGTTGGTGAAGAGATCATGGTCCCTGGCTGCCCCCTCACCTTCTTCCAGGAGTTCTGAAGGCCAGTGTCTCCATGTCTGCTCTGGACATGGAGTTCATTTGTCTGTATCCTCGCTGCCCTTCCTCACCTGGCTGGGGCACAGTGAGGTGACCCCCCTCTCCCAAGGCAGTCCATGCAGTCAGGTCACATGTATTGGGACACTGAACCCAGAGGAGTGACTGGCCATGTCACTGTCCCATTTGTACCAGGCCAGGAAAGGCCACATGGATGAACATGAGAAGGAGGACTTTGAGATCACTGACCAGGATCTGCATGCAGAATGAGTTCAATCTCAACCAGTGGTGGCATTGATGGACCAATGAAGAGGCCACTTATGGAGTGTAGAGAGAGCAAAACTTGGATAGAGAGAGGCCTGAATTTGGAGGTAAATGGGCTGGCGACTACTACTTGCCAGCCAACTTCATCAAGATCAGGCTCAAGAAAGGGGTGGCACAGGAAGCATAGCTGGAAAACTCTGATGGTGAAGAAAAAGTGGTTAGGCAGGGTGAATTTCCTAAGAGTTTCAGACCGAAGAAGTTAAAAACTGGTGGCAATTTTAAAACCAGCCAGAAAGGATTTGCAGAGGGAACCAAATTGTTCGTGGATTTTGGTTTCTAGGAAAAACACACAAAATGAATTGGACAGAAGCTTTTGCAGAAGATGGGCTCCATCTCTGTAAGGGGCCTTGGGAAGAACACACAAGGTATCATTAACCCAGTCAAAACCAAAGAGAGGATGGGAAAAGGCAATATGGGAGCCCATGGCCTGGAGTGGATCACTCAGGCCCTGCAAGACATCCCTGCTCTTAACTCTGAAGAAGGAGCTTAAGAGGAGTTTCAGAAGGAGCTGAGCCAGTGGAGGAAAGATCCCAGCTGAAGCAAGAAGAAGCCCATATACTCTTATAAGACAATGGAAAAGTTGAAGGCCAAGGGCAGGGTTAGCAAGAAGCTCACTGATCCCCAGAAAGAGTTTTCTCAGGCCAAGGTCATAGACATGACTGGCCAGGAGCAGAAGGTCTACTACAGTTGCAGCCAGATCAGCCACAAGCACAACATCCCTGATGAAGGGCTGCCACAGCAGTCACAGCAGCTGCCACAGCCCAGCAAAGAGGCCAAGGCCCTAGGTATTGTACTGCCGGAACTGGAGCACAACCTGCAGCTGCTCATCAACCTCATGGAGCAGAAGATTATTCCAAGAGTTAGCACCTTGTCTGCCAAGGGCAAATTCAGTGAAACACTGATGTCATGAATAGGGAGATGCCCTCCAACATTGGTGACTACATGCAGCTTGGCACATGGGACATCACTTACCTTACCCACAAGGAGTGGAGAAAGGATTTCTGGCACAAGGCCAGGCAGGAGTGACAGGAGATCGAGAACATAGCCCAGGGGGTCATCAGCATGGCCACCAGCTCCATGCCCATGAGCTTTAAGGACTTCATTGAGACTAAGGCCAAGAGGAAAAATGTGGTCTTCATGCTTGTCATCGGGAAATGACATGGAAGGGCAGCAGCTCTACAGCTTTGACCACATCATCATCTACATCAATGGGGCAGTGGTTTTCATCCACGGTAAGAAAGCCCTGGGTGTCCATCTCCTAGTAGCACCTGATTGACGTGGTCAAGTAAACTGCGGAGCAGGCTGGACACTTGCACCTTAAAGAGGGAGGTCCAAAATTTCAAGGAGGATTCACCCAGTGCAAAGCAAGGCACCAATGGGGCACAACAGGCCCCTGCTGGTACCTCGCATGCATCTGGGTCTGCAAGGTGGTCCTGGCTGGGCTTCCCTGGTGCCCAGCCACCATGGAACAATCTGAGTCACGGCCGTGTGCTGGCAGTTCAGTGGCACCAGGTACTAACCAGAGGTTACATGGGCCCTCGGTTCAGTGGCCTTGGTTCATGAGTTTGGCTAGGAGAAGGATTCAGAGTCAAGAACTCATGCTATAAGAGGAGATATATTTAGAAAGTCACAGAGGTGGAAAGAAGTGACCAGCTGGGCTGCATGGCTTCAGGAACCAAGTTACGGAGGCAAGAGAAAGGCCCCCGGAGCTTAGTCGCTTCAGTTGTATACTTGGCTTTTCCCCCAAGTACTTCTAAAATCTTCAATTGGATTATTGCTTTGAAAAATTACTCTGCAAACTATCTTGTGCTGTATATTTTCTTTTGTTTTTGTTTTCTAATTATTTTAACTTTTTAATATTTTTTTGTTTTGTCACTTCAAATTGAAATGAGTTTGCTGGGCCTGACCCATTTTAATGGTAACCATAGTTTTTTAAAAGATAAATATCTCTCAGTGTTTTCATCTTTTATGACTCTATTTTGGAAGTTGGTGACTGGTGTCTCATAACCCCTTCCACATTGTATTTTTTATCTACCCGGAAAGCCAGTATCTGTATGATACATGGTAAGGAATGACCTTGACTTTCTAAGATAAAGTGCAGTCTTCATTTATAAAGTTGTTTTAACATGTCTGCATATTTTTAAGCCTGTTGACTTTGCTCCTGGCATCAGAAACTGTGTTCAGGGAACAATAAAGACTGTCATTTAAACTGTGTGTACACAAATCTCCTGGTATGTGCACTGAGCCATCTGCTCTGCCCAGGAATTTTTTTTCTTTTTCTATGTGTAACTGTGATGTTTCACAAAGTAGTTTTATTTCAAGTGATGTTTCATGCTACCCAGTTTCTTCGGTAAATTCTCAATGCTTGTCTTATGAAAAAAATTACTTTTGATGAACTAGGCGCAAAATTCTAGCATTAAATTAGTCCCTTCCCTTCCACATGTTGCCTGGCATTTAAACAGTGGATCTTAAAATATTATACAGTATCTACTAGAGCATAACTGTAAGTTTGATAAATCGGATTGCTATTCGAAGTCTATATGAATTAATACATTCAGAGCCCAATTATTTCAAGGGGATGAAACACTCTATCACTGCCTCATGCAGGGTCAAAACACAGCAAAGTAATTTTAACAGTTATGATTCTGAATGAAAGTAAGACCTACTTTCATCATCTGGACTTCCTTCCTAAGCCCCTACATTCTTTTTGTTCTCTTCTGGTCCTGATGACTGATGAGAATTAAACTATCTGCAGTGGAAAATCATAATCACCAACCTTTGTAGGGTAGATCACATTTATTCTTAATATAACATCAACATTTTTTCAAAGTAAAAAGCGAAGATTTTTCTTCTCTCAAATTCCCAGGGAGTAGTTCTGTTTACTAAGCTATCCTTTGAAATCACCTCCTTCTGGTATCCTAGAGGGAGAGAAATGTATCAGATATGATCTAACTTCTTGCACTGCTCAGCCAAAGCATTCGTATGCCCTTGAACTGGCATTTAAAGATGATGGGTAGGGCTGCCATCTCAGTATCGGGGGCGGTCAAAAAATCTACTTGTTCACTACCAGACTTTGAAGAAAATCCCACATCTGACATCCAGATAATAAAACAAAAACAGTAGTTTTATTTCAAATAACAAATATCAGAAAACTTAGAATCTGTGTTTTCCGTACGATGCAGATGGATCACTGCCAACAACTGCATTCAGAATTCACGGGATGAGGGTCTCTAGAACTTTCCAAAGATGAGGACTCCTCCAACGTCTGTAGTAGATACAGGAGTACTTCTGGGGTGTAATGTCAGAGGTCACTAGAGATGGGGAAGCCTGGCCTCTGTGTGCATGGCTGTTTGTATCCTCAACGGCCCCACATTCCTTTCTTCTCTCACTCCCCGCATCTGTTAAAAACCACTTGCTTGGGGAGGATAGTGACACATTAACATGGTTGTGTTAATATGTGACTAACCAGGAGATTTAACCTAGCCTAGAACTGGTCGCAACATAGAAGCTTGGCTCTCCTGTCCTAAAGGCCAGCCCTGGAAAGAATCACACTTGTGCCATAAACCCTCTGAACACCAACACCGTGGCAGATAGCACAACCATTTAAAGGATTTCCGATAAGCAGAAAGAATGGTTAAGGAAGACGTGTTTCTAAGTGGGTATTCTCGCTGGAGCCACTGCATTTACTACAGTTTATTACTGCAGAATTTTCGAGACACCACCATTCTGTGATTTTGTTTTAATGAAGTCACAGGCTGAGGAGAAATCCTCTCTGTTTTCTGATTACTCAATGTGCAGTGAGGGTGGACAAGAAGAAACTAACACGTTAGATATTTTGTATGTGTTTGCTTTCATCTTTATAATAACCACATAAGGTAGGTTTGATGGTCACCTCATCTTTACCCAAAATGAGCTCAGAGAAATTAAGTAATTTGTTCAAAATTCTTTAGAGAAAAAGACCAACATAAATCTCGGAGCTGCCATAGCCTGAGCTGAGTGTGCCCAAGAGTGCACAAACAGTAGAATTGCATTTCATTTTATCACTGACCTGTGCAAGGTCATGGCTGGGTGTGACCTTTTGACAGACTAGTCCATCCCCTCATGTGACAGGCAAGGCCAGAGACAGTGAGCTCACAGTGAAATGCCAGGCTCCAGGTCGAGCCCGGATTGCTCCGCACGTCGGCTATGTTGGCCAAGTCGCTGATGTTTCTTCATTGCTGTATAGGGACCCAGGAATTCTGACTCTCAGAACCATGAGAACATGAAACTTCAGAGGCTCACTAATACCTTTAACATTTAAACTAATACTTTTGGCTTCTGTGCAGTCAGATACCCTGGGTTCGTGTACTGGCTCCATCACTTGTTGTTGTGGGCCTTTGGGCAAGTTACTCCATTTCCCTTGACCCCTGTTTCTTTATCTGTGAAATGGGAGTGATAAGTTACCTGTCTCATAAGGTTATTCTAAGAATTAAATAAATTAATACAAAACCTACCAAGAACTGAAACATGGTAGAATTAACAGATAAGGGCATTAAAATAAAGCCTATATCAAACTAAAAAGTTTTTGCGCAGCAGAGGAAACCATCAACAAAGTGAAAAGACAACCCACTGAATGGAAGAACTTACATCTGACAAGGGGTTAGCATAGAAAACTTATAAAGAACTCAGGCAACTCAACACACACACAAAAATCCAATTTAAAAAATAAGCAAAAGACCTGAATAAACACTTCTCCAAAGAGGACGTACAGATGACATAACGAACTTGTGAAAAGATGCTCAATGTCACTGATCATCAGAGAAATACAAATTAAAACTATAATGAGATATCACCCCACACCTATCAGAGTATCTATCATCCATAAATCAACAAATGCCAAGTGTTGGAGAGGATGCAAAGAAAAGAGAACCCTCGTGCACTGCTGGTGAGAATGCAGACTGGTGCAGCCACTGTGGAAAACAGTATGGAGTTTCCTGAAAAAACTAAAAATGGTATGATTTTGTTCACATGTAAAATCTAATACACGAAATTGAAACAGGCACAGATAGAGAGAACAGACTGACAGATATCAGGGTGGGGGGCTGTAGGGCTGGGTGAGAGAGGCGAAGGGATTAAGCCAGAGGGAAATGGATTGGGGGGAGGGAGAAGAGGTTAAAGGGGGGCAGATGGTGATGGAGGGGGCTGGGCTTTGGGTGGTGAGCACAAAATGTGGTATGTAGATGATGTATTATAGGGTTGTACACTTGAAACCTATAAACTTTCATTAACCAATGGAACCCCCAAAATTCAATAAAAATATAAAAATATAAATTACTACAAATATATTCTATGTGTTCAAAAAGTTAAGTAGAGAATGATGACTGAATGTAAGATAGTCTCTTAGAACAGAAAAAGGACTTCAGGCAAAAACTAAGAAAGTCTGAAGAATGACGGACCTTCACTAATATTTAAGTATCACGATTGGTTCATTAGCTGTAACAAGTGCGTAGTACCAAGGTAAGGTGCTCCTGAGAGGGAAAACTAGATGTGAGGTATGTGAGGACTTTGCATACCATCTTTCAAGTTATACTGCAAATCTAAAACTGTTATAAAAATAGTGTTTACTTTCATAAGTGAAACTTAAAAAATGAGTCAGTCAATCAAAAAATTTAAATTTCCTGCCTTCACCATCCTGCCTTCCTTCCTTCCCCAAAACCCTTCCTGAGGGGTCAGGAAAGAACAGGTAATACTTCCTCGGGGTGTCACAGTGGGAGCCAGTCTTCATACTGCTGTCTCTGCTGGTCTCCCACCCCTCCAGTGAAGGCGGAGTAATGTTACAGAAAAATGAGGCAACCAGACACTGAGGGATTCTGGAGTACGAGGTTTTATTAATGTGCATGGGCTCAGAGGAGTCAGTCTCCAAATTCTGAGCCTGAACAAAGAATTCTTGGGGTTTATATAGTCTACAGGGTCTTCCTGTCTACGTAGCAAAGTGGGATACAGAAGCGGAATGCAGAAGTTAGTTCTAGCTATGGGCAGAAGCAGAGTACAAAGGCTAAATGCAGAAATTAGTTCTAACCCCGGGGGTGCTAGTCCTAGCCCTTGTGAATATCCTGCTGTTTGCTTTTCCCAGATGGCCCTATCACTCTTCCTAGGGTGCTTGGGGTTTGGGTAAACAAAGGTTCTTCAAAGCTTCCCATATCAGTAACTCTGTCTTTTATCCTGCTCTCTCTCCATGCCCTTCCAGTAGGTCTTCAGTGAAGGTTTCTGTAGCTCATTTTTATTTTTTAATTTTATTTTAATTATTGTTCAAGTATAGTTTTCTGTCTTTTATTCCCATCCCAGTCCACCCCCCAGCCTCCTCACCTCCCTCCCATTTCTACCCCCCTCTAGTTTTTGTACATGTGTCCTTTATACTAGTTCCTGTAAACCCTTCAACTGAAACTCCCTTTTCCCCTGAAATTCCCTCCCCTCTCCCCTCTGGTCACTGTCAGCCTGTTCTCTATTTCAATGTCTTTGGTTATATTTTGCTTGTTTGTTTGTTTTGTTTGTTTAGGTTTCTGTTAAAGGTGAGAGGAGATGGTATTTGTCTTTCACTGCCTGGCTTATTTCACTCAGCATAATACTTTCCAGTTCCATCGATGCCGTTGCAAAGGGTAGGAGCTCCTTCTTTCTTTCTGCTGCATAGAATTCCATTGTGTAAATGCACCACGGTTTTTTGATCCATTCATTTACTGATGAGCACCTAGGTTCCTTCCAAAACTTGGCTATTGTAAGTTTGCTGCTATGAACAAACACTGGGGTGCATAGGCTCTTTTGATTCCTGTGTAGCTCCTTTTTAAAGGAAGTCCTTTAAAAAAACAACTCTCAGAATATTGGACCTTAAATCAGATCCCTTTCTTTCTTTTGTTTTGTTTTTCTTTTATTTACTCTTTTTAAAAAATTTACACTGAACCCATTTGCCCTAACACCAGCCCTGTTAGGACTGAGTGCCTGGCCAGTAGGGAGGAAGTGAATCCATGAGCATCAAACCCTGGTTTCCTTCCAAATTCTCCTCTTTTCTTACAAAAAAATTCAGTCTTTACTGTCTTCCTAGATGACTGTGAATTCCCCTATACTTCATTTTTGTTTTTTTCTACCTATGAATTATGCTAAAACTCTGTGTTGAGGATGAAACTGTTTTCTCCTACTGTGTAAAAAACATGCAATATTTATAAACATGCATATTAAAATCATGCAATACCAAAAAGGTCAGGGGCACTGACCTTTTCCCCTGGATTGTCAAATAAAAAAATGACAACATTCAACACAACAATAGCTGCCTGGCATAAATGAATCAAAATTGTATCTATTTCTCGTCAGATCAGCAAAAATATGTTTTTGGTGTGCTGCAGAATTTTAGGAGTTAGTTTATGTGTGCCACAAGATGTAAAATGTTGAAAATTGCTGGTATACGTGACACTATTAAAATTCACAGCATCTTTTTCTCTGTTGACAAACTTTGGTTTTAAAGATTTTGTCACAATACTGCCTTAAATGACATGGCTAATCAGTGACCACCTGGTTTTAGATTTTGCCTTGCGTGCACGATTCTAAAGATTTTAAGTTGTGTACTCAATAATTTTCCTGTATCTTTCAAGGCAGTTACAGTCACATTTTCCATTACTTGCAATCTAAAGATTCCAAAGTATATGGTTCTCAGTCTTGTGTTCTCAGCACACTGTAAATTGTTGTGGTTCAGTTTTTATGCCACTTGCTGGAGTCTGCATTGTAATACTATGTGTGTATTTATTTTATGTTATCATTTGCCCAGTATCAGCCCTTGAGCTCTTTACCTTTGTCTTTCTGAGCATTGCATAGACACCTACACATAGGAAATGCCGTACAGCTTGATTATTTTTCCATTCACTTATTGTTTTGGTATCAGGCAAAATACTTGTTGAGTTCTTTGGCCTTAAAACTACCTTCCTTGTCTACCTCTTGTGTGATTTTGAGGTTCGAATGGGGTAATGTACATGAAAGATGCTTTCTGGTCACTGGCAGGTACCCTCTTAGCTCCAGGAACATTAAAGAGGAGCACATAGGTTTGTCTGCTCTAGTATTTTATCCCATTTTTCTTTTTATTTTTTTTTTTTACTGATTTTACTTACTTATTTTTAGAGAGGGAAAGGGAGGGAAAAAGAGGGGGAGAGAAACATCAAGGTGTGGTTGCCTCTTGAGCGCCCCCTACTGAGGACCTGGCCCAGCACCCAGGCATGTGCCCTGACTGGGAATCAAACCAGCAACCTTTTGAGTTGCAAGCTGGCACTCAAGCCACTGAACCACACCAGCCAAGTCTTAAGCCCTTTTTCTATTTCCATCTTGAAAAGCTTTAGTGCATCTCTGTATTTATTTGTTGGGCCTACTATTCCAATAAAAATCATTCAAGAAATTGTTTGCTTTGGAAAGCAGTTAGAAAGAAATTTATGACTTTGATTTCCTAAATTTGTTTTTTAGGAGCATGGATATGGCATGGAAAAATTGTTTAGCTTCTGTGAAGTACCTAGCGCTTTGAAGTAGCTTTTATGGAGCTGGTGAGGCAAAATTAGCCTCGAGAGACCAAAGGGAGATCTCACCTTCATTTCACCTCATCCTCTACTAATGCTCTGAAAATAAGCGCTCTTGGACCCTGGGTCCTGATTCTGTTCCAGCTGGTCCTCATGCTGACATTACTGCAATTTCTGAGCTATAGCCTTGAGGGTAATTTCCTGCCTGCTGAGATTACCATGTCAGATTATATGGAATATGAGTCTATTTAATAATTCCTTCTGTAAACTCTATTCCATTCTCTTCTAAAGATTGTTTCTGAAGTGTTGGACTTGGTGGGCTCAAAACACTGTGCAGAGGACCCATTTGCTTTTCCCTCACATGTAGCCATCTACTCACACCTACTCAGGAAAGCTGAGATACAGGAATGAGAAACTAGGAAGGGGCACTTTTCTGGCTTTGTTTGCTAGTGTTATCACAATAAAATATTATAGCCTGGGTGGCTTAAGCAACACCCAGGAATATGAGAAAAGAAATTTCTTTTCCCATATTCCCGGAGGCTAGAAGTCCAAAATCAAGGTGTGGGCAGGTTCAGTTTCTTCCGAGGCCCCTCTCCTCGTCTTGCAGATGGCTGCCTCCCGGCAGTTTCTGCAAATCGTCTTCCCTCTGCGTGCAGGCAACAACGCTGGGGTCCCACTGTGTGCTCAAATTTCCTCTTTTGTAGATACACCAGTCAGATTGGAGTAAGGTCCGTCCTAAGGGGCTCATTGTAACTTAATCTCCTCTTTAAAGGCCCCTTCTCTGCAAAAAGCCACATTCAGAGATACTGAAGGATAGAGCTTTAACAAATGAATGTCAAAGGGACAAATTGCATCCCATATTTGCTACGGCATGTTAATACTAGTACTAGGCATTGTGATCATGTGTTTCGTCATTTAATTTTAAAACAACTTATTCAAATTGTGTCTATCATTTCCCGCACTGTACATGTGAGAAAATTCATGCTAAGTACATTTGAGAATATTTGATAGGGTCCAGGATTTGCAGACAGGAAAATGTTCTCTGGCATGAAAAGAAATGTGAGAAAATCATAGACTTGAAGGAGTTCCTGTCCATGGATTAGGGAAGAGTCTAAGGAAGGAGAGAAACAAGCAGTACTTCGGTTCCACATTGTCTTCCTGAGACCTTTCCATGGTTTTGATTTATCCAGGACCGCACTCCAGGAAAGCTGATCACGCCGGCTCTCCAGGAAGGCTCCCCTCCTTCAGCCCCGTCTTCTGTAGTCGTCCTCAGTCGGAGGGTTCCTGGAGTTATGTCTACTATGCGTTCAGAGAGGGCAAGTGCCCACTAACTTCACTTCCCTCTACCGAGGGTGGCTCATTTGCCCCAGTCCCCTGCCTGAGGCCAGATAAACTCAGCAGCATGATTTATACTTTTTTTATATATATATATATTTTTAAGATTTTATTTATCTTTAGAGGGGAAGGGAAGGAGAGAGGGAGAGAAACATCAATGTATGGTTGCTTTTCATGCGTCCCCTGCTGGGAATTGGCCTGCAGGGAACTGGTCTGCAACCCACGCATGTGCCCTGACTGGGAATCGAACCGCGATTTTCTGCTTCGCAGGCCCGTGCTCAATCCACTGAGCTACACCAGCCAGGGCTGATTTATACTTTTTAAGAGCTCCCTTGGAAATCAAGTTGAGGCTTGGGTTTTGCTAAAAATTTCACCTTGGTTTAACTTCTCCTTTCTGAAACTGGCTTCTCCCTGACTTATTAGTTTCCTGGGTAGCATGTCCTTGTTACCGAACAGGAGTCCGGGGGGGGCAATATTTGGCCCACCTAGGGATGCCAAAAAACTGTTACAGAACAGATACACCAGGGCCCGGACTCCAGAGGATGGTGTACTAATACCTTCTGGAGCCCCCTACTGGGCCCGATTGTCTGTAGCCAATTGGAATGACATCTCTCAATGCCAGAGATTTGTGAAAAAGAAAGGAAATGTTTATTCGATGCTATTCAGACCTAACATCTTCATTAAAATATCAAAGTTTTTTAGGGTATACACCTATGCACACAGTGCTCCCTTCTCCCCCTGTCCTAACTCCTGGTACTGTAAATCAGGAAAAGAGCACACCTCTGTTCTTCCAGGCCGCTGGTACCCTCAGCTATCTTGCCGTCCAGGCAGGATCTCCAATTAATCCAAAGTCATGGGGCACCTTCTTGTGGTCCATTGGCAAGAGTTCTTTGTACCCATTTTTCCAGGCAAAGTCTTTCCTGCTTTCCAGGCCACATGGCCAAAGGGAGCAACCCCAAAGCCTCGTGGGCCTCTTCTACCAAAGCTGCAGGGGTCCTCACTCTGCTAAAACCACATGGCTCTCTCCCACATCTGGACAAGTGGGGGTCCTAACTCTGCCCCAAACTTCATGGCTCTCTCTTCCATGGCTGCCATGTCTTGGTTTAAATCCCCGCGCCAATCTTCCTCTGTCCTCCTATTTCCTACTCCTCCCACAATGAGTTACACCTGCCAGTATCTCTGTATTATTACAAGTTTACTGGGCTCCCATCGTGAGTCTGGGCAGGTATGGCCCCACGTCCTAGAGCCAATCTCCAAGCTCCCCCTCAGGTGCTGTAACTCGGGGGACCTGCCCCCCATTTACATCTTGGGGGGGAAGTGACTTCATCCTCCTGGCTCCAAGCCTGGCCACAGCCATTTAACATATCCAAGTGACCCGCCAAAGGCTATAAATATATCAAATGACCATGCCTTGGATTAGCCGCAAGGCTGTGGCTGTACAAAACAGCCCTGCATGTTCCTGCTCCATGTGTCCCTTCTCCCAACTCACACCTGTGGGGGGGAAGGGGTGAGGACATCTTATATGTCTCTTCAATATTCCTATACACCTTGAGTTCTGGACACCATTCCAAATCTTTTTTGGTGGGCTCCCCGCCTTGGCTGCACCCTGTATCATCCTGACTAAATTACTTGGCAAGTAAATCTTTGACCTCGGGTTTGATTCTGAGTCACATTCTGTGGCTAAGTCACCCTCTGAGACTCAATCTTGTTCTATCTTTTTTCAGTTTTTTAAAGGTAAAAAGGATGAAATTAAATCTCAGTGCAGTGATGTAAAGGAAATAGAACGGGAAGCCTGGGTTAATCCCTGGCTCTGCCATGCATCCGCTTAGTGACTGGGCCATTCATCACTCTCCCCTGAGCAGCAGTGCAAATCAACTCAAACAGACTCTAAAAATGGCAACTGTTCATTTATGTGACCCCAAACCCAGGAGTAGCTCCAACTTAAAGACATCCCTGATGCCGCTAGGAATTTGTCTCATTCCTTTTGACTTGACCCTGCATTGTGGCAAGATGGCCACCATCAGCTCCAGTTCCCCCTTCACAGCTCAGCAACCTCCCCACAAGGAGGGCACCACCGCTGGCCCTGGGGTTTACTCAAATTGTTGCAGTTTAGAGAATGAGCCTCCCCTGGAACCAATGAATGTTTCTGGTTAGCCTGGCCTCGGGCAGACTTCTTTTCCTGGAGTCAGGGAAGGGTCCGCTTCATCTGAATCATCACAACTCTACGCCAAAGATCCAGTAATTACCTCCAATTAACGATAAGGATAGAGTGGTTCACAAATGTTAAAAGTATCTTGTTCAAGTTCACCATAGGAACTAGTTAATTTTGTCTGCTTGGTATCTATTTGTCTTTCTTCTCATTCCTCAGTTTTTCTTAAAGGAGCCTGTCACATGTACCTAATTTTTAGTCAATATAATTAAACAAAGTAATGCAGGAAAAGCTCTCAGCACAGGGCCATAAAGACCACCAAGCACATTGTGTTTGTTGAGGGGGAGGGTGGTGGGGAAGAGGAAATGCAAGAGATATGCAAATATTAAAATTGTCATAGTTTTCTTCTTTACATAACAATGCCTATTAGTTGCTGGGTAGACAGTAGAAAAATACAAGCTGTATAGATTTTTTTTCTGATTTTTATGTGCATAGGTGTGGGATCACCAGTAACATTGTCCATGGCTTTGAACAGGGAAAATGAAATTGGCTTCGCCTTATAGTAAGGATCAGTTTTGTCATTCCATATAGCAGTGTGTTAGGAGATAGTACGAAAATACTGTTTCATAATTTATTATCTCTGGATGAAGTCCTAGATGTCATTTAATCATTTTCCTAATTGAATTCAAACACTCAGACTATAGAGAGCATATTGCCTTTACAGTTAAATATCCTGCCTTCTTTCTTAAGAATAGCCTTGAAAATTACAATAGATAATATTTAATAATGTAATATTTTAGAACTAGTTTAACAATGATTGCTGTTACCTTAGGAGAACAAGGAGGAAAAGAGAAAGTTCAACTAAAATAATAGCTTTTGCTTTACTTCGGCTTCAAATTTCTGCAAAATCTGCATTTCATTCTGAAAGTCATTCCGTTTCTACAATTTTCTGGATAATACAATTATTTCTTTTAAGTTGATCTTTAATTTAAAGTTATTTCTTTTTTACTTAGGGAAAATATACATTTTTTTCTGAAAATATTTTCCTTCTTGTGACTGGATTATGGCATTTCATTTATTTTGAAAAAAAATATTTTGTCAGATACCCAGGCATACCCGTGGGAAAGGAGGGACCAGGGTGGGACAGAAATATGCCAGTTTTCCCATTGGTGGGGGCCACACCCCCACGGCTGACTTGGTCATGCAGGCAGGCATCCCTGGGGAGTGGGGGAAAGTGTTTCCATTGATTTTTTTAACCCACTTTCTCCATCATGCATGTGAGTAAATAAAACAACATTCATTAAAACAATGGGAGAGATTCAATCACATGCAGACATAAGAAGCTGTATATGTAATGTTAGGCAAGTTCTCAAAATAAGTGAAAAAACAAAGCACAAAATGGAATAGGTGAGATGGTCTCATAAATATAAAATACGGTACTTATCGATATGCCAAGTAATTCTTCAGAGAGAACAAGATCTGGGTTAAACAGGTCACCTTTCAGGGAGAATTGAAGTTCTGGACTCAGCTTTTACTGGGTACCATTTTTTTGTTGTTAAATTGTAATATTAAATAAAATGAAACATGAAAGTATAGAGAGTAGTATAATAATCTTCTAATATTCCTCACTCATATCAATGTATTCAACGCTTGTTTCTGATTTTGGTTCTTTTTCCTATTTTATTTTTGAATTATTTCAATGTATTTTTCCAAACATATCCTTTCATCAGTATTTTCAATGAACGTTGCTAAAAATACACAGATTTTTTTTTACTTGCACATCACAATTCTATCTTTCTTAATAAAATTAACAATAACTTTCACTTAAGACTTCATTTTTTTAGAGCAAAACTGAGATACGGTTAATAGTGTAAGAAACTGCCGAACTATATTCCTGAGTGGTGTACCATTTTTAATCCCCACCAATACTAAGTGGCAGTTCCCACTCCTCCACATCCGTGCCTCCCCTGAGGTTTTTTTCAGTGCTTCACATTCTGGCCATCCTGACTGATGAGCAGCAATATCTCATTATTGTTTTAATTTGCACTTCTCGACCTATTACATGCACCATCTTTCCTGTGCTTATTTGCCATCTGTATGTCTCCCTTTGTGAGATGTCTCTTAGGGCCTGTGGCCTTTATTCGGTCCAATTTTGGTTCGTTTTCTCATTGTCGAGTTTTAAGTGTTCTTTGTATATTTTGGATAACATCCTTTCTCAGATGTTTCTTTTGGAACTGTTTTCTCCCAGTTTATGACGCTTCTTCTAATGTATTCAACATTTGTCTTACCCAGAGCAGAAAATTTTGATTTAAACTAAGTCCAGCTTATTAAGTATTTTTGTGTGCATCATGCCTTTGGTGATATATGAAAAAATCATCGCCAAACTTCAAAATTAGCTAACTTTTGTCTCATTATCTTTTAGGAGTTTCGTAGTTTGGCACTTTAAATCCAGGTCTATGATTCATTTTGAGTTAATTTTTGTGAAAGGCAGAAGCTCTATATCTAGAGTCATTTTTTTAAATACATAAAGCTCCCAACTTTTTTAAAAAAGATTTTATTTATTTATCTTTAGAGGGGAAGGGAAAGAGAGAGGGAGAGAAACATCAATGTATGGTTGCCTCTTGTGTATCCCCTGCTGGGAATTGGCCTGCAACCCAGGCATGTGCCCTGACTGGGAATTGAACTGCAATCTTTTGATTCACAAGCCTGTGCTCAGTCCACTGAGCTACACCAGCCAGGGCTAGAATCATTTTTTTAAAAAAATATATTGGTGTCAAATTGTTCTCCCAACACCATTTGTTAAAAAAACTACCTTTCTCTATTATGTTACCTTTGTTTTTTTGTTAAAGATCCAGTGACTATATTTACGTGGGCCTATTCCTGTTCTTTTCCACTGATCTATTTGCCTATTCTTTTGTCAATAATAACACAGTGTCTTGATTCAGAGTAAGTTGGATAGTATCAGTCCTCCTCCAAACTTCTTCTCCAACATTGTGTTTACTATCTGGGATCTTTTGCTTCTCCATAGAAACTTTAGAATCGGTTTTTTGATTATGACAAAGTAACTTGCTGGGATTATACTTAGGACAGTAATGAATTTATAGATCAAATTGGGAACAACTGACTTTTCGTCAATAGTCTTTCTACCCATGAACAAGGAATTTCTCTCCACTAATTAAGTTCTTTGATTTTATTCTTCAGAGTTTTGTAGTTTTTCTCCTATAGGTCTTGTACATATTTTCTTAGATTTATACCTAAGTATTTAATTTTTCTGAGATGCTAGTGTAAATATTACATTTTTAACTTCAAATTTCATTGTCCATTACTGACATATAGGAGAGCAATTGACTTTTGTACATTAATCTTTTATCCTATAACCTTCCTGTAATGACTTATTAGTTCTACAAGGATTTTTTTTCTATTTTTTCAGATTTCTACATAGGTTATTGATTATGTCATCTTCAGATAAAACAGTTTCATCTTTTGTCTTAATCTGTATAACTTTTATCTTTTCTTGCCTTATTGTGTCATTAAGGATTTCCACCGTTGAAAAGGAGTGTTGAGAGGACATTCTTGGTCACACCTGGTCTTAGTGGGAAGACATTGGTTTTTACTCTTCAGTATTATATTAGCTGTGTTTTATAGATTTTTTGTCAAGTTGAGAAAATTACCCTCTACTCCTATTTTACTGAGAACATTTCATCTAGTCCTTCTTATCTGAGTTTGGTAGATTGTGTCTTTCAAGAAATTGGTCTGTTTCACCTACATTATCAAGTTTGGAGTCACAAAGCTGTTTATGATGTCCTTTTATTATTATTTTTAGTGTCCATGGAATCTGTCATGATGCCTCACTATCATTTTTGATATTGATTTTCTGTTTTTAATTTTATTGTTTTCTGTTCTAATGCATATTTCTTTTCTTTGGTTTTCTTTGGGTTTTATTTGCTCTTCATTTCCCAGCTCCTTTGTGAGAATTTTAGATCTTTTTTCTTTTCTAGTATATGCATATAACATTATGAATTTTACCTTAAGGATTCTTTTTGCCTGATTCCACACATTTTGATCATTGGTGTATGTATTTTCATTTAGTTCAAAATATTTTTCATTTCTTTTGAGATTTCTTCTTTGACCTGTTTGTTATTTGGAAGTGTGTTTTTAACTTCTGTATGTTTCAGAATTTTCCAGTTACGTTTCTCTTGTTGATTTCTAGTTTAATTCCATTGTGATCTGACAGCAAGCAATGTATGATTTCTATACTCTAAAAAATTGGAAGATGTGTTTCATGACTGAGAATGTGGCCCATCCCTGTGCGCTTGAGAAGAATGTGTTTCCACTGCCGTTAGATGAGGAGCCTACAGTGTCAGTTACATCCAGTTGATTGATGGTGCTGCTGAGTTCACCTAAGTTCTTAATGATTTTCTGCCTGCTGGATCTGTCCGCTTCTGATAGAGGAGTGTCGCAGTCTCCAACTACGGCAGTAGAATTACTTATTTCTCCTTGAAATTCTACCAGGTTTTGCTTTATGTAGTTTGATGATCTGTTGTTAGGTGCACACACATTAAAGATTGTTTTGTCTTCTTGGATAATTGACCCTTTTAATACTAGAGAAAGGGAAGAGAGGAGACAGAGGGATATAGAAACAGTTAAATAGAAATAGGGATAAGGGAGAGAAGGGGAGGAGAGGGGAAATGGGGTGGAGGAGAGGGACTGATCTAGAATTAGGACATCGGGGGTTTGGAAGTCATTGGTAGTCCCCAGATCTAAACCACAGTTTTTCAACTTTAGCTGCATTCTGGAATCACCATGACATGTTACAAACAGTGATGCCTGAATCTGATCCCCAGAAATTTTGACTTATTTGGTCTGGAGCAAATTTTGTAAAAACTCTTTAGTTGATTCTAATATGCAGCAAAGATGTGAGAACCAATGAACTGAAGCAGCGTCTCTTTAACTTAAATGCGCCTACAGTTCACCTTTAAAAATGCAGGTACAGGGTGGAGCCTGAGAGTCTGAATCCCTAAGAAATGTCTAGCTCCTGTCATGCTCCTGACAAAGCTTTCTTTAAGTAGCTGACTAACACTGCTAATCACTGGTTTGGAGTGCGGGGTCCTGGGAGGAGATGGATGGCACTGATGATAGGCTCCAAATGCCGCATTTCCTGGGCAGTCCGTCCCGGCTGCCGGAGGCATTTCTCTGAACTGCTCTGGCTTCTCTCTCTAGCCCTATAACAACAGTGCCCACATTCTGCCTTTAAGTTGGGCATTTGGGGCTTTATTCAACCTCCCAAGAGCCTGTAACTTCTGAGGGCAGTGCAGTATTTTTAAAAAGTCACAAAAGGTCTTTCCCTAGGCAGTGTCCCCAAGAGAGGTCATTGAAAATAAAGGTTTGCATTTTGATTCATCCACCGTAGTAGGCATTTTACACAAATTGCTCTCTTAGTTCCAATGAATATTGCATTTGAAACCTCTAAGATGTTCTATAGTAAGGAAGTATCTTTAATTTCTTTTAACTGGGGTGTTTCAAAATTATTTGAATATAAAATACTTTTGATATTTTTTAATACAGAAAATTTAAAAAAATTATTGTTGTTTTAGTACAGTTCTCTGCATTTATCTCCCACCACTCCCCGCCGCCCCCCCCCCCCCCAGCCATCCCCACCTCTCTCCCTCACTTCCACCTGGCTTGGTTTTGTCCATGTGTCCTTTATAGTTGTTCCTGAAAACCCTTCCCCCATTATCCCCTCTCACTTCCCCTCTGGGTACTGTCGATTGTTCTTAATTTCCATGTCTCTTGTTCTATTTTGCTTGCTTGTTTGTTTTCTTGACTAGGTTCCTGTTAAAGGTGAGATCATAGGGTATTTGTCCCTCACCACCTGGCTTATTTCACTCAGCATAATGCTCTTCAGTTCCATCCATGCTGTTGCAAAGGGTAAGAGCTCCTTTTCCTTTCTGCTGCATAGAATTTCATCGTGTATATGTACCATAGTTTTTTCATCCATTCATTTACTGAGGCACATAGGCTGTTTCCAGAAATTTTTGTGGGGAGGAAATCCTAGTGTAGAAAAGAGAAGGGGCTTATGGAGGAAGATCTGATTATAAATACATGAAAAATAATACCAAAATTTATAAGGTTATTGTGAAGGATTAAGACAAATGAGGTAATAACTAATACATAGAATGTATGAATAAATTAAGTGACACCATTTGTGTAATGTGTGTATTATAATGCCTGATGCTTTGGGCTCCTCTTTTTCATCTTTGTCTTATTAGAAGCGCCTAGAACAAGCATTGCGTCACACACAGACACGCACACATCGAAATTCCCATGAGCCATGATCTTAGCTATATTTCTTTTCTCAAAATAGTTTTAAAAAATTCCACAGTTCATAGGTGGGTATCAGAATTAAATGCCACCTAAGTGGACAACTTCCTTTGCATGTCCTCTCTTACGAATGGTTATAGAGTAAGAAGAAACTAGAGAAGACACTCTCCCTTTGAAATTCAGCATTTGATTGTCATGTCTTGATCAGGTATTTCATTGGGCAATTAGTGCGTGCAAAGCCCTCTGGGAGATCAAAGCATCAATATGTCCTGGTTTAAAGCATGGGCTCACTGGGTGCCTCTCACTGAACGTCTCTCGTCTGTGTGGGCAGCTGAGTGGGCGTGGTGCCCAGGACGCCGGCGGTGGTGGGCACGCTCGCTGCGCAGGGGAAGCCTCAGAACTGCACTAGGTCCTACCGCTCCCACCTTTGCATTCCTGCACATTTTGTCTACACGCCTAGTTTCTGAATTCCCATGAACTCTTAGAGAAGAGCACAATTCCTCTGTCTCTGTCCATTCTTTATAACTTGCTTCTTAGTGAATACAGTAGGGATTTTTCTTACATACACAAGAACCACAAGGAGTCTGATGGGACTCAGAATAAAAGAAAAGTATGTCCACGTCTACGAGGAAAAATATATAAGGAATAAAGGCAGCAATGTGGTTGTTGACAGCACATGAAGTTCATCTCCCAGCACTGCCTCTGCATCCCTCTGCCTGGTTGGTATCCAGTCCAAATCCAGCTCTTACTGAAGGACACTGGTTCCAGTGGGAAGATGAAGAGGAATGAAGACCAAAAAGAAAGTTCTCCATTTTCTTCTGAGTTGTTTAATGTAGCTTTTCTTTCCCTATTCGGCAGATTCTCTGGGGGACTCTTAGATTGCTTGCTGTACAAAATATGAGCCAGGATCATAGGTCAGAAGGAAGAGGGCATTTTTAAAATGTAGACTTCTGCAACTCTTGAGAATTCCTCTTTCTTCTTTTCCAAATCCAGTGTCTCTACTTTTAAGACAACGATTCTCCGCCAGGCTACATAATACAAACACCAGGAGACCAGGCCTGTGTTTGTTTAATTTAGTAAGCTTTCTGGCGTCCTCTAAAGTACAGCCCAGGTCGATAAATGCTGCGAGAGAGGGACCCCGCTGTATTTTTCACCTTCATTATTGTTAAGTGATTTCCCTAAAACCTCAGGGCTTGAAAAAACTCCTAGGGTACGAGCTGTCTCTTTCGAACAGGGAGAATTTACTATTACAGGAAGAGCATTGTCGAAATCGAATCATCAGGCTCCGAGGTTCCCATGCTAACCCATGACCCTCAGCAACAAACTACTAAATGTGTCAAACAGTGTGCTATTCTTTTGTATCAGGAAAGAAATGAACCCCAACCCTGCCTCTGGCCTGGTGACTCAACAAAGTAGCTCTTGGCGTTCTATTTAAAATCTCTGGACGAACCTCCCACAGCTCTCTGAGCAATTACAGAATCAAATGGAGCTGTGATATTTGCACAGATACCCTTTGTAACCTTGTTTTTTAATATAAAGGGCAATGGATTTGGCTAAGGAATTAAATTCACTGACATCTCAGGCTTTGTTTCCAATATCTTGCATGAGCCCGTGGCTTCCAAAATGTGGAAAAGATTTTCTTATTCTTCCTCTAACTTTGGGAATGGAGATGAAGTTTATTTTTAACATTCAGCAGTGTTTCGGGGCTCTTTCTAGACCGCAGCTTAAGGAGAATCAGCTTGGAAATATTTTTGTCTTCGTTTGTTTTAAATATATAGAGATGGTATTTCTAAAGCTTTTGTTAAACATTTTGGAGATAAAAATGAAGACCTCTCTCATGTTTATGTTTTTGTAAAGATGAGGAATATAGATACTTATGGTTTGACGTGAAACTGCTTTCTACATTCTACATAATGCCCTGCAGCCTCATAATTTTAACGTACACAAGAGCCAGAGAAAAACTAAAGCTTGTCCTTCCTTTTTACCTTTTACCTGCCTATGGTAAACAGCAAAATGATAACCAGGGAAAACTAAATATCTCATGCAATGCCTGTTTGCCCTCTGGCTTAGCTTTCATTTTTAGGCAAATTTAGAGTGGTTGAATAGTAAAGGGAAAGTGAATAATATTTACAGTCTCTTGGGGTTTCAGACCCTGGATATAAAGGTTTAAACTGGGGGCTGGGGGTGGAAAGGGGCTGTGAGAATCTACAGTCTTTCTGAAGGTAGAGTGGATGGAAACAAAACAGCATTTGACCAGCAGACCAGTATTTTACCACCTACCTGTTAGAATGTGTAGGAACTGCTGAAAATCAGTGCAGCAGAAATTTTCAGAAGAGTGACTGTAAATAATGCCTTAAATTATGTCTTCCTGGTATCTTGGCAACCTCACATACAGAATCACTGGGCACTGAGGGCGCGGGTCAGTGCTCACAGCCCCTCCTAACGCCCATCTCTCTGGATCTTGAACCCTGCTTGGCTGAGGCTCCCTTTTGCCTGGGAGGCTGCACCCAGTTTCTCCGTTAAAGGGTATGCTTCCACAGAGAAATGAAATGTAGCTAATCAAGTCATAAATGCTACCTGTTTCTCCAGGAGAAATACAGTGCTTTCTATCACCTCGGATATCACCAGCCTGAAGAAGCACAAACTGCTCATCTCCCCTAGAAAGGGATTTCATTCCAGCCCTGGGGTTCCCCAATAATCCTGTGGTTGGATGAATTCCCAATCCCCAATCCCATCACGTTTAACTAGTTATTTAACAAGGTAGGCACTAAAAAATTGTATTTGCATTTGATTTAAAATTATGAGAAAATTAGGAACATGAATGGTTTTCATTGAAAAGTGCCCCTCCCGTGTGTGCCCACTGCCCACGGTAACTTAAATATCTCATTGTGGAAGAGTGAACGTTATTTTAAGTCTCATCCAGTGACTTGGGGTGGCAGGTCCTTCCCTGAAGAGCTGGTGGCACTCTTCATCACCAGCGTAGGTGATGTCTGTTTTGACAAAAAGATCGGCCACAAAAATCCGTGCAAAGAATTCCTGCCGTGAGCTAGGCTACGTGGCTACAGAGAAGCAGATCACGCATGGTAGCAAAACCTGAAAAAGAAAGCAACAGAATCTGCACTGGCAGGTACTCCGTTTACTGGGAGCGGCCCGGGGGTGGAGCAGGCTTAGCGGCTAGCGTGACTTGGTGTTCACTCGGGGAAGCCCTGGATTCTGGTCATCCTGTTCATTTTGCCTTCACTCAGGACCTGTGGGCCCTGCTGTGTCTAAGCTCCACTCTTCTTATTTGTAGACTGAGGATAATAACTTGGGCGGAGGCAATGAAATATGTTCACCATTGTCTTGCTCAGGCGTCAGGATGACTACATTCCCCAGCTTCCACTGCAGTTAGATTTCAGGGCACCCAGCACTGGCCCTACGGCCAAGGAGTGTGGGGAGAAGGAAGACACCCGCTTCCTGCCTGGCTCTTACAAGCATCGGGCACAAACCTCCAGTCACACATTTCGCTCACTGCAGTGGCTCAGAGACCTCACGTCCCACCTGGGGTTGCCGCCAGGAGGAGGGATGGTGTGTCAGCCTGTGCATGACTTTATGGGGCATGAAATAAATGATATTTTAGTAAGGCACTGAAGTTGTAGTTCAGGCTTTCATCCTCCCCTTACCCGTTCCTTTCTCCTTCCTCCCTTCCTTGCCTTCCTCTCTCTCTTCTCTCCTCTTCCTGCCTTATTCTTTCTCCCTTCCCTCTGTCCCTGCCTCCCATTCTTCCTTCCTTCCTTCCTTCCTTCCTTCCTTCCTTCCTTCCTTCCTTCCTTCCTTCCTTCCTTCCTTCCTGATATATAGCACATAGGCTATCCTGATCAGCACATACTTTATAAAGTATATAGATTAAACTACTTCAAGAATATCATTCTAGGGACATAGAGACACATACATCTTTTAACATATTTATTATCGTATGTCCCAAACTCATTATTTTAGACTTAAAAATGCTGAGGCTTAAAGAGTCAATTGATTTATCTTCAACAAAACAGCTAATTGGGGGTATGGCTAAAAATTTTCAGTCTAGGCTTTTTTCAAATACATTAGGATCTCCTCCTAAGTGAGATGTACTTCTCAGGGAAACACTTAGATACATCGAATCTGTTGAGCTTAGGCTGGAAAATGAGAGCTAAATTCATTTAAAGAATGCAGCTAATATGTAGAAAGTTTAGAGATAACCAAACAACACTGATCACAATTTTATAATTGGTAAGTGACACTAATTAGGAATTTAGACTACTATCTCTAACCCACTGGTGAGTTTTTCACATTTTTGAGATGAGGTTTTCCTTCTCTCGCATTTTTTAACTCTAAATTCTTTTAGAGTTAAAGTATCCTGGAAGTAATATTGACCTCTTTTATATGAAAGTGATTCTTTGAGAAATTCCTGGTAAACATGCTACTTTGAATAGCATGCTATTTATTAAATTGTAGAACCATACAATACTTTTTACTCCAAGTATTTTTCTAAAACCTTTATAAATTACTACAAGTCACCGGTGATTTGTGAGTTATAATTTTTCCTCTTTGTAGCTTTTCCATTGTGAGTCAATACATGGCAGTGACTGTGTTTGTGGGATTAGGCAGCTTCCCCAACTCCCTGGAACCCGGAGCCCCTTGCGATAGAATTCATACCCGCCCCCCAAGTGGCAATGTGGAATTTTCATTATTTTGCTACTCAAACTAAGTGTGTGTATTGAGAGCTTGCAGAGTGCCTTCAGTGCAGCGTCTTCAACATGGTATCTCGCATAATTTTCTGCACAGTGTGGTGGTTCAGAGGAGGGTGGGCTTTGGGCCTCAGGGGGTGTGCCAAGTGCCCTGTGCCCCATCCCCCACCCCCCCCGCTCTGAGATCCTAGGCAAGCTGTTTCATTCATTTTAGCCTCGGTTTTCTCATTCATAAAAGGAGAATAAGTCTTAGCTCCAAGGATGTTACAAAGTTAAATGTGGTGTAAAATGTATATTGTCTTCCAGTGGATAAGCAGTCATCATCATCAAATAACTGATAGCCTAATCTTGGGAGCCAGCTGAAAGAAATCTATATAACCTTTGGTGTGAAATAATTCCTCATACTATCTAGGAGTCAAAAAATTATGAACAATGTAAGTGTCTAACAAGATGGGAGTGGTTAAGTAAATGACAAAATACCCATAAAATAAAGTTTATGGAGTCTTTTTGCTAATGCTGGTAACAAATGTTTTTAGCTTGTGAATACTAAGAAGCTCACTTTGATGCTTTACCTTAAGCCCCAACATGCCTCCTAGCAAATACCGTGGTATGACCCAATTCTGCGGAGTCTTTGAAGAGAGAGCATCATCGCCTTTAAACAATTTGCACACAGCCTGCACCTCCGACTGCCTCTCTTTCAGCTTCTGTTTGGGCTGTTGCCTGCTGTTACTTTATTTGTCCCTGTGGATGAGACCTGTTCTCTCCACAGCCACCTGTCCATGCCTCTTCCTGGTTTGGGCTGCCCACATGGTGACATTGACCCACCCTTGACCTCACATGTCCTTCCAGGCTCTTTCTCCTGCTGTTGCTAAGAGCTCAGTACCACCTGCTCCTCGCCTCTGTTTTGATGTCCCTGCATCTTTTCACTGCCCTGCTATAGGCCAGCCTTCTGCTCAGCTGTTGCAGAGCAGAAGTTCCGACCCTCGTGATGTACAGGGCTTTTCTTCTCTGCTGGCTTACAAGGATATCCCTGCCCTTTCTTACCACTTATTCTAAATTTTATATGTGGGGGTGGGGATTGGAGGCCAGGAGACTCAATGCACCTTTGCTTTTCCTCTTCCAGCTCTTTGTTTGCATATCCTTATGTATGCTGTGTCTGTGTCTCTATATACATATGTTATTATCTATCTACCAGCAGCATATAATGTCTATAGCAGATACTATTGGTGCCCAGTTCCCTCCTGACCCCTCCCCGACAGCGCCCAGGTCTTAGGTTTCCAGCTGCCAGCATCTGCGGCTCTTCGCCTAAAGGCTTTCTTTGGAGATAGGAGCTTTCCCTGTTGGGGGAAACATTGGAAATAATTGGAATTGACATGCACCTCCCTCCCCAGCAGCCCTCCACCAGGGCAGCTATTGGTGACCAAAATATCCCAACGCCCTTGCCCATTGGGGTGTGGGGGCAACTATGAGGCACGTTCTCCTCTGACTCTAGCAGGACTGAGCTCCCCCAGGGAGATTTGCATAGTGGCTGAGTATCACTTACTGCCTCTTTCCACTGCCCTGTTGGTGCTCCGTGATCATCTCCTAGTACACAAATTGTACTCAGGGTATCAGGAAATACCCTCCTCTCAGGGTCTGTTTCTGGAGAAACCCAACCTAATAGTCTCATTCACATCTATTTCCTGCTGTTTATATGAAAATGGCTTAAGGGTTGGATCTGACTCGGAGCTAAGTATGCATTCAAAATCTGGCAAGTTAACATAATGTTAGGCACCACACTAGAATCATGGTCAATGAGAGTCATTTGTGCAGTACTATGCCTAGTTCTGGATGCAACATTGTTACAGGAAATTCAAAAACTGGAGTATGACCATGGTGTGATTAGGGGTGTGGGAACCCAATAACAAAGTCAACAGTTAAAGGATATGAAGCTGTCTGTCGGGGAGGATGAAGCACGAGTGGTGTAACTACCACATTCTAGTAGCTGAAGGGAAGCCACGCACAGGGTGGACTCAGTTTGCTTGGTATTTTTCCAAAGGGCAGAACTCCAGACACCAGTTCGTAAAAGGCAAATTTCATTTCTGGAAAATGAAGGATTTTCTAACTATTAGAGTTACTTTTCAAATGCAAAGTCTTGGCCTCTGGATATTCTTAAGCAGAGGGCAAAACTCACCTCAATCCATCTCACTCCTGAATATGAACCAGGTCACACATGTGTACCTCTGTGGTTGTCACCGAAAGCTCGTCTGGGTCACCGACACGTTGAGTCTGGAATTCCATCAGACTACCGTTCTGCTGTGTGCTGCGCTGGTCTGGCCCCTCAGTGTCCGGGCCCTTGGATGCCTCTGTCCTGGATTTTAGCCTTATTAGTTCTGTCCTCTCCCCAGGCTTGTGAATTCTAAATGATACCATTTTGGACTTGCTCTCCCAGTGTACAGGACAACCTGCTCTCTGTCATTGCACAACCGCAGTTGATGGACATCGGAACTCCTGGCCCGCTGCCCTACCCACTAAGGGGTGGCTTCTCACCTGACCTCCGCCTGACACAGGAAGAGAAACAAGAGCAATGGGCATAGAATCTCTAACAGGCTGAGAACATATTCTAAGTGACTTATAAATATACTCCCATGACTATGGGAGTCATATTAGACTCCCTAAATATGACTATTTTCCTTTTCAGCCTTTATTATCCTTTTCTGTTTTATTTCTCTTGCATAGTAATTTATAAATATTGCTTCTTAAGCTACCCTGAGAAAATTAAGCTTTTTGTTGTTGTTGTTCAATGGTGTTATTACTTCAGTGACCTAATGAGGCTCCATGTCCTCTCAAGTCTTGGTGACTGGTTTTGCCTTTCACTTTGCCTAGAGGTATGTACTTCTGTACAGAAGAACACCCCAGCCTGTGCTTTCCCCAAGGGCGTCTCATTTGTCTTCATCTTAATCAGAGCTTCTCTTTAGCACTTGTCCCACCTGGAGTTCACCTGCAGAGGACGCTGCTTCCTTCACCTAATCCCGCCTTCCCGAACCTCTGGCTGGGCTCAGTGGGTGCTGAATACTGCCACCGGCTCCTGCAGGCAGTAGGACCTGCTGCCCAGTTGGGACAGCTCTCTCTGATGTTGGAAGGAAAGCTTGCTTTTCATGAAGGAAGCTTGTTCTTCCAGTTGGCAAACTTGGGATTAGTGGAAATTTAGAGCCCCAGACCCTCTAAGTATTTTGAAACAAATCTTCAGAGAAGTGACTGGAGACAACTAGGTGGGGTTACACACTCATTTCTTTTCTCAGCAAACATTTACTGAGTAACTGTTTTGTCTCGAAGGTACAGAAATTAGAAAGAAAACTGGATTCCAAGCTAATAGGAGCTTACAGTCTATTGAGAGAAAGAGACATAAGGTATAATGATGTCAGGGATGAGAATAAATGCTGTGGGGACAGAAAAGGGGGCGCAATCACACAGACACTAACTCCTGTACGCCATCCTGGGCTCTGGACAGGAAGATAAGTTCGCAGGCTCAGTACTGGCTGGGGCTGGGAAAGAAGCCCTGCTGGGCCACGCACTGGCCAGAAGACTCTAGGCAAGTTACAGCAGTTCTCTAAAGCAGCCCCGTGGCAGGAGTACTGGGGAGATCAAATGAGAATCAATGCAAAGTGCTCGGCAAAACGTCTGACACAAAGTAGGCAATGCAACATCGTTTCCCCTCTCTTTGGATTCCTCTTAGGCTGTTCTCTGCAAACATTACCATTTGTCATATCTGGATCCTAAATCCAGCCTCCCCAAATATCTTCCTTACAATTGAAACTTCTGGACCCTCCAAGGGCTTGCCTTTGTGACCTATCACAATATACAGTGTACCTTTGGGCTACCTGAAACACTCCCATTTTTCTTCTACTTTTTCTTCCCCTCCTTTCCATCATCCTCTCCATCTCCTTGTTTCTTATTTGCTCTCATATGACTTTTCCTCCTGAAACACCAAGCCCCCATTTTGTGATCTTTGATGCTGTTTTCTGGGTGATGTTCTGAAGGATTGCCTGTTGGCCTGGCCCCTGATCCTGGTCATTCTTTCTGCACAGAGCTCGCTCCATCCAAACACATCACGGTCTCAGGAATTTGGCCCATGTACCAGCATGTGCTCCCTTCGAATGACACTTGATTGGTGTCTCATTATGCAGGTATTTTATGGCTAAAGATGTGAGTAACAGAAACTCCCTTGTTTTGAGGGCCAGAGAGGTCTCCATTCAAATGTAAAGGAAGAGAACTTGGGGTGAGCAAGAGGACAACAAAGCATGACACCAGCCCCCCTAGAGTGTGAGCCAACGAGAGAAAAGCCTTGCAGGGCACAGATGAAACAATGATGGGGGCTTCTAGAAGCTTCTGAGTCTAGAGTTCTACTAAAGATCCGGGAGTTTGTCATACCTCATCCATTCTGTCAGAAAGCCCAAAGAAATGTCTGCCGTGGTGTTGGAAATTTAGATTTTGGATTTCCTTTTTAATTATTAGAACTCGAGTTACCACCTTACTCATAATCAAACTGGACTGTACTCTGTCACCTACCCTGTCTGTAGATTTTGTGTGATTCTTTCCACCTTTCACCTAGAAGACAGGTTCTGAGCAAAATCAAACCACTGAGGTGCTTTCTCACATGAGTCTATTACTATAACTTTTACAGACCACAGAGGAGGAACATACACATTCAATGAATAGAAAATATTTATTATACAGCATTGTCAAGGTTATTTGACAAAAGGCAGTAACAAGCCAAACAAAAACACGTTTACAAGAAGCTGAACAACTTGTACAAAGTACACACACTAAGGAAAAGAGGTTCTGCCCTTTCGGTGCCGGGTCTGCATGTGTCCATTTCCAATTTTGAACATTTACAATAGAAGACCTAATATTCTATTGTGTTCAGGAAAACTTATAATCACAGTTCAGAGCAGTAATCTGATCACTGATGAATGTGTTCACCAAATGTCTTGCAAACCTCAGAACAAAGTGACAATGTATTATTGGAACAGTAGAAGCAGTACTTAAAGAAAAACTGAATGCGCAAGTCCTGTGACACTAAGGACGCATGTTAGTGGCCTGAAGATAAAAGGCCACGTTTCACTAATGCCAGAGAGCGCGCCTTCCCTTGCCGGGGGCCAGTCAGCAGGCCACCTGGGGGCAGAGGAACCATCATCTTTCTCATTCTGCTTCATTACAGTGAAAATCTGGAACTGAAATCCATGCTTCCATCATGAAGTCTTTCTACCAAAGGTGTTATAAAATAATTATTTAGAAGAAAGGCAGTCCATTCTTGAAGTGGAACTGACTAAACTTGGCAGTAGAATGTGGGGAAGACAGGAGAAGCGTGAGCCTCAAACGCTGTAGTGGATGTTAAATTCTGAACAAGTGATGCAGGATGTATTTAGCAATTCTCACATGAGTCTGGGCTGAGGAATCAGCAGCTTCGACAGAAAGAGAGCGTATTAAAATATGACCGCAAGGAAGGCATAAACAGAGATATTTTAGGGGGAAAGATTCATTCTACAAATAATAGAAATCAAAACAGCAAGATAAAGTTCTTTATTTGGGGCAAAAAGGGGAAGGAAAAAATGAAACCATTGGATTGTACATGCATGGATATTACACACAGCAAATAACAAAAATGCAAAGGAAATTTATGACAGTAGGAATATAAGAATAAGAATACACTGAAATAAAAAATAAATGAAAGCAAAAATGGATGAATAAATAAGTTAAAAATTATGATCAGTCTTAGAAGTTATTATATGCTTTAAGCACATAGAGCTCAAGTAGCTGTGGAAAATCTTTTAAAAAAACTCTAAAATATCCTGAAATAATCTAAATACTGTCATTTCCATCCTACGTTTTAATAATGACATGTGCAAGTTTATAAAACATACCTTTTTATTGTTGTTACCCACAGTTCTTGTAAACTTTCAATAATAACAAATTTTCAAACCACTTCATTAATAACATATTTCCCCATCATAAAATATCTGAAAAATAAGTTTCCTCTTAGAAGAGGAAGGACTGTCTGAGTAGCATATGAAAAACATTGGACCACAGCACTCAAACCCTCAAAGAAGAGTTCCTGTAGATATTGGTGACGATGGCATATAAAACGTTATCGGAACACAAAAATATCTATGCTGTATCTGAAAGACACTGTTCTAGTCGTAGGTAGGTAGGCATTACATTGCACAAATTTTATTATCACGTGTATACGAGGACACAAGAACACATTCACTTTATAGTTACAGGGACTTCTGGGACAATATGGAAGAATTCTTTGTCATTAAACATTTTAATTTGCCAGTATTAGTTGTTATGAGTACACCATTAAATTCAAAGATGGACTTGTTTCTTTAGTACATAGGAGAACCCTTGGCACCAAATACACATACTGCATCTTAGAAGTTCAACTGATAATATTATTTGCTACAGTAAATGGAAGGTAACACTTTCACCACATGGTTGGTTCTCTGTAACTGAAGGGCAAAGGAGAGCCCCTTGGCACAAACACAAGTTAATCCACGAAAGATCTCCAGCCACTTTAAAACAATCTCTTGTCCTGGCCTTTCCCCCAAATCATCAATAAGCAAGTATCAGATATGGGAAGGTGATCGTGTGGATTTTGTTCAAAGCCCCAAGCTGATGTACTTATTGTCCTGCTTCTCACTGCGTCCTTTTCTAGCACTCCGGATGTAGCACTTTCCGGTGATGATTTTGCGCATATTTCTGTTTTCCCAAATAGAGGGAAGTCACGGAGCAGCAGGGCAGCCGTGCGCGCCCTTCTCGAAGTGAGACAGCAGGGTGGTGGGGCACCAGGTGCAGTGGGTGCCAGGAGACGCCCCTTTCCGGGCCAGTTCCGGAGTCTCCAGAAGACCAGGAGTCTGTGGTCCCATCATGGGTTGTCTGGGAGGTCCCCTGCTTGCCCCTCCTTCGCCCACCTGCTCTGCCTGGCTCCAGCAGGCTCACCTGGAGTACCAGAAATACCATGAGGTGAACTCATGGTTACACTGGGCCGCCCTCAAGTGCCGCCCTCTTCCAAACGGGCCAAGCGTATGTGGGCTTGCATGTCTGTGCACAGTGGTCCAAACCGGGGAGATGGGGTTTGTCCATGTTATTGTACTGATTTACTTTTGTGATAAAAGTTACATACTACATGGGGTTGTGCTTTGTCAGAATTCCCTTTCTTCCCAGAAAAGGCTTGGAATAATTCAAGAATCCGAATCCCCGACAGGATCGGCGGCAGCAGCAGCCTTCTCTCCCCCTTCTGGCCGCGCCCCCGGCTCCCAGGCTTCCCCCAGCTTTCTGCACCTCCCCGGAGGCGCCGGTGCTCGCCCACTTCTTCTGCTTTGCCTGCGGACACCTCCTCCCCTACAGGGTGGAGGAGCTTTGCTTGTAGTCCCTCAGAATGACCGAGGCGTAGGTCACGTTGGGAGGGGTGCACAGCACCGACTCGGACGCGGGGGAGCTGGGCGCCGAGCTGCCCGAGGCCACGGAGTCGCGGAAAGGCGAGGGGGGCGTCAGGGCGGGCGAATCCTCTGGGGTGGGTTTGCTGGCGGCCGCCGCTGGGGGGTCCTCCTCCTCCTCTTCCAGCTCATCTTCCTCCGTGTTCCCTTCCCGCTCGTACAAGTACTCCTGCAGGAGCTTAAACCTCTCGCTGTCGTCCTCCTCCTCGTCCTCGTCCTCGCCGGCGGGGGAGGCGGGCTCCTCCCCGAAGGCGCTCAGCTGCAGCGGCAGCATTTGCAGGTGCTGCGGGGGCGCCGGGGGCGGGTACAGGGACCGCACCCCGTTCCCCGGGCCCCCGGGCACGGCGAGCACAGCGTTGAAATCCGGGATCCCGGTGCTGAAATTGTTGACCACTCCCTGGAGCTGGTCCATGAAGGATTTCTGCGGCTGCGGCGGCTGCGGCGGCGGCTGCTGAGGCTGCGGCTGCTGGAGGGACGGGGGCAAGCCCTTGGGGATGGCCGTGTCGGCCAGAAACAGGGGGGTCTCCTCCGCTGTCAGGTGGGGCAGCAGAGGCGGGGTGCTCACCGTTGGCACGTGTCGGTGCACCAGCATAGAAGGACTGCCCGGAGGGCTGAAGCCACCAGGCCGGGCGTCCTCCTCCTCCACGTTGTAAAGGGTCTTGGTGCTGGTGTCTGAAAAGGTCAGGCTTTTGCCAGAGCCTTGGTGGCTTTTAGTGAGGGGCTTGATGACGGCTGTTTGGTTGCAGGCCGTCTCATTGGTCTTCACGTGCACAGAGAGGCGGTGCCACATGTGCTGTCCCTTGGGCACCTGTCTTCCACCTGGTTCAGACCATGACACAGACTTGCCATTAGAACTATGAATAAAATAGAGATGGATTTATTTGCAGATATATCATGCACACGGGAGAGAATACATATACACAATCATTTCTGCAAGCTCAGCTCAATGCAAGGTGACTTAACTCCCCCACTGGCTTCCACACCCCCAAACTCCCCTCATGACAGATTAAATGTTAAAAGTCACCATGGCCACTGTTTGCTTCCAAAACTGCAGTCAGTTAGTGGTTCCACCTGCTCCAAGACAAGGCAGGAAATTTTGACCCTGAGAAAAATTATAGGGGAGAAATGCCAGCCTGTTGTAGAAGCAGCCTTTTTTTTTTCCTTTTAGGTATGAGTTTGCACACAGTTGTTACACAATCTCTCACACACAGAAACGTACACATGTGCATTGTATGGCAATGATAAAATTATGGCTCAGTAGAAGACTTCGAAAGATTCCGAAACTGATGGGAGAAACGAATGAATAAAAGCTTGGTTACACACGAATAACGGAACACAGTGACCACAGGTCTTGCCTCCCTTCCTTCTCAGTCCCTGGAACAAATTAAACCCCACGGGTAAAGCTACTGTGGTGGTCCTGTGCTCTAGAACATGCATCCTCCCGTTGCCCATGCCGACGTGCAGGCACGTCCCGTTACCAGAGCGGCGCACTCACACGTGCCACCTGTATGCAAGAGAAACGAGCAGATGACAGAAAACCCCAGATTCCACTTAAGTGTTTGGTGACTTTTGATTTACTTTTTATTTCCAAGCATTGCCCCTGACACATGCAAAGGATCACCACCCACATAAGGCCCAGATTCACCGCTGCTGGTGTGAGATTTTCACACTGGGGACTCTTAAGCAGGTGTGTTGGAAACGGGTTGGAACTGAGATGGCCAGGGAAATACAGAGGCCTGGATCCTGCTTCAGTCCTCTGGCACAGTTTGATACAAATGAGACAAAATTAAGATTCAGACAAAGCAGAACTTACTGGGACAAAGGCCCCTCCCTGGCCTTTTTCTCACTGAAACTTGCTGAAGGAAAATCCTTATAGACTCCCCTCTTCTTGGGACCCTCATAAAGCCAACTGAAGGGAAGGAGGAGAACCAGTGAGCTTTACTGTGGGCGCCCACTACGAGTTCTCTTCACATGTTCTAATAGCTCTGGGTTTACTGTTGGGTGCTTAGCTTATTCTCTGCAAAACTGCTTAGCAGATGGTGGCAGCTTACCATAGCGTACTATTAATACCAACAGTGTTAGTACTGACATCGGGAAATATTTTCTCTTCTGTTGTTTTAGGAGTACTTTTCCTACACTCATGGTAACAAGAAAGTAGCACAATAATAACACACTTGAGACATTAAAAGGAATAGGTAAAAGGAATATTTTAGATGGAAGTGTAAACGATAGATGATTCCATATTACAGTCTTTTGTTTGAAAAAAGTAGGAAATGATCAATAGTTACTATAATGGCTTATGTAATCATTTTGAAAATAGAGGAACGAGTATTTAAAAAGTATATGTGAATGTCACATCGATGATGAAGGTAGCATTTCTACATTTTATATTTTATTTAAAAATCGAAGTGAGCCAAATAAGTACACATTCTTAGAAAAATTCTGATATCTACTATAGAAATTCTGGATCTAAAGGTTCTAGAATAGATATAATAGCTAAAATTTTGATCTCATTTTTAAGAGGAGGGTCGTTTCTCCATCCCCGTGGTTATCTATGCTGTTTTTCATTGTCTGAGAAAAAGAATCTTATCTCCACACTAGGATATAAAAATCAATATTTCTCTTAAGTATATGCTTAATATATTCCCTGAGAATGTGTAAGTGCCCGTAAATGCAAAATGAACGACTCATCAATTCCCATACTATCTTGTTAGGATAGCTGACTGCCTTCCCAGTTGAGCGAACTGGAGAACGGATGGTGGTGTTCCTGGCAAGAACAGGCGGCCACCCAGCCAGCCAAGGACAAGGCCAGGATCCCATTTGTTCTCTGAGTCAGAACCTCTAGGCAAGTTCACCTCCCACTTTCACTTTTCTCAGTCCTCGCTGCCCCCCCATGCTACTCACACTGTTCCTCTCTATGTGCAGTCAGTGTGCATCTTCTGGAAAGCATAAAACTTTATATTTAGCCCTGGCTGGCATAGCTCAGTGGATTGAGCATGGGCCTGAGAACCAAAGGATCGCAGTTCGATTCCCAGTCAGGGTACATGCCTGGGTTGCAGGCCAGTTCCCAGCAGGGGACACATGAGAAGCAACCACGCATTGATGTTTCTCTCCCACTCTCCTTCCCTTCCCCTCTCTAAAGATAAATAAATAAAATCTTTTAAAAAACTTTATATTTGCCTATTGTCTTGCTTAAATATGCTTCATTTCATGTTTCATCCGAACTCGATGAGTTGCATTCTTTTTCAACTGCAGTAGGAACACTTTTCTCCTCCGAATGCCTGCCTCTCAATGCACACTTAGAAAATCTGTAAGCTAAGAAGGAGCCTTGTGTCTTCATTTAGATATGTGTGTGCATGTTACAGAAGACAAAAGCACTCACTTGAAAAGATACACGCACCGCCATGTTCATTGTGGCATTACTGGCAACAGCCAAGATGGGAAAGCAACCCGGATGTCTACCAGGAGGTGAATAATAGATAAAGAAGATGCAGAATAGACACAATGGGACATTATTCAGCAATAAAAAAAAAAGTATGACATCTTGCCACTTGTGACAACATGAATGAACCTGGAGGGGTTTCAGTAAGATAAATAAGTCAGAAAAAGATAAATATTGTGTGATCTCACTTGTAGTGTGGAATCTAAAACAAACACACAAACAAACCAACAAACAAAGTAGAAACAGACACACAAGAGTACAAAACAAGCTGATAGTTGCCAAAGGGTAGGGAGGCAGGAGAACAGGAATAAAAAACCTGCAAAAAAACAAAGGCTTTGAGGAAAATAAATAGATTAAAGACAAACAAACAAACAAATACAGGCACATCCCTTGAGAGCAAGGCTTCGACTCCAACCAGCAGGCTCACCAACCCCGATAAAATATCGCCCCGACCTCCACGGGCACCAACAAAAAGGCGTCCTTGTGTGCCTGGGACATGACTCGCTCACACAGGTTGTTTTCCTCATTGCTCGAGAGTTCCATGTGGGCCTCTTTTAAAATCACACACTTTCGTGTGTTAAAGGTATCATCCACCGTCTTCCAGACAGATACAATCGCAATTTAGTTCTGCTTTCACTTGATACCATTTTTATTATTCTGGTGGGAGATTTCCCCCCGTTGGTCAAAATTCCCAGCTTTCTTCCCTTCCGAGTTTTGCTCCCTATTTGCTGTCCAGTACTGTTTAATTAGCAAACAGCTCTAATGCCCTGGGGCATTTATCAGATTAAGAAAATTAGATTAAAATTTTTTCCAGGACAAAATAAATTGCTTTTAAAATCCAAAGACAATGTTGAAAATGTGTCATCTCGGAGAAAGGGCAGCACAAAATATAAACTTTGGTCCTTGGATTGGTTATTTTTATCCCATGGTCCATAGACACCTTGAATTGTCCATGAATGTACCTGTGGGACCAGAGGCATGGACACGTGGAACAGACCAATAGGTCTCAGAGGGGAGGGGGACTGGAAGAGATTGGCCAAAGAACCTAGATGCATAGCCCATGGACACAGTGGGATGAAGGTGGGGTCGGGGGTGGGCAGCCTAGTGAAGGGATGGGAGGGGTCTGGAAGGGGAAAATGGGAGACATCTGTAATAGTGTCAACAACAAAAAATAAAATAATAAAAACCTTATAAAGAAGATATCTGTGGATCAAGAAAAAAAGTATTGTTTTCAGCCTGAATCAATAGCTTGTTTTTGTAGATTAGGCACTGTAATTTTTAAGTGCATTTCCACACTCTTATGATAAAATGTACTGTTAGATACAAGTGTAACTAAATTCTGAGGATTTTTTTTTGCATTTTGTGTTTGAGTGGGGCCATAGCTAACGATACAATTAATACCAAAGTTGGGGTGAAGGGTTAATAATCATTTTGGTGTATAAAGCAATTATCTTATTTGAAAAGGTTGGAAAGCCACTGCTGTGATATCAAGGGGAGAAAATGTATAAAATGTAGGGCAGCAATAACGAATAACTGCACTATAAAAATAAAATATTACTATGAAGTAAGACTTTGATTTGATTTCCAGGTAACTTCAATACCTTGTGTTTCAGCCACCAACTTCTTCCATTATTTGACTTTACTCAGTTTCTTGATCTTGGGAAAAGCATCCTGGCTCAGGGTGCTTTTCACAGATCCACATACTTCAAACAGAGCCTCCCATCCTTCTTGTTCTAACTTCAAAGGACAAATATCGTGCCTCAACTACTCTCATATTTGAATATTAACTGCAGCAGCATTTGGCATTAATTACCTTGGGCGGCTTCATATTTTTATTGCTACTCAAGTTAGTAGAGGAAAACCCCAGTCAAGCCTGAGAGGAAGGAGGAGAATTACTCCCTGACACGTGCAGGGCTAAGCAGGCCTGGGGCTGCGGTTTCAGCTACAACAGGCTGGGGGCCTTACTTCGGTTTCCCGTTCATTAGATAAGTATTACAATCCCCCCAAACAGAAAACACAATATTTACAGCGCTGTAGAGAAGAGATGGAAGTGGGTGGTGTAAACAGATTAGTGTATCTCTGGCGTTCAGAGTGATACTGTTTCGTTTTGTTTCAGTAAGTACTAGTTACATCTGCTGAGTACTGCTGCTCTCGCTCCAGAAAGGTCTAAAACAGGAATAACAGTGGGTGGGTGTTTGCGATCAGGAGGAAAGCATCCTGAACAAGCTGCCTGAGGGGGAAGCTCACGCAACACCTGCCTCCCTTCTGTCCGATGCAAGTCTTTGCCACTAGGCTTAATAGCTTCCCGACAGACAGTAGGATGGCATCCAGAGAGCCCACAGACAAGGAAAGGCATTCCCACAAGGAGGGAAGAAGCTAACCGAGGAGGGTAGCATTTGCTTCCTCTGAAAATGAAAATGGAAATAGAAAACATTATTGAGTCATAGAGTGGAGAGGATGGGTCACTGCATTAGGAGCACAAACCAAAGCCACAGGCTGCAGCTGCCGTGGCCTTGCACCTGGGGCTGGGACAGGAGGCTTTTGGAGGAAGGGGTGGCACTGCCGCATCGAAGGCCCTGCCTGCCATGACCTCACCTCTACCCATTCAGCCCACTGGTACTGAAGTGCTGGGTGAGCGGTGCTGCCTAGAGCATCTCAGCTACAGACAACTGTTCTCCCAGGCCACCTCGAGTTCATCTTCAGTACAAACAATTCCCATGGAGTCCAGTTCACGGGCGGAAGGCTTTCCAGAAAAACCTGCAGACTCAGTGTGTATTTTCTGGGAATCCCTCAGAAGGTAATTTAAGTTTCTCACCTTTTGACTCACCAGTAGTTATAAGGCAGAGAATCTCTGGACGTGTTACTGAAGGCAAATGCTTTTTGACTACATGGGAACTTGAAGTTGCCGCAGATACTCTAACCCTTGAACAGCACTGTGAATTTTATCCCTCTCCTCTTTGATTCTAACCTCATCATGGCCAGAGAACTCCTTGGCCTGCTGAAATTTATCATATTACAGTCTGAAGGTACAGTCCTCCTTTAAGAATTTTTAAATCAATCGAGCTCAATATCCTAAAGCTTTGTGATACAGGACGAAAGACAACACAAAAGAAATCAGTTTGCCTTTATTAAGCCCGTACTTTCTTCAACAAATTAATAAAGAAAAAGACAACCAGAAATGACATTACCTCATCAAAGTCAACAAAGTAGGGGAGGGCCCATAAACTTTGGGCATAGGGCCCTACTGTCTTAAGAAAACTGACAAATTAACTTTGAACCAAGAGCAGAATGCTGATGGCTACTGAACTTTTTCTAAGCTCATTTTAAACACCCCTTGGGTCGACATGATTAAGCCTACTGGCTGATGACAGAAACTTGCAGGCCAGAGCTTACTGAAGACATCAGATGGGCACTGGAGTGTTGTTTTGCCAATGGTGCACCGAGTGTAGTCATATTGCACCAGGAAGCTTGCAGGAGCCTAGATGAAGGCAGGTCAGGTGGAGCACGATCCCTGCCTCTGTGGTCCACGCTACTAAACCTATAATTTAAACACCAAGCCATCCGATGCTTGTCAGCTCCACCTGGAGCCAGCACAGTCTGCACTGGGAGTACAGGGCAGTTTCATTGCTCTGCTGAGATTATTCCTCAGAGGCAGCACAGCTCTGGGCAGACTGTAATGGTCCGGTAGGCAGCTTTATTTCCATCCCGAGTCCCTTTGCCTCCCTTGTTTACAAAAGCTGCAGGAACTAAAGGTCAGAGAGAGAGCATATTTTTCTTTTTTAGAAAAATTTTCTTTGCAGGAAAGACTGAGGCTAAAAATAGCCAGCCTTAGTCTGTGGCTCACAGCTTCAAAGCCATCCATCAGTATCTTCTTCCTTACGCCGTATAGTCTCCAGAAAGAAGGCTTGACTAGATCCTGACTTGAAAGTTCTTAGCAACCAATCTGTTAGCTTTGCTGATTGTTGCACTCTCATTCGTCACCTACCACACTCACTTTCAGCCTTTGCTTTGAGGCACTCACCTTTATGTCATGAAATGTTAGGTGACTGTCCTCTCTCTGGCCCTGCTGTCATGACAGGACAAGCACATCTACTCTTCCCATCAATCCCTTTTGACAGGCAGCCAGCAGTTGTCATAATCAGAACCTCCTTGCTGTGTCCTTGGACAGACTCAACCCCTGGTACGAGAAACACTCAATGCTTTTGACTTGGGAAAATAACAGAGAATGCATCCAAGCTGACTCGAGTGGCTTTGGACTGCAAATGCAGAAGCCTCCAAACCACCACTTGAAAAATAATGACATGGCTACCATATTTTCCCCTCTAACAGTCAGTATAATTTGGTTGAGACCACTTGAGGGACTAGCAGAATACAGACTTCCCAATGCACTCCACTGAGAGAAAAGAAGAGACACGGGGGCCCCATTCGCCAGCCTCCAAGGCCAGGCTTGGTAGCAACCATTTGAACAAATTGAGCCTTTCTCCTCTGCAGAGCAATTCGAACCTCAAGACAGCTCATCAAGGGGCTCCCTCCTGCTGCAGGAATGTGTACCTTTGACTCTCCCAGGAGTTTGAAGGGCTGTAAAGGAACAGCTGAAAATGACCACAGACTCCGTGCAGAATGAATTGAATATGGTCTACGTTTTGTTAACTTAAAGAGACACTGTCAAGGTCTAAAGGTCAAAACATCGGACCACACATGCACTGTTTTTATCAGATAGGGAAGATCTGATAAAAGCACTCAGAATTCTGGGACAACAACTACTTGGCTTTTTGTAAAATTCACTTTCTGTGGGGCTCAGAAAACTTTTGTTCTGTGCTCCCCAGGGCGTGGCAGACGCCCCAGAGAGGCTCCGTGGGTGCCCAGCCCCTGAAATAGGCATTCTGGACCTCTTCCCTTAGTTCAAGCAGGGCTTTTACTTTGATGCAGACAGGGCCATTTCAAACATTAGTGCAACAGCAAAAAGGCAGAAAAAGAAAATGAAGCAAAAAAGCTCTGTTTGCCAAGGAGAAGCTGACAACTTTGTGAAGGGGGAACATTCACTTTTGAGCTTGTGAGTGGGAGTCACAAACAAAAGCGAATCTCTGGGATTGGAAAAGGTGTTGCATCTTGCGTGGAAACATAAAAAAAGCGAAAAGACTAACAACTTGACAGTGTCCTTTTAAGAACGATGGACAATCAAATTAAGGCAGTCGTGCAAACCATGGCACGTAAATGGTTCCTCCTCCAGAATGGCATGCACCACATCTGTTTCCATGTTAGAAAGTGGAAAAACCCAGGAGAGAGAAAGCAAGGGCAAACCACTCTCTTTCCCATGCAGCTTCTCTTACACATTCACTGCAGTGTGGGGGTTTTCAAAGCTGCACATGTGCCGACGGACACTGGCTGGTGGGCGAGAATTCTGGCTGCCTCTTCCTGAAGATGGAAAAGAAAAAGACACTCAGTGAGTGAGTGGGTTATACACGTGTCTAGATAAGGCGATTACACCACTCGGGCGGTGCTGGGACCCGTGGCCGGGCCTGGCCAGGCCTGAGAGCCTTCTTCCCATCATCTCTACCTCTGCGTCTGCAGCTTCCTTACACACGACTCGGCCTTACGGCCAGGCCCAATTCCGAAAGCCCCATCAGTGGAGTGCATTTCCTTCTTCGCCTTGTGGGGGTAGGTCTTCCCAAGTGGGGGACATTATTCTGTTGTTTGTGTCTGCCCTGCAGGAGCTCTTTCCCTGCCTCTTGAAACCTCCCTTTATTCCCAGTGGTGGCTCGTGGATTTATATCCTACATTGCAACTACTAATTTGCCTTCATATTATGGTAGCATAAAAGCATTTCTGTCACTTTACATAAAGTCCCATTTGTCTCCTGGCCTTCACGAGGTGGAATGTGCCTAATGGTGGAGAGGAGGAGAGTGGCAAGAGACTGGGGGTGTCACTTGTCACAAGGGGAGGTCATCATCTCCTTCCGTGGGTGGACGTCTCCTACAGAGCATGGAGGGTGACCTGGCAAGTGAGAGGAGCACCGATTGGACAGGACAGGGATGAAGGGGCAGTCCCGGACAGTCCCCCTTCCCATCATTTGTCGGCGTGAAAAGGAGAGGGTTTCCCACGAGTTAGGAAGAACTTCAGAAGGTGGTGGGAGAAAACAATCTTCTCGTCATTCCGTATATGAGGGCTGCCAGTCACAGAAAAGGATTTCAGAAACAAGATGCTCAAGGTAAACAAACCACCAGCAGGCACTGTGGTTGGATTGGGGAGAACCCCCCATACCAGGGAACTCTGCAATGACAAAGTGTCCTCTAGGGGTCCCCGCAAACCCGCAGATGTTCTCTGTGAATCAACACTGGATCACCTACCCCATGTTCTTGGTGACAACGGTCCAGTGTGAATCAGAAGAGGGCCACAACGGCTCCGGGCAAGTCAAAGACCTTTGCTGTCTCTTCAACCTCTTTTTCCCATCAAAGAGAGAGAGGAGGGAAGAAGGAAGAGGGGACGTGCAGAAGGGCGGGAGGCAGAGATGTTGTTGGAACAGACCACGCCCCGTCCAAGGTGTGGCCTGACATGCCGGCGAGGAGAGATGTCAGTTTGAAATTTGACACAAGAATACACTAGAATAGCTTTTTAATACCGTAAAAAAGGGAAACTGATCTGAATGTAGAAGGTGGGGGAAAATATTTTCCACAGTACAGCTGAAAACAATAAATTGATCAACAGGTGTATTTCCAGTTTGGACCATTCAATAAACCGTTTGCAAGTGTGTGATCGCCCAGAACAATTTGAAATCCCCATCTGGAGAACAGAACGTGAGGTACCTTGTTCTAACTTCTTTACCTCTGCAGTAATCCATTTATTTAAGGATTTTTAAGTAAATCCTTAAATTTATTTATTTAATAAATTTATCCATTTATTAGACAGAGGTATCATTTGCTATTGAACTTGTGAAAATAGTATTCTTCTGACCTTTAATATGCCCATGTGAATTTACAAAGAAATCTCATAAAAACAATGAAAATAATAACAAGTATAGGACCAGTAATAAAACTATGATGTTTGAATATGTAAAGAAAATTATCAGTGAGAAAGAGCATTTAACCTATAACATAATATTAAAGCAACTTCATTTTTCATGAAAGAGGCAGAAAATACACTGCAGGCATTGGCTTTGCCTTGCTACACTGCCTGTGTCCCCTTGAGCCCTCGGATTTACCTTCAGATGATGTGTGTATGTGTGTGGCCTGGTCTAATGGCTTGTGGAGCCGGGGTCCTGGCAAGGCCGGCTTCACGGCCCTATGACTAATGCAGACACCTGGTCCCTCATCAGAGGAGCCCTGGTCTTGAGGTTTAGTGCCCCACAGTGATCCTTTTGAAATTCATAATAATTTTATCTCCAGTCTGTGTTTTGTTAGTCATGTTGGAAGGGAAAATGGAGCGTGCACTTGGGACTTGGCATCTCAGCTCAAGCACAGTCCTGCACCCCAGAGTTCCCAAAACAGATTTTGTTTCTTGCTCCCTTGCCCCCTGGGACTTGAGACAGCCTGGTCTCCCACTACCCACTCCTGCCCTGGGATCATTTCTACTCTCCCTGTTGGCAGGGTCCCTGGGCACCAGCCAGGGAAGACTGGGGTCAGGTACACGTAGAATCTGGAGGCAGCGAATGGCCAAGGCCCGCTCCTTCCTTGTCCTTGGCCGACCACACTGCAGGGCAAGCCTCTTTCCTGTCCTCAAGGGGAGTATCTTGCAGGTCCTTGAGCTGTTGTTGGAATTTCCTTAGGAGTTGCCTCTGTACTGCAGGCTGAAGCAAGAGGCTCCCCGGAAGGGAAGGGGAGGTCCCTGGTTCAATTTCCCCAGGGGCATCTGCCCAGTGATTGGTTGGAGGGGATCCTGGCAGAGGGAGAACTGTGGGTGTACAGGTTGTATCGTGGAGGCTGCGGCTCCCAGCAGGGTCTGCACTTACCCTGTCAGTGGCCCCCACGAGGGAGCAGGACTTTCACATGGCAAATAGAACACACCCTGGTAGGTCGAGAGGGAGATCACAGAAGAAACGAAAAAGCTTAATATTTTAGTACTTTTAATGCCTTTCCCTCTGCAGTTCGAATGGGGGCCCCATGCTTTCATTTTGCATTTGTTCGGGCAAATGATGTAGCTGGTCCTCAGTGCTGGGATGTAGGATAGTACAAACCACGCAGGAACAGTTCGGGCAGGGGAGTGCTGCAGGGAGCCCTGTGGCCTCTGCTGCTGACCTGGAATGGCCCCTGCAGTGAGTGAAGAGTTCTGTGGTTTCCTAGGGAATTTCAGCCCTGTTGACCTTGGGACTCCACAGAGTAAACTCGAAGCAATTTGGAATAACTCGAACTCCAAAGCCACCTTAACTCAGGATTGAAACGGTTGGAAAACTACAACATCTCCTTCACGGTGCCATTTCTCTGGTCTCTGACTTTTCACTTTGTGTGGAAGTGAAATGTAAATGGACTGTGCTTGCAGACAGTGCTTTCATAAAAGAAGTGGTTGGTTAAAGGTTACAGGCCAGGCTTCACGAGATCTGATGGCAGAGTGGCCAACTGCATAAAAACCAGGAGAAAGAGTTCGGCTCCAGGGTATTTTTAGCATCTGCAAAACCACACATTTAAACAACCACAGATTCCATAAGCCAGAGTAAAAGCTTGGAGGGAAAATGGAGCATATGGGGACTCACCAAATATAAGTCCCAAATTTGTGCTTGAATCATTTGGCAGAAAATGTGGATTTAAAGAAACCTCAGAAGTTTAGTTAGAAAGATTCCTTTTCGATTTCTCCTGAGAGCACAAAGTTTGTCCTTTCTTGCTTGCTTGCTCTTTATTTAATAGTCACAGCTGGTTACACACTCATGGACTGTGCATAGCTTTCCCCTCTAATCCCATGGTCTAAAGAATCTCTTTTTTTAAGTATACACTTTGAGTGTACTCTGTTTTAATGCATTCTTTTCTTTTCCACAGGTTACTCTTGCATCTGTGTCTATGCTAGGAATTATTCTTTACATGAATTGATGTATCACAAACAAGTTGTACTCATCACAGCACAGCAGCAAGACCTCTGGACGAGACTCAGGAGACCAGGCACTCCCCAGCTGTGCATTTTCCCCTTCCAAACACAGTTTTATCCTCCATGAAGAAGGATCCTTGAAATAGGACATGTAAAACTTCCAAATAGCAAAATTCTATCCCAGCCTAAGCCATCACTACTGATGCCTTTCCTCTGAAGGATGGAGGCAAAAGCAGAGACGAAAGGCCCCGAGGTATTAAGTCTCAGAGTATATTTAGATGAGGCTCATTCATAACATCTTCAACTTTACTTTACTTGTGGCCTTTAGCTACTTTCCTTATTTAACATCTAGTAGAAAACAAACTGAATTCTGTTTGCTCTCTAGATATTTTTTCTTTTCCTTTTTTTTTTTTTTTTTTTTTTTTTTGCAGGCAGCATTGGTGATGCTGAATGGATGTGTCAGGAGCAGGGACGGGCCAGGTACACAGTCAGGGTAGCTGTCTGCGTCTGAAGTTGCATGTCTGTGATGGGTTTGGAGGTGAGTCTACTTTTAGCGCAGACGACACGGTCCACACAGTTCCAGATGGTCAGCCCCGCATGGAACGATGTGGCAGCTGTCCAAAGCCATCATAAAGAATGACAGCAACCACTCAAAACCATTTTAGCAGACTATGGTTTTATAGGTTTTACAGATAAATAGAATAATTTGTAACTCCGATTGCTTTCAAAAGTCAAGTGTATTTTCTCTCTTATTGGAATTTAAATATTTCTCCGCATCCATTCGTCAGAGAGGAGAATGGAGTTCTGACTCTGTGTACAGGTTCTCTCAGACTGGCAATGCCTTCTGCTCCTCCCACTCACACTCACACACACACACACACACACACACACACACACATATCTTACACACCCCATTCACGCTCTTGGTTGACACACCACACAGTGTGGTTTCTCCATAGAGGTGTAAAAGATCACTCCATTTGTAAAATTCTTATTTTATAAAGATTTCCAAGCCAATAAGAGACTATTGATTATGATTTAGTAAATTACAATAATTAACATCACAGATTTGTCAATATTAACATTTTGCCTCATTAAAGTCACTTTTCTTTTGAAAACATTGAAAATATATTTGAAGTTCTCTGTATATTATTCTTTTTTAAAATATTTTATTTATTTTTAGAGAGCAGGGAAGGGGAGGACAAAGAGAGGGAGAGAAACGTCAGTGTGTGGTTGCCTCTCACATGGCCCCCACTGGGGACCTGGCCCGCAACCCAGGCATGTGCCCGGACTGGGAATCAGTGACCCTTTGGTTCACAGCCCATCCACTGAGCTATACCAGCCAGGGCTCTGTATATTATTCTTAATACTTACTTTCTCCTTTTTAATAGATACTTGAGTGTGTATTATGTCTTGGAATATTTAATACTTTTACTGCATACATTTCCATGTGAGTTAATAAGTAATATATGGTAGTGTTCAGGTATTATTAGACTTTGTATACAGAGCATCATACTGTATTTTCATTCAGCAACTTGCCATTTTTGCACAGTAGTGTATTCATAGGTATGGCCTTAGTTTATTCACTTAAACTAAATTAAGTAATTATCACACTACAAAAATAATTCTGATACTGACAGTCATTTAGGTTATCTCTTACATTTTTCTATTTTAAGCAATAACCATTGCTTTTTCTATTAGCATAACCATTCTATTAGAATGGCATATGCTATTCTAATATGCCAAGCATAACCATTTCTATTTCTGCAATAACCATTCTTGGTCAAGTCTCCTTGCACGCATATGGGAGGCTCGCTGTGGTATGGACCTAGGTTCAGAATTGGTAAATTGTTGTGCATGGACATTTATTTTTCTTAAATATTGCCAAATGGCTTTGCAATGTACTTTCACAGCTTATATTAATATGGTAGAATTCATATTATTCTTTCCAGTTCTGTTTTTCGGACATCTTTAAAATTAACTTTTTATTTTAAAAAATTTCAAAAATATATAAACAAAGTGTTCAACTAAAATTCCATACCTGTCTTATCTAGCTTCAATAATAACCAATGTATATGTGCATCTCATTTCATTTATATGCTCCAATTATTTATTTTAGAATAAATTAAAACATATGCCATTTTATCCATAAATAGTTCAGTATATATGTTCATGATACACATTTTTATAATAAAATAAAAATAATGGCATTATTATTTATCATTACTAATAATTACATTCATAGTAATTCTTTAATGTAATCAAATATCCAGTCAGTATTTAAATTTCCCTGATTGACTCCTGTATTTTTATTTTAGTTTTAATTTTTAAATCACCATCCAAATAAGATCTGCGTATTGTTTTTGTTGAGTCCCTAGAAGCTCTTTAACTCTATAGATATTTTCTCCTTCATCTTTGCTAGCTATTTATTTGTTGAAGAATCATTATTTCTCAATTTATAGATTACTGATTAAGTGCCTGTGATGTGTATTTCTGTCACCTATATTTTCTATAAATTGAAAATTAGATCCGAAGGCTTGGTCAGATTCAAGATTGATTGTATGGACAGAATAGTTTACACAAAGAGGTATTAATTTTCTATGATACAAGACTGGGAAGCACTTAAATTGGATTGTCTATTAATCACACTAAAATAGATGAGTGGGCTCAGGTGTGGTCAGCCTGATGCATACATTATAAAACTCCCCATCAGCCTTTCAGCTGATGATTTTAACAGTCATTGACAATCATTATGTGGATCAATTATTTTATTACAAAAGTACAAAATGGTGATATAATAATTCTATTACCCCTTCTGTATTTATTAACTGCATTTCTTTACTAAAAAAATTTCCCTCATCAGCTATTTGAATTGAGATAAGATTCAAACAGAAGATGCAAGCAAAATGGATGCTTCCCCCCTGTATTTATCAACGCCCAGAATAATGATTTGCTTTTCGAATGTTCTCTGATAGTGATCAGCATGCCACCTGTGGGTCTGCTCTATCGTCTGACATCTAATTGTTTCCACCGGAGTTTTGGTTACATGGTCCTAACTCTTGCATGCCTAAACTGATACTTTATATCAGATAATACATTGTATATATGCACATTTAAACTATGATTGTGCAGAGGCTCTGGATGGTGTCATCACAATGAGCATTGCTTCACTGCTTTCTCTGCCAAGTAGAGCGGGACAGATCAACTTAACCCAATCAGCAACTCAGTCAAGTCGAAGTTAGCTTGCAGTTCAGATAGGAATGAGTCCAATTTGGATAGGACATGTTCTTCCTATTAAATTTTTTGATGTGGCAGAGGTCAATAAGATTATGTAGATTTCAAGAGTACGTGTCTATGATAATTGATCTGTATATTGCATTGTGTGCTCACCACCCAAGGTCCAATCATCTTCCATCACCACATACTTGACCCCCTTTACCTTTTATACCCCACAACCCCCTTCCCTCTGCTAACCACCATACTGTTGTCTGTGTCTATGAGGTTTTGTTTGTTTTTCTTTGTTGCTTATATCCCGCATAGGAGTTAAGTCATATGGTTCTTACCTTTTCCTGTCTGACTTATTTTCCTTAGCACGCTGTCTGCCGGGACTTGTGACAGAGTGCCTGGCTGTGTGCCAGCCCTCTGCTTCAGGCGGGGCCTTATCTCCTCAGTGTTAAGAGACTGCAGAACATGTCATCCTACTTTTCAAGGATTTTCCATTTAGATTCTTAGCTTCCTGCCACACACAACTTTAGAATGAGACAGCTGTCTTGACCGGGGACCTTGACCACTTGTTATTGTGCCTTGGACTATCCAGCTTCCAGTCCAGCCTGGTGTGATTGCTGGACATGTCTTATAATCCTTTCTGTCCACCGTCGGATCTGTCTCCTCAGCATCGAAATGCTGTGAAAATGGACTCTGTGTGCCAGAGCTGTTTGGCTTATCTTTTAACCTTTGTGACTCACCCAAGTACAGACATCAGCAAATGTTTTCAGAGAGAAGCTGTACATGTGTTAAAACCTGTCATGCTTTTTGGTTTATCACTCCAGCTTCACATGGACACAGCATCCCCCTGCCCTCTCTACTCCTTCCAACGATGCTCTGCTTGGGCCAAGCCTGGATGGACACTGAGTGTCTAGCCCATGCGGGGAACTGGCAGATGCCCCAGGATAAAGCAGCTGCGGGTCTTCTGCCTCTGTCTCTGAAGTTTGGCCTTATTAAAGTCACTTTACAAGGCTGGGAAGCACAGTAAGCACACTGGGAAGTTTGAGTCTCCCTAATCTTCACTGCTCCAGGAGCTTGCTGATACTATAAAAAGACTGCTTCTGTCTGTCATACTGCTTTTCCACGTATTCTTCTTAGGAACTGTTCTATTATTATGTATTTTATGCTACCAAGAACCAAAAGTCTCACCAGGTTTCTTGATTTTCACCACCCTGATGGTTGTAAAATGATAACAATATTTTTCCCTACCTCTTTTGGTTCATGATGTTTCCCGAACCTAAAGAATTCTTACTTTTCAAGGTTTTGTACACATTTCCTTCAGAATTCAAGGATGTTTATTAAGTTCTTACATTTCAATGTTACATTATATCTTTGCATCTCTCCTATGCTCCTTCTCAATTCTGATTGTATTGATGTCAATTCCTGTCTCCTACAGTAAGTAGTCCATGGGTCCCAGAGGGCAGGACCCGGGCCAGTCCCACTACTGCGTCTGCCACCTTGTCCCCCTTTCCCTGTCTCAAGTTTTGGAAATAACAGAAAACTACATAGTCCTCATGGGCACTGAGTACCTTTAGAAGTAAAGGAAATGCTCTTAAACATTATGTCATGACAAAAGGTGTAAACTGGGACTTCCCTGGACTTCCAAAGATACATGGTCACTTATTAATAGTAAATATTGAATGAATGATTGAATAAATCAAAACAGACTGGAGAAGCATACTTAATATGAAAATAAGCCTGAAGTACTCCCAGCTTTTTTATCACCTTGGTAATTACAAGGACGTCAAAAGCACTTACTGTTTTTGTTAATAATTCTTAAATTAATTCTAATATTCAATATAGAATGTCATAAAGACTTCATCAAAACTTAAACTTAAATAATTAGCAAAAGTAATGTGTGTGTGCGTGTGTGTGTGTAAAAACTAGGATATACATAGAAATGTTAACGGTGTTCTCTCTGTGTATTGGTAGAATTGCAGGTAATTTTTATCAGCTGTTTCATGCTTTCCTTTATTTAAAAAACTGTCCACAGTAAATATTTGCCAGGTTTTTATATGAAAACTAAATAGTGACTGTTATTACAAAAAGAAATTTGTTACGAGACATAATTCAGGAGTAAAATTCCCTCTTTTTAATTTCACCCAGCAAACTAAGATATAATATGGCAGTTGTGCTGTATTTTCTCTTGCTTAAAAAAGAGATTAAGTAAAAAATTCTAAAAATATATATTTAAAATGTGAGGATCTACTAAAAAATCAAGTAGAAATCATAGAATCAGGAAATTCATATTAATATGTTTTATCTAATCCAGTAATGCAGTCTTTCTTATTTCAGAATTCTATAGTAGAAAAAATTTAGCCTTTATGTTATTATGAAATTGTTTTATTGTACATGTATTTGAAAATGTTTGTTTTCACATATAGACATCTTTACTAGTGAGAAAGTAGAAGCTCAAAATTAGAAAAAAGACAAATTTCATTAAAGAAAAGTTACCCTGCTATGTTTCCAGATAGACTTTAAATATCACACTACTAATGTGAGTCTTTTTAGTATTATACTCTGATCTACCACAGACAGGAAGAGAAAAAATGATGAAAACACCTGTCCAAAGCTAAAATCTTCACCTCTGAATGTTTTAAAAAGAGAAATGACTACTTTAGGAAAAAAGTTTAAAGTTGAAGTTGTAATGATAACAAAAATAAGTTAGATCAGCCCTGGCTGGTATAGCTCAGTGGATTGAGCACGGGCCTGTGAACTAGAGAATCGCTGCTCGATTCCCAGTCAGGGCACATGCCTGGGTTGCAGGCCAGTTCCCCAGTATGGAACATACAAGAGGCAACCATACATTGATATTTCTCCCTCTCTCCTTCCCCTTCCCCTCTAAAGATTAATAAATAAAATCTTTAAAAAATAAGTTAGATCACTTAATTCTAAAATGTTGTGATATTTGCCTTTCTCTGACAGCTTATTTCACCTCGCATGCTGTTCCCCAGGTCCATCCATACTGTCACAAAGGGTAAAATTTTCTTTTTTTTTTTAAAGCTGAGTGGTATTCCATTGTGTAAATGTCCCATATGTAGAATCTAATAAACAAACTGAACTAACAAGAAAAATCAAGACATACACACGGACAGTAAGGTGATAGCTAAGGGGGTGTTGGAAGTGGAGGAATTGAGCAAAAAAGCAAAAGGACTGGACATGGACAATGGTGTGGTGATTACAGGTTGCACTATAAGGGGACTAAATGCTAATGGAGAAAGCACAGTAAAATGTTGTGAGACTTCTCATATTGTTGACTAAAACACTAACATCAATACTAGATGTATGTTTCTACTAAAGTGTAGTTTATAGTCACATCGCTACCCATCAAACTTGATACAGAACTGAATAGGCAATGATCATACAATTTATCTCATAGTAGCAGAATAGTCATCATACCCTCAAAGGAAATCTTAGTCATATCACAAGTTATTGAGAAAGAGGCATGGGAGATATTAAAATTGGTATAAATACAACTGGTGTAAGAGCACTTCTGTTCCAGCTAAGATATAATACTTTGGGGTAAACCAAACTCTCCCTCTGAGAACTAGAAAAAAGAGATAACTTATTTTTTAAAACTCCTTAAAGAAATTGGGAAACTGTCATGGACACCAGAATCCAAGGGACCAATAAGTCAGAAAGAGAAGTAGATAATCTCCAAGCTATGCTTTCCTTGCGGATAGCTGGTGATTTTTGGTACAGGAGACCATACAGAGAATTCAGACAGAGGGTCTTAGGTAAGGGGTAAAGATGCAAGACAATCGTGATCAATTCACAGGACTATAGACACAAAAACTTGAGTTCAAGTCTTCCTAGGCAGCCAGAAATTGAGAAGCCAAGATCCTGGAGAAAAAGAAGGCCAAGAAAAGTGAGACCAACACTTCATGTGTTTCCTCTAGAAAATTTTGCAAGCTTTATGCTGTGCAAAGGAAAGAATGCAAAGCTAAGCAGAAAGTTGCTAAAAACTGAGAGAAGGTTTTAGAAGTCTCATAGCATTGAAGAATCAGAATAGGAGCTCATAACATTTTAAAGAATGAGAGACTACAGTTAAAGAGTTGGGACCCCAGTTCCCATTCAGGACCTCTGGATAGCTGTGCCCTTGGACAAGATGCACCAGGCGCAGCACAGAGAGATTTGTAAAACTATAACACACCTTCAGATCATTGCAGTCCTTAACTGGAATGCAACAGAAGGGAAAACATATGGAACTATATAAAATAAGTATTGACTATGCAAAACAACGATAGTAATGTAGAATATATGCAAAATTAATAATTCACTAAGTTAAAGCACGAAAGTTGACATTAAATGCAGTTAAAGTGTTTCATGATACTTGCCTTGTTTGATAGTGACAAAGCTACTACAGTAACTTATTTCAGGCAATAAAAAGCTAGGGGGTGCTTATCGTAGTCTCTAGGGTGACCATAAAAGGAATAATAAAAGAATATCAAACTAACAAATTAATGGATTGGAAAATTAAATATTAAAATACCAGACTAATCCAAAGAAGGCAAGAGAAACAAGAAATGGAACATAGGAAAATAATCACTTCAGAAACAAGTAGGAAGCAGTGAATGACATAGATATAAATATGATTGTCGGCATTTTTGTCAAATGTAAATGAACTCAGTATCCTAATTAAAAGGCAACAGTATCAGACTTACTAAAAAATCTAAATCTAGGGCAGATAAAGTGCTTCTCAGATAAGGTCAAGTTAAAGGAGTTCATCATCACCAAGCCTGTATTATATGAAATGTTAGAGGGAGTTATGTAAGAAAAAGAAGATAAAAAACACGTATAGTAAAATGACAGCAAACTCACAATTATTAACAACCACACCTAAAACAAAAATGAAATAAGCAAACAACTAGAACAGGAACAGAACCACAGAAATGGAGATCACATGGAGGGTTAGCAACAGGGGAGTGGGAGGAAGAGAGAGGGGGAAAAGGTACAGAGAATAAGCAGCATAGATGGTAGGTAGAAAATAGGGGGAGGGTAAGAGTAGTGTGGGAAATGTAGAAGCTAAAGAACTTATGACACAAGGATAGGAATTAAAGGGGGAAAATGTGGGGGGGAGAGGGTGTGCAGGATGGAGGGAAATGAAGGGGGGAAATGGGACAACTGTAATAACATAATAAAATATGCTTAAAAAAGAAAGATATAATAAAAAAGAAAAAATACATTGCCAATAAAGCTCTAAACATAAAAAAAAATCTAAATCTAACTTTGTGTAACTTATGAGAGATACCCCTTAACTAAAAGGACACATACACAAAAAACCTGAAAATCAAAGAATGGGAGAAGGTATAATAACATACAGACACTAACTCAGAATTAAATCTGTTAGCTACACTACTAACAGAGTAGACTCCATTCGTGTGGTTTATATGGAGAACAATAAGGCAGAATTTATATCAGAAGTTCAATATCAGATTAGTGTTTGATCATAATTTAACACATTTCTCCATGTTAGCAAAGTAGAAAAACATGTAGAAAAGGAATTTGACAGAATTCAATGCTTGCTCATGACAAATTTTTCAACAAACTGGGAACATAAGGGAAAATCCTCAACCTGATAAAGGGCATCTAAAGCCTAGAGGTTAGTTATATCACATATAATAATGAAGGTTTGAGTAATGACAACAATGTTCTAGACCTAGAATGGCCAAAAATAGTGGGAAGAAAACAAAGCTGGAAGACTTAAACTGCTTGATTTTAAGACTTAACATACAGATTCTCAATCTAGACAATATGGTGTTTGCATAAGGATAGATTCTCAATCTAGACAATATGGTGTTTGCATAAGGATAGATTCTCAATCTAGACAATATGGTGTTTGCATAAGGATAGACAAATATATCAGGAGAGCAGAGTAGAGGGTCTATAGTTGGTGCGGCACATGTGTGGTGAGTTGACAGATCACCTGTGTCAGTCAATGGGGGAGAGAAAGTCCTGTTACCATTGAGCTGGGCAAACTGGATTTCTAGTAAAAAAAATCAGCCATTCCTCACACTTATAGAATCAGAGTTGGGGTTGTCTCTAGGTGGAGAGTAGAAAGGTCTCTGAGTAAACTTTTTAGGGTGATAACATTGCTCTCTGGCTTGGTCATATATTGATGTGTTGCATGGACATATTACAGAAGTGCATAGATTGTATCAAATTGCCTTTAACATCTATACATATTATTGCAGTTACATTTCAATAAAAAAGTACAAGAAATGAAAGAACAAAAGGGATTAGAGAGACAGTATAAATATTGAAGCTGGCCAAAGAAGACACAATATACAGAAGTTAGGAATCCTTGAAGAAAAAAAAGAACAAAGCAAGGAAATAAATACTGAAGACTACATTTCAAGAAAATATGTTCTTGAAATTTAAAGAGATATATAATTACACATTGAAAACAATATTCAGATAATGTAGATACAGTAAAACTATTTAAAGGGGGAGATGAGACGATCTCAGGCAAACAATTTGTTTTAACTCTTCTCAGTAATCAATTGGTAGCAGTGATATTAGTAATTATTCTAAGACATTTGCATAGCTACATTGAACAATATATATGTGCATATATACACTATATGCATACATGTATACACACACACATATATGTATGTTATTCTGATTCTACCATCTCTTGTTTCCTTGGGAACTAGGATTCTCATTATAGGATAAAGGAAATAATGGTATGTAATACATGAGAATACATGAGGGTTCTATGAATTTCTGCATCAGAAAGACTGAAAACACATACAATACATAGTCCATGGACACTTCCTTTTAAAACCTCCCGACTGTATAATTCACAACCTTAGACCTGTATCAGGTTGTATGAATATGGCATGTTCACAGATAAGATGTGATAAGTACAATGCAAGTATTGTCATCTCCACTGTCAAAGACATGGAAACTGGAATTAGTAGAAATGTAAATGTGAGACCACAGGAGCATATATCACTAAGGAAGGGTCTTTGGGGGGTCTAACCAGGATCTGGTTCTCAGCTTGGCAATGATTGCTGCCGACACTCACCCCCCAGGTAGGTTCAGCAGCAGAACTTGTTTGGTCTGTCTGGTAAAAATGATACATCATTCAGAGTCAGACTTCTATTAGACACATTCACGTAATCAGAGTGTTCTGTACCCAAATCCCAGTCCTCGCTTGCAAAGGGAAATAATGTATAGAATTCAGATACTAAACTGTACATAAGTAGACCTACAGGTAGGGGAAAACAGCATGTGCTGGTTGCCTGTCTTCTGTGAATCAGAAGAAAGGGTGGAGGACTGCAAGTTCCAATATTTAAACATTTGCTGACATGAAGTCAAGATAGTTTGCTTCATCCTTTTAGTCTTGAGGATAATCTTGTCATTTGGATTTAAATTTTCAAAAAGCCCCAGGGGCACAAGCCCCTTCAACACCACTTCATGTCAAAGGGTCTATGATATTTTCCATTGTTTGTTTCAGCAACTGCTTTTCCCTTTTTGTGTCTGATCAGGCTCAGCCTCTTTTCGATCAGCCATGATTTACATGTGTTAACACATTCAATCTGGTCATGATTCAAATATTATAAGCGTTGGAGCCAAGCAACCCTGAAGGGAATACATATCTCTGCTTGCTCTATGTAGATCTTAAACTAGAATTTTGTAAAGCAAACTTACTTTTACTTTTATTATTACCTTTCAAGAAATGCTCTCTGCTCACTCCCTTCACCCCAGCTGTCAAAGCCTTAGGTCAGGCCACTATAATCTCCCCCCTGGACCCTGCAACAGCCTCCTTGCAGAGCCCCAGAGCCCTCACGTGCATCCCCCACACTGAGGATGGGTGTGAGTTCCAACACATGCTTCCCACTGAACACAGGGCACCCCAGCTTTCCATCGTCCAGAAGAGGAGATCCAAGCTCCTAAGCCCTGTGCCAAGCCCCGGGGCAATCTGGTCTTACCTGACCCTTCAGTCTCATCACACCTGCCTTTCTTCTCACCTCCCGGCATCCTGGAATTGCTTCATTTCCTTCAGCCATCAGTGTTTTTTTTCCTGATCAGAACATCTACACTTTGATTCCTTGACTTATCTACCGCATGGCCCCCTTCCTTAGCTAACCTCTTTTCTCCTTCACAAGTTTTAGCTGAAATAAGACTTCTTCTTGGGAATGTTTCCAGATTCCATGCACTAAGATTGGTCAGGTTCTCTTCATCCTTAAAAGGACTCACTACATTTGTGGTTACTCATTCAATGTCTAGTCTCTTGGATATATTTCAACTTCTACAAAGCAGGGACCTGGTATAATTTGTTCACTACTGTTTTTCCTGCACTTGCTTCAATGTGTGGCTCATAGCAGCTGTTTAAAAGTCATTTTCTGAGCAAATGTGTCATCAGTACCTCTCTTCCCAGACTTAAAAGGTGGTGTCAGGCCTTGAAGCCACCCTAACCATCGGCCAAAACTGATTTCATACAAGGATCAGCCCTAGGATGACTTTTGACTTAAAATATTAGAAGCTAAACAAACGCTTTTAAATAAGCAATTACTGTCAGCCCCACTGAAAACTTTTTTAAATTTTCCTAACATGCTGTGGCCTCTCTGGCCTCCACATCCCCTCACACAATCATCTCTTGGCCTAGAACATTCTCTGTATTTTTCCCCACATTAACCCACTGCTTGGAGTAACTTCCAGCTAATGGGACCATGGTCATAGCTCTTCTTCGACTTAGTATTGACCTTTGAGACCCTCTCTGTTTGGAAGGTCAAAGCTAGAGGCCCCTGCTGTATTGTATGCCTTCCTCTGTGTTAGGACTTCACCCTGCCTCATTGTCATTGTCAAGTTTCTTACTGGTGTCTTCAACTCCACCTGAAGTTCTGAGAGGTCATGGACCATGCAATACATCTTCCACAGAAATTGCCCGCAATTTGTCGAAAAGCCGCCCTCCATATATATTTTAAACAAAGGACTGAATTATGGAAATTTAACTAAAATCACCTGAAGTATTATTGCTTGCAAGAAGATATAGAATCAATGGTCTAGGTAACAGAGCTGGCTGGTGACAGAGTCACAGCCATGCCTTCTGCTCTCTTGCTCCCTTATCTTTCTTTTATTCTACTTGATCATGTAGATCTTCATTTTTTAATTAATACTTTTTTCCTCCCCATCCCATATCCACTGAAGCCAAATAGCATAAACAGTGCAAAGTCTGATCAAGCAGAAAATGACACTAATTCACACAGTGTTTGACAATACTTACTAGGAGCAAGATAATAGCATATATTTTCATAACTGGAAAATCAGAGAAAGAAAACTATTTTTTACTGTTACTGATTTCTTTTCAGCAGTTGTTTTCCAATATGTTTAGCAGTATTGGCAGGGACTTGGCCTAATTTTGTTAGCGGCTGACTCCCCATTTAACTTAAAGGTAATCTGCACAGAGAGAATTGTTAAGTGGCCTTCAATTACAGACACTCATCCCTTTGAAATAAAATCAAATTACAGATGCATTCTTAGTTAACTTGATTAAATATTTGATGATTTTATTTTTCTATTCTATTGATGCACATTAATAATAAGTAATATTTTATTGTTAGCCTGTAATTTGTGATACAATTTAATTTGTTCAAAAGTCATCAGCATATGGCCTGTTTTCCTTTAAAAAACATAATTATACCCCTTTTTTGCTCTTCTTTATTCACTTTTTTTTTATTTTGAGGCACCTGAGAACTATTTTACAGCTAGGAATCTCTGGAAAAGTAGCAAAAACAAGGTCTAGTCATTAAATTTGTTTGTTTCTATGCTCTATACTTTCATAATGAATGGCGTGTCAACTCTGTGGTGTTTTCCCTCCATTGGCTTATCTGCTGGAATCTGGAAGAGGCTCGCCTCTCCTGCATGGATAGGGGATTAATTATTTGGCTGGTTGGCTAGTCACCTGTACGGAGGTTTTGTAGTTTCTTTTTGGTCAACGTTTCTAAATATAAAAGGCTGGTACTTAGAAGTGACTTGTTTAGATGGCAAGGAAGAAAGGATGGGGGTTGGATGGGGATGGGATTACCTTGGCGTAGACCCATTTGGGGTTTCTGCCTGAGTGACATCATACCTTCTTCTCTGCAAACTGTCTCCCTGATCCTACCCATGGGGAATGGGGTGATGAGTTTCTGTCAGACAGCTTTATACTCAATGATTCCACCCTTTGTCCATTACAAACTAGACCCGAGATCAACCCCTGAGTTCGTCTGAACCAATCAGTTCCTCTCTGTGTCATGAAGAACCTCCTAAGTAGAGGAAATGAAGCAATCTCTTCCGGTAGCTAGACCCTCAATAACGTGTAAACTCCGAAGAACTGGGATGGGTGGGTGCCCTGGGACTCGCAGCGAGGGCCCACACAATGAACACAGCAGACCTATGGGGACGAAGTGAGGAGTCACACAGATAAATAGAAGGTAACACAGAGGCCAGGAACTATTCTCCTTCGAAATCCAGTCCCTGATGGGGCCCAGAAACATTCCAAACCTTGTTACCATGAGATCCCTGAAACTGTTCCTGATATTCTTCCTATTAAATACTCCACCCCCTTTTGCTTAGGCTAGTTTAATAAGCTTCTATAACTTGCAACCAAAGGATTCTAATTAATGAGCCTATGGGCTCTGTTCTCATGATCTGAAACTTTTAGATTACAGGTACTCTCTTCTTACTCTTCATTTTGTAAGCTTTCAATGTTTTTACTATTGAATTAGTTTTAGAAACACATTTCCATGGCCTGCTTCCCTTCTGAGTAGGTAACACTTTACACTAAACAGTAAGGATAACAGATGGAATGCAAATGACCTCATCTTTCTTTAGCTGTGGCCAAGCCCGGACAGGTTGCCAAGCCGTGTCCAACAGGGTGTCCTTCCTCACCTGCATCTCATACTGAGTAACACTTGTATGCCCCCCTTTCAGCCGATACACAGCTCCTCCATTCTACACAGCATGGATATCATGAGCTGATAACAATGGTGATGTGAGACCTCAGTTTTCAAAACTCTTTCCATGAAAGTGTAATGCAGTGTTATGTTAATACATGAACTCCCTATTAATGGGCCAGGCTGCCCAGCATAAAATAGGATCTCTCTTATATTTTCTATTTTTTTTCTCTGTTGGCACCTTACTCAAATATTACAAACAAACTTAAATTTCTCCTCTGTTATACCCCTCCTTTCTCTACTTTGGCCTCCTTAAACACTATCTAAACTTCTTAATTCCTTTAAAGCAAACTCAACTTACTGCAATAGAAATTCTGCCTACATCATACCCTTAATACCAATAAAAAATAACGAGCCCTGGCTGGTGTAGCTCAGTGGATTGAGTGTGGGCCTGCAAACCAAAGGATCATGGTTCAATTCCCAGTCAGGGCACATGCCTGGGTTGCAGGCCAGTTCTCAGCAGGGGACACATGAGAGGCAACCATACATTGATATTTCTCTCCCTCTTTCCTTACCTTTCCCTCTAAAGATAAATAAATAAAATCTTAAAAAAATAACCATAGCGCCTCCATCCTTGGGTATCTCTGAGATCCCAAGTTTTACCTTCATTATGTACTGAATGGCTGTGCCCACCCCACCCCCAAATTCACAGGTGAAGTCCTAATCCCAATGTCATAGCATTAAGAGATAAACCTTTGGGAGATAATTGCAGCTAGATGAGATCATAGGAGTGAGGGCCTCCTATGGGATTAGCACTCTTCTAGGAAGAGACATTAGACAGCTCTAGCTCAGTCTCTCCCTTCCCCCATGCCTACACAGACAAGAGATTATGTGAGTGCATAACTAGATGGTAGCTGCCTGCAACCCAAGGGGAGATGTCTGACCAGAAATCAACTGTGCTGGCTCCCTTGTGTGTACTTCCAGCCTCCAGAAATGTAAAAAAGTAAGTGTCTGTTGTTTAAGCCACCCAGTCTGTGGGATTTTACTATGGCAACCCAAGCTGCCCAAGACACAGTTTTCTCTGTGTTCCACAATACTGCAATCCCTCTGTCTTCCTCATTCTGCTTGAGCCCTTCCTTTTTGTTATGTGGTCTTCTGATTTTCCTAATCTCTTAAGTGTGTTTCCTAATGTTCTTCCTCCTAGTTTTTTTCTTATGTCATAATCACTGTTTTGGAATCTTTAAATATTCTGCTAATTGAGCTTTCAAGTCTAGAGCTCTGGCTGAGACTTGTTTCTTGAGCACCTGATTTAAATTTCTAAAGAACTTAAAAATGTCTCTATTTGGAAGCTTTTATTGCATTTTCAATGGATACATCTGTAAACTGACTCACCAACATCTCCTCAGTCTTATTCCTATGGTCCTGATCTGGTTTTGTAGTAGCTGTATTTTTTCCAGCCCCCAGGCTCAAATCATGAAAGTTGTATTTCATTTTTATTTGTTCCTTCCTTTCCACAAACCAATATTTCAGTTGTAACAAATTAAGCCCAGAAAACTTTTTTATATGCATGCTTTGGCTTTGACTTTCATTTTACCACTCTAGTTTAAAACTTATTTTTAAACTGTCATTTGCATTATTATAGCACTCTATGAACTAGTCTTTGTACAGTCAACCTCTTCCCAACTGGCTTACACATGGTCATCAAACTTCACAAAAATCTTTACTGCATCCTGTAGTTTATATTTAAAAACACCTTAGGTTCATCTTAGAACATTGGTCACTATCTATAATCTGTCCTCTTTCTGCACTTACAAATTTACCCACCACCACACCGCTTCATGTCCTTAACTCGTACCAAAGTTCATGCTGTGGCCTGGAAGGCCACTGAATTTTCACAGACATGTTTTCCATATGTGAAATGGTCTCATCATAGCATAGTATGTCCTGTTGAAAAACATCATTTAGGTCAAATCCACTTTTATTAAGAAATATTTTTCCATCTTTCCACAGATACTGCTTCATCTGCTGAACTTTATCTCTTTCTTCCCTGAACACTCAAAATGTTCAGGGAAGAACATTTGGTCCTCTATTGGTCCTCTATTATGGCACCTAATCCAATATACTCTGTCATGGTTTTGAAAGTCCTCCTTACTAGTAAAATTGCAAGATTGGTGCAGTCAGTCTCTCCTCTTGTATCTTTTTTTATCTTGAATATTATTTAGCACCACTCAAGTACCTAAGTGCTTTCAAGCTTACAATGATTGAAACAATGACTGATTGAATAAATGAATGAATGAATAGTAAGTAGGTCCTCCATAAATGTTACTATGAAATAGTTAAATTCTATGACAATGCTTTCTTTTGATAAAATCTTCTGATATTTACTATAAAAGCAAGTTAAGGATTGCAATAACTTTTAAAGCCATTTGTTGTATTAGTAAAGGAAAAACAACTTCAAAGTGACAGATGTTTTTCATTTAGAAGCTAGAATAGTGAGCGAGACTTTCTGTGAGAGAGAGCCTGTTATCTCTATTTGATTGCAATGTCTGTTGGCTCACTATCATATTCCCTGTTATAATCAAAGGAAGAAAGACAAATTAAAATGCTTACTGAAGGCATAATCACTAGGGCTGTAGGCTTATTTACCTCTACTTGTGGACGAAAAAATGTTTCTAGGAGAATAAGAGCAAAATTTCCTCATCACATCATCATCCTATTTAGTATTTCATTTACTTCCTGTTCTCAGGGTAAACATATATTCGCATGCTCAACAAGCAATCTCAGAAACACAATAACATTCTATTTAATTGGAAACCTATGTTTTAAAATTATTTGCTTGCATCGATCTAATGCCTTTTTGGTGATTGCAGTTGTTTTAGTTTTATATAGTGCTATTATTGAGAAAGGTTGTAGGAGTGTATTGTCACCTTTTAGCTCCACATGCCATAGAATGAGAAATTGTTTGACACTCATTGAGGTTATTTATCTAGAAAATAACTAGAGAGGTTAGTTTGACATTTAGTCATTGATACGCTTTTTAAAGGGCACATGTAATTTACATAATATTTTAATTTTTCAGTTGCATAATGTTTACTCATTTTGGCTTTAAAAAGGTGTGATACATAACTTGGATCTGAATAATTTATTTAATTATGAATATCTATGGATTTCTATCTTTCTTTTATTGCCAACAAAGAGAATTTTATCAATATCTTTATATTAGGTTAAGCCTAAATGTTTTTTCATTCCAATACATTAAACTAATAGCTAAAGAAGTTAGAAATTTTGAGGCAAATATATTATTCAGTTGGTATTCCAGGGTAGGATTATGTTTAATAGAACTTCTAACTCTAAGTAACTCGAGTAACCCAAACAACCAATTTATTGATTAAACTCTTCTGACTTGGCATTTTGGAATATGTTAAACAACTGCCCAAACCTTTGGATGAGTAGGATATTTGTCTGTGAATGAAAATTAAAAAACTGAGGTAAACTTTGCAGAAACAGACCCACAAGGTCATCCCACCCATAAACAGCCTGTATCTTAGAAACATCCTGTTAAGAGAATGTAGTTGGACTTGTAACTCCTCAGAATGATATTCAAACAGATAGATAGTTGGAAGCTCTTCATTACAGCATCTGTTCTGTGTTTATAGTTCTGTCTGCAGACTGCTGAACAGCTTCAGTGCACCACAGATGTAGAAATTACATATCCAGAATGGCAATAAACTGATTTGGTGATGTGTTTGTTCCCTAAAGTTTTTCAGCCCCTTGCTTCTGTTGGAAAGTCTGCTGGATTTTTTGTTGCTGTAGAAAATACCAGGTTGTTTGTAGTTTTTATAACTTTAGTGACAAACAAGGAAAACATAACAGCAATGAAAAAGTGAAAACATGGGCACTGAGATTATTGTTATATTTGAAAATTATAGTCTCAGCAGGAGTTATAGGAGAAGCAACAGTAGAATAAATGAGAAAAATGAATAAATGAATGCTGTTTTCCATAGAAGTTTAGCCTCAAATACCCTGTGTGGATGAGCTTAGCTGTGTTTTGTACTGTGGAGAAGCTACAGATTTTACGATGAAAGCTGAATGTTGTAATTATTAATTAGAAGTGTTTTTATTACTGTAATAATCTCATACAGTAGTGCTTGATCAATTATAACCAATAAGTATGCAACTTACTGGTGAAACCAGCATTTCCTAGAGAACCAGTCCAATTTAGACCAAGCTGATTTTTCTCTCGATAGCAGGATCCCAAATAAAACTAATTCCTAAATTTATAATAATGAAGGGGATATTGTCAGCTTATAAGGAAAGAATCTGCAGGTGTGAGAAAGTGGTCAGAATGTACAGCAATGCCCGGATGCTACAGAGGTGCTAAGCCTTGTTCATGCAACATCCAGCTAGCTTCACTGTCTCACAGGCAAGCACTGTGCACTCTCTGACAGTCACTCTTCTCTTGGGCAGGTCCATGTACTGTCTGCACCTAGAATCACTGGGGGAGCACATGCTTGGGAACCTGCACAAGGTATCCTGATCCCATAGGCTCTCTGTTTTCATTAAAGTGGTTAGAAGAACAACTTTCATGAACGACCCTTGACCAAAATCAAATGAAAGTTTCTGAAGGACCATAATGAAGGCAGGAAAGTAAGGAACATGGAGCTGGATCATGCTGGATGGTGGGACAGAACACTCATAAAGCCACGTGGGGTGCAAAAAGGAATGTCTCTTAATTCCTCTGCACATTCCAGTTCAAAGGGTGTCTTCTCCCTTATTTTCAGTTTGTTTCCTCTTGTTCTCTTCCTCTCGATGAAAACGGTTATGCTGTTTTACATCTGGACTCTGTGGTTATGGCCTGTGTTTTTTCTCATTTAATGGCACTGTGGGTTTGCTCCCCTGATTGTTGATAATTCCCTGCAGGAGGCTGCTAAGGGGATGCTGGCCAGTATAAGAAGCTATATACTGGCAAGGGAAAAAAAGACTAAGCAACTTTGATGATCAGCATCCTCTGAAGAACTCGGAGTTGATACAGTAAGAAGCAGGTATAAATTATTGCTTCATCCTTAATACTGAAAAAATGAGGAATGTCCTCATTTGAAATAACTATGGATTTCAAAAATATATTTTCCATGGACTCCCTCATCTTGTCATTGAACCAATAATATGATTTCTTTAAAGATAGCTGGTGCTGTTTGGCAAGTAAAGACACAAAACTAAGGCATATAGATTTTTTGATGTATTTTAAGAGGAGAAATTTTATGCCAGCTAAGGCAGAAAAAAGAATGACTAACTAAGTGAAATTATACTTGTGATTCACACAAATTCACAGAGGCTCCGTTTTGTCAACTACAATGGAGAGAAAAATAACAGCCATCCCCCTTATCTTGATGACTTGTTCAGGCAAGTGGGATACTTTTAAAGCAATGTATATGTTATAATAATTACTACTATAATTCTGTATTTAAAGGATTGTTTCGAAAAGTATAATTAATACTGTTAGTGGGGAAATGGCTTATTTTTGGACAATTCAATTTCCTTTAGAACTTCAAGCATCCATGTCATGTTCAAAATTGTAAATGTTACATAGATTTGTCCCATGGGTCTCAGAAGAAGATGAGTCATGCAAAATTTAACATGTGCTTCTTTGCAATACAGAGCCTTGAAGAAGATGGGAAAGCATTTATTACACAAATCTGTCAAAAAATTAACAGAATGGAATAATCTGGACTTTGATATTCACACTGATTCTCAAGTGTGGGCCTTAACACATTTATCTGGTTCTTATTTCTTTTGGTACTTTACCTCTAGGAAACCACTTTGATCATGGCCTTGTAGTAGAGATTGCTCAATTCGTGTATAGCATGTAGAACATCTTTATGATAACATGCATTAAAGTTCAATACATAAGAGGGACATGATATGACAGTTGCTTAAAGGAAATTATTTCAGGACATATTTGGTGCTCAGTTTCAACTCAGATTTTGAAAAATCTCCCCAAGTGCTTAGTTTCCTTCCCCTCATCCCAAATTAGTAACGATGTGGCTCTAGAGCAATAACAAATTGGAAAAGATCTTCACTATGGTCTAAACTAGCAATCAAAATGAGAGTTTGCATCTCTGACCCAGATCTCAGAGAGGCCTCGATGCTCCACAGAGCAAGGGCCCATATGAAGAGAAAAAATTATTGTCAGAACAGAGGCTGCAGATTCTAGGTCAGAATATGGGTGTGATCAGCTGGTTGTTGCTTCATGCTCCTGGCTCTCAAAGGAATGAAAACAAGACATTTCTACTCCAACAGAAGGTAAAAATAGAGAAAAAGAAAAAAAGATTAAGAAAATATAATAACCACTTGGGAAAGTGAAGACATGATTTAGTCAAAGAGAGAGAGAGGAATGGAGAGAGAGAGAAAGGGAGAGAGAGAAGGGGAGGGAGAGAGAGAACAAACTGAACAAACCGGGTCAGATTACTCACTTGGCACTCCCTGCCCCCGGCTTCTTTCTCCGGAAAATGTTGAGGAAAGTGTTGGAGCGGCAGGGCAGCTTGCCGTCGCCGACATGCATGCGCACTACATCGGAGGTGGTGAAGGCACTGCGGACGTTCCTCTCCGGCTTGGCGATAATGATGTACATCTTGGGAGTGAACATGCACCCCAGAGCCACCGTTACACTGAGGCTCACTGCAAAGCAGGTAGTGATGATCTTGTAGTTGCTCCCGAAGTATATGGGCACAAAAGCCAGCCAAATGATGCAGGTGGTATACATGGTGAAGGCGATATATTTGGCCTCATTGAAGTTGGCGGGCACGTTGCGGGTCTTGAAGGCATAGTAGGTACAGCTCATGATGAGGAGTCCATTGTAGCCCAATGGGGCCACCACACCCAGGTTGCTGGTATTGCAGATAAGGTAGACTTCCTTGATACTCGGGTAGGACAGAATGGGCATGGGGGGCTCCATGATGATCAGGGTTACCACCAGGGTTAGCTGTACACTAATCAGAATGGAGGCAATGATCACTTGGGCCCAGGCACTCATGAACCTGGGCTTCCGGGTGCAGATCTTCTTCTTGCTGCCAGCGAGGATGCGCGCGATGCGGTTGGTTTTGGTCACTAAAGCCGAGTAGCACATGGCAGAGGACAGGCCCACCAGGAGGCGCTGGAGGTAGCAGGATGTGGTGGTCGGTTTGGCAATGAGGGTGAAAGGGCACACGTAACCCAAGAAGATACCAGCGAGGATAATGTAGCAGAGCTCTCGACTAGAAGACTTGACCACTGGTGTGTCCCGGTACAGCACAAAGATGAGCGTGACAAACACGGTAACGAGGATGCCCAAGCAGGAAAAGGCGATGGCTATGATGGACTCTATGTTACTCCACTCAAGGTAGCGGACAGGAATGGGTTCACAGCCTGTGAGGGGAAAAGTAGTTTCAAAATGCTTCCAAGATTTCTACCGATCAGCAATAATAGGGCTTTCTAGTTGCCAGAGGCATAGCTAAATCCACATCTTCTATGGCTTATGTTATCTTAATGCTTTTAAAAATCCTTTTACTCTTATACAAATAAAAATACACCATTGTTTTCTCTGGAAAATCATGCTTCCAAACCTAATTGTATCACAGCCTGAATGTGGCATACTTGAACCTGTAAAAATAATCTTTTTCTTCCAACAACCAGCATCTTAAAAGGATGACACTCTGTGGGTGATACTTGGTTCTACATTTTCGGAAAGAGAAAGAAAATGAAGGGAGTTTAACCACGTTTACAGGAAAGGGTAAATAGTGAGGGTGCATTAGATAAGTTAGTAAGAAATAAACTAGTAACATTTTTATTTTTATGTAAGTATTGTGTAGAATTAAGTCCAGCTCACAGACAAGCATTTTCTTGGCCAGCAGGGTGTTTTAAACATACACTTCAATTCTCTAGAAGAGTTCCCATTCTATTTACCACATATTATATTATTAATCTTAAGTCTCACCCCTTTAGTTACATATGATCTGTATGTGACCACTGAGCACCTCTTAGTTATGAGCTTCTGGTAGACATACCAAGGAACAATGACATCTCCCCTCACCCATCTCTTGAAAAAAGAGGCAGAGTTATGTTCCTAAATGCCTGGCTAACCTTTGCCTTTGAGATAGAGAATAAAATCTGTTTGTATTTCACACACCTAAAAAAATTGTCTCAGGTCCTGGAGACAACTCCTTAACAAAGTTCTGTGTTTGGTCTATGCCAATACTTTCCAAATTGAAAGAATAAAAATATTTCCATAAATTTAGGAGAAGACACTATTCTGGAGGCATGGTAACAAAGAACTACCAGAACCTGCTTTAAACCTGTTCCCTTGATCTACGACAGAACCTCTTAGTGAACATGTTTTTGCATGCCAACCAATCAGTGTCAGCACTTGCTTCTGATAATTGTCCAATCAGGAACAGCCTCACATTTAATAAATGAATGCCAGCCATTCACAAGCACAAACTGCTGACGGATCACAGTGGCCTCTCTTCCTTATCTGTCAGAGGTTTGTTTACATCCATGTCTCAATCTCTTCCTGTAATAACTTCTGCTTCCTATAAAAAGTCACGTTTTAATTTTAAATCTTCTCCTCTCCTTGGTAAAGTTTAGAAAGATGAGTAGATAGATAGAATAACAATGACCATTAAGGAGAACTTTTGATATGATACAATTTAAAAAATTAGAGTATTTAAAAGGGTTTGTAGACAAATTAGAAAATAAAATACTACACAGACAATATTCAGCTTTTTAACTAACATACTGAGATTGTAAAATAAAATTTAAATTGTAAAGTAGTCCTTGTCAAGGCCTTGGTAACCTTCTGAAAGTAACCCTCTACATTTCTCTTTTTCTGTGTAAATTTACCTGAATTTTTAAATAAACTATTCTGTTTTCAGAGTTTTCATTAGAAAAGGATAACACATTTAAATTTATAGAACACAACTGAGATCTATGAAAGCTGGATTAAGACCCTGAGCCAAATTAAGAGCTATAATTAATGGTTTTCCTAAACTTCAGACATAGAAGCAAAACATTTTCTGCAAAATTCAGAAGTTTTATCAGATACTTATTGTCCCACATTACAGATTTATACCAATTAGTTCAATTGATTGTTAGCCTTGTGGAGGAAAATGTTTAAAGCAGCAGATTAGAAAAGAGAAGACTTAAATAACCCAGTAGTGTAAGAATTTAAATATAAAAGTAGAAAATGCATTACATAAGGCAATTTCAGAAGCCTTTTTAAGTAAAGATTCAAAATTATAAACTGAATAAAGATGAAAGATAGACTTTAGGAAGCCTCTTAAAATTTTGGGGTGGACTCAACAGCTGAAATGGGGAGGTCCACATCTTTTATTCCTATGAATAGGCTCAAACCTGAATTAGGGAAATTAAACCAGAGAGTGATATTAAAATAAATAATTACCGATTCACAAATATTCTATATGTGACTAGGCAGTTTGATAAAGTATAAAAGGAATTATGAATCTTTAGGTAAAACAATAAAAAGGAACCTCTATTGTCTATGATTTGGGAGTGTATAGACAAAAAAACCCTATAAAACTGTAAACAGCAGTGTCATTTAAAGAACTAATATTTCACATTAACCAAAGCTCAGAAGGACAGCTACTTAAACTTTGCCCAGTGACTTAACTGTATGGAAGACATTGGCACCCAAGAACCCCTTGTCCTTCTTCTGAAATTCTAAAGGAAGCAACATATTCTTCTTGGTAGAGGTGCCTTTATGTCTACCAATAATCTCACTATTGATGGAACATCAGATACCTGGGTTTAATAAAACCACTCAAACAGTGAAAATTTTTTAACATGCTAGAAAAGAATACAAGTGTTCTAGTATTTGTAACAGTAGCACTTTATCATAACAATACCTCAAACCAATATAACTATGACCCCCCTATGATTGTTTTATCTCCTGTGAAGATCCGCAGTTATTTTCCTTATGTGGAAACTGGGCTTTTCAATGCCAATCCAGGACAACCCAAACTAGCATCCAGTAGGGATTAGAACGGAACATTAACATTTTGAATAAGCTTCTCAAAGTATTTTTCTTCTTTTTCTCCTCTTCCTTCCTCCTCCTCCTCCTTCTTATTATTCTTTTCTTTTTTCTATTTTTTAGACATTCTAAATTCGAGAATCACTAGCTTTGATATCTTTAGGGAGTTAGGTGTAATATCTATATTGTCCATATATGTAATTTAATATGTAATAGAATGTACTTTGTTGTCCTGTTTTGAGGTTTAAAGAGAAGCATTGTCCAACCCCCAGGTATATTTGAAAATCCCAGGTCTAGAAGAGGTGGAGGTAACCTTCCAAATTGCCAAGAAGCCTACCCGACCCTCAGCACCCAGATGGAGAGGACATTATGGGAGTCGTGCATACTATGTGTAAAGACCTGAGAGCTTACGAACCTGACAGTTTCCATGGTTAGAGTTAACCCTGAGAATCCAGAGCCATCCGACAAGTCAGTTTTCTTCAAGCAGACTACAAATCACTGAGCAAAATCTAAGACAAGTGGTCATGATTCTGGTTTGATGACCAGGGATTATTTCTAATTTTCGACACAAATTTTGGCTTACCCATAAGATCCAAATGCAATGGAAGAAACTAAAATTTACTATTGGACTTCTTTGCAATTAGGTAGAGATGAATGTAATATGAATAAAAAAATAAAGGCCGTAATTATTCAATTCAAAGTATCTTGGGCATTTAATAACATTTACAGTAATACTTTGTGATTACCTAAGACTTCATTGAAATGCTTTCTTTAATCTTATCACATTAACATGAATTACCTACAAGGTATAATTCTATTTATTATTCAATGCTCAACTCTTCCCCTGTAAAGGTTTTTCTCTTCCCTGAAAGAAATAATGGCTTTTTATTCTGTGTTCATATGACATTTTTCACATATTCTTTATTATAGGACTTATACCATACTTAACTGTTTGCATGTCTAGTTTTTTATGAAGCACATTCTCCATGATATAAACCTTATTTTCTTTACCTGTATATCCCCAGTTGCTCAGAAAAAATCACCTGCCATTAAGTGGATGGCAGTGTATAATATAAAAGCAAATGAATGAGTAGACAGCATAGGAGGTCACAACAACTATTGCAATGAAGAGAAATAGTTAAAATGAGTTCATTTTTATAATTCAGTATTTTACATCTTTGATGATTAAATTTAGTGCAGTCTGGCTTTCTACAGAACTGTTTTACACTATTTGGCTCTTTCAAAGAAATGAGTAGCATTGAATTATATATAATTGGCCCATGAATCGTTAAACTACTGTCAGGTTAACGTGTTATGGCAGAAGAGATCCCTGTTTATGCATCATAAAAAATAAAGTATAACATTTAAATGCTGAATTAAAATGTGCATTTTTCCCAAAAGAAATTATGAGACACTTATTAACAGATTTAGAAATCACTTCCTCTAGGAAATATACCAATTTTTCTTCATAGCCCCAAACCATGTGCTAATAAAAATAAAAACTTCCTTCCAAACATGTTTTTATTCACAATATTAGAGTCTTTTATTCACAATATTAGTCTCCATATATGGAGAGTAACTATCTAATAATTTTAAACATCTTTTTACAAACTCTGTCTTCAATAAAAAACACCATTTCCCAGAAAGAATAATTTCTCATCTTCACTAAAATTTATTTAAAAAATAAAATCTACCTACAAAAAAAATACCCAGTTGAAGGCAATGCATTTATTCTTCTGAGTTTCTACTGATTTTTGGTATTCTGTGCAGGTTTTTTTAAAACAACTACCGTTCCCATGGCAACCACCAACACCACATCGCCATGTGCGGCACCTTCGCTCCGAGCCTGACACAGCACAAAATAAGTGGCCAATGAGATCTCCTGTTCCATCATGGATCAGAGCAAAGGGATAGGAAACAGCAGATGGCAATTAACAGTAAGTCTAAACTCGTGTGTGAGGTATTCTAGAAGATTCTACACCCAAGATTGGCAAAGTAACCTGGGCAGATGAGACACTTGTCTGTCCCTACACAAAGACCATCTGAGCTCCTGCTTGGCTCAGCTCATTTGAATATGAAAGTGACCACTGCACATATGATGGATGGTAGTGCATTACATTCTTTAGAAGGATAACTGCATTAATATTCATCTGTTTATGGTCAAGGAGAATGTTGTTTTATTTTCTAAGTCAAAGTGCCCTGATCAGTGATGGTGCTCATTTGTCAGTGGGCTGTTGGAAGATCTCTAGAGAGTAAAAATATGACTTTGAGTCTCACTATTATAACATACTAGATCATTCTGTATTTTAATGGTTTAAAATAGGATAGAAATTTTTTCATTTATGAGTTAAGTCTCAATTAATGTGAAAATGGAGTAATAAGAAAAGATTGGGGAAGCTGCACAAAACATAGACAAGAAAAGAAACTATTGTACCCCAAAGCCTGAACTTCTGATAACTCAGGTCAACCTGAGGAAGAGGGTCGTTTTGTCTTTGAACCTCTTCCTAGTCAGTGGTGGTCTCAGTCAGGTAGCAGAATCGACCGACTATGAGGTCAAACCCAGTTCTCAAGCCCACTGGTGATCTAAGGGGACCTACTTACTCAAGACGAAAAGTCCCAGTAGGAAGCACACACTGTGAGGGAGGATAAGGAGGTGAAGAGAGACACGGGAAGAGTGGGGGAGGTGGCCCGTGTCCAGAGAGAGGTTGGGTAAGTCTTTCCAGGCCCGTCCATTGCACACAACCACCAGATAAGTGGCACAGTGAGAGCCTTGGACTCAGGGACAAAAAGCCCTGGATCCTCATAGTGGCTTTCTTATTAACCAACTGCATTGACCTAGTTGAACGTGGGTGAGTCTCTTCTTCTTTTTAATTCTCTCAAAAGAACAAATGTTTATTAAGAAGCGATTATAGTCAAGGCACCAGGCTATGAGCCAGAGAGTAATGTTTCTGTAACAATGGGGCAGGAATGAAGTGCCTCTCACTCTGCTGGGCCCCCTCTCAGAACAGGTGCACGAGAATCTCTGCAGGTGGGTAATTCCTGGGTAATTTTTAGGCTCATTAAAGTTGAAAAGCAGTTTTCAACTAGAGAATAAAGAGATGAGTGAGATACAGTTTGTACTTTCAACAATATCCTGATATAATTTCCGTTTCTTTAAAAAGGCCTTTGTAAGCCCTGGCCAGCATGGTTCAGTGAATTGAGCATGGGCTGCAAACCAAAGGTTCACTGGTTTGATTCTCAGTCAGGGCACATGCCTGGGTTGTGGGCCAGGTCCCCAGTGGGGGCCACATGAGAGGCAACCACACATTGATGTCTCTGTCTCTCTTTCTCCCTCGCTTCCCCTCTGTCTAAAAATAAAAATAAATAAAATCTTAAAAAAAATAAAAAGGCCTTTGCACAAGGGGATTTCTAAAAAAAATTGGTATTTATTTTCATTTACTTTCTTCTAACAGGATTAACATTTGATAAAGCACTCTCACTTAGTAAGCATCATTTTAATTATGTGACCTTGTTCTATTAACCCAGCCATTTTCAATGTGCTTTAAATAAACTACATAGTTTCTGAGTTTTATACTCTTGTTTGGAAACAAGAAAAAAGGGAACAATAATCAGGAATGTTACCCTCTCTGATGATTTTCATTAGTAGCCAGGAAGGCACAGGGTCAGCAGTCCGTGAACTGGGCTCTGCTTCTAACTGTTTACATGACTGGGGCACACAGACACACCTCCCTTGGCCTCAGTTTCCTCTTTCTCAAATGAGGGGTCAGAGTACTAAGAGGACAAAGTTTCCATGGCCCTATTACTCTTAAAATCTGAGCAAAGTATTTGTGACATGTGTCTCCCACTGTAAATCAGGGGCCGTGGAAAACGAAACACAGATATCTGAGCATTGCTCTCTGGAGACAAGCAAGCTCGCATAATCCATCCATGTGAGTCCCATTGATTTTACTAGTGAAACATCTTTATGTGTGCAACTATGAATTCAAGTGATTAGAAGTAGCTTCAAATAAAATGTTAAAACAGAAACAAAACTACTGGTGTACCATAATGCCCTTTTCTGTTTCGTTTTGTTTTAAAATTTACTGTTTATTATATTTTTTCCATTACCTTATATCCCCTCCCCCTAGCAATCCCCACACTGCTGTCCATGTCCATGAGTCCTTTTTCCTGTTTGTTCAATCCCTCCATCCCCTAAGCTCCTCCCCCACCAGAATACCCTTTCAATAAATTCTCATTTAGATTTAAATAAACTTTCAGCATAGATCATGGGACATTTGTAAGAGGTTTGTGCGTGCTCTCTGACAGGAGCGTCAGAGACTGCACACTGTAAATGAACATCAAAAAGGACGTGAGCTGACTGCTCACCCTGTGACCACTGGGCCCGACGGAAAGGCCAAGGGTCAGAGAGGCAAGGGTTCCTACCTGTGAGCTCTGCATTGGGCCACCAGCCCAAGTCACAGGCCTTGCAGGTGAACTCATCCTGCACGTATTCGTTCTCTTTACAGGCCGTGCAAATCCAGCAGCAGCTGACTTCTCCTTTCCGGATAACCTGCAACAGAGAGAGGTATGCTCCTGAACAGGGTTTCTCCAGAAGGCTTCTCTTGCAGACGAGGACTGTCATGAAAGGGTAACTGCTCAAAAAATTCTATTTGCTGAAAATGACTAAGTATGTGGATTGAAATATACCTAATTACCTTGGAGTTCAGATGTGAGTTTCAATTCATTTCATGCTGAATTTGAAGGTTTTTCAATAATGATTTGTGTCATAAAGAGAATTGGCTACATTATCTCTTACACAGTTAAAAATGAAACAGTTGAATTTTATCCTTATTTATATTGTTATGTACTAATTATTTACAGAAAGTACAATAAAAGTACAGTTTTCTTCTCTGACAGAACAAGTAGTGTTTATACACAAAAGTTTCTTTGTAATAAAATCTTATTAATTCATAAAAACTGAGGAATTATAGATTTTTTGTTATATTATGAAAGTATTGGCAAATTTATATGCATAAAAACAGAATGATGGCTAAGAAAGTATAGCCCTGTTACTGGCCCTGTTACTTGCTCTAGTGAACTAAAAAGATTACATAAATTGTTGGAAGAAAAATTACTAGTTCAGAATTCCCAAGGAATTGCTTATTATCTGAGCAGTTTAAACTTTCTCCCATTTTCAAATTGTTTGGTAAGCACTTTTTTACTTACACAATACAAAAATAAACATAAAAAACATACTGCATTTAAAGAGTTTCTTGTAAACAGCTTTCATCTTGCTTTCGTCTTCAGTCTGACAATTCCTGCCTTTCTGTGGATGGGTTCAACACATTTACGTTTATTATAATCATTGGTCTGGTTGGATATGAATCAGTTGTCTCTTTTTTCTGTCTGTCTCATCTTCCCTTTGTTTCCTTTTCTTTGTACTCTATCTTCTTTTGGACCGAGGGTTTTTTAGCATTCCACTTTATCCCTAAAGTTGATACACTTGCTAAACCTCTGTGTTGTTTGCGTGGTTGCTGTCGATTTGAAAATGTGCATCATTAACTTCATGTTAATAGAAGTATGTTGCACAACTTCATGGCCATTGTAAGATCCCGACAACAATACTTTTCCATTTCCCCTTCCTCTTGGGTATTGTTTTAGTACATTTTACTTACACATATTTGAGAACCCCTATGAGAATTATCTTTGCGTTAAGCAATCATCTTTGAAACACATTTTTGAAATAAGAAAAAATATAATTTTTTATATTTACCCAATTTTATATGTTGATATTATTTTCTTCATCCTGAGGAACATTCTTTAACATTTATAGTAGTGCTGATGTGAGAATTATGACTGCTTTAGCCCATTATTTATTGGAAAAGTATTTTGGCTTAATTTTAAAAAAGTCACTTGATAGGAACATTGAAGTTGATCATTTTTCCCTTTCTTTCCGCACTTTATGTCATTCCATTGTCCTCGGAAATAGGTCTAGATTGAGAGTTGGTGGTTTTTCCAACACTTTAAAAATGTCATTCCTTCCTTGTATGTGGTTTCTGAGCTGTCTGCCATAATTCTGACTCTGGTTTTCTGTACCCAACAGAACAGTTTACTGTGGCTTATATTAAGATTTTCTTTTTTATTACTGGTTTTTAGCAACTTAATATCTTCTTTGTGTTCAAATTCTTTGGTTTTTCTTGAGCTTCACGGATTTGGATTTACATTTTCATTATATCTGAATATTTTTCAAGTCATTATTTCTTTAAAACAATTTTCTGGCCTGTCCCTTGTCCTTTTGGGTCTCTGATTATACTTATAATACACCCTCAACTATATTCTGCAAGTCACTGAGAGTCTGTTCATTTCTTTAACTTCGTTTTCCCTCCGTGTCTCATTTGCCTATTTTCTATTGCTATGTTTTTAAATTTACTGATTTTTACTTCGATAATGTCTAATATCTGTTAATACCATTCATTGAAATATTATTTCTTATAAATTTTAGTTTTCATTGTATAAGTTCCATTTTGTATTTTTCTGTATTTCTAGTTGCCTTCTCATGATATTCACACTTATTTTAAATCTTTTAGTATGGACTTAAAGTAGGTATTTTAATATCTTTGTTAATTCCATCCTCAATGCAATTTCTGGGACTATTTCTATTGTTTCATTTTTATTTTGGTAACGCATCACTTTTTCTCATTTGTCATATGTCTAAATTTTCTTTGATCAGATGATGACCAAGGCATACACAAGGTACAGAATGCTGGAGTATTTTTCTTAAAGAATAATTGAAAAAGAATTGCCCTTTGTTCTGGCAGGCAGCTAAATTACTTGCAGCTCAGTTTGAGTCTTGTTTTCAACCTTTTAGGGAGAGTCTATAATAGTCTATTATAAATGGTGTAGTCTCTGCACTAAGGTGCAGCCCCTCTGGGGTCTGTACCTAATTTCTTGGGCACTCAACAAGGTGTCTCCGCTCTGGCTGGTGAAGACTGGGACCGTCCCTCGCTCCACGTGGGCTCTAGGAGTCCAGCTCCATGGTCATTGCTCTTTACCCGGACATGTCGAATAATTCTATCTTAACTCTAATTTGTGTTTTAATCACCCCAAAATTGTGAATATTTTTTATTATTTTTAAATTTTTATATCAGTCATGCACACATTTTTGTAGTATACGTTCAATAATTGAATAAAGTATTTTTTCATCTTTCTTCCACAGGAAAACGCTGAAAATGAAGTTCCGAATCACGATAAAAGTTTTGATATTTGACAGAAACTGCCTTTCAAGGACCAAGGCTCACTAGGGCACGGGATCTGTTGATTCTTTTCACATCCGGTGTACGGGGATCTACACTCGTTGTCAGGGAGCCCAGGAGGCCTCGGCTCCACACAAGGCCATGATTCCGTTACCCGCGCCCGTGGTGGTCTGGAAGTATTTCTGCCGTGGGAAATCAAGTGTTCACTTTATGACTAACTTTCCGGGGTGATTTATAGTGAATTTTTTTAAAATTAAGGTTTCATTTAGAAAAAAAGCAGGAAAGGAAGGAGCGTCAAGAGAATGTAAGGAAGGGAAGGTAGCTATAAATCAAAGGAAACAGGAAAAAATTCTTTAAAGGGAAATACCTGAGAGACTGTACAGGATACGGAACTGAGTCTCCCCTAATTAGGGCTGCAGGAGAACCAGCTGCGGGAGGAGGCCACGCTGCCCTCCTGCAGCCCCACAGTCCACTGGGTGAGGACTCGGAAAACAATCAACTCTAATTGCTGGCATGTTCTTCTCCACCTTCACTAGGAGTTTCTCAGAAAAAGAGGCCACGTTTCAATTTCCTTTGCATTCACAGTTGCTGGCATGGTTCTTGGCACATATTTATTATTCAGTAAGTCATACGAAAGACAAGAGGGAAATAATATAGAATAAGATGTAAAGAGAAGAAGTGGAAATAAAGAATTCAAAGAGAATAAAAAATAAGAGGAAACTGAAGAGAGCCTTGTAAGAACTAAATAAAAATATCAATTTAGGAAAATACAGCACTGTAATTTATTACAGAAAAAAATAATAATGGTGTAAGCCAAATGATCACAAGAGTAGACATATCTGAACTGCCCATGTGTGTTCTTCACTCTGTACGGAATGACACAGAGTTTCCCTCGGTGGGATGAAGTTAATCGTGTACATTCTTCAGCTAGAAAACGGCTTCAGAAGGGATTAGTGCCTTGTGCAAATCTCCGTCACATTACCTCCAGTTTTTTCCAAGAGCGAGGCTCTTCCTAGTGTAATAATGGCCATCAGGGTGATGATATGTTATGCTGAGAACCAGCAGACATATAGGGTCCAGCAGAAGTAAGGCCTGCTTGAGTGTGATTAATAGGGTAATGATATGGGTGTAATAATTTATAGTTTTAATTTAAACATTTTACCTGAAATGTCATGTGGTGTGCTTGAGTGTGATATTGTTGTGTTCCAGAATCACATACTTATGATTTCATAATAAAAGATTTTGTAATAAAAAGGGACATTATTTGTGCTGGACCCTGTGTACTTACTTAACCAACCTCTGTTCAGTGGCCAGTGTCCCAAAAACATCTCCATCCTTAAGGAGCTATCATTCTAGAGAAAGACTTTGAGAAAAGTGCAGCAAGAAAGAAGAACAAGTTTCAGGACAGGGACCCAGGTGAGGCAAGTATAGCATCTAGGGACCACATTGAAAAAGGCATGCACATTTCAGGTTGAGGAAGTACCAACCTTGCACTTGCAGGACCTTGAAAGTGAGTTCCTCCTTAAAATCTGTACCACAGGTACCCCACATGCCCCCACCTGGGTCCTAGTCCTGATGGGGAGGCACCTGGAATAGGGGATTGCAATTTTGCATATGGTGGTCAGATAAGGTCCCACTAAGACACCACCTTCTGAATGACGGTTTGAGAGAGGGAGGGAGAGTACACCCTGAATGCATCTGGTGGGAGACTGTCCTAAGCAGCAGCAACAGCTGGAACAAAGACCGGGCAGTAAGAGCACCTTGTGTAACCACACCCTTGCCTTCCTCCTCTACTTTCCTGTCTCAATGTTATACCTCAAAATGTTTACTCAGAAAAGTAAATGGGTTCTGCCTCTGTGACTGCCACCCCCAGCACTCAGCAGCCCTGCTGCACTCCTGTCCACTCTCATGTGATTGGGGACAGGTCGGGTATGAGGCTATGGTGATCACCAAAAAGTTCACTAACCAAGAGGCCAAAGCATTAGAAGTGAAAATGCAGGCATTACTGAATGGTTATGAAGAAATCAATGCTAATTCTATAGAACTTCCCATTATGACTGGTGCTTGCAAAGTTCCCTCCTCATCCAGAAAAACTATGGTTTACACACACACAGCAAAACACAAGAAACAGTGTTTAGTCTTCTACTTTTCCCAAAATTTTAGCCAGTATGTTTTTAGTAGCTGGGGCAGCTCACATCATCATTATATAAGTATAGTCTTCTCAAATAAGGATTTTTTTTTTACTTTCCTGTGGACACTTTATCCTGAGAACCTGCCATGCTGCTACGGAGTTTAGAAAACATTGTTTAATGGAGAAATCTTATCATTGGGTCACTGTTTGCCAAAATGGTTACATTAACTATGAATGACTAAATGAGTAGTTTGCTTTGATTCACAAGAGAGAAAGCAGAGCTGTTTGGGACAGTGAGAGTTATGATATTACTGCTAACTTCCTTAGCTGGTCTGATGGCTATGTGGCAATTGTCCTTATTCTTAAAAAATAGAGGTTGAGTGGTCTCTTTTTTATTTTTTTTTTTTTTTTTTCTTTTCTTTTTTTTTTTTTTAATGTTTTTTCTTTTTATAACAGTTGATTTAAGATTTTTGTTTTTACAATAAAAAATTATAATTTTTTTTTTTTAAGTTTTTTATTAGGAATAGGTAGTATGAAGATATGAAGCTTTGTGATATTTGTACTTCATCTTTTAAATGATTCAGGGAAAAAATAGTTAACCCAATTCTAAAGTTTATAGTTTGTAAGATATGTGTAATGCTCCCATATGTATAAGGTTTATTTTACTACGTGATATAACATCTGCAACGGGTAACCAGTTTACGATATATTCCATGTTTACCAAAAGCCTCCAGAGTTCTGCGAGAATGGTCAGGTGAGAATAGTAGAAAGTAGTGATTTTCTCCACTTTCCATGCCCAAATTCTCAGTCCCCAAACCATCCACTTGAAGTGAAGAATCCACAGACAAACTTAGAGTGAAAGTACAAAAGAGGAGGGGGGGAAGCGACCTGCAGAGTCTTCCTCCTCGATTCCCAGCTTGCCACCCCGACTCTACCAAACGCTCCCTGCCACCTTTACACGTACTGCTTCCTTAGCTCTAGACTCTGTTCCCACGGCATTTTAAATGGGGATTTCTGCTCATAATTTTATTGTGAATTATTGAAAACATAAGGCTTTGCAATTAAAATATGCATGTGTAGGAAACATGCCAGTTCCTATCACGAAAGAGAGTGGAACAACGCGGGGCTGTGGGATGATCAGAGCTCTGGGCGGGCTCTGAGCCCGGCACTTCCTGCTGAGGAAGCTTGGAGCAAGTGACTCAACCCCTCTGGGCCTCTGACTGGGGGCGGTTTCCCACCTATAGACTGGGGGCAATAGAACCTGGTTTAAAAGGGTCGTTTCAAGGGATCATCGGAATGATGATATCTGTAAAACGTATCTGCACAAGAATACGCTTGAGGAGTGTGGTCCCCGATCTCCACGGCCTCCTTTCCCTCTGTGCCGTGTCCTCCTTTGCCTTTCGGCCCCTTCTGCACACCATGGAAACAGCAGCAGGCTTGGTGTGGGAGAACGACCTGCGTGCTGACACTTGCTGCTCCCTTGCAGATCCACTGCATTTTATGTGCTGCTTCAAATTCTCTTCACCTGCTCTGTCTCTTAGGCCCACTGCCGTGGACCCTTGGAGAGTTCTGGACACTTCTGTGGCCCCATGTCACCCTCCCTCACTGCTGCCTCATCTTCTGCCCTCTCCAGCTGTCTCATGCATGAAACAGGCACTGGATTCTGGAACCGCCCGCATTGCATTCACCCCAGCAGGAGTCCAGACCAGACTACATGGGACCCACAAAGGCTTTCTCTCCACTCACTGCTTCCATGTAACAGAACATGGACTCTGGCTTCCTCAGGAGCTGCCTATGGGGTCAGGTGATGCTACTTCCAGTGAGCGAACTCTGGCCACAGGAAACAGAAAACAGGATGGCACGGGTGCATACATGCTTCTGTCCTTTTCACTTCAATAAGTAGCCCGAGTAGCCTCCCTGTGGGACCGACAGACTAGCGATGCTCAGACCAACAGCATCCCACTCAGTAACGCATCACATTGTTATTGGTTGTGCTATTTTCCCATCCTTCCTGCCTCACTTCACTTTTCCTCTCCCAGCTGCTTCTCAGGGATTCTACCTCCCAATAATGTGTTAGCCCTTAAGCTTTGCTGAGTTTCAAGTGTTCAAGGGAACCTGAGCTAAGTACCTGTGAATGACATTGACCAGGCTCTCTGGCCACCCGTCTTCAGGATAAGGTTAGCAAAATACGGGGACCCAATGGGACAGTGAAGTGAAGGGGAAAGCAGTGGCCCAGGTACCCTTTCCTGCTCTAGTTCACAGGGCATCACGAGTAGCAGCTGACGCTTCTCCGAGTCCTTCTGGCCCGGGGGTAGGAATTATTCTTGCTGTTACTCATCTATGACTTGCCTCTGAGTCCCTCCTACTTTCATAATTCCTTCTTATATTAAATTCCCTCTATCAAACCACTGGCATGGGCTCTATTTTTTTCTAAATGAACCCAAATATAACTTAATATAACATGAGACAATGCAAAGTTTGGTTTTATTTTCCTGTGTTTGTGGCATAGCTAAAGCCAGCCTCTGCTTCTGTATGATATTTTATTTATATTTCTAAAAATAGCACAAGTAAACTGGGATTTTAACTGCTTCAAAGAGAATTACCAGTCCTGGCTGGTGTGGCTCAGTGGATTAAATGAACCAAGGACAATTACCTTGAGAAAGTTCTATGGGCTATCATAAAAGAAGTCAAATGATCATTTCAGCACTTTCAATGGCATTTGTTATTTAAAACAAATACCCCTTTCCTAAAGGTTGTGTTTCCCAGTTAATACAAGTCCAAGTCCTTCAATCACCTTCTAAGTTGCCTGTCCCCCATCTTTGCAGTGGTTACCAAGAGACCTGACTGTGTGCATTTGGGGCCTAGTAGGTGGCTAATTGGTGGTATAAGAAAGAATACAAGTGCCATTATTCAGAAAATGAAATTCATCTCCACTCCAGGTGTTACTTTCCTCCTGCAGGGTACACAATATTTCTAAAATTGGCCCCCAGAACATTTGCATTTATAGAGAATGCTCTGTAACAGCTGAGCAATGATTTGTGGAATCTCCCTGAATAACACTGCATGGGCGTAATGCAAACGTGATGCCAGAAATACTGCAGCGTCTAGGCGCAGATGTGTGCAGCTAGCCTCTCCTCTGAACCCGTGTGGGGAAAGGCCTCACCTCGGGGATGTACACCAGGTAGGAGCTGCCATTCATGGCCTGCCAGCAACCGGTGGAACAGGAGGGAATCGTGAGAGGGAGCCGGAGTACTGTGAATCTTTAGGACAATTTGTTTTCTCTCGCCAGGGTCTCCCACCCCCTTATACTCTGAAGAAGTCGACTTTGTAGTTCCATGAACTGTTTCACAGCAGTTGTCTGCAAGACAGACTCTATGCTACCACCCACACTGGAAGGGGGGCCTGAGTAGAACCTGTGACGTCGTTTGGGCCACAGAAGTTCATGAACTCAGGGCTTCTGTGCTGTCTTCATCATTTGACTTTAGGGCTTCGATGTACTGTTTTCTCCACCATCCAGAAAAGATGATGAATGGAGAATCCAGTTGTCCAGTATCTCATGGCGGCAGTCGGTGGGATGTGGGGCCTCTGGATTTAGAGGATATGTTCCTACATACCGCAGGACGGTCTTGCGGGAAAGAATTTCATCAGGCCAAGAATCAAAAATGCGCTGGGGAGAAGCAGTGATGACATTCTGCTCGCACACGGTGGTTTGGCTGGAGCTGTGCTCACACAATGGAGATACCTGGGCTCTGAGTGAAAACTAACAATATCTTTAAGCCTCCTGAATACCCCACATTTTGTGAGCTTTTTAGGACCCCTTGCCTAAATCTCCCCAAAATCTAACAACTTAAGGATTAACTGTAAACATGGCAGGTGGTGGCCAGCAAGCTGTCACAGCACTAGAATGGAGCCCATTCTGGTTGGTGAGTTGTCATGACAATTATTAAATATTTTTAACATCACTTCTGCAGAGAAGGCGCAAGCTACTTGTAGGGTGAATTGTCTCAGCAGTTTGCTTCATCTTGAAGTGGCTGGTATCCCTGAGAGGCTGAGTCCATCAGCAAAGCCTTTAGTAGCTGCTGTAACATGTTGCAGGTAACATGTTTAAATGCCATTGTCCACCTTCTGTGACCAGGAGTGATAAAGCTTTTCCAGGTTCCATATGGACACTTCTGTGCATGACTGGCTTTTTGCCCTAAGACACTTAAGTGCCCTTCACCCCTGGGTAGGTAGTCCCACAGCTCCCCAGAGAGCACAGCATCATGGCCATAGCCTCACGGTGACGGCCAGAGCCACCCACAGCATCTGCTCCAGATTCAGCTCTGCTGGGTGAGACATTTATGTGACAGCCTTGTCTGCTCCCAGAGATGAATCACAGAAAATTAGAGATGGAAGGACTCGTTAGGCCATTTACTCTACACCCTTGCCGTCTCTCAACCAGTCCCCTCCCCTCCATTTCCTAATGCATCATCCAATTCGGTTCAAGCAGGGTTTACAGAGAGGGCCGTTTCTTTGTCTTCTTCACCAAGAATTCTTTCTAGCACGTCCAGCTAAGTGCTCACTATTTGATGTTTATTTACCATAGTTTTATGTATACAGTAATATTATGGTTACTCATTTGTCCCAAGCTTTAAAAAAAACCACTTGAGAATAATTAGAAAGTGAGGAATCTCTCTTGACTAGCAAATACCAGTTTTAGGAAAAATCAAAGCACCCAGTGGAGAAATGATAAGCTGTGCTTCTGCATTACCTCATTTCAGCTTCTTTTATTTTAGTTAAATGCTTATTTAGCATTGTTCAGCTTCTGCTTTCTTTAACAGCAGCTAGAACTATGACTAAACAGTACCATTGGTTTGGGTTTCCAGGTTTACTTCTGTTTCAATTTTTAAATCGGATTATTCATCCCCTTGCTTTCTATATTGTATTTAAAATCCTGCCTCATCATAGTGATTTAATTAAATATTCTTCTAAGTATTCAAATGGTTTCTCTATTCCATGTGCTAATCTTCTTTGTTTTATTTTATTTTATCTTAGCTAACCACAAGCATAATAAGAGTAAGACTGGTTGATTCTTTCTGGACAACCTTGTTTAAGAAAAATGTCTGTGTTTCTTTACTTATGTCCAGGTAGAAGCCTTCCTCATGAACACCATCCAAGAACACATCTGTGGCGGGCTCACCTTAATCTGGCCCTTCAGGCAAGGCTCACTGCACACAGACCGCACCATCCCACTCTTGTTCATCTGGATTTTGTAGTCATCGATGTTCAACACCCCTTCATGCCAGGTGCCCACGTGGACATAGTCATAGCGATTAGCTTCAGTGTACTGAAGATTCATGATATCATACCTGCAAAGAAAACAGCATGTGTGTCATGGAGAATATGGACATACTGCAGACAACAAAGCAATCTGGCAAATATAGAATGGAGAGAAGGAGAATAAAAGCTAGAATCATCCCATGTCCTAATACCAACTGCTATTGACATTTTAGTTTATTTGTAATGTTTCCTCTAATTTTCCCAAATGTGTATTCCAATCTTAGATCCCGTGTATTATCCATATTTGCTAAAGAATATAGTAGTCTTATACTTTCCCTATGCTTATTTCCTGAAAACTAATTCCATGTGTCTATGTGTGCTGAGTTCATCATCTTCTCCAAAGTATTGTTCACTAAGTTTTTGTTCGAACAAGTAACAAGTCTTGAGAATATTAATTTCTTAACTTGATTTCTTTTATTCCAATTTTCTTTTTTTAATTTACATTCAGTTGCCATTTTTATTACACTGGATTGATAGAGGTGAATTTTCTCAAGTTTGGAGCCTATTTTAAATGCCATTAGAGCAAGAAATCTGAGAAATGCATCCTAAATTAACAAGGGTGTTGGGGATTTAACATGTTGACATTTAAACTTGTCTCTTCCTTGGTTAGGGCAAACATTTCTGTAATTTCAAATGCTGCAATGCTATGCACAGACAAATCTACACATAGAAATCTTGGCTGCAGCCATAGTGTGCTCTGGGGACCAGACCTCATCATTCTCCACTGTTGGCAGTGAAGAGTATTTCCCAGTGCAATGAAAACAAGGCAGGACTTGGCACTGAGATGTGTAAGGTGGCATCTCTTTTCTACCTTTTTAACGGTAGGTTAAACTACTGAGGAATGCCACTAAACTCCTTAAGGATCATGGGCTTCTTGTGGGAATTTTTGAACATAAGGTACATAAAAACCCTTTCATGACTGGGGCAAAGGCATATTTGGAAAGCAGTATCAACATATCATTCACATGTGTATTTCTGTGAATGCCTTAATAAGACTCTGGTTATTTCCATTATCATAAGAAAACTGGAGAACATCTTTGAATTGGCACAGCCATTTATCTCTCTGTCATTGGAAATTCTCTGGCAGCCTTCAATCTTCTCTGCATGTTGCTATGTACTCCAAGGAAATTATAACTCATGTGGCAGTTTCCCGGAAACGAAGGCCTGGCCCTCCCTGGACCCTGCAAAGTGGGACTGTTTTCTGTGGTGCCTCTGCAGGGTTTTCACCCTTCTGCACTAGGACATCAGAGGCATTGTCTCTGGCTCTGTGCCCTTGACCCAAAGAAATAGATGGCAATTAACCAACACATATTTCTCTTCTTTAGCTCTCCTGCTCCTCCTCCCAATTTCCCTTCCTCATTCATCCTGGAATTCTTTCTAAACCGGTTCAGACTCAGACTCCTCCTCAGCCCAACACTCCAGGAAGCTACTACCAGTCCACCTTAGTTGGTATCTGAAATCTTTGGCTATATCTGGCCTAGTTCCTGATCTTACTGTGCAAATGCCTTTTGTCACCCACAGGTAGCTAGTGCTTTCTTCACATCCGGATTCTGGCAATTTCCATAAATAGCAACCCCCTAAATGGAAAGGGGAGACTCTGTGAGAATAAAGGATGTCTTTTCTCTGCTTTTCCAGGGACATAAAACTTACCTAGAGTTACATCTCTTGCCTGTTCTGACTTTTGGCTACCAGTGGGTTCTTATTCTTGTGGTTGCTAAGACATACCAGAATGTTTTTCAGAGTGACTGGCTAAGTGATATCCGCGTGGCTATTAACTGTGGGCTGATGGGCCATCAGCCCACAGTAGATTAGTATCTACTGATCAATGATACTAATCTACACCTCCAATAGTTTTCCATTTTAAACTCATGGGTATAGCACCTGCTGTGAATGTTCCCTATGAATACTTTCCTTCTTCATTTCCTTTCATTTTTATGTTTTGCTCATTATTACATCATTAAATCTCCTTACGTACTTTCAATGAAGGTTTGAATGTAATGCTAGCTTTAGAGCACCTTTTTTTTCCTATAAATTAGTTTTCTAAGACTTTTATTTCAACTTCCTCATTTGCTCTTCCTGAGGGAGAAACCAGTTCATACTTCATTAGCATGTAGAAACTAAAAACTAACAATATTTAGGTATGAAAACACATTTTGAAAAAGTCCCAAAACCATTGGAATAAAATACTGAAAATCACCAGGGGAAAAGTGCTGACTTACTGCAGAGGGGCCACCCCCTTCACTGTGTGAGCAACAGGCACGGGACCCTGCTCTTCTCTGCTGGCCCGAGTCCCTTCTCAGCGTGTTGGCATTGACTCGGACTGTCATGTAAATTACTGTCATGTAATTTACATCCTCAGGCTGTAAAGTACATCTTTACAACCTTCTCTCGATCACCCAGTTTACACTACATGATGACTAACTAAAATAATGACAAGAGGAACCGAAAAGCTTGGATGGTATTATGACAGGAGATGGAAGCAGAGGGAGGTGGTTGAAACAGAAACTAATCACAAATGAAGATGATCAGTTTCAAACACGAGGAAACAATCCTTGAGAAGAGACCCAGGGGAAGGCTCGTGATTTAAATATGTAATTAAAGATGGAGAAGAAACAAGCTAAAACTGTGTGCCTATGTTTTGGATAACTTATCTATTGAGTATCTAAAATGCATCTGACCGCTTGCTGGGCACATTGTGTATGTTATCGTATAGAATCTGGAAGGGAGGTTTCCATTCCAAATCCGAACTTTTACAGAACTTAGTTCCCAGTGGAACCCAGCATTACAACCATGGGTTTAAAGGGGGGAAATGGTGGTCTGATTCTCAGACCCACTGCTTCCTTCTGTCACTTCCTAAGGTGTTCCCCACCAGCAGGCTTTCCACATGCCCAGACCCTCAGTCATTCCATCCATCTCTCAGTCACGTCTTTCCCTAAACCTGCTCCCACCTAATGGAAGCTTGGGAGGGATCTAATAAATGCATTGTTTAATTGCTGAGAATTGCTTATAAAATTTCTCTTCTTAGAGCTGTTGGATTTTAACAGGGAGAATCCACTTGGGCCCCACAAGTCATTCTCTAAATGCAGAATGTAAAGCTTACATGAAAAGAAGAGCTATGTAGGGAATTATTTAGGGTCTCTTCCAGTAGTGTCTCCCAAATAGTCTCTTGCAGTTCCTTTCAAATGACATTAAGAACTCTGCCAGCAGCCTCGCCTAATTTTAGGATGAGCTAAAAGGCAGAGTGATGTGGCAAAAAGACTAAAAGTCTCGGATTCAGGCAGCACTGCCTCCATCAGCTACTCTTGGAGTGATTTTAGGGAATTTTCTTGGTTTCTCGACACTGAGTGTTATCCGCTGTAAAAAAACAGAAAAGCTATGCTTATAGCTGTGAGGATTAAATGACTTGATGTTCCATTCCAACACAGCATATGCTTCCCTAAAACCTCTCCTTCTGCAAAATCATGTACTGAAAGACAGTGCTTACGAGCAAAAGACAAGATTGTGGGCACACTGTGCAGCAGCCAAGCTCAGAGTTTTTCCTTCCTGCTGCAAGTCTGAGTCCCTATTTAACTCTTCTGATTATGCCTGGTCTCCAAAAATTCATATAAACAAGTATAACTATTCTTCGTACTGACATCATTCTCCATGTACCAAAGAAACATGCGCTAACTGGTGTTGCAAAAGAGAGTGTCGCAGAACAGACTAAACATAAAATGACTTAGGAAACTACATATATATTAAATAGATTCAATTTTCCTCTGGTTCTTTTTTTCTTAAAATTTTATTCACCTATTTTTAGAGAGAGAGGAAGGGAAGGAGAAAGAGAAGGAGAGAAACATCAATGTGTGGTTGCCTCTTGTGTGCCCTCAAATGGGGACCTGGCCTGCAACCCAGGCATGTACCCTGACTGGAATTGAACCAGTGACCCTTTGGTTCATAGGCCTATGCTCAATCCACTGTGCTACTCCAGCTATGGCTCCTCTGCTTCTTGATGAATTCTTTGGAAGCCAAAGCAACTCAATACCAGAAAGGAAATTCTTTCCTTTCTTGTTCCAGGCAGAATACCATGTAGCCTGAGAATAAAGGATACCTGCATACAGCTTTATTCTCTTCATATATTAGACTCTGTAAGCAGGGGTGGTATTAAAATATTTTACAGCCATCATGGCCTTGCAGCAAAATCAATCAGAAAGCAACTCTGGCCTGGCCCTGGCAGGGCCAGGGAGAGCTCCGCTGGTTAGGCGTAATCCCTTAAGTTTCCTGGGGTGGCAGGGTGGTCCCAGGTGTTCTCTGGGAAGGGATGGAGTGACAGCTGGGTAGAGGTGTAGTACTGGCAGGACGCAGGACTGTGCATGTTTGCAGTAAGCTTTGCCATGTTTTCAAATGAATTTCCATCTAATATTAGCCCCGTCTGTTCAGCTCTCTAGTTGTATCCATGCTCACGACACCCAGAAACCAAGGAACCAAAGGGAGACAGAATCGCCATGTGTCAGGCTCAGGGAGGCTCACAGGCGATTCAGATCCATTATGGGAAAGGGCTTTACCTTCCAGGAGCGTCCCCTTTCTCGTCAAACCACACCTCCTCTCCAGACACACCGATGAACGTGGACTTGATGAGGAAGTCCAGGAGCTTGCTGCCGTCGATGGGCTTCATGGCATCGCAGAGGCCCACGTGGCCCGGGCAGAGCGCGTGGTGCATGTTCTGCAGCCCGTGGGCCATGGCGTAGATGGCGTTGATGACGAAGCCCATCTTACTGTCCTGGACATAGTTCTCTTCTAAGCTTTCGTTGCCTGTAACATAAAAACAGACGGCTGCCCAGGTTGCTGTGATGGAGTCCAGGCCTGTGTGTGTAATGCCCAAAAGCTTTTCAAGGCAGGAAAGCCAAGCCCACCTACTCAAGCCTTGTGACTAGCTCTCATATATTCTGCCTGCAAACAGTTCATTCGGTTTTATTTTCTAAATTCAATAACGGTTTTATAACACATAAAACAGATTTCATAGAGTTAAAAAATTAAAAAAAAGACCCAACACTTTACTTTTCAAATATTGGAAGGAAATCCTTACGGGGCAATGGGAATAACTCTTATTACCTCTCAGCTCACAGTGACTTATATTAAAATTCTCCCTATATTGCAGTACTGGAAAAATGTTTTTGATATCTGCCATAAAAATCTGCAATCCACAGTATATCAAGTAGTGGTACATTACTTAAACCTTGATATTTTGTTTGGGTGATATTCAGGGCCACAAACACCCAGAGTAAGAAGAAGAGCTAGGTAGTATGAGTTTCTTTTTATAGGTGACTGGCAGTACAAAAGTATTAGAATCAGATTTACTAATTGTTAGAAACTCAGGTAAAATGTTTCTTGGTGGAAGAGCCATACTACATGTATTAGCTTTTAGCTTTTACCAGTGAACCTGAAAAAACAGTGCAATCATTTCTACCTATGTCACAGGTAATCAAAGGTTCTTGTGAAATTGCCACACAGTTTCACAAGCACAGTATTGCATTGCACAGGATCTGGTACAAATAACACCCCTTTTGTATTACAAAATCATAAGCATGTAATTCTGTAACATAACAGTATCTCACTAAAGTATGCCATCTGACATTTTAGGTGAAACGTTCAAATTCACAGCAGAAGTTTTCACAGCAGAAGTCTCAACCACAACACTTAACATATGGATAAGAAACTCTGGACCAGTTAAGTTTGCTGAAATAAGAGTAACAGGTTTGGAAAACAAAATAGAGTTGGCTGGAACACACCACAGGCATAACTCTGAGATTTTGTACTTAGTTCCAAAATTTTGCTTCTCTCTGCAGAAGGCTTTCCCTCCCCTGTTTGGCTGATAGTGAGGAGGGGACTATGTGATGTGTGGTCCAGGCCCTCGATGTTGGGAAAGACAGCGAGTTCACCTGCATGTGGGGTTGAGAACACCATGAGGCTCCTGGCACCCTGGCCAGCTGGCCTCTCTGTTCCAGGCTGAATAGATCACTGGACACTATGGTTCCTAGACTGGAGAGGAGCATAAAGTATAAAGGGAGTTAGAGAGCTTGGAATGTTTGAAAGAAATGGTAAAGAGTTTTGACTTTGTTGTTGAGCTTGAAATGAAATACGGCATTTCTAAAGAATTCTATTTAAAGGCTAATCTATTTAGATATAGTTCAGAAAGTGAAAAAAGATACGTGTTAACCTATCCAAGAGTGATATACCCAAAACACCCAGGCCAGGGTGAAAGGGGGGACATTTTCAATTTTAACCCATCTTCAGCCATTGCTTCCTAGGAAATTGTTAAAAGTGTGATTTGCTCAAGTATTATTTTTCCAGTTAGAAAAAGGACATTTTCTGAGACAAAATAACGAGTAAGAGAGGCAGAAAGGACATTTTAAAATCAAACCATATAAAATAAATATGCAAAGTTCTGTAAAACAGAAAGCAAACATTCTTCCCACAAAAATTGTATGAAGTCATTGAAATACGGTAACTTATGTCTGTCGCCCAGAAGCCTGGCTCTCAGTGTTATTTTGCTTTCCCTCTCTTTTATACTAGGATATAAAAGAGATAAATTGATGCCCTGTGTTTGACACGTATTCAACAAGCCTTGAAAGATAGACCAAAAAACTCCAAGTGCTAGAGCTAAATGTCAAAGCTGGTAGAATCAGAGAAATCAGCAGGACTTAAAGAAAGAAAGGAAAAATATATACAAAAATTGAGTGGCAAAATAACCTTCAAAGCAGCAGCCACTTAAAGGGTTCTGGTCAATACCAAAACCATCCCCTTCAAGCTGTTGCTACTGTCAATCCAGGAGCAAACTATAAGAAAATATGAGAATAAACACAGGGAACTTTTTACCAAATGGAAAATTCCCTCTTTTGGACAAGCCTGTGGACACTGAGCTTGTTTTTGTTTCTGCTTTGATAACTGCTATTAACTTATTATATATATTTTAAAAATTATGTTGGTGTCCCCAATACAACTTTCCTAAGCTGTGGTTGTTGACTGGATGTGTTACTCATCAGCGTTGAGACTGTAAGAGTTCTTGGCTGTCTCTGAGTTCAGTTTTCCTTTTGATCCTTATTTAGGATGCTTACATAACTTATTGTCCAAACTGAGTCACTTCTGAAAGTGAAGTAAGTGATAATTGTGTCCTGGAAACACAGAGGTACACAAGGCAAACAAGCCACAGGTGACGCGTTTCTTGAGCCACACCACCCTCTAAATGTATCTATTTGCTGATGTTATTATGGGTGAGATTTGTGTCTAACTATGTTATATATATAATAATGTATAATAACATCTATAAAATGTAAATATGTACACATAAGTTGTATGCATATGCATATATATGCATATAAATACAATGATCAGTAGAGTATTATTAATTTTAACAAATTGACACTCATCTAATTTTAATGAGAAACGAACACATCCATAATACTACTAGCTGCTATTTTGTGTGTTTGTTGGATACAATACTCACATAATGAGTCCATGATAATCCTGCCAGAGTTGTCTATCTCACCATTCACACGTGCAGGGAGGGTGATGACCCTTGGTGCTTCTGTCACTCTCGGCAAACGCAAGTGCAGATCTAGAAACCTGCAGAGGTAGTGATTTTCTGGTGACAGAGGACAAGGCATCCTGCTGTCGCCAGTATGGTTGTCAAGCTGGTTTGAGATTTGTCCCTGGGATTGTGCCAGATGTGCACAGCTGTCTCTGACAAGAAGCGCTGGTGTCTAATTTATCAACAGCCCGCTATGACAAGCCCATCCAGTCTGTAGATATCATACAGACAGCCAGGAGGCCAGGCACATGTTTTCGGGACATATTTGGAATCCACACCATTTCCAAAATAAACACAAAGAGCTTGCGTGCTTGTCTGTCTGACATGAGCCCGTGAACTCCCCTACCCAGCCAGCCCACCCGGTCTGCATGTGAGGGGTATGCTGGCCCAGCTCAGTAGAAACCACCATTTGGGAAGGAGTGACAGTGGCTAGAAAATCATCTGGCCTTCGCAGGACCACTCTCTTTGCCAGAGCGACTGTCAACAGGTAATGTTGCCAGGATCTATCATCAAAGCAACAGAATATGTTACAGGTTTTCTATTCCCCAAAGACCCTATATTTTCATGATCAGTGAATAGAACATCCAAACTAATAATACTGTCACTTGGTAAGAGGGTGAAAACATTTCAATTCCCTGGGTTTAGTGCCTTTTCATAACACTAATCTCAGTGTTATTAGGGAAAAGGGGATTTTATGATTCATTTTCTGTGGTGCATTAACTGTTATAGACCACGAGGGTATCATTAAAGCATTACCTTTTCTGATACACTAAATGGAATCAAATAATTGGAGTCGCCTGTGCTTATTTACCTTCAAAAGAATACCTGCCTAACAACTCCATAGTGGATTGTGAAAATAGCTACCTTGATTCTAAAACAGCAATCTCATTCCTTTTGTGAAAGCACAACAAGGGCTACAAATTGCTGCCGGGAGCAGTAGCAGGCGGGCCTCCACGGGGGAGGGGTTGGCTGTGTACCTTGTGAAAACAGGACGCCTTTGGTGGTTGGGGAAAGGGTCAGCAATTCTATCCACTGACATTTAGGGTGGCTGTTCTGCAGAGCCTACGAGAAGAAAGACTCAGGACTAGGCATGTGAACCACTGGGGCCCAGAGGCAGTTCTGCCCTATACATCAACGACACATTTCTAAAGACCATGGAGCCTGGGCCAGGGTCTGTGTCTCCCTGGGTCTCAGTTTCCTAATTTAAAAAGTACCATGAATGAGTCAGATTATCTTCCTGAAGTTCTCTTTCCCCTCTAAAGTTTGTATAACTTTGCTTCTCCAATTCAACATCTATTGGTACTTAACAAGCCCATTCACAGACATTATCCTTTTAAGTCCTTGTACAACTGCGTAAGCATAGGTTCCATTGTCACACAAATGAGAGGAGACTGACTTACAAGTCAAGATTAAGGAGATATGCCTTTATTTTCCTTCAATTAATGTTTTTTGTTTGTTTGTTTTTTGTGAAGAGACTTCTACTGAGTAACACCTTAGGCCTCTTATCTCACCTAATGAGAGGAGAAGAGGATTCATCTTATAGGCATATTTAGAAAAAGAAACTGGGCATGCTCAGTTCAACCCCTGTCTCTCCCATCTGGAGCCAGATCCTTGGCAGTACTCAGAGTTTCTGGTCGGTTCTCTGGCATCTGGTAAATGTGGGCTATAGTTATCCAGCTGGGCCAGTCGGCTTCACGGGTTCATCTGACCGGTCCTGGGGTCAAGTGTTCACAAGTCTATTGTGGCCACACCTGCAATCCATGTCCACAAGTCAGTTTGGGGTTTTTTGTTTGTTTGTTTTTCATTTTTTGGGTTAACTTTTAAAATCACACATGGTAAAGTGAAGAAATCTTTACTGTACAAATCAACAACTATTTACACACCCATGTGACTGCTACCCAGATCGTGCATGCCACAGAGCGTTTACATTTACTGAGAACTTCCTTAGCTTATCCCAGCAATGCTTCATAAGGCTTGCATGTGTATTCCTTAAGTATTTGATTTTTATGGTACTTCTACAATTCGCGTCTTTGAATTCTTTTAAATTATTTGCTGCCAGTATGTTGCAACACTACTGATATTTGTATTTTGGACTTGTATCCAATTCTTCTTATTAATCTACTTTTAACACAAATTGTTTTGTTTTCTATGTACACAATCGCATTGTTAATAAAGCATTTTATCCTCATTTGACTCCTAGGTCTACTTCTTAGTCAGATCCAAATTTGGAAAGGAAGTACAGTGGCTGCCCCACTGAAATCTCATGGGTCATGAATTCCGGGTCATGCAGCTAGCAAGGACAAAGGTGGCAGCCTCCAGAGCAGGGCTGGGTCCTTGCCGAGTGGCACTGTGTATGCAGGAAGCAGCCCTACCCAAGTACCAGTGAAGTTCTGCAACAGACAGGACATTCCTTAAAATACAAAAGTGCCATGGGAAACACTGGTACACATAACTGTTCCTGGAGAAAATACTCTGCTGATTTTCTGGCATTCATAGCTCTCTACTGCCTGTTTTTGTCTGAGAGCATGACATGTTCAGTAACTTATTTGACGTACTCCCAATTCATATCGAAATAGAAAGGGCTGTAATGATTTCACATTGTTGAAATATCAAGCAAAGAAAGAAAATAAAATTCATACTCCTTTAAAAGACTAAGTGTTAAATTAACTAAAGGAAATTGAACTGGGTCATTTTTTTAAATAATGATCTCAAAGAACAAAAATGCCCTCAATTTTTCTTGAAGGCCTGGGCCACTCAATCTTTTTTTTTTTTATCCCTTTCCTGGGAAAATTTGTGATAAGAAATAATTCACAATGGGCTAGGCTTGTATGAGCTTGTCTAGAATCTGTTAAGTTTTTTGTTTCCTCTGAATCTGTATATTCTTCTTTCCCTAAAAGGTTTTCTCTTCTCACATCACAGAGAAATAGGACCTCTCTACTACCTGGTGTTTTTATTTATTAAAATGTAAATTAATGGGATTACCTCAAACTAAAAAAATTTTTACATAGCAAAGTAAACCATCAACAAAATAAGAAGACAACCCACAGAATAAAACATATTTGCCAATGATACACTTCATATGGAGTTAATATCCAAAATTTAAAAAAACTTACAAAACCCAACACTAAAAAAATCCAATTAAAAAATGGGCAAAGGGCCTAAATAAACACTTCTCCAAGGAGGACATACAGATGGCCAATAGACATATGAAGATGCTCAATGATGCTCAAAAGATGCTCAATGTCACTAATCATCAGAGAAATGTAAGTTAAAACCATGAAGTGATATCACCTCATACCTGTCAGAATGGCCATCATCAATAAATCAACAAATGCCAAGTGCCAGTGAGGATGTGGAGAAAGAGGAACCCTTGTACACTGTGGGTAGGAATGCAGATTGGTGCAGCCATGGTGGAAAGCAGTATGCAGACACCTCAAAGAATTCAAAATAGATCTGGCTTTTGACTCTGCAATCTCTCTTCTGGAAATATACCCAAAGGAACCCAAAACATTAACTCGAAAGAGCATAGGCACCTCTATATTCACTGCAGCATTATTTACCGTCACCAAGATACGGAACCAGCCCAAGTATCCATGGATTGATGAGTGGATAAAACAATTATGGGACATTTACACAGTGGACTACTGCCTTTTCATGACAGGACTACTCCTCTGTCATAAAAAAGAAGAAAATTTTAGCCTTGTGACAGCCTGGGTGGACCAGGATAATACTATGCTAAGTGAAATAAGTTAGTCAGACAAAAAAATTCCATACGATTTCACTTGTATGTGGAATCTAATGAACAAACTGAACTAACAAGTAAAAGAGGCAGACTCAGCACGAGAAAGTGGGATAAAGCTCTTGGGGTGGGAGGTTAGCGGCTGGGGATTGAGAGAAATGGAAAAGGGACTCGTGGACACGGACACGGACAACAGTGTGGTGCTTGTGGCAGGCAGGGCATAAGGGAGCTAAATGGGAATGAAAAAATACAATAAATTAAAAAAACTAAAATGTATGTAGTAAAAAATGTAAATGAACTCTTATGTAAGATGGAAGAGAAGAGAAAAGGATCATTTCATTGAACACGTGGTATTGTCACTGTTATTAGTTGAATTTCTGTTGCCTAAATCTACCTGGTCTTAGCACTTGTGAACAATATAGACTTTCTTTCTAAATGCACCATCACAGTCTATTGTTAAGGGAGAGGCGCCCCAGTTATAAAACACACGCATAGCATGTTCCCTGCAAATTGATGATAATTATGGTAAGCTTTCAATTCCCTGAAAATACAATCGCATTTTAGCAATTGTGTCTTTCAAAAAATTGCCGTGTGCGTGAAAAACAAATGAGGACGATCGCTGATCTGTTGGACTGATGCTGAGGGTCAGCTGGCAACATTCGGCTCAACTGTGGGGCCCTCTGTTCCTCCACAAAGAGAAAACAAGAGCAGCTTGATGGGTACCTTTGCTGTTATTACTGACCTGGCATGAAACACTGTCCTGGAGTTATAAACCACCCCCCTGGGGTAACTAATCCTTGCAGGTCTGCAGTAAGCATGTGGCAAGTAATCCTGGAGATGGAGTAGGTTACAGATTGCTGGCTGCTTTGGCTAGTGTGGGGAGTTAGAGTGCTGTTAATATCCATCAGGAAAGAACTCCATTCTCAAACCTGTTTGCTGGGTCAGAATCCTTGCCAAGCCTCTTCCTCTTAGACCCTTCCACACTCTAAGCAGGCGTATCTATGCTAATAGCACCACTTCTACTTCTTTATGCGTAATAGGAAACATGCTTTCTTTTCTACATGTTAAGGAGTTTGCTGGTTTAGTGCAATTATAGTCCATTCTGAGTTCTTGTCAATGATCTGTTTCTTTTTATTATCTCTAGTTTCATGCTGGGTGTTTAGATGTAATAATAGGTAGAGTGGACTTTGCAGAAATCCAAGAGCAATTTGTGAGAACTGGATTATTTTCAAACTTTCTCATCTTGTGGCACATATAAACTAATTACTAAAATTCTGCAGCACATCAAAAAATTTTTTTTGCTGGTCTGTCAAAAAAAGATACAGTTTGGATTCATTCACACCCGACAGCTATTGTTGTGTTGGCTGTTGTTGTTTTTATTTGACAATTAGTCCCACGACTAGTTGGGTATTGAATGTTTTAAAAATTCTTGTGGCACGCCAGTTAAAAATTGCTGCTATTTATCTCTTACCTATTTAATTAGCATCTAACATAGCATCTTCTAGCAACCAATATAGAGTCTTATTTATTACTAAAATAAAATAGGCTGTATGCATTAGCATTGTAAATCTACTTGTATGATTAACTTCTGATGAATATAATACAGTATCTATAACTCAACAGAACGCTGCACATAAAAGATTCTACTTTGTGACATATTAAAGCATTTTATATCTTTCAGCCCTTTTCCTGGAATTTGTATGCCAATAGGATCACATGGGAGTCTGGAAGAGAATCCCAGGCAGACTCTGAGATTTAAATATAGGCTGTAAGTTTCCTAACTATGGCAGCATCACCTAAGAATGGGACACACCGTGAATTTCCACTTGCAGTTTGTTTCTCCAGGGCACTAGCAGTTGATATCTTACATTGACATTTTGTGTGCACTTGACAGCCCACATAGACCACAGTGTTATCTCTCCCAACATTGCAGTTGTTGGGATTTCTTGAATGGCATATTGCTTATTATTGGTGTCTCTCGATAGCATCTCTCAAGAGAATAGGCTTAGGAATTCCTAAGGGTTTAGTAACTCTTGGCTAGTGAGACTTTAGTTAATATCTGTCATAAAAATTAAAAGAGTAGTTCCTAAGATTTATGTTGTCAAGAATTTACAGGCAGAGTTCTAATATAGGACTCAGACTTTATCCAGATCTGCTTGGGTATGTCAACCCCTCTCTTCATGTTGTGAAGGGCATATTTACAGAGACAAGAATGCCAGATGTTGATTCTATAAGGTGGTACTTGAGAGCTCACAAGGCCAATCCAAATCTATTAAAATTATATTAAGGAATGGAACATAAGCATTACATTCTAATTGGTCCAGTTGTCCTCATGGGGTAGAAGTTAACAATTCTGAAACATCTGCACATACATATCAACACTGAACAAATAAATGAATGGAAGGCATATGATAGAAGCCAAGTTTATCATAGTTGAAGTGGGAAGTTACAGATAAGCAAAGGGGGAAAGCTAGAGTAAACCATGTGTTACTGGTATCAAGGTGAAAGCATCATTATGAATGTAAATTTAGCTTGATATATATATAATTAATTTATACAAAAATAACTGTACATACATAGTCATCATGCAAACACATTTGCATGGGGATTAGCATGCATATATTTCCCAGCTCCATCTACTGAAGCAACAACACAATAGCAAAAAGCACACCCAGTGCCCAGATCTTGGCTTTCTAATGCCATTCTCTGATAAAAAGGATTAGGACTCTTTTGGAAAAATAACCAATTATAGGGCTGGGGTAGGAAATATATAAGATAAATCTGGAGAATCTTGTAGTACCAGAAAGTAAGAAGGTATTTAAAAAACAAAATAATGGAGCTACGTCAAGGGGACACAGAGGCAACTCAATTTCCAATGGGAAAAGCTGAAACAATTTGAGCAACAAAATAAATAATACAGCATTAAAGTACAGCCCAAGAATATTTTAAATATGAGTCCAAACTAATATAAATAAATAATTTAAAAATGGTGGAGAGGGGACATATCTCTAGAAGAAAATTACAATTTATATAGATATTCTTTCCTTAAGAAGGTAAAGCATAATTCCCCACCCATTAAGTGTGAAATACACTTAGTGACTCCCTTTCAAAGAGAACAGCATACAAGGGGGGTGCTATAGAAAGATCTGGAAAAGCCAGTACCTTAGCCAGGTTTTCAATGTTAACTAACATCTTCAGTGTTCAATTGAAAGGGCATACTCTTGATGTATTGTTGAGGAAGACACTTTACTTCTGTTCTCTTTCTCCCCAAAACCCTTATAATCCCAGTCTGACTGAGATAACTGGGTCCAGAAGAGATAATGCCATTGAATGTGGTTGGTAGGGTACATGAATGTCTCTCATGAGATGGACAGCAATTTTAAAATTTCACCTAAATGCCATCTGGTGTGCTTGAGTTATTGCTATGTTACAAAATTACACACTTACGATTTTGTAATAAAAAGTTTTTATGTGATAAAAAGGGTTGTTATTGGTGCCAGACCCTGTACATCAGCCAAACTCAAGTTTAGGGACAGTCTATAAAATACTGTACCTAAAACCTGTCAAAGTCATCAAAAACAAGGGAAGTTCAAAATTTTTCACAGCTGAGGAGCCTAAGAAGACATGAAAATAAATATAATGTATAATGCCCTGGATGGGATGTTAGAACAGAAAAAGAAAACTAATGAAATATGAAAAACTCTGAAGTTTAGTTAATAATAGTGTACCAGTGTTGGCTCATTAATTGTGGCAAAGTAACACAGCAGTATGAGACGTTAACAATAGGGGAAACTGGGTGCAGAGCCAATGACAACTCTGGTATAAATTTGCAACTTCTCTTTAAAACTATTTTAAAATACAAACTTATTTTTTAAAACACACATTAGCATCAAACCTAGCCCAGCATTATGTAATAAGAGATCATGTGATCACATGCTTCATATGTTACAGGAACTTAATTAGGTGCCGTATGTGTATTATTCACCTCACCATGACTTATGGAATGGGTGCTATTGTTACACTCAGCTTCCTGGTGGAAAAGCCAAGGACTAGCAGGTCAAATGACTTGTTCAAGATCACACAGCTGGATAGTGGTGGTGACTAGCCCAGCCCCACCTGGCTGGACTCCAGAACTCTCACTGTTAGGTACTGTACTGCTCTATCTCTTGCTTGGTTATAGCCCAAGAGTGACATTACACTCAGTAGGCTCAGGGAGATATGTGGTATTTGAGACCACATGAGGAAATATTTGTGTGTGCAAAATAAAATTTGTCCTTGACTATAGGTTATGGATCATCTATAAAGAGAGCTTGTACACATTTCATGACATGATGAGGTCACCATGATTTATTTTAGTGGGTGATGCTGGTACAGAGGCAGACTCTTTTACATGGCTCTTTCATATTAATGCTCCATTTGTTACTATATACAAAAGGTTAAAACCGACAAAAATCACTTGGAAAGAAACACACCACTAAAAATCAATATTCTATATTCTATGACCCTCAGACTTACCTTGCCACAGGAAACTATTAACTGATTTCCCACAGTTTGATCTGAGCTCCCAGAATGCTCCAGGGTCATTTTCTTAAGACACAATTGTTGTCCACGCACTTAAAAAGCTAGAAGTGCTCCTTCTGTTCTAGGGGGAAACTCTCACTGAAGGTTAACTTAAGAAGCTAATAAAAGAGTGGACCTGGCAGATACATAGTCTTGGTTGGAAATATCCATTTGAAAGCCACATGATCAGAACAAACTACAAGGAGGCTTGAAAGTATACAAGAGACTCTCAATCGGCACCCATGTTTTAAGCCTCTAATTTACCATGGGTCAAACTCATTTTCACCGGGGGCCACATCAGCCTCGCTGTTGCCTTCAAAGGGCCCAATGTGATTTTAGGACTTTATAAATGTAACTACTCCTTAAGCGAGAGATGAGCACTGCCACAGGGTAGAAACAGGTGCTGGGCCAGATAAAACAAGGTAGAGGGCTGGGTTTGGCCCTTGGGCCTTGTGTTAGCCACCTGTGTTTGAGGTCAGGCCTTTGCAAACTAACCTTTGCTGGAGTTTATCAAAACACACTCATCAAAAATGTGCTTGAGGAACATATGGAATTTAGCATCTCTGGGCCAATATTTCTGTTGACTGTGGGACTTTTTAATGCCTTATGGGAACTTTGCTTTCTAGGATGCCAGGTGTTACACCCTTTTTGGATGATGCTTCAATCATGGGATTCCGTTTGACTGAAATAACTGGGCAACATATCAAGATTTTTCCCTGATGGCTTCTCGTTATTCTTAGATGAGGATATATGAAACAAACATACACGTAGTCAAGATAATTCTTTGCACTTATTCCTTGTTCATTTTTTGTATCCAAAGTGGACTTTTCCTAGTGTAACAAAGGCGATTACCTTCAATTAGAACTTGGAATGTCCATGAAATAGATGTGCCTCCCGTCCTCAAAGCATTTATTTGATTCTCAACACAAAACAAGTATACAACTCGAGAGAGAAGGAGGAGCTCAGAGACCTTAAAACCCACAAAGCACTAAAGGTTCAAAATTGAGACAGCAGAAATGATGGGTGTGGTGAGTCATAACCAAGGCTACATTAAAGGAACTGACAATAGATACCTATAGCTCATCATAAAGGTAGGAGTCTAGACAGGTGTAGACCTACACCAAAGCTTGTGTTGTTTGTGGGCCATGCTGGTGCCAGCTGTAAAACTCAGTGATAGTATAACTCGTTTACACCATGTGCGTGTTTCTGCACATGTTTTTGTTCACTTGCACAATCTTTGGGTTTAATACTTCTATGTGTGTGCATTCAAAGAACTGTGCTATTCTGAGCCTTGGCATTTTGCAAAATTCTTCAAGTGAACTTAATGTAGAAGAGGAAGGTTCTTTCTCATTAACACAGGGCATGCTGAGCTGTGATAGCACTCTGACAAGGTTAGAGATATGGCATTGGTCCCCCTGAACTGATTTCTTACACAGCTAGGAACAAAAAAGCAGCAGCATAGATGAATTTTGTCATTAACAAGAGAGTCAGTGCAGAGATTAGTTTGTTGAGAAATGAGCACTGGAACCAAGGTGTGTATATTCACCCTGTATGTGCTCACAAATATTTGCAGGCAAGGATCAGATTGATCAGTACAACACTGCCACATTGATCAAGTATGGCAACTTCTTGTGGTGAGGTTAACAGGAAGATGATTAAAAGCATCTCTAAAAATGCTGGGCATTGAATTTTTAGTAGTGCCCCCTGAAAACGCAAAGAAATGTAAAGTGAAGGCAGTAATGGCTTCCTTTTGCCTCAACAACTACTGAATCAGAATCACCAGGTATTTCTAGAACTGCTCATATAGACTGGAACAGCATAAACTTGCCTTGGTGGATTGTTTAAATTATATTAATCCAGGAAGAAAAGACTGTTTTGTGTACCAAGCAATATTATGGCTTATGGTTAAGTTTCTGTTGTCCTTGGCTTCCTTGAATGTGAGGTAGAGACATGGTTTTCAAGCCCAGAGTAGACAGGGATGTAGAGGGAAAGGTGAACTGAGGGCCATTTTGCTGCCAAGAGCCCACCACAACACATCCCCTGTTCCTACTGCTCATTGCAAGACCCCATCACAGTGTCAGAATAGACCCTGCCTGCAATGGAAGCACGGCTTGTTTGTTTTCATGCAGCCGTAAGAGTTCTTAGACAGCTGTCTTCATCATCTTAATTGTGCACATGGCGAATGATTGACAGCTCAGGAATGAGATAATAATCTCGCTGAGGCTTGATTGTTACTGATAGTGACTAGACTACATTGAAGAACACTCAAAAGGAAACCTGATATGATGACTATAAGCTATTATCTGAGATTATTGAATAAAGACTGATATAAAATAAAGCATCTATTCAATATATTAGTCAAATTAGGAGCTCTTAATGTCTGTAGAAATACAATAAGCTATGTATAAATGTAATAAATGAAGGGGGATGTTCAGGCAATTATTTCAGTCTGAAGCAGGGAGAATGTTCTTCAAATCTTTCTTAAAAGATACAGTCAAAGTTATGTTTTATTTTGAACTTGTGAATGGAGTGTTGTTGGAAGAAAGTTGTCCAAGACTCACACCCATTCAGTTCTCTGATGGGATAAAAAGGGATGAAGATAACAGGACCAATAATAATAGAAATTTATGTGATAATAGCAGTAGAAATTAACAGCTTTTAGAATAAAACTAAATGAGAATGTCAATTCATTCATTTAGGTTATTCAACAGAATAAGAAATAAATATTGTATTGATTGCTTTCTCATTTTGAAAGTCACTCAGTCAGTTATCTATGGTGCATGTTCCATATGAGGGGGAACCCAAAAAGAACAAGAATTATCTTCTGGAGCACGGGCCTTGAAGTACAGGCTTCCCCCACTAGAGAAGTGTTCTAGGAACCCATTTGCATCATTGTACCAGCTGACATTGTTCTGAGAGTCGTCTGTGTTTGGCTTCAGTGAAATTTTTTGAGCACCCTTTTAACATATTTGCCCAGTTAATGATGGGTGATTTAAGAGCTCACCTGCCCACACCATGCTCAGCAGTTCAGCAGTTTTTGACCAAAAACAGCATGACCCCCAAGCCCTATCATCCCTAATCACTGGATCTCACCCCTAGCTGCATTTTTTGTTTCTCTGGATGCAAAAAGCCCTCAAAGAGAAGCATTGTGCCAATGTGGAAGAGGTGGGAAAAAATGGCAAAAACAAAATCAACAAGTTCAAAAATTGTTCTGAGCAATAGAAAAAAATCTCAATAGGTATATTACATCAAATGGAAAGTACCTTGAGGTGACTGAGTTTAAACATGTAAGAGTGAATGCATGATTTTTATAAATAAATTCCATTTTGGGGGTACCCACTCATATGTTGAACACTGGGCTGTTTAAATACTATGGAGTGAAACTGTGTGGGTCCAAGTCTTAGCACAAGGCTGTAAGAGAGGAACCAATCACTGTGGAATTTTAGGGGGGCTTCATGCAGGAGGACAAACACTTGACTGCTGCTGAGCAAGCATAGAACATGAAGCAAAGAGAGGAGAAGGAAGAGGAAGAGGGTTTCTACGTAGTAGAAACATTGAATGAGCCACAAAGGGGAAAGGAAATACTGAGTATATAGAGATAGGAAGGATCCTCTATTAATTTGGTTAATAAAGATAACAGTAATACTATAATTATTGGTTAAATTTTAAATAGTCACTCAGGGTTTTAGACTTGAAGCGATAAGCCAAAGGGAGTTCCTACAGTCTTTCAGCATAGAAGGCTCAGGTTTCTCTGTGGAGCCTTTTTAGTCCTAATTTCCTTGATGGCTGTCTAGTCTATGGTGACTGTTCTAAACACGCATAAACTCATGAGTCTTCTTCTAACCTATAGACACTCACATGGTCCAGAGGAAGATGAGTGAACTAAACAAGCAAAGAAAGCAAAGCTAATGCTCTCCTGTTTGTTGGAGGCTGTGCCCCAACCCAAATTCAGAATAAAAATAGAGGGAGAGGCCTCGTAGAAGCCTTGTCAGACCTGTGCTCGTTAGACCCGAGCTCGTTAGACCCAAGAAACGCCAGCGTTACTCCATCTTTTTCCTGCCCACCCAAATCCAAACCCTCTCATTCTCCAAACTCTGAGCTTGGATTATACTACCATCGAAAAAGGCAACTCACAATTTACCGAGCAGAGCTGGGAAATACCTATTAGAGAATTCCGTGTCCTTCTTGAGCTTGTGCCACCTCATTGACCCGTAGAGCTCCTACTTGTAAAATGTGAGGCCTTCCTCTTAACCACTGATACTTATGTTATGGAGACAGACTAAAACAGTGCCTAGGGGCTTCAAACCAGTTGAAAACAGCACATTACATAAATACAAGTTACAACACTATTAATATGTTCCTGGCTAAGTTTCAAAACCACAGCCAAGTTCTGAAGCCTCACAGTATGCATGAAGCAAGTACAAGATGCTTCAGATTTAATCTGCAAAATGTCAGTCAGTGAATGGGATCTCTTATTTGATTATTCCTGACTGAAGGCAGAGAGTAACCATAAAACACCTGCAACTGGAGAATTAATCAGCTTTAAGAGTGAGACTGCACAATAGATTTTTTTCATTGAATTTTGGCTGAATTTCAAAGGAAAAAAGGCTTCTAAGTGAAAAAAAGTTATTTACACAGGAAGTCATGCAAGGCTGAGGTCCGATTATATATCACCAGGAATATGGAATATACTTGGGCTGAGAGAAATAAGGTTTTCAAGATGAGGACCTCCAGGTTACGGTGATTTATTAGTGGGAAACAGGGCCCATGGCACACTAGTGGCCTGTGAAGTTTCAGATAATGACGTGTCAGGTGCTTCCCACCCCGTGAACCACTCTAGTGTGGCATCTCTGCTTTCCCTGTGACTGTTCCGTCCCTGCCGGACATAAACTGTTGGGAGGGAGAACAGCAGGCTTGCATTCTGCTCTTAGTTTATTCCTACTGACCAGTAATAAATTCTGTGAATCAGTAATGAATTCTGGCCTTGGCTTTCCCAGATGTATCCAGGAGGATAACAGGCTCAACTTTCTATGCTTTATATGAGGAAATTTATGTGGCACTTGGGTTGTGTGGCTATGCACTAGACAGTAAATCTGTCTGGGTCCAGTTTCCTTATCCTATGAAGTAACTTGAGTTCTAATTATGCCTAGATCTTTATGTTAAATGTCATCCACAAGCTCAGAACAAAGCCACTCAGTTCCAGGCATGTAACCGACAGTCAATACCCATGACGGCCACAGGCATTCAGGGGACTGACAAGGATGACTGAAGAGCGCCACTCTTTCTGGTCACTGGTTTCCCCTCCTCATTACCCAAACCTTACACTGGAACTAGTATTTAGGCTCGATGTACCCATATTTTATTTTTCTACCACCCTTCATTCCTGTTAGAAATTCTAATTAGCAGCAAAATCGTTGAAGGGCGAGAAAGGCAAAATGGGGAAGAACAGAGCATCAGCCCAAAGAACAAGGATTTAATAATAATAATGTACGGTTTAACTGTTCTCCATTGTATCTTCCTAAACTTAAAAGAAATAAATATTGGGGAGAGAGAGAGAAAACAAACCAGACAATCAGCACCTCAGGAAACAAATTTGGGGTTTTGTAAGCCCTGGCAGACATACTGCCGCTGTTTGCACCCCTGGGAGGAGGAGCTGAACTCTTTCCCACAAACAGGAAACTTATCGGGGAGCCCAAGTGTCTCCTACCAGCTAAATCCTACCAAATGATGACAGATGACTCACCATCTATGTTTGCCCACCTTACTACCAGGAAATATAGTAAATCTGCTTCTAATTCCCTTCCTGACCATTGTCCTAAATAATAAGCACAGACAAGTATTTCAGTTTCCTGAAGCACAGCTATTGATGACCAACCCTTGTTGTCATTTTGGTAATTTAGAAAACGGAGCCCACAATTCAGGACCACATTAGGGACAGGGGGAGAAGACTTGTTACTCATGTTGGGAGACCCCCCAAAAAAATTTTAAAAAGCAAGCACCTATTTGAGGCAAATCAATATCTGCTAAATGTCGGCAGATACTCCTCTGAGTGATTATATTCCGGGCTTACTAGATGGCAGGGGTGCCAAGCTCATTCAACTAAAATAAGAAAGAGTCTTTTGGGAAGACAGTATGCTCTGGAAATAGGTAAGAACTGAGAGCATTTAACATTTTGTGGTAGGCAAAATGGTCCCTACAGAAGCCCAAGCTTCTGGAAACTGTGAATGTTACGTTACTTGGCAAAGGGAATTCGCAGATATAATTAAGGTTAAGCACCCCCCCCCCAACACACACACCAAATATGAAGATTTCTCTGTATTATCCAGCTGGAGCCAGAGTAATGCACCAGAGGACAAACTGAAGAGTTTGGAGGCTTGAGAGAGACTCGGCCCACCCTTGCTGAGGCAGATGTATCGAAAGCACGAAAAAGCATGTGGGAATCATAGAAATAGCCACCTGCTGGGAGGCAGCAAAGAAACGAGGACCCCTGCCCTAGAGCTGCAGAGCGCAGGACCGAGCAACACCTGAGATGCGTTTAGGAAGGCTTCTTCCACAGAGCCTCCTGAGATGCTACACAGGGCTCACCCGAGCCACGTTATACTGAGACTTCTGACCTAGAGGACTAGGAAGTAGCAAATGGATGTTATTTCAAGGAGCCGACTTTGTGGTTGTTTGTTAAGGCAGCAGTGGAAAACTAACTCACCTCTCATTGACTGATCTGCAAGGTGGATTAGCCTCCAGACCAGGGCAGAAAGTCAATAATAAGAGTGCCCCACAGAGACACCAACTCGCTTTTATATTTCATGAAATTGGTCTTCACAATAAATACTGCAGTAATCTAAGGATAGATTTAAGACCTAAAGAAATTTTCATGTCCTTGAAATGATAAATGGGCAGTGTGCTATCAATTCTAGTCCTATGGTTTTTTTCTGACTTCTAAGCTATCATATATTTTGAAAGCCCATTTTTTAACCAACCAGCTGACATGAAAGCCATCCCTCAAAGGAAATTGTTGTCCAGACTATATTGTTTACTGCCATTTACCACCCATCTCCATAAACATACAACCACTACAAGATCCAGCCATTCTACTCCTAGGACTTGACCCACAAGAAATGAGAGCACATTTCTATGTAAATACTTATACACGGATGTTCATCGCCACTTGATTTGTAGTAAACGAAAATTAAGAACAACTTAAATGCCTATCACCGGGTGAGTGGATAAACAAATTATGATATATCCATATAATAAAACACCATTCAGCAATTTAAAGAAATAAACTATTGTGATATGAAATACAATGTTGAATCTCACAATTATTATGTTGCATAGAAAAAGGCAGATAGAGCCCCGGCTGGTGTAGCTCAGTGGATTGAGCGCAGGCTGTGAACCAAAGGGTCACTGGTTAGATCCCCAGTCGGGACATATGCCTGGGTTGTGGGCCCGGTCCCCCAGTGGGGGCCACATGAGAGGCAACCACACATTGATGTTTCTCTCCTTCTCTTTCTCCCTCCCTTCCTCTCTCTCTAAAAATAACTAAATAAAATATTTAAAAAAGAAAATGGCAGATAGAAAAGAGTTTGCATTCTATAGTTTCAATTGTATTAAAGTGTAGAAATTGTAAATTAACCATAGTGACAGAAAACCAGTAAATGACTGCCTGAGGATTAGGATGGGGAAGGCTGGGGAGAGTTGGGAGGGAGCAATTTTCACTGTGACACAAGAGGAATCCCGGGAGTGATATGTTCATTATCTTGATAATCGTGACTGCTTTTAGGGTATGTACATGTGCCAACATTGATTAAATTGTGCAGTTTAAACATGTGAAGTTTACTATATGGCAAGTGCACCTCAATAAAATAAAAATAAAATAAAGTGACTAAAAGAACCAGACTCCAAGCATATTTGTTCATAGCCATCAAAGAAGAACTGTAGCTTTTTATAATAGCTGAAATTATTTTTTTCTTCATGTGAGATTCCTCAGCAGCGACTGTGTACAAATCATGAAATGCAAAAGCATAGTGCTGATAAAAAGTAAAAACTAATAAACAAAAACCTCACTTTAAATGGAGTCAGCAGGCTTAAAGAGAAATTTTTCGCCCATATAGTATTCCCACACTATTGACATCAGTTAACCAAAAGTGACACCTTGCATCTCTGACAGGAATTGACACTACTTTACTACCTCGGCAGGAAGAAGAAAAGATTCTTTCTTGCTCAGTAACAGTATCTTAGCCAAGGGGAGACTGACATGACTCAGCCAATGCAAAATCGCTATACTTTGAAATTTCAGTTTCCTCCAACGAACTCTGTTTACAACAGCCCCTCCCAAGTCCTTTGTTTATCTTCAATTGCGCATGCTTTGCCATTATCATGTCCTGAAATGCAATTCTTTGTTATTCTTGAATAAACCCATTTTTGCTGGAGAAACATCTATCTATTAGTTTAAGGTCAATAGAAGTGACAAAACAAGTAAGATGTGGAGGGACACTATATGTAGACTTTTGGGACAACCTAATTATCTACTAGCCTCTCATGCCAGGGTAAACTCTTTATGAAGAACAGCTATAGATTTTAATCATTAAAAATGCTCAGTCTTAAATTTGTTCAGAAGGTAGGCTGGACCATGGAAGGGAGCATTCACTATTGGAAATATATAAACTGTTTAATATGGAGAAAACTGATCTAACTGAAGAATTTTTTAATGGATTGAACCAAATTTTAGTAACCATGGGTATATGAACCTTAGGCTGATGACCAGATAACTATATTGTGAGTATCACTAACAGAGTTTACTAGCACATCCAATGTTATACAGCTGTAAACTAAATGTTTCTATAAAAAGATGAAACAATAACTGGCCACTGCTACACTGTGTGGGAGGCCTGAGAGAATTTTCATTTTTACAGCACAAGTGTGCATCTCCTTTCTGCTAAACATCATTCGAGGCCTTTGAGAACAGAGTCAAGATGTATATATAATAAAAGGATGCAAATCCTATGTCCCTGCATGTACCATTGAGTTTTAAATGATAGCCTGTGCACATCTTTCTATAAATCCATCTAATGACTAAGATGGCACAGGATAAGGAATGGCACTGGGTTCAAACAGGTGAGCAAAGACTAGCCTGGTCTTTGTAGGGACCAGTCTACCTTATTTAGGGTGGCTGTTGTATGGGAATCACAAAGCAGAGTGGAAGATGTCTCGTAACATCTTTCTGCTGTTATAGTCGGTCAAGATGCTCAACAAGTGATCATGCTCAAAATACTAACTTGTGAATTAAATTCAAATAACTGTAGAAGCGCTCAGACTTGCTCTATGGGACTAGAAAACTAGAACGCAGCACTATTCAATAGAACTTTCTATAATGATGGAAGGGTTTTGTATCTGTGCTGTCCACTAGATGTGGGCAGTACAGCCAATATTATTTCATGTGTCAATAGCCAATATGTGGCCACTAGCCACATGTGGTTATTGACACATGAAATGTAGTTAGTGAGACTGAGGAACTGCGGTGTCAAATTTTATCACATTTTAATTAATTTGAATTTAAATATAAACAGGTACAGAGGGCTAGTTGCTACCATATTGGGTCAAATTTACTAATAAGAGATAGGCAGACCAAGACTGCGCTTATAGCATGATGATATTTTCAGAGCTTCATCTACGTGTGATAATTAATGAGATTTGCCTGAGAAATGATAATGTCCAGATGTGACACAGGGATAGTTCCTTTTTATTCTTCCAACTAAGAGATATAAACACATTTGCTATTGACCGAGTATTTGTGTCCCCTCAGAATTCATGTTTCAGTCCGAGCCCCTAGTGTGATAATATTTGGAGACAGGGCTTTTGGGAGGTACCCTGCTTAGGTCTTGAGAGTGGAGCCCTCATGGTAGGATTAGTGCCATTACAAGAGAGTTTGCTTTCTTCCTCTCTTCCCCCACCAGGTGAGGAAGTGCAAACCACTCTCACCCGAATCCAACCATGCTGTCACTCTGATGTTGCTTAAGCCACCCAGTCTATGGTGATTTGTTAGGGCCACTCAAACTGACTAAGACATCATTCGAAGCTTCTGAAACATCTTTCCATAAAGCAATTTCTCCCAGCATTATACGAGAGCCTGCGACTATTTTGTTTTTAGGGCGTTTGGCTCGGCACAAACAAACCTGTTTGTCAGAACTTTCTGTGTGCACACCAGAATTCCTAAGTATGAAGTTTTACTGCCTGGATAAGGGGGCTTTAAATCTTCTGCACTGTACAATCTATAAAAATCCCTCACTTTGTTCCATGAGATACAGGGTGCAATATTGTACCATTCTTCTTACAGGGGGAAAGACTATAGCATTGAGTTGAGAATATAATTAAATCAATTAAGAGATTCATGTAAATTAAACCAACCATATTTTTCCATATGATAGTCATGAATTATAAGACTATGGATACCTCTTATCAGCTATTTTTGCTACAGTAATGCTGCATAACAAACCACCCCAAGGCTTAGTGGCCTAAAATAAATGTACTTATTTAGTTAATAAATTAAGGGGTCAACTGGGAGGTTCTGCTATTCTGGGTTGGACGTGACTCATCTCAGCTGGGCTTGCTTACGTGTCAATAGTCAGCTAGTGAACTGGCTGGGGACTGACTTATCCAGGATGACCTCTACTGAAAGGTCATTCTATTTAGGCTCCATCTTATTGCTCATATAATAAAAGGCTAACTCAAGTTTATACATATAGCTGAGGAAGGATTCCAAGAAAGAGAATGGCAGTAGGTCAAAACTATTAAGGCCTAGAATTGGCACTAATAAGCTATCAGGTCAGTCCAAATTCCAGATGTAAGGAACAAAACTCTACTTTTTTAATGCAAGGAACTGTAAGGTCATTTTTCAAAGAGCATAAACACAGGGAGGGGTGGAGAATTGTGAAGTTTTCCATAATCTCTAATTAAAGTATTAATTTCCACATTGAAGGCAAATATCATCCAAGAATGAAAGTTGACATTTGGGCCAAACTTACAAAGTAAAGAAGAAGTTATTATTTTAGAACCTACTGGGCTGAAATAAACTGGAACCTACCTCAGTTTATAGATGACCTTAATCGGGATCAAATAGTAATGGGCTAATAATATCCAATCTTACATAACAAGGTAATTCAAAATAGAAATTCCATGAAGTTTGAACTCTAATAATGAAGAAAATATATTGAAAAATTAGTACCAATCTAAGAATCATAAATGGCAGTCTCCACGCTATGGGAGCAAGAGTACTCGTGCTTGGGAGTCTCGACATTCCGTCATGTCAGTCAGACTGCCTGTCGTTATAAGTCCTGGTAAACATTACAGATGCCATCCAAATTTTTTATTTTATCTTGTGTAACAATGGGGATAGTAGCTCTAAAAAGTGTTGTGCCTCTCTGTTCCTAGTTGATACAAAGAATAAGGGGAGAAGTAAAATTAGGCTGTAAATTCACTACATCTTGAAAAACACTTATGAGGACATAGCCTGGTAAACCCATACAGGTAATATACTGTTAGCCACAGAAAATATTGTTATTGCCATACTGCAAGATAATAGTAATATGTTTTTAAGAGATTCAAAAGGGAAAAATCCAAAAATAGTAACAAAAACCACCACAAAACCTTCTGTACCATATTCAGTATTTTATTATAAGAAGGAAATTGGAAGCAAACTAAATGTCCAACAACATAGATAGTTAAGTAATTATAGTATTTTCATTGGGTACAATATTGTGGAACCAAAAATGGTGTTTATAAAGGCTGTGCATCAACATCAAAAAGGAAAAGTATAATCCTAAGTGGAAATAAGATAGAGAATTGTGTGCAAAACAAAATGATAAGAGTGTGTAGAATTCTATGCAGTGCTAGTGGGAGGTACCTTTTGGAACTCCTTGTTTTTGAGAGCCTTAGAATGTTCATATCTTTTGACTAAGTTACTCAATTTCTAAAGCTATATCTAAATAATTATCTGAAATGAAAAGTTTTGGAAAGAAGAACTGTTATTACATTACTGAAGCTTTTCTCTCTTTATTTTGTAAAGAACTCAAAACAGCCTAAATGTCTAGAAAGAATGTAATGATTAAACAAATTATAGCTTGCCTATTTGCAAATTATATAGCTATTAAGAATATAAACATTTAATGACAAAATAAATTTATAAATTTAAAAGATAAGGTAGTATTAATTTTAAAAGTGGTATATACAATAAAAATCACTGTAAAAAGCAGTATATAAGATAATATTGCTATTTCATTTAAAGCTATATAGAGAAAAATAAAAGTACACCAACAACTTAATAGTATATTTAGTAGAAATATATAAAAAGTGTAACAGTGATTATCAGTGGTTACATAAGGACAATTTCTGAATGCTCTTACTCTTTATTATTCTTTCTTATATTTCCAATTTGTATATGGTGAGGTATAGTATATATTGCTTTGGTAATTAGAAAACAACTATAAAAAGCCTAAGTAAAAAAACGAAAAGAAAATATACTAGCATTAAGTTAGGATTATTGATTAAGGATTGTATACTTGTTTTTTCTAATTTTCACATTTTGGACTGTTGTTATGTTAAACTTATAATTTCCAAAACTATAAATTTTAATGAGATGATCTATGTCATACCTTATTTATTTTCTGGTAGTACACTAATAATAACACTTTAGATTTATATGAGAATTGACCAGTAGTAGAATCTAATACTTGTACTACTTCATTTGATTCTCACAGCACTGGTGTGAAGTAGAAATCACCACACCACAGTTGCAGAAACTGAGGCTCAGAGGTCTGCCCGGTCATGTGGACCAGTGGATAGACCTCATACTGCCAGACCTCATTGGACCAGTGTGGGACTCAGTGGCCGTGTTTCCCAAGGCAGTGTTCTCTCAGCTCCCACGGACTCCCTGCAGTTCTCCCTGGAGTGATAACACACTGCGTGCATCATTGCAGACATGACACAAATGCTGTAAGCAACTAAGATGTTTCCCAGGAGAGAGTGACTTCAACTCGCTTTATAACCACTCTTTCCACTGTCCCCGTAGTGATTATTGTTTTAGAAGTTGGACTTTGATGTTCCAGTTAGTGATTTTCCAACACACCTCCACTCCCGTGATATTCTCAACTAATGAAGCAGTGATATAGTCTTTGCATGAAGTACTTTTTAATTAACCAGTGATTCCCAAGTTGTTCAGCCTGGGTTTGGGACTGGCAAGCTATATTCAAACTGACAAGCTAGTACACATGATCTCTTCATTTAAATAGTGACATCTGACATTAAGCTCAATAAAGATTTCTACAGAAACTTACTGTCATATCAAACTTTTCAAAACACACAAAGCGACCCAACTGGAAGAAATAAAATGAGTGATAGAGATAGTAGCTATCGATAGTATGGAAAGGTTAATTCTATTTCCTCACACTAATTTTTATAAATGTGTCTGCATATTAACTTGAAGATTGTGAAATTTCTTTGATATTCAAGGATCTCAACTAGATAAGAATGATGTCATGAAAGTTTATATTGTTCTTCAGTAACAATAGCTAATGGCTCATTTCCCAGAAGTATAGAGATTAACACTGAAGGACAAGGTAGGTTTACATGAATGTGTACACACGTGTGTAGCACAAATGCTGCTAAAGATAAAACTCTAGGATTTCTACAGCAGAAAAGATCGATATATCTTATGAATTAGTTCCAAATAGAAAAAGTTAAATAAGCCTCCTGCCTTCCTTAGAACTAAGAACAATGGGAAATAGTTGTCAAACATGATTTCAGAATAAAATGTGTGTCTATTAAGGGTTGTGATCACATAAGCTGTTAAAAATAGCTTTGAGAGTCAAACATAAGAGAAATTAATAAGTTTTAAAATTGTTGTTTCCTGCTGTGAACATTAACTAAGTTCAGACTTTAACCTTGACATTTGCATGTCCGGTGACATGTAATATTGTACAAGGCTGCAGAGTTCTCATTTTTGTTTGAGAGGTCAAATCACAAATTTTTTTTATTTTATTTATTTATTTTTAGAGAGGGGAGAAAAGAGAGAGAAAGAGAGGGAGAAAAACGTCCATCAGTTGCCTCTCCCACATCCCCAGCTGGAAATCTAACCCACAACCCAGGCATGTGTCCTGACTGGGAATCGAACTGGTGTACTTTTGCTTAGTGGACTGGCACTCAGTCCACTGAGCCACACCAGCCAGGGCTGTCACAAGCATTCTCTTAGAAGTCCTCACATAAAAACATCCAAGTGTGTTTAATAAGTGTGCTTCTGAAATTTTCTAATGAACCACAATGACAAAGTGGCATCTATAGTAGCTTCACACATTGGCATCTCAAACTTGTCCAAACTTATTTTTGTTTGTTCTTTATTTCCCAGCCCTTATATGTAACATTACTAACAGCATCTCTTTTGCACTTTTTTTTGTTTTCTGCTGTATTTCCATCTTCTAGAATAAAGCCTTGCACATGGTAACTACTCAATAAATTATGTTCAATGAAATGTATTTTATTTAGGAATAAAAGTCCTTAACTTTTCTTTTTTAAAAAGGTAACACACATTGCCTTGCTACACTAGAAGAATGTCAATTAACTCATTAATTGGTTTCTAAGAAGTGACTGAGATACCAGAGTCCTTGTTGTATGGGGTTCTGTGAGGAGTGTACTATACCTTTAAAGATTTCATGATTTTAGAAAACAAACTCTTTATAAGTATACTCTTCCTCTCTCTCTCACTGTATACAGTGTTATACATGAGTGTTGTATGAATAAATGGGTTCTAGAGTTTTCTAAGTAATATTGGCTCAGCCTAGGTACAGGAAATACATGTCACACAACTATGCTACAGTATAAATTTGGTCATGGGTAGAGTCCTTAATGCCTGCACATCATGCTGTTATGAACCTAGGATGGACAACTGGCTTTGAATGACACCATGGTAGACCAAAGATGATCTAAATTTGCAGCATGAACCCGGGAGAACAACATCTCTATGCATTAATGATAATACTCACAAAAGTTACCATGTGAAGAAGAGGAGGGTGGGGATGCAGAGGACATCCTTCAGAGTTGACCAAACCCCTGAAAGACCTGGAACAATGTGCTAGTAAGTGAGGCATGAGAAGTGCCCCCCTCACGGGGAGCTGGTATTCTAGTTTACAAATGACAACAGACTTTCTTGTCACCAAAGCCCACATATATCCATGTTGGTGGTGCAGCCCTGGGTGACATTATCTCATGTTCTCCTGACTTGTATATTGAGGCAAGTCACAAAGAAAAAAAGGGGATCAAACCAGAGCTGCTTACTTAGGTTTGTGGGTGGCACTTACTAAACATACCTGCAATAAAATTTCTTTCCTCTCAGATACCTGAATTCTCAGTTTCCTTCTTTTTTATTGGTGTTATTTCCTCTTACCATTTGTTCCACCAAAGACCAAAGCAGTCTTTCCAGAATGTAGAAACATAAATCCTTGGGGCAATACACACTCCCTCCTCACTCCAGCTATTTTATAAATTAAGATGGCAATTTAGTCTTTTTTTAATCTCCAGCTTCAGCGCCTTCTACTCTCACTCAACAAGCTGTAGTGAGGCTGTAGGAGGTGACCGAACTTTTCAGCTGTGATTTTGTGAACACGAGTTACCTGTGCAGATTCTTTTAAAGTTCGGGTTTTCCAGAAGATGTCCTGGTAGGCGGCACTGGAACCGATGTTGCCAGAACTCAGGGAACCAGGGATTCCTCGTATTAGTGTCCAGCCTTAGTTTCAGAAAATAGTCGTCAAATGACCTGACTTCTGGAGACTGCAGCTTTATTGTGATTCCCCCATTGGCTTCCACCTCATAACCTTCAATGACTTCATCTCTGTCTGCCCATCCATCACTAAAAAAAGAAAAAGAAAATTCAAGGTGGGGAGAGAGATAAACATCTCACAAACAGAGCTCAGGCTTGTGCATGAATGAAGCAATTCATCAAGACTGAAGTCTATGTTAAGCCAGCAACACTACCCATGAAGGACTTCTTATGGTGGAGACTAAAAAGCTGTGAAATAATAATAATCTTGTTTCACTTTCACAGTAGTGAAAGTGATGATGAAGATGATGATAAGAGCAATTATAAGAGCTAACTTTTATTGAGCATTTACTAGCCATCAGATTCTGTGCTACTCAACCGTGTACTAAATAAGATGTTCTGGATCCAGGTGAAACTGGGCCATGGATCCAGGCCATCTGGTTCTGAAGTCCAGTGCTTTTTATAACCAGACCACAAAACCTATCAGTTCCCATCCTGACCAGGGAAAAATGAGACTCAGGACTCAGGGTCTTCACATTTAGAGCTCATCAAGGTTTCAAGGTTGCAGTCAAGACCATCCTACAAGCTGCATTGCATGAGGTAGAACATTACTTTAGTTCAGAAACATGACAACCACAGATTTTGCTCCTAGGCATTGTTCAATTTGCATTGCTTAGTAATGACCAGAGGATTTTCCCTCTTCTAATGCTATTTCAAATTAACAGCAGTAAAAGAAAACAATTTCACTCCCCCAAATAAAATAATCCTCCTGCTCACCAAATGGGAGTGCACTGATATTTTATTCAGTAGATTTGAATTTTTATTTGATCACCTTCTAGAACATTCATATCTTCCATGAATGATGTAGCTCCAGTTTAATTCAAGAGTACATATAAGCCCGGCCAACCGTTAGATGAGTGGTTGTGACCTCTCCCCAAGAAAGTGCCAAAGAAAAAGTGCACTGAACAGAGTTAAACAGGCAAAGAAGCCTTTATTCAAGACTATTCCCACAGGACAAAGGCTGAACATAATCTTCTAGAACAAAAGGTGGGAGGGCGTTTAAGTGCTAGAATGAGCTAGTAAGCACCTGCTGGGGAACACTGGGCAGGGACCGGGGCTTGGTCAACCTCTGCATTTGGTGATTGTCCCTCATCTAAGTCATGCTCCCACCTTCCCACAGAAACTGAGAATAGAGGTTTGCTGTCATTTTTGGTGCTTCCATTTTGTAAGGATGGCTCCCAATTCCCTGAGAAAAAGTTTCTCTGTTATGAAACTTGCAAAAGGCTGGGAGAAAATGCATACCTCAAAGGGATGGAGAAAGAATTTATAATGGCATGTTTTTGGAAGTAAATATTCGAAGAGAAAGGAAGTGAGTCTTTCCTTCCTTCCTCTCTCCCTTCCTTCCTTCCGTCCTTCTTCCCAGTTTTCTTACTTCAGAATTAACACCCACTATGTGCCAGGTGCTCTGCTGTGCTCGGAATTCAATCCAGAATGAGACATGCTATCGCTTGCCCCTACTGTTATAGACTTGAGGGGAACACAAACACTAAACAAGAATTTTAAAAGCTATAAAGGCAAAGGAGAAGTGACCAGTAACAGGGAGAAGGGCTTGAGGGTTCAATTTAGTCTGGCGTGTACTATGTATGTGAGTGTGGGTGGGAGAGGGATGGTTAGGAACAGCTTTCCTAAGAAAGCAATGTCTGATCCGAGATTCAACGCCTTAGTCAGGCGAGTGGGGAGGATTGATATAGAAGGTTCCTGGTAGATTTTCTAACTCACAAGGGCGAGCACAGCTCATTTGAGACTTTAGAGAGGCAGGTAAGTGGGAGCATGGAGAGGGTTGTGGCAGGAGATGGGGGCTCAGGCGTAAATCCTGCCCTGGGAACTGTTAGCCTCAGGGCTACAGGAAGACCTCCAAGTGCCTTAAACCCATTTTTAATGAGCCATTCATCTGCTCCCTGGTCCTAAATGACTTGAGCAGGTTTCTGTCAAGTCCTTTTCTGATCACCATCATTTACTATGGATGGCTCGTCACACTGATCAAAGAAAAAGAAGACAAACTTATTTATCTTTGTATACATTCCATCCACTTAGAAAAGCCCAGACTGGTTTAATTATTTAGATTTATCCACATTCACATCACAGCTACATCTACAGCCATTTGAAGGCCTGAGACACACAGTTCCTGTCCTGCTGAAAAAAAGGGTAAAAATAAAATCAGTCAGGCTTTCAAGAAATTCTGCCTGAGAGTATATATTTAAAATCAAAGTGATTTCTAACTTAAAGAAAAGAATTACTTTTCTGACATAAAGGTTAAGCTTGAAATGTGTGTCTCCTCAGGGTTTAGTATTATGGGAGATGTGTTTGTGTAGTCTGAAAAGAAACTCATGATTTTTTAAAGTGAAATGAGCCTGATAAGATGTTTATTTGCATTTCTTCTTTTTAAAGCTCAGTTTATAAAAGCAAGCATCACATCTGAGTGCTGGAAGCAGAGAAAGTGTGATTTCCCACCAGCACAGAGAAGCACATCATAGAAACAAACCTTTGTCCGTGAATACAGATCATTATAGAAGTCATATAATTGAGTGGAGTGGAGTCCTAAGGTCCCTCTGCCATAGGCCAAAGCCCCACCCCTCACTTCTAATGACCTCTTTCCAAAATTAGAGTTGGTGTTAAACCCAAGAGGTCACAACATCAAGGAGAACCAGACGTGATAGAGAAATTATCCAACTAGGATAGTTTGACTAGGACATCTTTTGAAGTGTTAGTTGCTAAAGTTTTGTGTGAGATCATTAATTTATCACAGGTAAAGTGTTAGGAAATGCTAACAAATTAAAAGTAGCTGAAAAACACCATAAAGCAACTCCTGGATTGTCTAGACTTCAGTTATTTTGTCTACCAAGCACTTGTCCTATGTATTTACAGAGAATTTTGAAAGATTCTCTTTGTTGAACAGGACTGCGATTTTTTACTAGGATTGTTTTGTGTGTGTGTGTGAGTTCCATGCAAAGCCCACTTGAAAAGACAGAGCCAGCACCTTGCTGATACCTGGTGCAGGTGCTCTCTGCTGTTGTTAGCGGTAAGGGTGGTGGCAGACTGCACCTGACCAGAGATGGCCGGCAGGCACCTGCTCACCCCAAGTGTGTGGGGTGAGTCCTGCTGTGCTGGGGGCCCGCCAGCCTCAGGCGGTGCTGGTCTCTCTGTGAGGCGCATTCATGCCTCTAGCAGCTTCTGCTGCTCCATCTGGTTCCCCATTACGGGTTCTCTTCCTTTCTGGGGTCTGGAAATAAAACTGCATAAAGTGGATGGACAGGGTGAACGGTGATCGGGAAGCTGCATGTCCTAAGTACCAGAACCTTCATTTCCTTTTCCTCCCCCTTAGCATTTATATGGAGCAACTGCTTCACAAGGCCGTTCTTCCCTTCCCACAAAAATCATTTTTCTAGTGCCTGTGAAATGTCACAACCTAAACATGAATAATAATATTTGTTCTACTTAATGCAATTTTACATTAGCAACAGGGAATATTTGTTTCTAATTCTACCAATTATAACTTCACAGAAGATGCATGAGTGTTACTTTTGTATCATATCATTTAAAATAATTTAATAAGCAAATCAACAGTTAAAAAAGCAATACAACAGCATTCATTTAAAAATTGTTCAAAAGCATTTAAAACATATCTACATACAATTAATGTAATTACAATCTAGGGAGTAAAGCAATTTGATTTGTGTTATGAATTCAAGCAATTGTGTTTACCTGATAATAAAACTATAGTTTTATTAGAACTATACTTTTTTTAATACTTTAAAAGTATTCTAGTGATTCCCATATAACTAGGAAAAAGCAAAAGCACAATAAAAACAATATTTTAAAAAACATGCAATCAAGCACAAAATTCTATAAATTACAATGCTGGCTATATTTACAAAGGGTAAAGAAATGTAGCATAATGTCATATAAATTAAGCAATGTCAGTTGTGGGAAATCTTATGGAGGGAATGGAAGGTTTTTCAATAATAATCAGACTGGCTTTATTCATTCAGCACTTATTCACCGAGACTCCTGTGCATTTTACTTACCGTTGAGGGTACATTGCTAAAAAGTGTAGGCAAGGCCCCTGTTCCCAAGGCAGCTACAGAGGTGAGGAAGTCTGGCCACTGAATACACGCAACAGCCACAGAGAGCTACAAAGACTGAACGGCAGGGAAGACAGGCCACAAGGGCACCGAGAAGGGGGGAGGGGTCACGTCAAAGGAGATTTTCTCCAAGAAGTGACACCTAAGATGAGACCAAAAGAATGAGTTGCAGTTACTCAGGTAAAGAGGGAGAAGAGAGAGGGACCCGCTAAAGAGGAGGCAAAGCTTCCAAACTGCAGCAAGGCGTTCACTTTACCTTACGGTGTGCCAGGCACTGAGTGCTAAGACAAGCACGGGCGGACATCGAGAACCTTGACATCTTTGTTAAGGTACCAGGATTTCATGTTTATGCTGGTGATAAACTACTCAAATTTTAAGCAGGGATTTGATGCAATTAGATTTGTTCATTTTAGAAAGACTATTTTAGAAAAATACCCAGAATGTACTTGTGAAGGTTCTTTTGTTCATTAATTCTCAGACAAAAACTGTGGAAACATACACAGATGTGTTTGCACACATGTGCACACACATAGGAACATGTGTGCACTAGCTAATTACATCATAACATGAAGGCGCAGGTGAGGATCTGATGAATCAGGAATTGTGGCAGTGGTCACAATTAGTTTATAGTCAATTTTAAAATTAGCTGCTGCCATTTCAACATGAATATAGAACTGGTACAAAAATGTAGAGCTATTTAATTTTCTAGAATAGGCACTTCAAAGTCACTCAGTCCACTGGAAAGCAGAGAAAGGATGAGGGGTTACCTTCACCTTTGACTATGCTCTCCTTTTAGAATTGGAGTTCAAACAGAGTTTTACTTCTATCCCTATGGTGTTTCAGTAGAAAAGTTACCAAGGGGGAGGAGGGAATGGGAAGGTGTCAAGGAGAAAGAAAGAGTGAAGAGAATTATCAAGGAGCTGGACCTCCAGGTAGAGATCAGGTGAGATCATTTATTCTTACTTTCTTATCTGCTCCTCTCCCTTGTCCCCAATCTGCCTCTGGCATCTTGAGCCTGCATTCACCCGCCACCTTGCGACTCCTCCCCTCTCCTAGTAGAAATGCAGGACAACGGCATATACTAGTAAATACTGCACATAACCATGCAAATGTGAAGGTCATTTTCCTAAATCTCCCACAGAGAATTTTTCATACATCAATGACCATCTCAAGCCAGTGTGATGGAATGTGGGCCAATGTGGGGAATTACATGTGGACGAGTCTGATCGATCCCCCTTCCCTGTGGGGTATACATTCCAAGACCCACAGTGAAGGCCTGAAACCAAGGACGGTGCCAAACTCAATGAGCACAGCATTATAATTTCTTGCCATACCTATGATACCTATGATAAAGTTTAGTTTATGAATCTGGCATGGTATGAGAGTAACAACAATTACTTCTAATAAAGTAGAACAGTTAAAAGGATGAAATAAAGTGGCTTGAACACAAGAACGGTGCTTATGCAGCAGGTGGTCTGATAGCTGCAGGGGGCACGAAGTGACTGGGGTTTGGGGGGGCCTGGGCAGCATGGACACCGAGTGGGGCAGAGCGGAGCAATGCGAGACTTCATCATGGTATTCAAAACTTATGCATTGCTTCTTTATAAAGTTTTCCACTTAATATTTTCAGACTGCGTTGACTGGGTAATGGAAACCAGGGAAAGCAAAACCACGGAGAAGGGGAGACTACTCAAGGTCTTTTTCTTCCTTCAAATTCTACTGCCAAGGAAGCACCCCCTTTTGTCTTTCATTCAGCTAACCCTGTAATATAATATGAAAAAAGATCCCATGATTCTACTTCTGAGAATATATCCACAGAACCTCAAAACACCAATTCAAAAGAACATACATACCGCTATGTTCATAGCAACATTATTTATTAATACAACAGCCAAGATCTGGAAACAGCTTAAGTGCCATCAGTAGATGAGTAGATTAAAAAGCTGTGGTACATTGACACAATGGAATACTACACAGCAGTAAAAAAAGAAGGAATTCTTACTTTGGTGACAGCATGGATGGAACTGGAGACTATTATACTAAGTGAAATAACCCAGTCAGTGAAAGACAAATAGCATATGATCTCACTTATAACTGGAATCTAATGAATGAAGATAAACTAAAATGCAATGGAATCAGAGGCACAGACACATGGAACAGACTGACAGCTGCAGAGGGGAAGCAGGGACTGGTTGAAAGAAGGGGAAGGGGTTAGACAACGAACATGTGTGAACAACCCATGGACATGGACAGTAGTGTGGGGATGGACTCAGTCGGCTGGGTGGAGGGAGGCAAGGGGGGATTAGGACAACTGTAATAACATAAACAATAAAAATGTTTAACTTTCCAAAAATAATTTTGAAAATATAAATAAACATAAGAAATAAAGAATTGGTTGCTTAAACTTTCTAAAGCTTAGTTTCTTTGCCTATAAACCATGGATGGAAATGGTATGAACTCTTAACCCTACACAACTCTTACCCCTAGAGTTGTGTAAGAACTAAATCAGATAGTCCATGTAAAAAAACTTAGCATCATATCTAGCACATGATTCAGGCTTACTAAATGTTAAATGTATTTTATCATCAATCTCCACCAATGAATTAAGCTATATGTACATTTGGGAAAGACTTCTCTACAAAAGTGTTTCTTTGTGACCCAGCGATTGGTTGCCAGCTCATGAACTATTTGTTACCAGTGGGCGAGGGAATAAGTATACAGAGACTTAGAATAAGCATTTAGAAAAATCGATAGTAGGTAGACATTCTTGTAAAATCTAAGAACATGACTGGTAACCTCACATCATTAAATAGGGTATAAGCACTTAGTTTTTTAATTCATGTGGTGAGTTGCCTGTGGATAAAAGCTATGTGTATGTCGAATGCAGTAGAACTGCATTGCAAAATGTGATATTTTGAGGTTACTATGCCAAGGGTAATCCGTACACATCTAAATATCTGAGAATATATACACAGTTATTTTTATAAATTTATATTTACAATTACTTTAAATTTTAATCAAGCTTATTTTATAACTTGGCATACGATTACATTCTAAATTAGGAAAATAAAATTTTCTTTATTTACTTCATTCAAATTATATATGGCCACACTAGTCTTCACCAGACTTTTTTATTTTTTACAAGAAAATAACCAGTGTGCTGAATATGGCAATAGTGGTCTTCAAATGTGCACATGAAAGTAATTTCATAGAAATAAGGGCAATGAAATTTAACTAAAAATACATCAGCTCACATATTGAATTTGGTATTTATTCCTAATTGATAGTAAAGTGCTAAAGACCACAAGGTATAATTTGCAGAGCCATTTTAGCTGAAAATGGCTAAATGAAATTATCAAAATTCATCAATTATTTATACAAATAATAAAGGATTAAATTTAAATAAGTAATTCTTCGAAAAAATGTTGAATTAAAAAGCTGATAGAAACATATGTTCAATATTCTACACATAGATACTAGGGTCTCATGAGTTTTGCATGAAGTGGCAGTTTGGGTTTCTAAGACTCAAATACACACAGAGTTGCCAAGACAATAGTGAATGGCTGCATCAAAGACATCTGAGAAACATTCAGTGACTGGTGAAGAAGGTAGCTCAAGTACTACTTCCTGATGCCAACACAGCTCGGTGATTTCCAAAGCTGCCTGATAATGTGTCAAACCAACTCATTGAATAAATAAAGCTAGCACAGCATTCTTTCATTGGTACTCCCAGTAGTATCTGTGCAATGTGAAAACAATGAAGAGCTGCAGGAACAAACCGCTGCTCTAATTGAAATATTTTAGCTCCATTGCTGAGAAACATAATTAGCCCTAAGTTTTATAAAATTATGGAGGACCATGTCAACAAATGGGATTGACAGTTTGTATCAGGCTATGTTCTGCTCTTGCCACTGCCAACATCAGGAAAATGTTCTGGAATAGTTACCTAAATTAAGTAGCTCGTCAAAGAATGTAAGTCAATGGGCTGCCTCCTTTACTGAGAATGTCTTATTTAAAAAGAGGCAACAGCTGAAGCAAACAATGCTTAGTGACACCACACAATTGTGGATTATGTAAGAAACAACATACAGGAGACAGCACTCATTGGTTCATTAGAACTGATGATTAGCATTGTTCAGAATCCTGTGCTCAGTGAGTTCACACTGGGAGGTTGAAATTATCCAAGATGAGATGGGTACTTCAAAGAAATCAGTAAATACTACAAATTAGGGCTTCTTTGTCACTTTTCTTCCCTCTACACAGCCAGTTATTAACATGGAGCCTGACCATAAACAGCAACTATTGGTATTGAGAGTAGAGGTTTGTATTACAGACCAAACTCTTAGTTTCTTGAGGATGGGAGCTCAGTTAGGTCCCAACACTGAAACGTTTCATTAGGAAAGACTGACTTGCTCTTTTGACTGACACCTCTGATGTAGTTAATGATCTTTATATTTTCATGAGAAGAAAGAATTCAATTTTTCTTCAAATGAAAGCTGTATCAAAGGACAACATTAAAAGTTGGAAGCAGAGACTTTCATTTTCCTGGAAGGCTGTGGTGGCTTCATTCCTTTAGTGCAACATTTTGCAGATATAAATTATCACTCTTTGCTCTTCATTTTAAATCCCTGGCTGTTTTATTGCTGTTGAACCTTTATCTTTCAAGTCCCTATGCCATCCAAGGGAAAGGCTGCATTATAGCAGATAATTGGTAAGAACCGACGGAAGGGAGGCAAGAGACCCATTAGAAAAAGAATGCAATAAGGAGCAGGAGTGATTCTGATTAAAGCATCAATCAGATCCTGGTGCTCCTTTCCTTAAAACCCTCCTGTGTGTTTCCACGCCACCCCAAGCCTTTCAGTGAGCTTTAAATGCCCTACCCACTCTGAACCCCATTGCCTCTCTGATCCCTCCCCTCCTACCCTTTCCTTTGCTCCGGCCACACTGGGCCACCTGCTGTTCCTGGATGAGCCAGGGACACCCTGGCCTTAGGGACTTAGCCCTGGCTATTCACAGTGCCTGATAGTCTGGAATTCTCTTCACTTGGATATTTACATGGCTCATTCTTTTACTTCCTTCATGTCTGCTAAAACATCACATTCTCAGTAAGGTTTTTCCTGTTTAAAATTGTGTCCCTTCTTACTATTCATTTTCTCTACTCCCCCTTTTTCCCTTTAAAACTTACCACTATCTGATGCTGCATGTAAATATTTTTCTCATCTTTTCAGTAAAATGAAAGTTCCACATAAACAGAGAGGCTCTTGTCTTCTTTGTTTACTTACACACCCCAGAATTTATAATAGTTCTTGCCTCATAGCAGGTGCTCATTATAAAGTTTTCAGGTGAATTAATAAATTAATGGACTAAAAAACTCTGTGAACTAATTTGTGTCCAAAAATTCATGTAGAATACTGTAATCAGTGTACGCAGGAGGAGGCTCATATCCACTGGAAACAGGAGCTCCCCGTCAGCATCTCTTCCCAGCTCTGCACTGTCACCTCCTGTTGGTGGGTTGGAAATGGCCGTGCTGAGAACATTTACTTTTGGGTGTATCAGGTTCCATAACAAAGCCCCGCAACCTGGGTGGCTTAGAACAATGGACATTTATTCTCTCACAGCTCTGGAGGCTGAAAGGCTGAAATCAGGTGGCCAGCAGGGCCCTGCCATCTCTGCGAGTCGGGGAGGATCCCTGGCTTCTCTGAGCCCTTGGTGGCGGCCATCGACCCGTGGCACTCCACAGCTTACAGCTGCATCATCCAGTCCTTGCCCCTGTTGTCACTTGGTGTCCCCTGTGTGTGTCAGTGCCTGTGTCTCTTCTCCACTTATTAAGATATCAGTTACACTGGATCAAAGGCCTGCCCTACTCCAAGCTAACTTCATTTGAACTAATTACACTGTAACGATTCCATTTCCAAATGAGGCCACATTCTGAGGTGCTGAGGATCAGGAATTCAACATACCTTTAGAAAGGACACAGTTTGGTCTGTAACAATGAATAAACACTACTGATTAGGCTTCATTGGTCTGTTTCGTTTTGTCTGAGCCAGTGGTGATAGCATTTAGCAGCTTAACACTAGCTTCACACACTGTGATATTTTCTCTGAAAGGCGAGGTTAGTTGTAAACTCCTGGCACAGTAGATGACTTAAGATGATTTAAATGATGTTTGTTTGGTCTAAAATGTCTATCATAAAAATTAAGAGCTATTATTTTAAAAATAAGCAGTTATTATTCCTGAAAGACATTGTTACATAATTTATACATTTGGATTATTTTACCTTTCTTCCTCAAGAATAGATAATTACATAAGAAACATAAAAAAACATCACCAAAAAACTGACAATAACACTCACTGCCTAACAGATACTATTAATTTGAAAAAAACGTATTTGTAGTTTCTCCTACAGTTATCTGAACTTTTGAACAATAATTCAAAGCTCTTGCATTAGAATCAGATGTATGCACTTATGTATCCTTTAGGGCCCTTTGCTGTGAGTCATTCGTGACAAAGCGATGAGCTGAGTTGTATCTGGGACGTATGAAATTATTCTAATAATATAAGAGAATGAATACAAACATACCATATAGCTGTATGGTAGTCTGATTTTACATTTCCTATGATTCATTCAGAGTACATATTTTTAACCATGTAACCTTTTATTATATTTTTCATATCTACATCCTCCAACATTAACTGATTCTAATCTTTTGGGTTCTTTCACTTAATAAATATTGGGTTTCACTGCTATCCTACTTAGGGCCAAGCACAGTCAGGTCCTTAGAACACATTAATGAATGAGATTGGAAATGACCCCGGTCTCATTTACATTCATTAGCTGGGTTTCCACTTCTAGCCAAGACAGAGTAACAACTGCAATTTTACTGAAGAGTAAACTTACTCTTCAGTGTGAAGCAACTAAAACACTGGACCAAATATATAAAACGATGGCTCCCAGGACACTTTACATCAGGTAGTGAAGGACAGTGATCGCCGTCAAAATTGAGCCCTACTGTTTTTTGGAGGCTACCGCCTGGATGTTTTCAAATCAGAGCACCCCAGTGGGAAGAGGAGTAGGAAGAAGTGACTCAGGCACAGTGCAGGGGATTCACTGAGTCAAGTGGATGGAGCTGAGAGTCAGGGGAAACCAGTATTGGCCAGAGCTCACAAGGCAAAATACTGGAGTGAGGAGAGTGGCAAAGAGTGAACTGTCTACAGTGCTTCTCCCTAACGTGTCCAGCTGGATATTACCCAGCCCACACATGTGCTGAAGGTGCCTAAGGCCAGGGGAACAAGCAGCTGAAAGAACATGAGGGATCACTGCCTGGAGGACAAAGAGAGCTGAGAGGAGAAAGAGGTCCAGAAGCCAGAATGGAAAAGCTGAGGTTCCCCGAGGTGCTGGCTAAAGTCCTGAGAGGGTCTTGCCTCAACAGTCAGGAAAATTAGGTCTGGACTAACGGTGGCTCTGGTGTTGTCTAGCAAAGCTAACAGCAAAATGGAAAAGAACCAAATTATTTCTGACTTCACCTCCTCCAAGAATTAGCTCAAGAATATTTTTAGAAATACACAATATTCAGTACTCATCAAGGTAAAATACGCACGATTCTGGAATCCAGTAAATATTACCAGGCATATAAATTCATATGCAGAATCAAAGAAATATGGCAGGTATAAAAGATGACCACATGCTGATGTAGATGAGGTAGAAGATTTATCAAAGAATCATGTGATATGGTTAAAGAGGAGTGTATTTTACGTCAGGTGGCCTGGGAGAGCCCTGGACAGTCAGGGAAGCAGCTCTGAAAAGATGACACTTAATCTGAGACCTGAGCCTTATAAACACATGAATCATGTGAACATCACAGGGAACAGAACTTTTGGCAGCTCATGCAAAGGTCATGAAGTAGGAAGTAGCAGCTGTGCCTGAAAGGTTACCCACTTCCACAGAAACATAGGCTCAGAACCTTTATTTACATTTTTCAGAACAGAAAAAAAATATTTAAATAGGTAATTTTCTGGTGGTCAGCTGCCTGCCATATATTATATAGTCTCTAACATACCTTAAAATTTTAAGCGCTTTCAGCTTTAAAAATTTTTTTAAAGGAAAATGATGTTTGATTGAGAAGGTGGTATCATTTTAGTTACCTATACTGATGAGTGAGTGACCCTGTGAAACTCAGTGAGGCCGTCAGAGCTCAGGGCAGGTCACAGCCCTTGCTTGCCCCTCGTACACCACGCCCTCGTTTTCATGTAGTTATGAGCCCAGAGATGCCTCACTGATCAAGTGGCAGAGATGTCCCAAGTGCCACTCAGAAGAATCTTAAAATCTTGTTCTGAGGGAACTCAATAAAGCTCCAAAACCATCTCGTATTATAGTAACTATTGTCTATAGAATTTTACAAAGACTAGGTCACAACTGACCCATTTAGAACATAATTCTTTAAGGTGTGAATGGAATTGAACCTGTAGCTTTTGACTTCACTAGAATTAAAAGTAAGCTTATCCAACAGGTTCTACCTCATCACTAAAATTTCTGTTCCTGTTTATCTTTTAGGGACTTTGGGTTCTAAAGCAGCCCAGGGGTTGAAATGAGGGCCCCGCTTAGAGACCATGGACTGGAAGTGAGACTCAAGCAAAGTCCTTGAGGGAAGACAGTGTATACCCATTTGATTTAATGCCCATGGGAAAAGGTATCTAGGTACACAAAAGCAGGGAAATAGGTGTCATGAGTAATACTTAGTGAGGAGTTTATAAAGTAAGGCTAGAAAGTGAATGAGTTATGAAGATGTTGAGAGTAATTCTCAGAAATGATGTCTGGACAATTTCTAGCCCTGCAGGGTCAGGGGATGGTTAGAACGGAACTTCCAGATGAGAGGCCGTAGGCAACAAGAGTAATTCATCAGTGCTGCGTGTAACATAACTTTGTGTCCTCAGTAAATATTTGTGGAAGAAAGGGAGGAAGAAAGGAAGAGAGGGAGGAGGAGACACTGAAGGGCTAAGAAATGAGCATGTGATGCCCCACAATGGTGGGGAAATTAGCAGTACCTGTATGGAGAGCTTATTTTCCAATGCTGCTGTCTTGCTCACATATTCTGAGGTGCCAACCAAGCGTTCAAGGTCTTTTGCATTTATTTTTATTGAAGTGATTTATTTTTCTTACTCACATAAAAGGTCAAAGCACAACAATTTGTGGCTTTTCAAAAGTAAAGCCAGTAGTTTAGTAACTTCAGAAATGAACTTTTTAAACAAACCCAATGCAAATTATTTTACTCTCTAATTTTATATCATCTTAATTGTTCAAACTACTAATTTTTTTCATTAAAAGAAGTTTTTTCAATTGCTAAAATGTCTCAAAATGAGGTCAACTACGTTGATACAAATATCACTGTTACAACAATTACCTAGAACTACAGAATAAAATGTCATCAAAACACGAAAAGTAATTCCAGGAGCTAGAAATGGTGACCGGAATCAAATCTACACAATAAGCACAAAGCAGGGAAACGGCAGCCCACACGAGTTTGGCCTCCATACAGGGGGCCCGAGAGAATTGGAAATGGGTTCTAACATCCATCTGTGATGTGACAGACGGTTTCATAAACCATGAAGTCAGGGTGTTGAAGTAACGCCCTAGAGTGAAGCTAGCGGCCTTGGCAGGCTACAGAATCCAATAGCCTGGGGCTGAAAGTCTGCCCACCAGACTGAGAAGACTTGAAGTAAGTACAGGAATTAAGATTGAAAAAACAGAAGAAAGTCAAAAACACTTGCATAGTTCTAAAATTTACATAACCTATACAGTACAAGAGCCATAAACACAGAAATTGTGTTTAAAAAACTGCCCTAAGATTATTGAAAACCCCTAGAATGTAAATGAAATGCCATTGGAATTCAACATTTAAGTGGAATTTGAAAATCTAGGGAGCTCTGAATGCTCATCAAAAAATAAACCTTATCTCAATAAGCTCATAATAACACACACATGCCACATTGTTAAACTAACATCAAATCCACAATGGATTAAACTTGGCTTTTAAACAACAATTATTTTAAAACTAGATTGAAAAACCTAGCTCTGTGCTATCAGGAATTCCAAAAACAAAGTGCTATGAAATGGCTACAAAGAGGAATTCAAATATCCTATTCTTAGAAAATGGAAGAAAACAAAATTAAATAATCTTTAAGAAATTAACTCCTAAACTTTTCAATGGAAGGCAAGACATTAGGATGGAGGGAATAAATTGAAAGCCTACAATGAATAGCAAGTACAAAGTAAGATGATGGCATTAACTCCAAATATATCAGTAATTCCAAGTAAATTCTCCATGTTAAAAAAAAGACAAATTCTCAGTTAAAAAATAAAACTCATAACATATATATCTTATTTATAGTAGAACCACCTAAAATATGAACATTAAAAGTAAAAAAGAGATTAAATACTAACCAAAACATAGTAGAGGTGGCTATATTAATGTAAGGTAATCAAGAGTCTGTAAAAGATATACTGATTCTGAATTTATATACCAAATAACATAGCATGAAAATACACAGTAAATTAATAAAAATCTACCTTGTCCGTATTATTTCTCTTTTTTGTTTAGTACGCTCCTTTCAATTGTTAATAGATCCAGCTGGTAAAATTTGGTAGGAATTTAGAAAATTTTAGCACAATTAACATCATTGATCTAATGAGCCCTTTTATGGTCTCATGTTCAACAAAAGAGAACATGTTTCTATGAAATACACAGCATTGACTTTTAAAATAATTAAAACTTAAAAGTTAATCTGAACTACTCCATAAAGCTATTGTCAGCACATTTCAAAAAATTAATGTATAGTCCACATTCTCTGAGGACTGTAAATCAGAAATTTTTTAAATTTAACTAATCTATCTCCAAATGTTTGGACAGTAGAAATTTAAACTTTTACATAAATGGAGGTAAAGTGATGCTGAAACTTTAAATCATATTTACTTTAATTGATCAAAGTTATCAGTAAAATATACAGAAAACCCATACTTGAATATAGGTGTACACTGTGCAGAAATAAATGGGTGCACATGTCCACCATCAGACGTGAGCAAGAATGTTTACAGCATCAGCGTTTCTGACAGTCAATAACTGTAATCTACCTAATGCTGATCAAAGTAAAAGAGATGCGTGATGTTAACAGTCATACAAGTGAATACTGTGGCGCAGTGGGAATCGGTAAATTACTCTGTGTGCAATGAAAGAGATGAATCTCATAAACACCATGTTGATCAAAAACAAAAGAGTAACTTCTCTATGATTTAAATTATATACAGTTCCAAGAGGGCAAACACAATCTATAATTCTAAAAGTCAAAGTCATAGTCATGAAGTGCAGTAGCAACTAGGAGAGGACACAGGGAGACTTCATGGGCCTGGGGATATTCAATCTGCTTACCTCAGCAATGATTAATGGGTGCTTCCACTTTGTGAAAACTCACTGAGCTGCTACACTGTGTGTGCTTTTCTGTATAAATGTTATCATTGAAAAACAGGTATATTTTGAAAGTAAAACATAAAATCATCTCCTGGAATAATAACAAAAACTTTTCTAAATACCAGAAGAACTATATGAGCACACCCACATGAGCCTGTGCACACTACAGAGGCAAAGCAAGTCAAACACCTAGTGAAAAGCTGTTAAAAGTGTAAAATAGGCCCTGGCTGGTGTAGCTCAGTGGATTCAGTGAGGGTCTGCGAACCACACGATCGAGGTTCGATTCCCAGTCAGGGTACATGCCTGGGTTGCAGGCCAGTTCCCAGCAAGGGACTCACAAGAGGCAACCATACATTGATATTTCTTTCCTTATCTCCTTCCCCTTCCCTCTAAAGATAAATAAATAAAATCTTTTTAAAAAGTGTAAAATAAATAAAATAATATTATGGCAGAAATTGGACTAAATATACCTGTCATTTCAATGATAAGAACAATGGCTTAACTCATAGATCATAATAAAAATTACCTATCAATTTAGATTCCAAAGATAGTATCAAAGCTATGCTAGATCAAACAGATCCACATAAAATAAAAATTTTCAGAAAAGTTGAAAATAAAAAGATGTATAAGAGTACAGCAGATATATATTTAAATACCATATGATCTCATCTATAAGTGGAACCTAATCAGCAAAACAAGCAAGCAAGCAAAATATAACCAGGAACACTGAAATAAAGAATAAACTGACAGTAATTGGAGGGGAGGGGTGAAGGGGATTATGGGAGAAAGAAAGGGAAGAATCATCAAGGGAAATGTATAAAGGACCTATGAACAAAGCCAAAGGGGGGTAGGACTGAGGGTGGGAGGTGGGGGTGGGTGGAGTGGGGGGTGGGGGAAAGCTGTAGCAGGAAAATGGAGACAACTATACTTGAACAACATTAAAAAAGAAAAATAAAAGAATGAACCCAAACCAGGTAATACAATGTTAATATCAGAGAAGAAAAATTCAAAGGAAAAAGCCTGTCTGACATTCAGCTGACCAGCAACTTTAAATTCATCTGAAACATGAATTCCCCTTTGTCAGGTAACAGTATATTTATAGGCCCTGGAGATTTAGATGTCAACGTCTTTAGGGGGCCATCATTCTGGCTATCACAGTCTGCCTTCTGGGACATAAATATACACATCGATCCACAGGCAAAATGCATTTACTCTATCTCTCATCTCATAGAGAGTCAACCCATTACAACATTCATTTAAGTCCAAAATCTCATCAGCTCAGAATTTCCAAGTTTCATCATTTAAATTATCTATATCAGGTATGAGTAAGACCCGATCCATCTTGGGTCTTCTCTCTATCCGTCAACCTGTGAACTTAGGAAACAAGTTGTCTGCTCCGAGAGGCATTGGATACCAGATACAAATATTCCCATTCCAAAAAGACACAGAATGGAAGAAAAAATAGAGTCACCAATCCCAAGCAAGTTCAAAAATCTAGCTGGGCAAGCAACATAGGTTTCAAGGCCTGGGAATCACCTTCCATGGTCCAGGCCCTGCCTTTTGGTGTAAGGCTCTCCGCCCGTAGAAATATATTTCCATTTATAGGATTTACAGCGCTTGTCTCCAGTGGAATAGTTGCTCAGCCGATTTCCTACCTGTATGTGTTGTGAGTCTGACAGTTTTATTTCACACTCTCTTTGCCCCTTGTAGTCAAAGCTGTCAGTGTTTCATGTTGGTAGGACACACTCAGAAACACTGCAGGTCCCATGTGTATGTCAAGGAAACTTGTTTCAGTAGACACAGAAATCTTTCTTAAATGATCTTGACTCTATTTTGCCTTCTCCAGAGATGGCTGAGGGGATCCATGCATAGAATGTCTAATCTCCTCAAAGAGCCTAGTGTAAGACTGAATACTCTGATTTTTGACCCTTCTGATGCACCAGCAAATGGTTGTCTGGCCACAGTCTTGGCTTCCTTTCCAGACCACACTTTCCTGGCAGTGGAAATCCTAATTTTAGCATATTTACAAAGGTTGAGACAGGTTGAGAATTTCTTAATTCATTCATTTTTGCCCAACATATCCTTTTCCTCAAAGTATCTCCTTTCTCTCACATTTTACTATAAGTAGCCAAATGAAGATAGGATGCACCTTTAAAACTTTGCTTGGACATCTCCTCAGCTATATATCCAAATCTATAATTTACAAGTTTTGCTTTCCATGTAACCGTAGGACACCGTTTAGCTAATTCTCCTGCCACTATATAACAAGAATCCTCTCTCATTCACTTTCTAATAATGTGGTCTACATTTCCATGTAAGCCTTCCACAGCAGTGTCTTTAACATTCTTATTTCCACCCACTGTCTGCTCATGATGACTTACGTATCCTCTAAGTCTAAGATGATGTGTTTCCTCTATCAAGCTCCCCCTCACATTCTTCTGAGTCCTTCTGGACAAAGCCATTAATGCCCATATTTCTACTAACATTCTATTAAATTCAATCTACGTGTTTTCTGTCATGCTCCTTAAAATTCTTCAAGCCTCTGTCTATTGCCAATTTCAAGTTCATTCCACATTTTTATGTGTTTACACATCAAAACTGCACTCCCAGGTACTAAGATATATATTAGTTTTTTACTTTTGCTCTAAGAAATTATCACAAAGTTGATGGTTTAAGACAACACAAATTCTTTATCTACTTATATAATTATATAAATTAAATTATCTGTATATGACTCATAATACAGTTTTGGATGTAAGAACTCCAAAATGGGTCTTATCGAGATAAAACCAAAGTGTTAACAGAGTTAACACTGTCGTTAACACTGCCTACCATTCTGGAGACAATGGGAAAACATCTATTCATCTTTTTTCCAGATTCTCCAGGCTGTCTGCATTCCTTGGCTTGTGGCCCTCTTTTATTTTCAGAGCCAGAAATCTCATACCTCTGACCTCTTATCCCATCATTACTTATCCTTCTCTAACTCTCCTGCCACATTCTTTTTCTTATAAGGACCCTTGATCAGCCCACACAGACGGTCCAGGGCAATCTCCCCTGTCCTCCATCTAACCACATCTGCAAAGTCCATTTTGGCAAGTAAGATAATATACTCCCAGGTTTTAGAGATTAGGAGATGGTCAACTCTTTATTTATTTGTTTATACAATTCTGCCTACCATGGAAGAAAGTAAGTGAGAGGAGGTAACTGTTGAGGTGAGTCTGAGTAAGAGCTGTCCAGGTAGCCAACTTGAGGGTCATGCAAGTCAGAACGAAGGGTTGTAGGACAAGGACATTACATAAGGGAACACATTCCTGGAGAATGAGGCAGTAGAGTCTGTAAAGCAGAGAGGCCAAACCTATGTGGTAAACATAGGCTAGTTCACCGTTATCAAGGGGTGTCACGTTAGGCTAGGAAGCTCACACTTTCTGTTGGGTACAGTAGATAATTATTTTAAAGAAAAAAGCATCATAAACCTATTTTAGAGATAGCTCTGGTGACCATGTAGAAGATGCATAGATTCAGAATATTAAAGACTATGCAAGTAGCCATAAATATTTGATTTATGAGTTGAGCTAATCTAAGTAAAATGATTTTGTATGTGTACTGAAGACCCTCTTAAATGTGATAAATAATTTCATGACAAATTGCTTAATAAAGTCATAAACTGTAGAATAAACCAGGGGATTGCACCAAACTGGTTTCATAAAGCCCCCCAAAAATTTGAGGAAGAGTATATAAACCCTTACATTAAAAAACAAAAATCTATTTCTTGGCCAACAGCCAATAGCTTTAAAGCAAAATTAAAGCAACAGTCTAGATTGTGTAAGCAAAAATTTCACTCAGCACCTCTGAAGTTGTGTTTTTCTTCTGAGTTAAATTATCAGATTACATGTCTACACTAATCAAACATAAAGAATAGTTGTTTATCTTATCATCTCATTTAGTGTTTACACATCACTAAAATATTTGATGTTCACTGTAGTTTTCCCTAGAGGGATAATATGCTTGCCACTTAACAATGTTTTCCTTTGAGTTTCTTTACTCATTCTCAAAAATCTACACAAGAGGCTGTCAGGTTTTCGGCTTTTTTTCAGGAGCAGTGCATTCTGTTCGGAATTTTTATGATTTTTTTTATTTTTTGTAACCACCAAAGGCCATTAATGACAGTTGAGTTAGGTTCTTGGTTTTTTTTTTTAAGCTGATTTTCAAGTCCCTTTCAGCAAAAACTGTGAAAAACTGGGCTTTCCATTCCTTCCTCTGTCTAAACAGGACATCCTCTGAGTCAGTACATTAAAAACCTGACTGACAGCGACTCCTCTGCTGACCCATTAGCAACATCTGAACCTCGTATTTCCACAGATTCCAGTGATTCATTTAAGAACTTGAATTTACTGAATTAATAAGACAAGAGTACTCTGATTTAATTTATAGATAAAGTCTTAAAATCTTATCAATGAATTATGTTTAAAAAAATAAACAATTGCTCAAGTTTCATTTTTTTGCACATAGCTGTCCAGTTCTCCCAACCCCATTTGTTGAAGGGGCTATCTTTACTCCATTTTATGTTACTGCCCCCTTTGTTGAATATTAATTGACTGTAGAGAGTTGGGTTGATTTCTGGACTCTCTGTTCTGTTCCATTGGTCTATGTACCTGTTTTTATGCCAGTACCAGGCTGTTTTGATTACAGTGGCTTTGTAACACAGTTTGATATCAGGTATTGTGATCCCTCCTACTTTGTTCTTCTTTCTCAAAAGTTCAGCTGCTATTTGGGGTTGTTTATGGTTCCATATAAATTTTTGAAGTGTTTGTTCTATGTCTGTGAAATATGCCATTGGTACTTTAATAGGTATTGCATTGAATCTGTAAATTGCTTTGGGTAGTATGGACATTTTGATGATGTTAATTCTTCCAATTCATGAACACGGTATATGTTTCCATTTGTTTGTGTCTTCCCTGATTTCTTTCTTCAGTGCTGTGTAGTTTTCTGTATACAGGTCTTTTACCTCCTTGGTTAGGTTTATTCCCAGATATTTTATTTTTCTTTTTGCTATATCGAATGGGATTTTTTCCTTGATTTCTGCTTCTGCTGATTCATTGTTAGTATACAAAAATGCCTTTGATTTCTGGATATTGACTTTGTATCCTGCTGTTTTGCCAAATTCATTAATTAGTTCGAGCAGTTTTTTGGTAGATCTATAGGGTTTTCCATGTACACTATCATGTCATCTGCAAAGAGTGACAGTTTTGTTTCCTCCTTTCCTATTTGGATGCCTTTTATTTCCTTTTCCTGCCTGATTGCTGTGGCCAAAACTCCCAAAACTATATTGAATAGAAGTGGTGAAAGTGGACATCCTTGTCTTGTTCCTGATCTTAGTGGACAAGCTTTTAGTTTTTGCCCATTGAGTATGATATTGGCTGTAGGTCTCTCATATAGGGCCTTTATTATATTGAGGAATGTTCCCTCTATTCCCACTTTGCTGAGGGTTTTTATCATAAATGGGTGATGTACCTTATCAAAAGCTTTTTCCGTGTCTATTAATATGATCATGTGGTTTTTGTCTTTGCTTTTGTTTATATGATGAATTACATTTACTGATCTGAGAATGTTGAACCATCCTTGCATCCCTGTGATGAATCCTACTTGGTCATGGTGTATAATCTTTTGAATATATTGTTGGACTCCACTCTAAGAAGACATCTAACCAAATTAAAAAATGAGAAAAGGACTTGAACAGACACTTCTCCAAGGAGGACATACAGAAGATCCAGAGACACATGAAGAGATGCTCAATATCGTTAGCTATCAGAGAGATGCAAATTAAAACCACAATGAGATACCACTTTACACCGGTCAGGATGGCTATCATAAACAAAGCAACAAACAACAAATGTTGGAGAGGTTGTGGGGAACAGGGGTCCTTAGTTCACTGTTGGTGGGATTGCAGACTGGTACAACCATTATGGAAAACAGTATGGAATTTTCTCAGAAAAATAAAAATCGACCTGCCTTTTGATCCAGCAATTCCACTGCTAGGATTATATCCTAAGAATCCTAAAACATCAATTTCTAAGAACCTATGCACCACAATGTTCATAGCAGCACAATTTGCAATAGCCAAGAGCTGGAAGCAACCCAGGTGCCCATCAGTAAATGAATGGATCAAAAAATTGTGGTACTTATACACAATGAAATTCTATGCAGCAGAGAGAAAGAAGGAGCTACTACCCTTTGCAACAACATGGATGGAACTGGAAAGCATTATGCTGAGTGAAATAGGCCAGGCGTTGAAAGACAAATACCATATGATCTCACCTTTAACAGGAAGCTAAATAACAAAATAAGCAAGCAGAATAAAAACAAAGACACTGAAATAGAAGAGAACAAGTGGGCAGTGACCAGAGGGGAGAGGGAAGGGAATTTAAGGGAGAAAAAGGGAAGGGATTTTGAGGAACAAGTATGAAAGACACAGGGATGAGGACTAGGGGGGCAGGAAATGGGAGGGAGGTGGGGAGCATGGGGCGGGGGGTGCTGGGATGGTAGAAATAGAAAAAAATTGTAATTGAAAAATAACTAAATAAAAATTTTAAAATAAGCAATTGGAGATGCTATGTTGCAGTAACATGCTATTTAAAAATAAATCCCTTAAATCAAAGTATCATTTGATAAATAAAAAAGTGCATCTTCACTTAGCTCTTTTCCATTTTGTGCATTTCGTACATTGAATTTTCTTAGATTAGATGACTTTTAGAATTTGGAGGAAATTTTAAATACTTAGTTATCATATATTTACATTACAACCATGACTTTTTAAGTGATTAGAGTTTATAGAATTTTTAGCATATAAAATTATTTAAATTCAATATTGTTACAATAGATCATGATAAATTCAATGTTGATTAAGATAAAGATAGATATAATTATAATTGTGTAAGAGAATATAACTTAGTTTGAATGTCCTAAAGTTGTAACAGGACTGATGTTTAGATGGGAGATGAATTTCAGCTCAATACAAACAATAATTTTTTATAGGTTAGAATTCTCTACATATAGATTTCATTCAACATATATTTTAAAATACACCTTTCAGGTATTGTTTCTATGATCTGTTGAACAAATGAGATACAGCCCAGATTTCAGATTCTATAACAGAAGGGCATGGAATAAACAGTATGCACCTATTTGCTAGGTGCAATTCTAAGTGCTTTACACATATACCATTTATTTCCTAAACAATCTAAAGTGGTAATGGGATCGCTATATAAAGCAATCAAGTAAGGTCATCATGAGTAGGGACTGGGCAAAGAGATGAGGACAGCAAAGGCTGCAGGGCCAAAGATTATGGTTATTTCCAATCACAGTATGAACCTGTTGAAGGGAAAAGGGCTTTACAGAGGAAAATAAAGGATCTGGTTTACACTGAAGGAAAAAAGCCACTCCACCTCGCCAGGAGTACAGATTTAAAAAGTGGAAGGACACAACCACAGAATTTATTTTATTATTTTTAAATTATTTTATTGTTGTTCAAGTACAGTTGTCTGCATTTTCCCCCTACCACTTCCCCCCACCCCAGCCATCCCCACCTGCCTCCCCTGATCCCACCTCACCTTGGTTTTGTCCCTGTGTCCTTTACAGTTGTTCGTGAAAACCCTTCTCCTATTCCCTCTGATTATCCCCTTCCCCACCCCTCTAGTTACTATCAGGTTGTTCTTAATTTCAGTGTCTCTGGTTATATTTTGCTTGCTTGTTTGTTTTGTTGGTTAGATTCCACTTAAAAGTGAGATCATATGGTATTTGTCCCTGACTGACTGGCTTGTTTAAGACAACCACGGAAATTATTCAGAGGCTGTCGAATCAGTGCAAATGACAGATGATGGTGCCTGGGACTCAGTTTGTGACACGCAAGGACGTAGACACAGAGGAAAACTGGGACATCAAAAAGGCATTTGGAGTTAGACTTAGAATGACTTGGTGATCAACTATACTTGAAGGATGAAGGAGGTGAAGCAAATATGATTACTTATTTATGATTCGAGCAACAGGTGAATGGCAGTGACTTTCACAATGACGAATGTCAAGGAAGGAGAAGGCAAATGAGATCATGCTATGTAAAACTCCTAGCACAGCGCCTGGCACAGATTGTAAGGAAGTGACGGTGTTTATAATTGTGGATATTCTTTCCTGAGGCAATCACAAACTTCAGGTGCAGTTGCAACCTGAGTTTTCTGTATATTTTATTCATGAATGTTTATTGGGAATCTACTATGGATCTAGCTCTGTGAAAGGTACCATAAATGTATAAGGAATAAACACACACACACACAAAGTAGTCAAGAGTTTGTTTAGGGACAATGTTAATTTTGCAATAGCCAAGTCAGTGCATCAGATTAGACATACCCCAGATAGGGTACATTCCTTCATCAGAGGAAACTCAAGCCTTGAGCAGACATTTTTCAAGATGACATGAAAGTCTCCCCAATCTTTAAAGGCCTGTAATTGTATGAAAAGAGGAAAAGAGAGTGACCCAAAAGGAATGTCATGAATATTAAATGTGTTCTCATTGGGTGAGGTGTTCAGGACATGGGTTTGTTCATTTTACATTTTATTTGCTCCCATGGACTTAGCTATCGCTAAGTAAAAAAAAAAAACAGATTGGCTAAAGCTAAAATTTCCAATATTTGCATAATCTAAAATTCATAGCAATTTTTAAAAAACCTCTCTGCATTGCTGTTATAATAAAGCACCAACTATAACTTTAGTATCCAAGCAAAGAGCACTCTATTATGTGTAGATACTCTCTTTAATATGTACATTTGTAGATGAGAACAGCTGTACTTATTAACTAAAGAAAAGTAACAGCTTTGCAGACCAGTTTTTTTATTTCTTTTTAAAAATAACTTCAAATATGCCAACGCTCATCTTCATTTGTAAACTGGTGTGTTTCCATTTCTACTATTATTAGTATTTTTAAGCCAACCTTTCCTTTCCCATCTCTTTTGTGCTGCTCTTGACATTCTGCTGAATAGAAGAAGCCCAAGCAGGTAGTCCACCAATGCTCCATGCAGGGGATACACTCAGAATACCTGCATTTAGCAAAATTCAAGTTGCCAGAACTATAGTATTGAAAATCAATTTTGAGCTATTTGGAATTTTTGAAAGACACAGAAATGAGAAGCCAGATGTTTCTGTATCATATGTGAGTAGTATGTGAATCATATGCCAGAAACTTCCCAACACTGCCTTGTGGTTAAGCATTAGATCCTGGAGCCTTAATGTTCAGTTGTGGGGGGGGGGGTTCATCTACGCCACAGTCCAGCTCTGTGACCACGGACAAGTCACTTAAGGGATCGGTGCCTAAGAATTCTCTTCTATTAAATGAGAATAGTATTTCCATCTCAGGTCTGCAGAGCCCTAAATGAATGAGGAGCTCTGGGAACTGTGCCTGTCATAGCAAGTACTCAATTAATGTGAGTTAGGATTTTCTCCCAGTCTTTTTCTAAGGATACTTGATTTAACACAGAAGATAAAAACCACAGACTGACTCAAAGCTCTTGTATAACATGCTAACCTAGCTATACATTACAAGGCAAATATGACTAGTGAGGGCAGAACTTGCTTCTTTTCTTGCATTTTTTCTATGCTGTAAAAACCCACTTCTTCTTCCTTTCTAGCTCACAGGCTCATTTGATGTTTTCCTGAATAACTTCCATACATCCAAGAGCTTAAGACCAAGGGTCCACATGTACATTTAAATGTCCTAATCCCAGATTTTAAAAGAGACTTGGGAGCTTGCATTTGGCTGATTTTCACATTCTGGTAAGTATATGGATTATTCATGAACTATATAACAAACCACCCCTGAAATCAGTGGCATAATACTGTAACTGTTCATCCTGATTCCTGTATCTGCAGATGGAATCAGTTTGGCTGATCTAGACTGGGCTCTCTTGGGAGGTTCTGCTTCAATCTGGCCTTGCAATGCATCAGGCTCGGGTCTTTTCCTTATGTGTTCATCCTGGACGTGGTCTGGAGGTACAGGAGCAGCAGCTATTTGGGGAAGAGCTGGTTGCAGTGGTGGCAGAAGCACAAGAGGACAATACCAACTGTGCAACAAACTTCTTGTGTTAGGTTTGCTAATGTGTCATTAGCCTGAACAAGTAACGTGGCTGATCCCCAAGTCAAGAGGCAGGAAAGTACAGGAGCAAGGAGGGAGGTATGTGAGCATGTTTGTTGGTTATGTAATCCATCCCACTAGATCATGTCATTAGTAACACTGTAATCATGACTGCATATATTGTGTGTGCTTACATTTAAATGATTCATTTGGAGACCTACTATTTTGTATAGTTCAAGGTTACTGACCATCTATAGGAATAAATACATACTACACAGTGTTTCTCTAGACAAAAATGTACTTTATTATATATCATGAACTCTTGTCTAGAACAAAACTTGATTCAATAAATATTTTCTGAATTAGTAAACATGGAATACTAAGGGTAATTGTCTGTACTATTAGCCCAACTTTTTTGGGGGGGGGTGAGGGAAATAGGTGGAAGGAGAAACTTTTAGTCTCTGATTACTTCATTCACTCAGCCTTTCTTTCAATCAGCAAATGTTCCTTGAGTGGCTGCTATGCGCCAGGCATATTGTAAGTCATAGGGATCGAAATAGGTCCCTATCATTTGGGGAGACAGAAAATAACAATGACATAATTAGTCTTGGATCATTGTTAGTCTTGGATAATTGTAAGCAGCTAAAAAGTAAAGTATTAGAGAAATCAAATTACAGATGAAGACTATTTTTTGGATAAGTTAAACAAGGAAGGCCTTGATATTTGAGCTGAAACTTGGATGATGGGAAGTGTCAACCAAGTGATACAGAGAAAGAACAGTCACAAGGGACAATAGGAGCAGAGATTCTGAGACTGGAAAGAATTTTGAAAGAAGTCGATGCTAAAAGAAAACTTCAATCTTAAAATGAAAAATCTATTCAGGTTTCTTTTTTCTTTTTTAAATATTTTATTTATTTATTTTTTAGAGAGAGGGGAAGGGAAGGAAAAAGAGTGGGAGAGAAACATCAATGTGTGGTTGCCTCTCATGTGTCCCCTACTGGGGACCTGGCCTGCAACCCAGGCATGTGCCCCAATTGGGAATCGAACTGGCAACCCTTTGCTTCACAGGCCCATGCTCAATCCACTGAGCTACACCAGCCAGGGCACCATCCAGATTTCTTAAATTTGATTTATGGCCGGTGATTCTCTAGTCTCTTGTGCACTGATCACCTGGTTTTATAATTGGTGATATCCCTACGATTTCATCTACTGGAACTTGAGCTCTTTTGGTATGAAGATCTGTAACTCAGCAGTTTTTTAATGCACAGAACCTAGGACAGAGCTTCTTTCAACACAAGCTGGATGTACAATGCACCCATGCTCAAAATGTGAGATTTCTACGGTATGAGGATCAGTCATGGTGTAGGCCCAGGATGCAGTCAACTCACCATCCGGGTGAGATGGGCTAAACAGGCCATCAGCTCCCCAGACAAGGCTATGTTTTGAAAAGAATATAGCTGTATGTTTTTTGAACACATAAAGAAATTTCAGCCTTCATTCTCCCTTTCCAGAGATTAAAAAATTAGACTTCAAGATCTATCATGCATAAGATGACATAGAAACATAAAAAACAAACAAGACTATATTTTGCCCTCCTCAGGTTATAATGACTGCACTAGAAAATTACATTACTAAAGTACTTTAAATAATTTCAAAGTGCTTACATATTTATTGTCACATTTTGTCTTTTGTTGACTATCTAAAATGCCATTTTTAATAACTATAAATTCTGTTAGAGTCTAGCTTGGTAAAAGAGAACCATTTCAGGTGCCTTTAAGATCCAAGATAGAATTTAGAGTTGGAAGGCACATGTGAGAACATCTAGCTCATTAAGGATTTGGACACAGACCAAATATGTGAAGTAATTTGCTAAATATCATATAGCTAGTCAGGAGCGGAGTTGTGCATGGAACCCTATTCTCTGAGTCCCTGTTCAGTTAACTTCCTATTATATTAGCCAAAAAGAGGTTGAGAATTTGGTTCATGATGTAATTAGCAATCACAAACATGAGGCTCAGAAGAAATTACAAGCAAAAAGAATGTGGAAAAGACAGTGCTGATTAGGAATTAATTCTTCCAAGGTTTTGTTGTCATTGTTGCATTTTTAAATAATTTGGGCATTGTTTACAGTGTTAGTTAATCCTTTACCCAGTCAAAGAAAGTATCATTCTCAATGTGAAGTTATTTCCCACAGACAAGAAAAAGTAGTTGAGGTTGGTATTAAAAATAATAAGTATAGTACACAAGAATGTAAAGGGAGTACTTGATAACTCTAAGAGAAAAGAGATTCAATCCATTACACAGAAAAATGTTCACATATTTGACAAAGAAAATAATAATGCTGGGCCCATGATTTTCTGCATCTATCAAGGGAAGCAACTATTAACCCAGTAGGGCTGGCAAAGAAACACAGTCAAAGCCATGATGTGAGACGTCCCCAACAGGACAGCTTACAAACAAAGAGGAGAGGACTTGAGACCATGTGAGCGAACTAGAAACATTCAGGTTCTAAACAGAGTGACAGTTATGAAAACAAGTTATGAAATAGTAAGAGTCATCCTGTGTTGAGTTCTAAGAAAAAAGTGGACAAATACATGCATTTCTGTTTTCAAGCAGAAAGCTGAGGTTAATGTGATTATTGACACAGGGAAACACAGATGCTCTCTGCACATTAACCTCAGCTTTCTGCCAGGAGCACTGTCCACATCTCTGCACTGAGCAGTGGAGCCCAAACAGAGAGCTAAAGAAATAAAATGGGGAGTTTCGGGTAGCAGGCACTGGTGGAATTTACCAGGCAGAGTAACATAGATGAGGGAGCCGCACTCAGAAGACGCTGCACAAATCTGCAGAGAAGTCCACCCAAGTCTTTGGTCAAATGCTAAACTGAAAACACACAAGGCAAGACTCCAAGAAAACATCTTCCTCTTTTGCAAAAACATCTTTAAAGTACTGTAAGAATAGAAATGATTAGCAACAGTTGACGAGACTTGTCCTAGTCAGAGAAGCTCCTGTTCACCCACTACATACCATATGCATAAAATGAAATTACACATCGCTTTCACAAACTGCCCCATTTCCTAGGGTTATGGAGGTTATAGTCTTTGCAATATTTTTAGAAAATAGCCTATATAGATTGATCGATTAAAAAGGATTTACCTATCTGGACAATACATAGTACAGGCATGTAATTAAAAAACATTTTGATTGGAAAACATTAATGTAGAATACTAAAAAAAAGTACTGACATAGGTTATTTGCCATTATTTTTCCATAAGTTTTAACTTCTCAAAGACAACTTGGCAATATTCCTGTGTTTGGTCCCTCTTATTTGAATGGCTGAAATAAAAAGCATGTACATATATTTTTAAGCCATTCAAAAGCCACATCCTTATTATAGCTACATAATGGAAGAGACTTTACATTTGTTATAAAGGGAGAACAATTGCAGAGACTGACTGTAATACATGCTTTCTTGCTGTACATCTGCATAATCATATATTATTGGAGAACATTTTAACAAAAAGATAAAGGGTTGAATTCCATTACTAGGAACACACAACAAACACAGTGAATGTTTCAACATTCAGATTAAAATGAAAGCAGATTTGTCCCAAGTCTCCTCATAATTGCCTTCCCATTTAACTACTTCTAATAACCTTCTAACAATTATCTATCTGGGAAAAAATGGGACAAGTTCCAAAACATAGAACTAAATCCTTTGTACCGCTGAGAAGCCTCCTTTGAAGGGGGCATTTTGCATTTACCCTGTGATTTGTAAAAGGAGTCTTTCTAAGACTCCATCCTAGGAAATCAAACAGAGATCATGTGACTAGCAGTATAAATCTATGAGAATGGTTGGTGCATCTTAAGCCCTGAGCACCACTTAGAATTTGTAAGGGCGACAGTCAGCTGAGTGGGTGTTTCTGCTTTTTCACAATATGCCCAGATTTCAAAGCATTTAACTGAGAGTTTAGAAGACACAGGGAACAGTGTTAACAATAAAGATATTTAAGATATAATCACAGGTTCTTTTGCTTTATGTTTGAAGAACACCTCCTTCAAGTGACTTATTTTCTCACATAAATAAATTCTGTGAATGTTTTATTCCTTCTCTACTGGGTATGATTCTACACTAAGGAAGTCCCATACTATTCACTGGATCATCTGAATACATTTACCAGCTACCTTATCTAATAAAAATGTCACAGGATCAAGCAAAAATTAGATCTTGATGAGAAAATAAATTTGACACAGAAATATCTGTTTATGTAGACAATTAGCATTTAAACAACTTACACAACATTTTTCCTGGATCCACTGAGCTCTAGGCCAATGTTATGAACTTGGCCTAGAGTTCTACTTGCTGTAGGGAAGGAAGACTTGCCTTTTGCCCCAAACCACGTTGCATTTCGTCTCAGGTGCTCTATCATCTCATTTTGTTACTGTGATCAAATTGCTCTGTATCACTTATGTTAAGAGCAATGTCCATGTTTCTCACAAGCAATTCATTCACAGGACTCCTTTCATGGTCAGAAGTCTTGTTTCCCACTTCTGCCCCATTCTTTACTAGACACCCTAGTCAGTTTCTCCAATGGGATCTACAGTTTTATCTTTAATCTATTTATGCTAATAGAAATTCCATGACTCTGTCCCACAAGATTTATTCTACCCAACAATCGGGTGTATCAAATACCCTCTATGAAACTTCTATGTATTAGCTTCTGCCTCTTCTTTGTAAAAAAAAAAATGGATTCTCATGCTGCTCATAATATACTGCATGGATCATAGATATTTGTGTACATGAGGAATCTGCTGGAATCATCCAGTAATGTGTCATTCAACAAATACTATTCATCAGTTCTACCACTTTAGGTGCTATAAAAGACACTCCACCCTTAAGAAACTCATTCTGGTGGTCTAAAAGCTCTCCAAATTCAAGGATAATTCTTAATGTATATTTGTATAACATAAAGTAAATAACTTTGTATTTAAAACATAAGGTGTGGACAATAAATGTTTGCTGAATTAAAATCATCTGACAAAATTGATCCCAACTAAAGTATTAGGAAATTGTCATATTAGTTTATTAAAGAGACTTTGCATTTCTAAAGATATTGAGCTCAAAGAGATCCCCAGGTACCCTCCAGTGATTTAATTTTGTAAAGATGGGCTTTCCTAAAGCTACTCAAATTGAAGAAAATAGCCAAGTGCCTACTTCATGCATACATCATATCCATAGGGGATGTATTCATACGTATCTACAAGGCAGAGCTAACATTACTGTATATCTGAATATAGCCTGAGAACTCTACAACTACTGATAAGATGGAGGAATATGAAGGATCACTGGGCAAAAATGAAGAGAAATTAACATTTTCTTCAGAATTATAGCCACATGCAGAAATATACACCCTGACAGAAGTTGCAAATTATTACTTCAATAAAGAAGCACTAAATTTCATAGTTAAGAAATTATGCCTTATCTGTCCATTGAATACATTCTTCTAATGGGTGATTTGGCTTAAAAATCATAAAGCAGCAATATCTGTGAATTATGAGATTCATTTGAAAATGGCCATTTAATGGACTGTACTCACACACAGAGCAAATTAGGTCTCACACTTGGGCAGCTTCATTCCTTTCTACAAGCAAGACCGGCAATTTTTAAGGTGACAAATAGCCTACATTCAGGAAAATAAAATACTATGCTTACAAAACTTAATGACAGACAAAACTCAAAGGACTTAGAAATATGGTGTGATTAAGATAAATGTTCAAGACCACCTGCTTATCAAAAGCCTTTCAAAAATCTTAGTCTCCTCCCACTTCCGGGATTCCTGAAGTGTCTCCTTCCTCCTTTGCAAAGTCTCCTTGGCTCTCCTCCTCCACCAGCTTCCCAGCAAGGCTCTTTCCAGAGCCAGAATAAGTCCTTTCCACCTTATTACTCACAGTCTGGCTCCACACTCTTGGCCTGGGAGCCCTAGCAACCTCTCAACTCGATAGTGTAAAGAGCTATATACTTTTTGAAAAATCTTTAGCAGGTAGAATATTAAAAACTTAGCAATTCAGGAAACCAATAAGTATGCCCTTCCCCCAAATGGTACTCACAAAGCTGAGTTTGCAGGTCCAGTTCCCATGAGATATGGAACAGCCCAGTTTCTTCTGGACCAAGACTATGACCAGTGATCTCAGGTGTCACAAAGAGGAAGGGGAGAAGGGAAGTGGAGGAACCCCTTCAGCAGGTCACCAATAAGCCCTGCTCTCTGTCCAGAGGACAGCATGTCCTTCAGTGCTATTTGTCTTCTTTTGTTATGAAATTCTTTTCCACTAAACTCAATTAGGAAGAGAAATCATTAAAAAGCAACATTTTTTCCAATGTTAGTCTTAAAGTACTGTCATGCTATGGAAGGGTGTTGTGCCAGAAGTAAACAAAGTTTTAATGAAAGATAAAATTTCTGAGCCAAATAAAAAAATACTCACCTAGTTCTGCATTGTTTTATTTCCAAAATATTTTGTATGCAAAACATGTCTTTTTAAAAATGAAAAGAAGAAAAAATATGTGGCAACCAGGATCTCTTGCTAAGAAAACCATTTTTATAAGTGCCTCTCTTAAAATTTTTTGACTTCTTGAAATCATGTCCTATTCAGAAAAGAGTTCATCCACTTAAATATAATTTTTCAGCTATCAAGTTCTTGTGATGAGCTAACATAAAACTTTAATTTATTATATGGAAAGAATATGTAAATTTAGACTTCTTCTATATCAATTTGTGTCTGAATCTCAAGTAAATTGCCTATTCACCATTTCTTAATTAATATTTAAGGTCAGTGTCCTGCATTATGTATTTCTGTTTAATCCAGTTTAGCAATTATTACTTGGGCACAAGCTTCAACCATTTCTTCTGGGTTTGAGTTCTCACATCATCCTGGTCATCATCCTCTGAAATATGAGCTTGGGTTCTGGTTTCCTTATCTGCCAAGTGACTGTGTATTATATGCCCTCCATTGTCTCCTTGTTTTTTAATTCTGTGACAACTCAAGAGTTATTATGAGGATTAAATAACATGAGGCATGAGCCCACTTTGAATAATAAAAGAACATGCAAATTATACATTGCTAATTGTATTTTGAGGCAATCAATGATTACTTACAGAATCTGGCTCGATGTTTCGTTCAGAATCTGGATGGGGGGAACTATATATATCTGATGGGTTAATTGACAGCATCATACAATTATTATTTACTTAATATCTCAAGTACTTATTCCACCTGGCCTGCTTTAGAAGGAGTCTGAGTGGTAGAAGAAAAGTTTTTTTTCTTAAGGAACATGAATTTGTATGTTTTTTTCTCCTGTGCTTATGGACCTTAAAGACCTTTTATATGGTTAAGAAAACAATTAGAACTCTATTGAATCTTTCTGGGTAAATGATGATGCGATGTTTCTTATTTGTTACTCATTACCCCCTCAGACATTTCAGAGTGCCCTGAATATTCACTTGAAAATGGCTACAGACTACATTGGCTATGGCAGTATACAACAGACCTGTGTTTCAGATTCTAATTTCAGCTATTTGTCAAGTAGCTATATCAGAATGAGATGAATGTTACACTTATTTTAGTAATAGAGTCTCACTGTAGGTGAAGATTTAATACATTTATGAGGTTATGAATGTACTGTTATTATGTAATGCACTATAATACTTTAAAATATGGGCAACAAAACAGTCCAGCTATTGTGTAAAATAACGCAGAAGTAGTCACTTAGAACTATGTGGCAGATAATATGTCATGGCCGGCTGCATTTTAATTGCTATTAAAAAACTTTCAGAGCAAATAAAAATTTTTTCTTTAGAAAATGACAAATTGGCAGCCACCCAGAGTGCATTTTCAATAAATGAGGCTGCTCTTGTAAAATAAATCATTATGCCAATATTGTATAGTGGCTAAAATCAAAGGCTCTTACGTCAGCTTGTCTAGGTTGAAATCTCTACTGTTATTTCCCAGCTTGTTTAACTTTTCTGTGCCCCATATGTAAATTAGGTAGTGTATTTAAAGCACCAAAGAACATTTACTCAACAAAAGAAGTAACTATTCTATTATTATCTCCTAGTTGCTCATTCCAAAAGTGTAGGAAAGATACCTGTTTATATGTTAGCATTAGAGAGTACATAGAACATTTTTTTTGGTAATGATTCTTGAGGAAATATGAATTTGTACTATCTTCCAGAGCAATTCTGGCCTTATTTTTAATGTATTTTTTCTTTTTTCAGGTTTATTGAAGTATAATGGACAAATACATTATTTTATATACACATTATACCTTATTTCATGTATATGCAATGTTTGTAATCACCATACAATTGCTTTTGTGGTGAGAACAGTTTAGGATCTAGCTCTTCAGCAAATCTCTAGCACACAATACAGTATTATCTATTGTAGTTGCATTGCCCTACATTAGCGCTCCAGAACTTACTCACCTCACACAGCTGGAAATTTGTTCACCATGACCAATATTTCCCCCTTCCCCTTCCTTTCAGATCCTGGCAACCACCACTTCAACAGAGAAAAATAAAGCATATGTTTTTCTAGTATAACATGTTATAAATATTATGATAAGATATCATCCTCATAGATTCTGCTTTTAAATACTCAACCTTGTGCTTCATGGCGGTAGGTATTCAATGTCTGCTAAATACTAAAAGTCTTCATTATGGTGTTGAAAAGAGTATACATTCAATGTTCCACTGTGGTGACTCTTATTGTGCTAGTGGGTATTATCTATTCTTTCAAATAAAGTTCCTTAAAAATTTATTCAAAGATTATTTTTACTAGGAAAGAGCCTTCATATATAACAAAACTCCCACTACTGGGACTGCCTGTGATATCTTTGACTAAAATCACCTGAAATGGCATAGAATAGAATCTCGAGAGAAGTTTCTGAGAAAATTTCAAAGTTTAGAACAATGGTTTCAATGGCGAACATCTGCTGTATAACCATATAATTAGTATACCCATCAGAAAATTATAATTAGTGTTTGAAAGCATTTCAGAAAGTCCATGTGGATTACTTAAATGTCATGAAATAATTACACTGTATTGAGCATTCTGTTTCTGACATTGTTCCAGGAGATGAAGAGAAATTAGATAGAGATGAGATGAGAGAGAGACTTCGTTATAGTCTTCTGACCTCATACTTCTGTGTCCTAGGCAATACAATCCACTATCTTCTACTGTGAGTTCATTTAAAGTCTGGAATAGTTTAAGCAACAAGTTGATTTTTTATTTGTCCGCAGAGTTAAATATGACTAGCATGTGGTCTCAGCCATCTTACTGTGGCCTCGCCATGACATAGCAGTCAAATAAACTCAAAATCAAATGGACACATATTGATTTGCTGCTGCAGAGAATATATCCTGGTGCTTGGGATGCAGAGGATAAGGACCTAGGATATTCCCCCCAGAAGCCTAATGTTGAAGTGGGGAGGTTCAGACAAAGACACACATATACAGAGATTATACAAAACAGACTATCAAAGGAATAACTTAAATAAAAAAGGTCATCACCAGTTGATAGAATGAGAAGGATCCCAAAAGCTCAGTGTAGGAGTTAGTCTGTGATCTAAACCTTGATGATCAAGGCTGATTTCAATAGACTTTTAAAAGTATCAATCTCTACAGTAGAATATCACATACCCCAGTATTTATAAATATCTCCTTGGTGCCTACTATTATCAATTATGTGGTTGTCACTGAACATATACATATGAACAAATACTTTTATCAAGGAAAGCAAGAACAATGGACAATACAATGCAGTCTGTGGAGATGAAGTATCCCCTCTACCTAAGGTAAAGAGGAACTGTGGATTTAAAAAGCCTTTGGAGAAGTGATGAGTCAACCTGTTTAAGACAAGTGGTCATTATACTATTTCAGCAGTGACATGCAGGGAGGAGGTGATGACATCAGTCATCAAAAACTATTTGTAGATTACTTACACTTTACTAAGCATGAAAACTCTTGAGCTAAAGGTAAACATGAGAAATCCTGAGAAATGCTGTTAGTTTCGTACTGCTGGAAGCAAAGTGGTGAGAGAAGTGGTCAAAGAAAGGAGTGAACTGTAGGAATAGGTCAGAATGCCAAGTGCTTCAAAAGTCCTGTTAGAGTTTACTCTTTATCTTGAACACTAAAGCTACTCAATGGAGAGACATGAAAAGGGAACCAAGAAAGGACATAAGCAAGGGTGACAGGAGTGTAGTTGTATTCTAACAAGATCCCTCTGGCAGCGTTGTTGGAGGTGGGCATGCTGTGAGACTAGTGTAAGGAAAATCAGTTACAAAGAGAGAGCAGCCCCTGAGACCTGACGAGGTTCTTTACTAGGTCAGTGGAAAGTGGCTGGGAATAAGTGGATCCTGATAGTAATGTAAAGAAAAAAGGCAAGAATGACAACTAGTTTATTCTAGTTGGATGATTAATGCCATTCTCTAATTTTAAAAAAATCCATAAAAGGAAGCATATCTGAGAGGAATGATGATAAATTTATAACCTTGCAAACTGAAAAATGCCTTATCAACTGGAGGAAGATTGCACCAAAATAAAAGTAAAGTTTAGGTATAGGTTAACTCAACTGATCACTGAATCTATGACTTAGAATAAAGCGTGGAGAACAAGTCTGATACAGATTTGATCACAATTCCTACGATCAGTGTTAAATCTCATAAGCATATCAGTGAAGGTCAAGTGTGGATGGAAGATCCCAATGAGGCCGTCATCAGCATAGAGCTACTCCTGGGAATTACAGGTGTGAATATAATCCCCATGCAATTGGGCTTCATGAAAAGGACACAAAAGATGTGAGGAGAGTCAAGGAAGGAGACTTAATTGAGTGTCAAGAGGAGGGAAGAAGAGAACCAGAAAGACTGGTGTCGAAGAAGCTTGAGAAAAAGAGAGTATTAGGAAGGAAGTTGTCCTTAATCAAATGCTATAGAGAGGTCAAGTGAGATGAGCACTGCAAATGCCTCCTGGGATTTAACTACAAAGAGACCAGTAGCATTTATATATATTTTTGAAAATTCTGAAATAATACTATATATTATTTACAGACCCATATATGTGTAGTATAAGTACAGAAGCATTGTCAGAAAAGGTCCAGACCATCTGTCAGATAGTGGCCGACTCAAGGTCAGAACTGCAGCATCGCATATCTGGATGGATCCATTTGCATTGTGCTTTCCATGAATAGTGCTCTTGGAGGTGCTCTGGGGGTACAAACTGAACTAGTAGCTCACAAATAAATCAGTAGCTTTAAACACAACTGGTAATCCATGTATCTCTCACACGTAGGTATTTCTCTCTTCTTCTTTCTCTCAATAAATAAAAACTTCAAAAAAACTGAAACAAAAATGGCAATAAGTTCATATTAGTTAAATGTGAGTAAAGTTTACACGAATATCTGTTATATTATTGAGCAGTGCTCACCTGGTTTCACCCGATTTTGCCTCCCGTGCTTTTTCCCTTTGCTACTTTTGCTCAGTATTCTTTCATCGTAAAATATCATCACCATGAGGGTCCCTAGATCCTGAGTCCTATGACTGCTCCGGGCAAGTCATTGAACCAGGTGGTACTAGTCTCTAGGAACTCCCAACAGAGCTGGGTTTAGAGTGCATTCAGTTGGAACAGCTGAGAGAACCTGAAGAAATGCAGGAGAGCCTGGCCAAACGAGTGTAATGGCAACACGAAACAAGGCAGATCCCTTGTTCTTGGTTCAGACTCTTCAAGTTTATCTTGAAGCTGCTTCCATCAGTTGCCAGAAATGAAAACTCCATGAATCTTGATAAAATAGACTCGAGGGTTTCTCAGCTTTACCATCCCAAACCATAAGATAAGGATAACTACTAGACAAAGGCCAGCGAGTTTTTGAGAATGTGATGTAATATTCAACTTTTTCATTCTCTTTTCTTCATGTTATAGGCTTTGGATTCAAACATTTCTAAGAACAAATTCCAAATCCATTGCTAATTATTTATAGTTTGTTGTCTTGGGAAAGTGACTTAACCTCTTTGAGTTTCAGCTTGCCCATCTGTGGAAAGCTTTGGCTATGAATATCAATACATACAAAATGACTAGGAAAGAACTTAGCATATAATAAGCACTGAATAAATACCATTCCTACATGACTTTGTATATATACTTGTGTACTGTATCTTCTGCATTCTCAGTTAAAGAGGCAGACCAATGGCACCAGTCAAAATTTCAAGGCACTGATAAAGATCAAGGGAGGCCCTGGGATTTCAAGAGTTGGAGAAAAATGAACAGGAGAATAAGGCTTGAGGGCCTCTGGAAGCTAAGCCTGTGTGACTGACCTGGCAGACCATGTGATCCTGAAACACACCCATGCACACACATGCCTTCTACTCCATGACACAACGTGATTCAGGTAGCCATTTTTAATAGAAGCTAATACCCAATATAAATTGCAATTTAAGATTAAACATTATGTGCCAACTTTGACATTTTATTCTGAAGATCGTTTTGTTCACTTTATGCTGCACTTTCAGGTTTACCAACATATATGGTATTTTAAAAATTAACTATGAATTACTTTTTAAAATCACACTAAAGTCTAAATGTCATTGAAAGTTAAAGGTCATTTGGATTAAAAATTGCATTTAAACACCACTCTTCAAACATTATCCCATATGGTAAGAATTTTATTGTCATTCCTTGTGGCCAGGCTGAATTTTTTAAATAAAATCAATTTATAATACTACTATTATCAAAGTTCTATTACTTGAGCAATACAGTATATAACTATGTCATTCAATAAGTAGACTAGATCATCCAATGACTCATTTATGGGCATTGAATATGCTTATCTAACTTGCTCTACACGATAGTAAGCAAAATTTCCAAACTACTTTATCCTTAAAGTGAATACATTTTCCTTTTAATAATAACCAGGGAGCGAGCACAGCCTGTGTTCAGGGGCAGTGCAGGACTTTCTGAGGCAATGATGTTTATTTAGATAAATCGAACTTCTTGATTTATTAGGATTAAATTGCTGCTTAGAAAGAGGAACAGTATTAATACACAATTTCATTAAGATTCTAATTTATTGAACATTACTTAACTCTCCAGTGAGTACACATTCTCTAAAGAATAGCATACTAAAGTAATGCAATTGCTGAATCTTCCCGAGAATATAAGAATGACACACATTTTTCAAATCGATTGGTAATGGTGTTATAGCAAAAGGCTAAGAACTTATGCATTAGCCTACTTTTTACTCATGACAAAATTAAAGATTCAAATATAAATGATGCTTGACTTTTCTGTAAATGTGTGCTTAATTTTATGTAATAAATTAAACTAGCCATTCTATTATTGTGTTTTTGAAATTTGATAGAGATTTCAGTCATTGAGATGCAAAAAATCAGAATGAAAGTTTACAGTGCTGGTATACAGATAGACATAAAAATTATTGTGTTAAAGGAATCAATAAATTCTTGTTTTATGCAAGATAAAAATCTAATTTGGATTGTTTCTAAATTACTATTCATCAGCACACTATTTACAAAATAATTCTTTTCCACTATTTTGTAATTTTTAATTATATATTTATAATTTAAAGTCGTAAATATATAAATTACATATAACTCCAATGCCTAGAGAATAGTAATATTGTTTATTTCATTTTTTCAATGTAAGTTTACCTATTTTAGTAAAACTTAAATATACTAATAATTTCATATTCAGTGTTTTACTCATAATTATATATATAATAAAATGTTCTGTACATGATGAAAAGTTTTATAACTGTAACAGGAATAGTCTCTACTACTTAGTATCTATTAGACATTTTAGTAGTTTCTAAGATTTTTTTCTATTACAAATAACACTGAAGTGAACTTTTTTTTTCACTTTGGTCACTATCCTTCAAAGTTTTCTAAGAATACAGTCAAGATGAGGAAGTACTGAGTTAAAAGAAAGGAAACATTTAAATGTTCTTAATATATATTACTAGTTTGTTTTCCAAAATATTACACCTGTCTATATTTAGCAGTCTCTGACTGTTCACAGTCTACAGCATGGAGAAATATCATGCAATTATTCCTTTTAATTTTTGATAATTTGGTAAGTGAAACATTGCATCACATAATTTATTTAATTTGTCTTTGTTTATTATTGGATAATTCATTTCTACATTTGGACCACATCACAGCTGAATAAAATGTACCCTGCTCATGTCCACCCCTCAACGACACCACTTTGGTATCCACTAATGAGCAAAAGTGCCTTTGTGAGAACTGTGGAACCCAACACTAGAGGCCAGACCTCAGGGGAGCCTTACACACCCATGGATCAGGTAATAGGCAGACAGATCACAGTTTCAGCTGTGGACCCTGTAATGGTGCATGAGTCTGCACCATGAAGCTGAGGTTCAGGATACTGTCTTGAACAATAACCCATGGATAAGAGATCTTTTTTTGGCACTCCAGGTTTCCAGCAGAGAGTTCTAGCCCACACACAGAGAAAAAATTACAAAGTTGGATGCAAAGAGTAAGATGAACAATTTGACTTTACCTAAATCATCCCTGTTCCAGGGTGGCACAGCTCAGGGCCAGAAGAGACCTTCTCACCATACAATTTCTCCCTCAGAGGAGAAGTACAAGGGTGTGATTGAGCACCCAGCTCCCCAGCCGTGCATGATGCTGACAAAGGGGCTATTTCTCTCTCAGGCTTGGCAAAGATTTTTGGATGTGACACCAAAGCACATTAAATGAAACACAAAATCAAGTGGGACAACATCAAACTAAAAAGTTTCTGCAAGAGAAACAATCATCAGATAAAAAGGAATCACATAAAATAAGAAAAAATACTTGCAAATCATATATCTGATAAGGAGTTAATATCCAGAATATGAGTATATAAGGAACTAATACAGCTCAAGAGCAAGTGGACAATCTGAGTAAACAATGGGCAGAGAAACTGAATAGTCATTTTTTTCAAATAAGTCATACAATTGCCAAGAAGTATACCAAAAAATGTTCAACATCACCAATCATCAGGGAAATGCAAATCAAAACCTCCATGACAGATCAACTCACACCTGTCACAATGGCTATGGTCAAAGAGACAAGAAACATTGTGTTGGAGTGGGTATGTAGGAAAAGAACCACTGTGCACTACTGGTGTGAATAAAACTTGGTGACACCACTATGGAAACAGTATGGAGGTTTGTCAAAAAATTAGAAGTAGAACTATCATATGATTTAGCAGTCCTAGTTCAGTGTAGCAATCCAAAGGACATGAGATTAGTAACTCAGAGACATCTGCATTCCCCTGTTCATTGCAGCATTTAATCACAATAGCCAACATATGAAAGCAATCTGAATGCTTGTATATGGATGAATGAACAAAAAAAATGTGGTGAATATACACAATGGAATATTACTCAACCATAAAAGATACTGCCATTTGTAACAGTATGGATAGACCTGGAGGGCATTATGCTAAGTGAAATAAACCAGAAAAAGACATATGTGATTTCACTTATATGTGTAATCTAAAAGAGCCAAACTCATAGATACAAAGAGTAGGCTGGTGGTTGCTAGTGGCTAAGGGATGGGGAAAATGGGAGAGTGTTGGTTAATGGGTGCAAACTTTCAGATACAGGATGAATAAGTTCCGGGGATCTAATGTACAGCATGGTCATTGTAGGTAATGGTGCTGTATTATATAGTTAAAAGTGGCTAAAACTGTAGATCTTAAATATTCTCACACAAAAAAGTGATAATTATGTGAGGTAATAGAGGTGTTAATTAATCCTATGGTAGTAGTCACTTTGCAATTATGAGTGTATCAAATCAATTCATTGTACACCTGAAACTTACACAATGTTATATGTCAGTTATATCTGAATAAATAAACAACAAATAAAATTTTTGACCTACAGATTCACTCAACAAAAATCTATTGAACAAATTTATCTTTATTTTGCAATTATTTTTATGTCATTTGCTGATATCTGTTTGATATTTGTCATGATGTTTTATATGTTACATCATTATAGGGTATATATATGCACGCGTATTGACATGCATATGTATATGTATATATGTATGTGTATGTATGTATGTATACACATAGAGTTTAATACATATGTTGAGACTATATTCCTAGTTTTTTTTCTTTTAGAATTTGGAATTCTATTATTTCAGTTGGCAAAAGATGTTTAAAGACCCAATTTCATAAATACTTTCTTTTTTTGATTTATACCATTGCTTCAAAATATTAATCTATATTGTCTTTTAGTATACTTTTAATGTAGCAAATATAAAGCAAGTTATAAATAGGTATGGACACATACATATGATTTAATCTATCTCAGATGTACTTGGCTTACACTGTGAGAAAATCTAATGACTACTAAATCTAGTCAGAGGGAGAATATCCTTGTATAAATTTTCAGCAGGCTGTTAAAATGAGATCTTAAATGAAAATGTTTCTTCTATTGCCTTCACAAGAAGACAACATGTTGTCTGGTCACAGATAAACTGTCTTCCACAAAACTCTGCAGACGTTTCTGTCGTTGATCTTCTATCACGCAAATCTGAAGCTATATTTTTGTAGTGTGTGTTCTTTGCTTTCTTTTTTGTTTTCTGATCCTTGTTGACTCAAAAGAATATTTTATGCTTTTGAAATGCGTAGATATTGCGAGTGTGCCTCTTTGTTGTTCATTTTATCTGGAGCATGCCCTTACAGTGGGTCTTTTCTTTGCAACTGAGGCCTTTTTAAAGTATGCTCTAAATCATTACTTCTGTTCTAATGGTGTTGGCCTCTCACATGAGACTGCCTATAAGTCGTATTTTGCATTTCTTTTTGATTTTTTTCCCTCATCTGTAGTCTGCTTTCTCATAACTTTGGTTTTCCTACTCTCTTCCTCTGCATGCTGGGAGGCCATCTCAAACCTTTCTTCCCAAATGACAGCAAAATGAAATCAAGGTATGCCAGAAATTCCCAACATTGGCCTTCTGCTGGACTCGCTTGTGAAAAGAAAGAATCATAATAATGGCAAGGTGTAAGGCCATTTGCACCACACAGCTCATGAGGCACTCTATTCTCTGTTGGCAGTGCCTGCTGGAGCTGTGCAATGATGTGGAACTGCCTGGGCCTAACCTAGACCAGTTAACTCAGCATCTGGGTTTGGGAGAAAACACTGATATATGTATATATCAAGTCTCCAGTTGATTTGAGCGTACAGCCCTGATTAGGAAGGTGGAGAGCAGATGGCATGTGACCAGGGCTGAGCACAAGTTCTGAGATACACCAGTGCTTAATGTTAGACACCCCCAGCTCTGGCAATGGCATCATCGTCACTTAATTATCCAGCATCAATTTAATTCTGTGGCACAGATTTCAACCTATGCTTGTTGTTCCATTTTCTTATTTCTTCCTTACTCATCTTTCTGGGTGCCTCATAGTCTTACCTTTTGGCTATCTATTTTGTTCCATGAAGATCATGTCTTCTTTGTTCTATTAAGGATGCCAGAAAATTTCTAAGCTTATTTTCTAATTTGTATGTAATTTGTAAAAATAAGAGATTTATTGAACTCAGCTTTGCTAATGGACAAGGTGTATGGTTGCCCTATGGACTGCTGAGAAAATTGTCATCCCACCTCCAGCTGGAGTGTGGACCAGCGCACACAGGTTCTCGAGCAGGGCTCCGCTGAGTTGGGGGAGCTCGTCTATTGTCACATCTCTCTGGTTCTCTGACTGTCTGAACAGAGGAAGCACTCTACACAACATGTGCTGAAAACAGAAATATTCCAGCTCCATCCATTCTTCTTAATTTTTCATTCAGCAAATACTTATGGAGTGCTACCTCTTGTTGAGTAATATTCTAGGCATTTGGGAATATGGGGGGAGCAATTTAGACTACACACCTGCTCTCATGGAATTTACATGTAAGAGCTGAAAGCAGAAAACAAATAATTAAACACATAAATAAAATCACTTTGAATAGTACTATGTCACATGAGGAAAAGAAACTGGATAGTAAGAAAGGGTGTGGAAGGGAGCAATATTTACTTCCTGGAAATAGATTTCCTGGAACTCAAAGGGCCACCACCAGTACTTTGCCCTGATATTTCTAGGGCATGAGAAGTTATCAAGTGGTTACATAGGAGGCCTTCTCTCTCTACCTTGGAAGATGTTTGCAACAGAATAGCTGCCCAGTTTTCTGGTTGGTGCACAGCCAGGACCTCTTTGACAGAAAGATCACTTTAGACCACTAGCACTTGGCCTATTCCAAGTGAGACAGTATGTATCAGTGGCCAGCTAGCTCTCAATTCAGCCCAAAATGTTATATTAAAGAAAATGTATCCAAGACTGACAAAGACTTTACAGACAGATTTCATTGGGAAGTTTTTGTCCAGGTTAAACTGCATTTTGTGGGAAATTCAGAATAGTAATATCTGTCCAAACTGGAGCAGCATGTTTCAACAGTTCCCTTCTTTCTGCGGTCTGTGCTCTGCGCTCTAGGTTGGAAGCTCCAGGCTATGTTCTAAGGCCTCGGCCTCTTCATCCGACTGTTTTTTCCTGCTCATTTTTAATGTTACTATGTGACTTTTAGTGCCCATTGCATTGAACTCACTTCTGTCCATCTTCTTCTGATAGATATTTTAATCAAACTGTACCCTTGGCACCTTATTCTGGCTTCATCCCTGGACATTGACCTTCATTTCTTCCATAATCTCACACCATGTCACCTGCCAATCAAACTTTCCTGACTCTCTCACTCAGACCAGACATCCAGGGCAGCTGACTTGTCCAGGCACAATGGGATTCCACTTATTTAGAGGAGTTCAAAAAAGTCACCAAATTAAGCCAGAGGTCCCATTTGAATATTTTAACACATGGTTTTTACTCAGCGCCTCTACCAGGGCCATTGCAAAGCAGAGTGTTTAGATATGGCAGTGAGTGATACAGAAAATATGCCTGCTCACAGAGAGGTAATAGTGCAGGGAGAAATAGACAAGTCAACTAACAGTTTTAAAGAGATGTGATCAGCACAGTGATTTTTAAGAAATGCAGTATTATCTGAGATCAGCACTTATTCTGGTGAAAATCAATTGTCCAAACCAGGACCTGAGGGATGTGAGCAAAATAAAGTGATGGGAAGGAAAGAGTTTTCTAGAAGCATTAACCTTGAATCCTGAACATGCCCAGATAATGAGAACAGTACAACTCTGCTGGACAAAGAGCTATGGGGAGCTTGGAATAAAAATTTCTCATCAGATCTCAGGATACAGATGGGACAAGAAGCCTTCATTATACTAAATGTGATCGAGAGGCTTACTTCATGTATTAGCATTATTGTTCATCTCTGCCCTGTCTACTATTTCAACTCAGACAAGATGCTAGACTGGGATGCAAAGTGTGAGAGGTATAACCCCTGCTCTCATGGATTTTACTACTGCCTGGCACATTGCGAGGTCTATTTCTAGACTATTTTGTTCTAGCAATTCTCTGAAGTCAATTTGGTGAAACAAACCCACATGTAGGTAAGTCGAGAATAAAATAAAATATGCAGAAAGAAAACAGGGCAGGATATACTAAAAGACTTAGAAAAATGAGGAAAGAGACCTGAGTTAAAGGAAAGAAGGAAAGGGAGAAAGAGAAAAGGAATAAATACATTAATGATGGAGAAAGGCAAAGGACCATGAAAAGCTTTTTCAGGTACAGCAGGCTGCCTACCTTTGACATGATAGTCTTTCTAAATAAGGTTTTCAATAACTAGTCTGTCTGCCTCCATTAGTGCCTTGTACATATAGATGCATGCCAAATGTTGTATGGGACAGATCAAAGAAAATAGTAGCTTCGGGCCTTTTTGAGTGCTTAGGAGCTCATTTTCAAAGAAAATTTTTCATGTATCTTACTGTTGCCATGAAAACCATCTGCCTCCAAACCAGCATTGAAATGCTACCTCTGCCTCTAATTGCACTGTAAGTTTTAAGACCTTAAATCAATTTCCACATCCTGAAAATCTCAAGAAAAAAAAATTATTGACACAACTGTAACCTCTATACCATTTTGTTAAGAAAGGGATTGTTACTGCAACTAAAACCACAGTTATCTTCTTGGGAAAAAGAAAACTATTTTAACAAAAGAAAAACAGATAGAAAATGTGTATCCTGTATTACTTATACATTTCAATTTAAATGACAAAATATTTACTGAGCACTTACTAACTGCAGGGTCCCATGGTAAATGCTCAGCAGACACTGAAGAGTTTAAGAAAGAAGGGGAGGATTTAGCTCCCGCCCTGAGACAGGTTGTGGTCTCATTGTACAAGGAAGATAAAAAAGTCTCATTATAAATTAAAAAGTGAGGAGATATAGCTGCAATAAGAGAATTGAAAAATACACACAAAAAAGGGTACTAGGGAAAGGTTGGAATTTAGAATCAAATGTAATAGACAAAAACAAAGCAGGAAGAGTTAAGTTTCGAGGGGCCCCAGTGAGGTGCTGCCCTTTTTTCTCTGGTCAAGTGCTGGATCAACTGAAATTAATATAAAAGAGATGGGCATTGAATATAAAATGTGTTGAAATGCAGCAACAACAGACTTCCTAATATGGAACCCTGCCACTAGAAAGACTTATGTACATACAGACTGCCCTACAAAAATTAGGATGAACAGGAGGCGAGCAGGGAAGAGGAAAGATAGAAGGGGTTACACTGGATGTTGAGGCCCTTTCTCCAAACACACCAGGAAGGAGACAGTGAAGAGCTAGACAGAGGTGTAGAGTGGTATAGTGGAGAGGCTCTCTCTACAGGAAGTTAGCAAAAAGTTATCCCCATTCCCAAAAGGAGAGTTTCTATTTACTTGGAACAGCAACAACAAAAGGGTAGCTAACATTTGCTACTGGCAATGTACTCCTTAAGCACGTTACTGTCTCATCTAATATTCAAGAAGCCCTAGGATAGTGTTATGGTCATTATTTCCATTTTACAGGATTGAAAAGAATGAGTAAATTGAACACAATGGCACGGCTCATCATTGCAGATCCTCAGATGAATCCGAGGCTGTGCGGTTCCATAGTCCATGTACCTAACTTCTATGCCAAGAGAAGATATCAGGAGAGGGCTTTGGAAAAGTGCCTGCTCCTAGGATATAGCTTAAGGACAAGGTTCCTGGGATAATGTCAAAGAACTGGAATAGTGAAATACCTGGGAAACCAACTAAAGAACCAACTCCCATTGGATCTCTTATATGAGGTGCCAGGGAAAAGTTTCAGTAGAACAGTGGGGTTGAAGCTTGGTTAGAGAGACCCATGAAAGTGGAAGCAACAAGTATACACTTTCAAGAAATGCAGCATTTGAAGGCAAAGGAAATTGCAGTGTGAAAGTCTATAAGGACAGGAAAGTTGAGCAAAGGTATTTTGAGTAGTTTGTTAGGGTTTCTGAAGAGGTTTACAAAGAGACAAGAAACTTCCAACAAAGAAAAATGCATAAATGCAAGTGGGAAGAGACAAAATGAGGAGACTTGGGATCTGAAAGAGGCAAGAAGGAATGACCAGGAACAAATGATATAGCTTAACATCAGAGGCATTTTCTGGTAGAGAAACACAGTTATTTGAAGAGAAAGAAAGAGCAGTCTCCACTAAGTAAGCCTCAAATACAAGCTAGAGAAATCACTCTAGGGTTCAACAAGGATAGAGTAAGCACTAAAGGATTGAATATAAGGGGGTTGTCACAGTTCACCTTGAAAATGGTGTAGGGAATCAATAAGAAAAGTAAATGAGTAAAAAGACTGCTGAGAAATAAGGACCAGCAGAGTCAAGTTAATACAGATATGTAGTGGACCCAATCAACTGCGGTAAGGAGGCCCTTTAGAGACTATACACGACCAAAAGTAATACATAATATTTTAAAGCAAGAAATTCTCTAATTACCTTGCACTTGAAGCATAGAAACAGTCAGATTCAAGTCCTTTATGCCAAACTTATTATGAGCCTCATGCTTTGGTGATAGACTGACCACAGACACACACACGCAATACAGAATTGAGCCAACAATTTTACTAATTTAAGCCCTGGTACCCCCAAACCAATTAATTCACTATCTTAGAGCAGAATAAATTTTCATATTGAAAAAATGCCAGATAGCCGTTTTAATTCAGAGAAAATTGAGTAAAAGTATACTTAGTCTTCTAAATCTTTTTTTCAAAGAACAGCAACAGATGTTATATGTGTGGAATGGAAAATTATTCTATTTCAAGTAGGACATCTTAGTTTTGTTGAGGCTTAAGCCATATCTTATGTTCTTCATTTTATTATTCATTCTTTAATACTGTTGTTCTTTATATTCCATGTATCTTAAAGATGTTTATTTTTAAGCACAGCTCCGCTCTTTAAGAAAATATGATTAACACTATGTCATTAGGCCAATATAATGAAAGAAACTTCAGATATCTTGGTTATTCAGCTACTGCCTGCAATTTCATTTGATGGGAGAGTAGGAGGCAGAATAAAGGGGGAAAGATGGTATGAGAGAACTTGACATTTACAAAGTGCCCACAATTTGCTAATATTATACCCACTGTAATACAATTTTTTCAGTCTGTGCATTACACCCATTCAGAAGTCATGAAACAAGTTGGTGGGCTATGACCAGGCTTTTAAAATGTGAAATTGAATACAATAAAACAAAACAGAGAGCAACACATACATTAAGAGTAAGTCTGGTATAGAGAAACTTTTGCTTTGGTTATACTGAATATGTAAACACATACATGCATCTGTGAATCCTAGGTCATGACGTAAACTGTGTTTCTTGCTGTGGATTGTAACCAAAATTGTCCCAACACCATCAAGGTAATGTGTCACTTAAAATTCATCAGCTTGATGTTTTGGGCTAGCGAGAGTCTATTCGACTTCCTGCAGCAGCTCAGGTTCCTTGGGAGGTCATGCTGGGGTGGGGATTTTCAGACTGGTGTTCTGGCATGGAAGCTGGAGGGGCCATATCAGCCAATTGAACACTTAGAATCTTGAGCAGGGGAACACAAATACATCGTTTGCACACACCCTTTCTGGATGTAACATCCAGACCGCTCTGTGTAGGCTATGAGACCATTTCTGTGGTGCCTGCTGCCTTAGTTCCTGCCCATTGCTGCCCATTCACTAGCTTCATGTCAGCATTTTAAGTCCTGACTTTTTCTCATAAATCCTTTTCTGCTCATGAGTTAGTTTTTGTTATTCTAATCAAAACACTCTAGACTTATACATATGTATTGTCTCATTTAAACCTCAAAACTATCCTGTGATATCATCATTACTTTTATTTCACTAATGGGAAAAGCAAGATTCATGATGAGCCAGTAATTTTGCCAAAGGTCATCCTGCTGGTGAAGCATTCAAACCAGGCCACACTGACTTAAAGTCTATGTCTTTTCTATTAAATAATGTACACTGAGCTGGCAACAGCAGGGTGTGATATATTTCACATGCAGAATAATTTTATGCAGAGGATTTGTCAGGGAATAGTTATTATTTTATTTGAGTGAATCAAGATCAATAGCTTTCTATTAACTTCAAGATAAAGTTCAGGAGTGTTGAGGTTTTATAGCTTTTAAAATGATGCATGTGGAGAGAAAATACAGCCTAGACTGTTTTTCTGTTACTTTCATTGATTTTTTAAAAGATTTTATTTATTTATCTTTAGAGAGGAAGGGGAGGAGAGAAGAAGAGAAATATCAGTGTGTGGTTGCCTCTCGTGCATCCCCTGCTGGGAACTGGCCTGCAACCCAGGCATGTGCCCCAACTGGGAATCAAACTGTGGTTGTTTGGTTCACAGGCCTGCACTCAATCCACTGAGCTACAGCACTGGCATACTTTCATGGATTTTTAAGGAAGTCTATCATCGTATTAATTGCATCCCCTTAGCAACAAACAAGAATTCTGGAACTCCTAATATCTATCAAATGAAAGTGAACAGCTCAGTAATTATCCCAAATAATGAATCAGTGTCAACAGGCAATAGATTGCCTGAAATATTCAGCTGAACAATCCTATTTTCATCAACATTATAAGTTTAGTTTCTCCATCCCTCTAAACCTTTACTATACAAACACACTCACATATATGCAATCAGTCATTTATTCCTGTTAATTCTTTTGGTTACCACCCTTGCATATATAACCATAGTATAATCCCTTCTTTTCTTTTAGCCTGCACTATTGCTAAAGCTTTCAAATTGTACACCTAAGATAGGCCTCAAGTTTTCCCATTGCAATCATGCTGTGCCAGAGCACAGCATGGTTTTTCTATCATTTATGCTTAAAACTGCTCATGGGTTTTCCATTATTTAAAGAATAAATTCCAATATCCTTATTTCAATACACAGTGAAGCTCATCAATATGTGAAAGCCTCGAGTTTTCCAAACACGGTGCATGGTTTTGTGTGTCTTCCATCACACATGTCATTTCAACAGGTTAGAATATCCCCTTCCAGGTTGCCCTCCTGGGAAAATTCTATGGACCCTTAAAAACCCAGTTTGGATGTTACTTCCATCAGGAAGTCTTTCCAAATGCTTTCTAACACCATCAAAGAGTTCATCTCACTCCCTTCTCTATTTCTATTTCTTGTGTATAGTCTATCGCTTGTTCATTTATTCAACAAATACTTTACTGAGGTACTGTTCTAGACTCTGGAGGTAGACCAGTGAATAAAACAGACAAAAATATCTACCTTCACAGAGCAAAATACTCAAGAAGAAAAGTAAATAAATTCTATCAAAGGTATGAAAAATATAACTTAGAAAAACAAAGAAAGTATCAGGAGCAGGGTGATGACTGTGAGTGTGTGGTAGGGAAAACTTCCCTGAGATGCGTTTGAGGTAGGACTTAAAGGGGATAAAGGTGTGCACTTTGAAAATGTCTGAGGAAGAATGTTTCATGCAGAAAGAACTATAAATGCAAAGGTGCCCAGGTAGAAATGTTCTGAGCAAAATCCAAAAAGAGCAATTGGAATCATGGTTAAAGAAGTGGTCAAAGGGGACTGGATCATGGAGGACTTGGGCACGAGCTTTGAATGAGATGTGAAGCCATTGGAGGGATCAAAGTGGATAAGATAAATGATCTGAGTTGATTTATAAAGATCGCTGTGCACAAAATCTGACCAAATCAAATGCTGAGGCCAGATTAGACAGACAAGGTATCTTTACTTTCATGGGATGCTTTTAAACAACTGTGAAAACAGCATCTGCTGCTTCTGGTCTAAGGCAATTTCCAACTAAAGCCTGCCATATATGCATATACACACATACACAGTAAGTCCGTCCCTCACCCAACTATTTGAATTTTAGGTCACAAATAATTCAAAGGAGAATAAGGTATGATTTAGTTTCTCTAGGGCTGTCTATTTGTGAGTCTGGTACTCACATCTGAAAATTAAATCAATGCAAGGACAAACATCAAAGAATCTTAGGGACTGAGAAGCACTATGCAAAGATGATTGAGAAACTAATTTGGAAGGTATTTGACTAATAGAGCTTTAGGGATTTAAGACAATTAAAAATAGACTGGGAGACAGAAAGGATGATTGTGTAGTTGATATTTAAGATACCTGATTGTGTGAGGGTGAAAGGGGAACTTCTACAACATTTTTAAATAGTTTTAATGTAGAAAATTCTCTAGCTGTGATCATTTAAGTGGTCCTATTTGAAAGAAATAGATGGCTACTAAAGTTTCCACTTAGACTTATTGTATATTCTTGGAAAGATCTTGTTTTTAAGCCTGAAAATTAGGGAAACATCATGAATCAAATGAGTTCATCTTCACTAAAAAGTAAAATGTGAGAACCTCTGAAGTCTTTCATGACATTTGTCTTACTAAAATAGTCCCATCTGTCACCTTTGAGCTAAGTACAGAAAATTATGCTATGCTTTTTCTCACCTTTATATAATTTCTTAGTTCTCACTTATTGAACTATTTCCAGCAATATATTCCCTAACTTTATCAGCAACGGAACTTATTGCCAGTGTGCATGCACAGGAAAGTCCAACGAGGCTTATACAAAGTGCACCACACTGTGAGCTCGAAGATAAGCTGGCCCAGGTCTGCTCTACCACCCACTGTGTAATGCTGGTCATGTTATTTAACTTCTCTGTGACTCAGTTTCTTTTTCTGTAGAAAGAGGTTAATAAAGTACTAAGTTATTATGTCAATTAAATGGGATAATAATTACAGTGATTAGAACCATGCCTAGGACAAAATATGAGCTCAATCATAATGTTGATTATGTACAAAATATATATCAAAATACATGTGAAATGTCCTAAATGTTCAGACAAAGTCTTTACTGTCTAAAAACAATTTAAATAAATACATTGAATCCTTTTTACATCTGCCTGCCTCCGTTATATTTACCACTACTCTAATTTCCCTACGTTGGCAGTCATTTATACAGCTTTTCTCATAGCTGTATGAATTTTTTGTTCATGAGGCCTAACATTTTATCACCAACAGGGCACTTTAGAATGGAAGAAGCCAACCTGCTGTGGACTCCCTTTCTGGACAAAAAACAGGGGGCAGGGGGCATATACTAAACCTCACAAGCTCAGGGGAAGCCTGCCTGGTGGCCTTACAAACTCAGACCTAGAGTAACCACATAGAATGGTCGGAAAACTTTTACCTAAAAGCCGTTCGTGGCAGGTAGTCATATCCTAGGCTGGTATTTCCCTTAACAAAGGTCAGTCTTTACCTTAACTGAGCCTGTCCACTGTCTTTTTGTAACACAGCTAAGATAACACATCTTTGGAATGTCCCTCAAAGCACAACCACTGGGCCAGAGCAGAGACCACAAGTTCCCTCACTGTTATTATCATCATGTTAAGTGTTGACTTTTAACTATCCTATACCCACCTATATAAAAAAGAAATGAAAGCATGTGTCTATTCCTCTTACTTTTTATTCAGTCCCAGAGATCCCCCCTTTTGCTTTCTCCCGCCTCCCTAATCTATCACCAATGAATTTCTCACAACCCCCTTCCCTCTTCCCCTTTGATTCTGATGTCTAAAAAAAGTGGTAAAGTTGCCATTTTCCAGAGCATTTACTCAATGCATTGAGATTATGCTTCCTGGCAATTGTCATTATTTTGGCTCAAATAAACATAAAAATTATTACAGGTTTGGTCATTTCTTACATTGACACTATAATTTATATAATGTAGAATATATACTGTATATAATAAATAATTATATGCTGCATAATATATAGTACATAATGTATAATATAATATATAGCATATGGTTGTATATATATGTGTTACACACATATATATGTCTTAAGCTGCTTTAACATTGATTCCTCTAAGGTAGTGGGCCACCTACTTTTCCTAAAGCCTGCCTCCCCCATTGTCAAGGCTGTATCATTGGTTTATAGGCAACCAGATGACTCCAAGGTCCTTGCCAGAGATGAACAGGCACCTGATCTCCAGCTGTAACAAACAGCCTCCCTTCCTGGAGAATTTGGAATTGGGGCTGATAAAGAGATGTTTCTTCTCACCAGGAGACTGATCTCATAACATGTAAATGCTTATTGACAGCCATGGGTTCCACTGTGTGAGCTGAAGGAAAAGAGGATGCTGGATCATGCAGGTAGAGAGAACAGTTTTGTAGAGGGTCAGAAATGGGAGAACACCCTATTGACATGTATGTGCATGTACTAATTATTTTTCTGATATCTGGGTGTGGACTTCACTCTATTATAAATTTATCTGTTTCACTGAAGTTTGTTCAAATAGGTTTCTGTAACTTGTAACCAAAAAAGCCATTATTAATATGCCTAATTTTATCAAAGTATAGAATATATCAAGTACATAGTATATTTCATGTATTGGGTGTACAAAATGAAAAAATACCATTCTGGTGTCTTAGATGTTGTATTGATGATGAAATAAAAATAAAATGCATAAACTGTGACAGAACATGGTAAACTGACCCTTTTGTGGAATGTATTCTAGGTATACTTATTAACAAACACTATTTAACCCTTGGTTCCTCAGCATTTTTCCCTTGTTCTCCTCTCTTTTGAGGGTGTACATCCAGAAACTGACTCCCACAGAACATCAGCTCCATCTTCCAAAGATGAGAGAAGTTACAGAGTCGCTTTCTCCATGTGGCTGGTGAGCTGCACATTCAACGCTGACCCTTCATAGAAGCCTAATCTGGGAATACTACTGACTTTCCAAGCCAAATAATCTGTCATTGAAACTTTTGTTGTCAGCTAAAGCCAACTGCTCTGCTCCAACTCTGGCAGAACCACCTACAATCACTCATGTTACAGAGTTGTTAAAGGCAGATTTGTCCATAGACGAAGTCTGTTCAGAAAGTATCTAGCCATGTAGTATGAAAGATCAAGACATTTATTAAAAAAGATACAAGATACAAGAAATGTTGTACATAGGACAATGATGCCTCAGTCCCCTTCAAAGTAGGCATCTTGGGACTTTACACAGTTCTTCTAGCATCATTAGCAACTGCATCAGATGTTCCTTCTGCTCTGGTAGCAAAAGCTACAGAACAAATTTTGCTAGACAGCATTTCGTGCCAAGATCCTGCATCAAAATCTCAGACAGAGTAGTTTTTGGAATCCCCAGATCAATCTCTAATTCTCTCACTGTCAGTCACCACCCTTTGTTGATAGCAGCCGTACACGTTCAACATTCTCAGGTGTTCTGCTTATTGCCAGCCTTCTAGAACATGGATCACTTTCAACAGATTCTTAACTGTCTTTGAAGTATTTGTGCCACACTTTTATTGGTGCTGCCCTCATTGCATTGTCCCTAAAAGCCTTCTGAATCATCTGAATAGTTTTCATGGAGGAATGTTCAAGCTTAATGCAAAATTTGACGCAGAATCATTGTTCTACTTGCTCAGTCATTTTGAATGTGCTAGCCACACAGGACACATGCTCACGCAATGACTTCTACCACCCCCACTGATTAGTGAAGTCATCACTGTTCACACATGTGCATTCCAGTCAACTCTCCTTGGCTGCCAGGTTTTACCAATGTTCTGCAAATCAGGTTTAATATATTAATAACTGCTGGACTTTTTCTGGACAGACCTCATATATCATATATCCACTCACTATAGCATATTTCCTAATGACTGAGGCTTTTCTTCTGGAATGTTATGGAATAAGGTTCCAAGCACAAAGAAACTGTCCTGCTCATTTGTTGTTCTTGCTGTTGAGTTCATTTCTAGAATAAAAAGATTATAAACATAATTTAATTCAGCCATGTTTAAAATGAAAGGTCAACATCAGAAGCTAAATGTTTTTCATAGCAGGAGCTCTGGGAGACTGAGAAAAGTTGAACTATTGAAACTGAACTTGCAGAATACAATTCAGTAATATGGCCACTATATCTTTTTATATCACTAAGATAAATTGTCACAAGCATATTCTTCAAAGGCACTAAGACCATAAATATTAAACAGTTGAAGATGAAGGTACTTTTCTGTAAGCTTTGTATGTCTGGCTTGTATTAAAAAAGCATTTTGTTTCCTAGAGATTTCTCAATTATATTTTACTTTTAACTGTAACAACTAATTGTCATACGAACAGTAATTTTGAGACTATATAATGTAGGCATTCTAGGGAAATGAATATATGCACTATGTCCATGACAGAAAAATGAAAGTTTTTAGTATTTAACCTGTCTCCATGATCTTGCTATAATTATCTCAATCTATATAAAATCTGGTCACATTCTCTGGATGTTAGAAACCACCTAGTCCAATCTTTATATCATTTTTAGTAACAGTATAAATAAATAGTAATGATGACAAGTACTTTTAAAGCATATAGAGTATCAATTTCTTCAAGATGTTTATTTGTTAAAACATAGGTGGTAGATACAAAATAGAGGCGGCGGGGGGGCGTTAAGAATAGTGTAGGAAAGCCCTGGCTGGTGTAGCTCAGTGGATTGAGCACGGGCTTGCAAACCAGACAATCTTGGTTCGATTACCGGTCAGGACACATTCCTGGGTTGCAGGCCAGTTCCCTGCAGGCCAATTCCCAGCAGGGGACGCACGAAAGGCAACCATACATTGATGTTTCTCTCCCTCTCTCCTTCCCTTTCCCTCTAAAGATAAATAAATAAAATCTTAAAAAAAAAGAATAGTGTAGGAAATGGAGAAGCCAAAGAACTTATATGTATGACACAGGTATATGAACTCAGGGGGGAATGCTGGAGGGAGGGTGTATGCAGGGTGGAGGGTGACAAAGAGGAGAAAAAATGGAACAACTGTAATAGCATAGTCAATAGCATATACTCTAAAAAGTGAAAGTAGAGAAAGCACTGATTTAATGCCTGATGCTTTGTTTGGTATATGTGATCCATTGGTCCCCACAGTCAGTTTTGTGTAAACAGCTCAGGAAGAGAAAAATGGCAAATGTGTTTTAGGGAAGCCATAGTTCCTTTCTTCTCTATCTCCTTACACCTACCTCTTACACATTTATATTACCATTCCTGCCCCTAAATACAAATTAATTTGTCCCCTCTCATTTAGAGTGTATTTCTACACAATTATGTTTATGTTTTCAATAGTTTGTTTACCTGTATCTGTTAGAAAATGTTATAGCATGAATGGAACACAAAGAGTTGCAATTAACCTTTAGAACAGAAGAACAATTTATTACTTTGCCAAACGACAAAACTCACTCTTACTGTTATTAGTTCATAAGAAAGATAGTAGCTATCAAAATTTTAAAAATAAATAAAACAAATAACGTTCAGGACAGAAATGGCAAAACATGCAGTCTTCAGATTTGCAATTACTAGCTGCTCTAAATTATTAGTGATAGCTAATATATACCCAAAGGTATGCATGCCTATAGTGAAGAAGAATAATTAGTGAATTTATGGCTACCTTCCCAGATTTGTTCCTATTTCCAAACTGAGTAAATAAATGAGCACTCCCCAGGGCCAATCAAGTAGTTAAGAAATAAAAAATTTGCCAATATAGGACATCTCCAACATAGCAAGCAGCTTAAGCCAAAAGTCCTATTATTACAATGGCTGGTTAGAACTTCGAGCAAATCTACACACATAAAAGTAGTTATAAGTGCTGGTCCAATTACCAAGCTACACAGAAAAACCTGCATAGCGAACCATGCAGTTGCAGTATAAGGTAAGTTAACTGTGGCCAACTGATCTGAGATCTACTAGGGTCTTTTTATTTACAACAGTAGCCCTTAAAGATCTGATGCACTTAAGGGTTAGCTACTGTTGCCAAACAAATAGATATTTATTGAATAAATGTTCATTAGGAAGGATGCACAAAATAGTTCACACATCGCATTCTTTAAGTCAAAAGATTCCCCAGCTTTTTGTCCCCTTTCAGGTGTTCTAAATACACTTGGCCCAAAAAGATTGCTCAAGGCAGACACAAAAGATTCCAGAAATAAGATTCTATTATCCCTATGGTTTCCATTATGAAAACAGAAACCCACCTATGCCAATGGCTGAACAGAGTACCATTTAGGATTTGAGATTAGTAACTTTCTTATAGCTACAGATCATAGCCAATACTTGATTCATATTCCCTATTTAGAGCATCTCTAAAGTAATTTAGCCAATACATATATCTTGAATATATTTTATTTCACCAATAAAACCCCATTACTAACATTCATAGTGCCATTTAAGACAACACCTCTACTAACATAAATCCACTTCTGGCATTCAATATGCCTTTCAAGATTAATTAAAAAAGGCTTGTCGTGACTGTCTCTGGATAACCTCTGGCTCTGTGTCTGAGGGACAGCTGACCTTCCCACGATGGAGCCTGACTGTTTTGAATGCTTGAAGTAGATAGGATATAACATAAACTAAAACACACACACACACACACATATAATATCATACATATTATTCATAGATGAAAATGCTAGTGCGGCCATACAAAATTTCTCTACTCTGTGTCAAACAATTTCTGTATCTCAGATGGCATCATTTCAAAGCCTCTCGTGTTCTGTGTGCTGTAAATTTTTTATGGAAGAATGGAGATTGGGCAGGAACAACATTCTAAGCCTCCAGCCATAGAGCCATTTTAACAGAGTACTTGCAAGACAGAGCTACACACAGTAGAAGCTGACCATCACTCATTCTCCTCATTATCCCTCTGACCTTGCTAGCAACAAAGAGGGAAAAATAATAACCAGACTCAGGAGGGTTTGAAAAGGACTCAGGAATTTCATACAACTGACTTTATACTGGCCAATTAAAAAATGTTTGAAGATTTTCAGAAAATTTATTTTTATTTTTATTTTTTAATATGCTTGAAAATCTTTGGGAATGCTGTGATTATTTTAGAAAATTTTTTTCTGTAAGTTATACACATGAACATTGCTGTCTAACGTCAATCAGATCTTTCTCATACTCCTTATTTCTAGTTCTCAACATCTGATTCTTCTTCACCAATCCTGTATTATCAAATGAGGCAGCATACTGACATGGATTGATCACAGGTTTTGAAGGCAGACAGAGCTAAGTACTTAACCAGGGCTCTTCTGCTTGCTAGCTGTGTGACAAGTCTCTGTGCCATGAGGATTTAATCTTGTCTTAGTCTGTTCAGGCTGCTCTAACACAGTACCATAGACTGGCTGGCTTACAAACAACCAAAACTTGTTTCTCACAGTTCTGGGGGCTGGAAGTCTGAGATCAGGGTGTCAGTATAATTGGGTTCTGATAAGGGCCATCTTCCAGATTACAGATGGCATTTTCTTCTTGTAGCCTCATTCTACCAAGGGAGGTAGAGGGTGCCCACTTGGTCTTTTTTATAAGGGCACTAATCCAATCCAAAAAGTCTTCACCATCATGACCTAATTACCTCCTGAAGGTGCACTTCTGAATTTCACTATATTGGTGTGGGGGTAGTGTTTTAAAATACAAATTTTTAGGAGGGCACAAGCATTCAGTACATAAGAGAGGTCGCCTGTGTAACCTATTTGTCACAGTCCCACACACACAGTAGGTATACTGGTAGGTGATATAATCATATCTCATCAGGAACTCTTCACGTTAGAAAAGATGGTGTTGTCGCTGTGCCCCTGAGTGCAATGCACCCATGCCTAGCCCTGAACCTTTCCTCAAGCTAGTTCAAAGAATGTGATCACTTTTCACCTCCATCTCATTTTCAAGTCAACTATGAGGTTCTCCATCCTCCTCAATATTAGTATGAAATACTTCTTATCTACATTGTCATAAACCGAATAAAATACCTAGGAATTAACTTAACAAAGAATGTGAAGGACCTATATACTTAAAACTACAAATCATTATTAAAAGAAATTGAAAAAGACACAATGAAATGGAAAGATATTTCATATTCATGAATTGGAAGAATCAACATAGTTAAAATGTCCATGTTAACCAAAGCAATATACAGATTTAATGCAATAACATTCAAAATTCCAATGACATTTTTTAAAGAAATAAGGCAAAAATTATATTTATATGAAACCTCAAAAAATTCTGAATAGCCAAAGCAATCCTCAGAAAAAAGAACAAAGGCAAAGGTAACACACTTCCTGATTTCAAATTATACTCTAAAGTGGTGATAATCAAAAGTATTGGTAGAAAAATAGACATATATACCAATGGAACAGAATTGAGAGCCCAGAAATAAACCCACATGTATAAGGGCAAATAATTTTTGACAAGGAAGCTGAAAACAAACCATGGAGAATACAAACTTTCCAATAAATGGTGCTGGGAAAATTGGAAAACCACATGCAAAAGAATGTAACTAGACTACAGTTTGGCCCCATGTACAAAAATTTATTCAAACTGGATAAAAAATCTAAATATAAGATCTGAAATAATAAATTATATAGAAGAAAACATAGGTACTAAACTTATGGACCTTAGTCATTGGTAATATTTATGAATTTAACCCCCAAAGGCAAGGGAAGTAAAAAAAAATCAACCAATGAGACTATATCAAACTAAAGAAGTTCTGCACAGAAAAACAAACAAAGGAACAAACAACCAAAATACACCAACAAAAGAAAAAGGCAACCAACTGAATGGGAGAAAATATGTGCAAACAACAGATCCAGCAAGAAGTTAATATCCAAAATATATAAAGAATTCATACTAATCAACACCAAACCAACAAACAATCCAATTAAAAATTGGACAGAGGACCTGAACAGACACTTCTCTCAAGAAGACATACAAATGGCTAACAGATATAAGAAAAGATGATCAAAAGATGTTCACTAGCTATTAAGGAAATGAAAATCAAAATTACAAAGAGATATCACTTCATACCTGTTAGAATGGCTGTTATCAGCAAGACAAGTAATAAAAAATGTTGGAAAGGTTGTGGAGGAAAAGGAACCTTCATTCCCCACTGGTGGGAATGTAAACTTACACAGCTACTACAATAGACGATATGGAAGTTCTTCAAAAAGTTGAGAATACCATTACCGTATGACCCAGCCACCCCTCTTCTGGGTACCTACCCCCCAAAATTGAAAGCACTTATTCATTGCAGCATTATGTTCATTGCAGCATTATTCACAGTGACCAGGACATCGAAACAACCCAAGTGCCCCTTGATAGATGATTGGCTAAAGAAGATGTGGTACATGTATACAATGGAATACTAATCAGCCACAAGAAAAGATGAAATACTGCCATTTGTGACACCATGAGTGAACCCTGAGAATAATATGCTAAGTGAAATAAGTCAGGCAGAAGAAGTTAAGAACCATATGACTTTACTTATATGTGAGATATAAAACCGAAAGCAACAAAAGAATAAGATAAACAAACAAACACTCATAGACATAAACAACAGTATGGTGGTTACCAGAAAGAAGGGTGTAGATTATTAAAGGGTAAAGGGGGTCAAATGTATGGTTATGGCAGATGATTTGAATTTGGGTGGTGGGAACATGGTGAAATATACAGATCGTGTATCACAGAAATGCACACTTGAAACCCATAACCTATATCATTAACCGATGTTACCCCAATAAGTTTAATAAAAATAAGTAAATAAATTGTAATAAACCTAGCTGACAAGTTTTTCATAAGCTTTTTGACAAAGTCTTTCTGGATTTCTTGTCCCAACATTTAAGTTACTGAACAAGCTAGACCTTGAGCATAAGACAAAGAGAAAAGAGCAACAGAACATTTACTCTCTATAGGTCCACAGTAGGTATTTTATAAAATTATGGAATAAATCTCTCCCCTGCCATTTGGTGATAGGTACAAGGATATAGAAAGAAATTTACCATAAGACAATAAAAAATTGAGTCAGGATAAATCATTCAGAACAAAGCTGCAAACCAATGGGGAAGCAGCTGGGGGTGAGGAAAGAACCAAGGTATGGATGTAAATGTTTGGAGAACTCTGCAAATCTAAGGGAAAACCATATCAGGTAGGAAGAGTTAAAAGGGTATATGTAGCTCACAGCTTACAAAAAAACTTAAATAGATTGATGATAGAGATGATACATAAATAGGTAGATAGATATTTTCACTAGGTTAATACATATATATCAGATTTTAAAGAAGTACAAAAACCTCTATCTAATATATTATTATTCCCTTTTAAGAAATGTTTTTTATTTCATTTCTCCTATACGACAATGGACTACTCAAAGGCAGAGGCTGCCTTATTTTTCTCTGGTTTTCCAGGTAGTCCTCAAATAAGGGTTTGTTAAAAAAATAAAATGTTAAGTATCTTATATATGTCCTATTTGTTGATGAAAATTATGCTGATAGTGTCTCCCCCTTCAACCTTGTGTCTAAGTAGGTAGCATCTTCCTTTCATAAGAGTGACTCTCATTTCCCTCAAAACATCTCAATCTACTAATGAGAAGCAGGTGTTCTCACTTCTTAGCTGGATAAATTACAAAACAAAGAGGTGAGCAGAAGGCTCAGGAGAAACACGCAGCTATTGAAGTAGGATTTGATTTTGGTTATTCTGAATCTCTGGTTAGCAGTCCTTCCATGCTGATTTTCTTGCCGAACTGACTCCAACAAAGCAGCCATTTGCCAGAGCAGAAGCCATGCCTCCTCTACAGTGGACCCACATCATTGAGCAGTCAAGTTCATATTTCACTGCCTGAGAGAGTGTTTTACACACACACACACACACACACACACACACACACACACACACACAGAAATGGCATTGAATGCTGTGTCACAATGTCAGTAATTTGGGGCAATCTATGCTCAATCAGATTAGCCCAAAAGCAACACAAGCTCTAAAAACACCATTCACATCAAGTACCTACCATAGAATGGAAGCCCAGTAATTATCTGGATATCTTCTGATTGCCCTTCCAGACCCTTCTTCTTCCTTCTTTGCCCACTCTGGGCCCCAGAAGACTGACGTTTATGAACTGCATCAGCTGGGCTTCCTTGTCCTCTGTCCTGGCACATGTGATCGCCAGAATATTAGAGTATGAGGACAGAGGGATGCATTCATGTTCCTTTTTGGCCAGGCTGTAGTTTGGCCACTAGCTCTATTGTTCCTTTTGCCAGGATGCAGCTTCTACCAGGTAGCCTATTTCTAGCAGCCAATCCCTTGATCTGGTAGGCCTTGCCTTGCTTCACGGTACCTTGGTGGTCCTTTAACTTTGCCCCACGTTTAACACAAGTCCTTTCAGTAAATTCTCTCCACTTAACATTTTGGGTGCCTGTTGTGTTTCTTGGAAAGGTCTTGACAGACATGTTACTGCTTACTCCAACTCAGTGTAAACATTCGAGGCAGAGGCCTCCTGTGCTGCTTTCCATGGTACTGAAGGGCCTGCAAGTCAGCAGATCAAGCTTCTAGTCACATCATGTTTGTGAATCAGATAAAATTGTTAAGAGAAGGGTCTGTCCTTGCCTGGCTTCCACCAAGCATGGTTCTAGCTTCACTATAACTCATCCCATTCAGTCTCCCCAGAAGTTCCACAGGTAGATATTACCATCTCTATTGTACAATGAGGAATTAAATGAAACCTTGGCTGGCATTTGGCAGATGACCCAAGGGCTGGTGTGTTTTCCACAGCCTCACATGTTTCACTCTTCTGGGGCTGATTTTTCCACCATAAAATGAGACTCCTGAACCATATTAGTGGTTCTCAATCCTACAGTTGAATCACCTAGGAAACTTAAAAAATATATCCAACCTCAAATCATCATCCTAGACCAATTAAATTTATAAGCTCCTTACGTAAATCAAATGAAAACTAAGGTTGACATCACTGAAATGAGTGTCCAGAAAGTTTCTTCTAAATTGAAAATGTTATAATTCTAGTATTTTAAAACTTACTGGTTTAGCTTTTGTTAATCATAAATTAATATTGCTGTAAGAAAACATTACAGAAACCATACAGGAAGACACTTGTATACAATGTTTTTAGAGAATCTCTCATACACTATGAATGCTAGCTCTGTATAGGATCTTTTCCTTTGTGATGAGTAGAATACAAGCCTTGTCCTCAAGGAACTCACAGTTTGAGGGGAAACAAACCCCACACCAGACACATATACGGTAATGTTGGCAAGAGGAGTGAAGGAGATATACCCTGAGTGTGTCAGATGGACCCTTCTACAAAACAATAGTGCTGTGACCTACACCTTAAAATCTTAGTAGAAAAATCTCAAAGACTTCAGAGAAGGAGTGGGTCAATTTTATACACACATGAATATAAACAATTCAGCCCATCTGAGCTGTGAATGCAGGTTGCTTGGCAACAGCTTTCACCATTGTGTTATTTGCTCTGAAATGAGAGAAGCTGGTACTTCTCTTTTTAAGACAAAAGAATATTAATAACAGCAATGATAGTTTGTATTTATAAGCCTTTTGTGTTAGATATAAGAACTGCATAATATTTTAGTTCATGCATGCTTTGGAGTCAAAGTTAGACAGTTTTTGGAAGAGTAAGAAAAAGGGTGAGGGGGTATATCACAGCCAAATACTCTCATTAATAGAATATTCAACCGTGAGTCAGCTGACCTGGTTTCATGAATCTGCTGTGTTTCTATTAAGTATATTTTTAAATATTTAACCTATCTATACAAGGTATTTTGTGAAAGCTGGGGAGAGACAAATATGTATGCTAGAGAAGAAGCATAAAATGTGTCAAATGGATATCCTCTTTTATTCATATGTTTCATCAAATTCCTAAATATTCCCAATTGACTTTACCTTACAGAGAAAAAATGCAGAGCATCTTCCAATTACAGCTGCACCACCACAGAAAAAGCAATGGGCAGTCATAGTGAAAAAATGTTCTACCTCCTCATAGAAATAACTAGAGATATAAAATTTACTCAAAACTACCTCTAACTGACAAAGAATGTTTCTACCAAAATATCTCAGAAACTCTAGGAGAAAAAACAACATCCATTGAAGACTGAATGTTTTTCTTTAAAATGTTTTTAGATCTGGAAACAAAATACCAGTCAAACCACGCGTCTACATCTTCCTATAAAAACCCAGCTCCAGTGAGGAAGGCAGATCCTTAATTCCTTACTTGTATAAACTATGACAGCTAATTTATTTCACAGCATTGGGTCCTTTTGGAGAAAGGTAAGTGGCTTAAATATAAAATGCATACAATTATAAGTGTGAACAAATGCCCTTTAAAAAATACTGCTGTCATTTTGCAGTTCTCACAAAGCCCGTCTCCATTTCAAAGCCCTATCCAATTTTCATTTATTTATCATCCCTAAATGTTAGCATATTAGTGAAACCAAATGGTAGAAAACAATTTTGAATTCTGAATGATGTTTCCTGGGTTGTGTTTGTCATTTCGCTTGTCACTGAGCAGACAGATGGGATCTAACTTGTCACAGCAAGCGCCGGCAAAAAACAACATGAAATGCATGCAACAAATGATGGGTGTCAATGAACTTACAAGTCCATTAGTTAGTAGCTGTGATTTGTAACCTAAGGTCATTGCAAAAATCCATACCTGAAGTTCGGGGTGTCCAATTAGAAACAATTGATTCCAAATGCTTTTGGACATGTATGTTTAGAGCCCAGCATAGCTGGCTACACAAATCTTCAGGAGACTGTCTGAGTTCATTCCCTTGTAAAACAATGGAATTGCATCAACCTTGAACATTTGATCAAATATTACCCTATCACAGAACATGGCTCTACATGCCTGAGAAGATGGAGAGATCGCTACCGCCCAGTCTTATTTGCTTGCTCTCCTTGACACCAATCAACGCTCATTACTCTGTATACAAAGAAACATGTATCATTGATCCCTGTGTGCCAGGAGGTGGTGAGAGGGGGCAGTTCTCCCTTTATATGGGATACCAGCTTCTCTGGAGGGCACAGAATGGTATGAAAAAAGATTTAACAATATACTATAATTTACATTTGGAAAAAACCTAAAATCCTCTTGTTTTCAATACAAACTAAAGTATAATAAAATATGACTTAAGAGTTCTATGAAAATCAAGCCTCTCTACTCTCTACATATCAGTGACTATCAGGAAGATGCATTAGAGATTCCATGGGAATAAGAGTTATAGTTATCAAAAGTAACCATCAGAGACTGAAGTTTCTGCTTGGGATAAAGAAAGCTGAAAACACTGTTATTTCCCCATCTACATTATAAAGAGAAAAAAATCTGAGAAATCACAATTTTCTTCAATCCATAAGATAACAAAGTCACAGAACAAGCAAGTAGCCTTCAATCTAGAGAAAAGCAAAGGCTTCCAAGGAGAAGTGGCCCACTAGACCCTGATTACCCCAAGGCAGATCCTGAACAGCGATGTTATGCAAGCCAGTGGAAGGAATTCTAGTAAAACTGATCAGCTTGCCAAAGATAGAATGTGAACTATGGTGACAATAGATGGCCCTTGGGAACCAGAACACCAGGAAATGGCACCCACTGTCAGATTCTCCCCCATAAACCTCACTGGGTGCTACCTAATCGATGGAGGGCAGGACAAGAGTGTTGAAAAAGTCTCCACTGGTGCAGAGGCTGGGGGAGTGAACAGCAGCCCTGGGCACAAGACACAAAGCCCTGCCTGGATCCTTCTCCGTAGTCTTTCCTATGCAACAAACACCTTGACTTCCTGGAGGAATGGGGAAAACACCATCATACCTAAGGTGCTGGTAAGGCACAGAGTATAATTGGGAGAAGAGTATAATTGGGAATAATAGTTTAATCCTGAGGGAGGAGCAGAAATATACACCGGACCCAGCAAACCAATACAGACACAAACTGCCAAAGCTCATTCAACAGATCACTTAAATCGCCTGATCCCTATTAAAGTAATTGATTTGAAGTTAATAAACTCCAATAAAGAACACTCCAGGACCAGATAGCTTTCCCAGGGAATTTTACTAAACATTTAAGTAGAAAAATAATATCAGCTCTATACAAACTTTCCTGGGATATAGACAAACACTATAATTCACTTTCTAATCCACTTATAAGCTAAACACTTTATAAGGAAACAATATCTAATCCATTTTGTGAGTCTAGAAGCACCCCGACAGAAGAAACAGGAAGAGGCATCCCTCCCTTCAAGAACACAAAATTATAGACCAATTTCTCTTAAATATAGATGCAAATCTCAATAAAACACAAGCAAATGAAAACCAAGACTATATTATGCCCAAAGTGGGGTATAATATAAAATTGTAAAGGCTAATTCAACATTCAAATATTGTAATTTTTACAATAATTTGTCATATCAACACACAAAAGAAAAAACATATATAATAATTTTAATAGAGGCAAAAAATGCCTTCAGTGAAATTCAACATCCACACATGGCAAAAAAAATCTTAAGAAACTAGGGGGGGGAAGGTAATTTTATTCACCTAATAAAGAGGGCATATGAAGTGGCCACAAGTAATATCATACTTAATAATAAAAGCTGAATCTCACTCTTATTTTGGTTTCTTATATTGAGCGTTTTCCTTGTTAGAGTTTCCATCTGTTTGTTGAAATTATGTTATCTGTCCCCCCAAGATTGAGAACAAGGTAATGTCCACTCTCACTAATTCTTTTCAGTTTAGTCCTGGAAGTCAGCCAGAGGAATTTGAGTTGGCATTGCTGTTGGAAAGATACAGTGATGTTCCTGAAACAATGAGTTTTTCCACATCGGCCAATTAGCAGGAAGTAATTTATGCAAACTTTGGAAAACAATGTCTCAACTGCTCTTCAGTCTAGTGATTCCGTTCACATTAGATCTGACAATGCTGTAGAGCTTCATTATAACCATTGTTATAACTCTCCCAAAGAGTCCTCTTCATTAATTTTTTCTTGAGAGAAACTGATCTGTTGCCTTGAGCTTCTAATGTCTTCTCACTAAGCAGAAAGGTTATAGATTTGTAGTTAAGAGTCCAGGCTCTGGAGTGAGTCTATCTGGGTCCAAATCCTACCTTCTATATGTACAAGATTTTAGGGATAGTACCAAACATATAGAGTTGTTATATTAAAAGAATTTATTCATTTGAAGCACATATAACACTAGTTTTTTATCCTGTGAGCACTCAATAAATGATAAACATTCTTCTTAGAACTGCGTACTATGTTGTAGGCTCATACTTATAACATTGTGCTTCCTCCCATTATTTTTGACGAATACTATGCAGAAGAGTTTTCCAAGACCCAACAGATTCATAGAGTGAAGGAGCTAGAGGAATTCTTTTAAAAAATTTTTAAAAAATAGTGAGTCATCCCTTATTCTAGAGTAACCTTTAAAAGAACCTAGGGCGTAAAACTCCATATGACTGTGGTTACACCTTGGAAAAGGTAGGGAAGAAGTGAAGTCCCCAGCACTTCCTGATCACACCTTCTCTCAGTCTGTTCTCTCTTACTAACCAGGAAGGGCTCCTCTAAATCGCCAGGGCTCCGAGAGGCACAAAAGTCACTGATCTAGTACAAAAATCATCACTAGCCTTATTTTTTATTTTATGAACAAGGACACATGTGACCGTAGAAGTTAACCTGCACCAGACCATTTGGAACACTAGAGGTTAATTCAAAAGTGCAATTGCTCTCGGGAAGCTTTTATATGATATGGTACCTAAATTTGGAATTTCTTCAACATGAAGCTATGTCAGAGCTTACAGAGAACTGTTAAATACTGAATCAGTCAGAGCTTTTGGTGTCCCACAACAGAATCTGGTCTGCTGCACTGAGCAGAGAAGTATTTTATGTAGGTCACTTGGTGAATCATGTATTAACAGAAGACTTCAGAGACAGCCCCAGGAACCAGCTGGAGTCAAGGGAGGCCAGTGAGCAAGCAGTAATTCCCCAGAGAAGTTGGGTTGGCATCTCTGTCCCCATCCCCACCTATCACTACCTCCACTATTGGGAGCAGAGAACAGGACCACCTGGGCCCCTGAGATTTCTTCAATAGAAGGTGGTGCCCAGCCTCCCTTCAAGACTCCCATGAATGCAAATTGTTCATCATAAATACTTCCTGTAAATGGAGGTATGCTGGATTCAAATGTAATTTTAAAAACTCTTCTAGGTAAGATGTAAGATTGTCTAGCAAAGATTAATTGCTTGTGTATTAGCCTAATGATACATTTTAGGAATCTCAACCCCCACGTTGCTCATCCTTGAAACTGTAACTCTATCATTAAACATTAGTGTCATGGGAACACAACTTTCCAAAAACTAAAAATAAATAAAACTGTAGAGTTGATCTTCTCTTGCTATTAAAATGCATCTCCTCCCTTGAGGACTAACAAGGGTAAGTTTATAATGACAAGATGTTTATATGCTCTCTACACACTAACCCCATCTGAAAACCTCTTTTCCCAAGTTCTAAATAATAAATGAGTGTTCTAGATTAAAAGACAAAATTTACAAGGTCAGATATTTACTATACTTGAAAAGGAGGACAAGTAGATGATGATGGAGCGAGGATGGAAGTATAAGATTGGCATAAAGATAATAAGGTTTAGATGCTGTGTTTATAGGTGATGTAATTGAACATGAAGATAAACTAAAGCAGCTCTGGGAATTAATGGTCCATATGCCTGGCACACTGTCAAATATAAGACATCTCAAGAGAGCCTTTGACAGTGTGCGGAGTACAGTACACTCTCGATTGAGTTATGCACCTGTAACACTATTTATCTATGTTGTCAGTTGAAAAAGAGCTGTATCATTTAGAGTTACAACTGTCATCCCATTGTTCAAGTTTAATAAGTAAATGGAGGTTCCCGATTAAATACCAACCTTCTTCAACAAATGTGTGGGCGAGAGTGATGCAAGAAACACTAGTTTTGTGTTTTAGTTGATAATTGAGTGCTTACAGAATTATATGAAGCCCTAAAATGTTGTAAAGTTTACCATGTAAGAGATAAATGTCAAAGAAAACTTTCAGAGTAAGGTGTTTTTTTTTTTAATTTTCCATCTCCCTGATAACAAAAAAAGAAAAATATATCTTTAAGAAGTACAGCTTTCCAAACTGTGCTAGGCATTTAAAACAGCACACTAAAACTGATTGAACTGTAATGCCAAATAAAATATCCAGTACCTTCAAAATGAATGACAATGCAAAACTTCCTTGTACTATGACTTCATTTTGGGTACAGTAAGTATTAGGTTGTGCTTCCTTCTGCACAAGATGTCTTTCCTTCAAAATACAAGAATTCCTTGCCCTTTAAAGGAGGCTGCCCATATTTCTGTTTCCTTTCCTGAGAAACCATGGCTGCAATTCACCTAAGTGTCATATCCGGTCGTTTTGGTACATTTTATTGCTGAGACTGGCCCAACACAACGTTGTATGTTGGTAATATATTAAGCATTTGTGGATGGGCCATATTCAGTTGATGGTCTTATGGTCTCTTCTAAAACTCATTTGTTCTTATTCATAAGATAAGAAAATTGAAGATAAACTAAATTATACAATGAATGTCATTTAAAAATATTGTTATGATACTGTATGGAAATACATGATTACATATTTATCAAAAAAACATGATCATGTTTATTAATTCACAACCCATAGAATGAACAACCCGAATGTAAACTATGGGCTTTAGGTGGTGTGTCATTTAGTTCATCTGTCTTAACAAACATACCAGTGTAATGCAGGCTTGTGCCAATATTTGTTAATATATTCAACTCTATGTGAACAGTGAGGAAGGCTGTGCTTTAGGGTGAGGGGACAGGAGGGCTATGAGAACTCGCTGTACTTTTTCCTCAATTTTTCTGTGAGCATGAACCTAATCTAAAAAATGAAGGTTAATTAGAAGGGAAAACATATTGTTCCAAGTGAGACAAAATGTAATGTTAATCAATACAGACAATTATACCTCAACATTGCTTTGTCTTCCTAGAATACATGATCTTGTTAAAGCTTACCCCTGCTATTTTTTCCAGAGAAGTATGGCAAATTGATTTTACAAAATTCCGAATGAAGTAATCAATTGTGACTTAAGGATATTAATGTAATAATCTGGTATCACATCCAAGTTCTTTCTCTAATTTTATGACCTTAACAAAAATAACTTCTTCAAGTTTTCATTTTCTCATCTGTTGCATAAAACGAAAGTAGTGATATCTGCTCAGATGATTACTGAAAGAATTAAATCAAATGGCATTTTAAGGCACATTGTAATTGCTCAATAAATGATTAACATTGTTCTTGTTATTAGATGTAGAAATAAAATACATACATGTGCCTAGCTATAATTGGTGGCTACCATAATACTTTGACAAGGAAAATATAACACTCAGCAATCAATACAGATTTTATATCTATCTATAAATACAATATTTTGTTGCCTTTACTGTGACGTGTGAATTTTATTATATTTTAAATTATGTGATATTATTGGTCTGATATTTTCATCAGAGTCTGTAATCTCTGAAGACCTGAGAGAGTGTAATGAGACTGGGGTACTGAGCTGCTAGCCCCTCCCATCATCAGAGACTAGGTAGTCCTTCCATCATCAGAGACTAGGTAGTCCTTCCATCATCAGAGACTAGGTAGTCCTTCTGTAACCCAGCTTGCAGAAGCCTAGCCTGCGTACGGTCTCGAGACCTCACTATGGCAGTGGAGGCAGAAAGCAGAAGTCTTCCCCTGATACATGTTGAAGGACATCTACTCAACAAGTCTTTGAAGCTGTGTTAACTGCTATTGTTTTTGTTATTGCTATTTGCTTCTCTTTAAGGTAAGGTATTGTTTAGGATTTGATAATTTTGCAAGTATTACTATTCTTCCTATAGTTCAGTTTTATGAACCAAGAACAGAAATGGTCTATTAATACCAGCAGCACTAAAAAATCCCACTGTCAGGATTACTTCCCTATCTGTGTGCAGGGAGAGCCATTCAGCCCAAATTGGTAAAATTTAATATTTATCCATGGCAATTAAACCATAAACTGTGCAGTTCTCTTTGATATTAAATCATAAAAAAAATGCTCAGGGCTTCTCATTTGTGGCATTTAGAAAACCTTAGGTTTTTTTTTTTAATTATTCTTTTTTTAAGATCTTTTTTTTTTTTTTTGAGAGAGAGAGAGAGAGGTGATGGGAGAGACCAAGAGAGGGAAACATCAGTGTGTGCTTGCCTTTCACACGCCCCCTACTGGGGACCTGGCCCAAACCCAGGCATGTGCCCTGACTGGGAATCCAACCAGCAACCCCTTGGTTCACAGGCTGGCACTCAATCCACTGAGTTACACCAGCCAGGGCTGAATTTTTTTTTTTTTAAAACATGTTTTTTACCACAAAACAAATTTATCTAGGAGTTTAAAAGTTTTCCTGCTCTATGAGGAGCACAACCTTTTTGCAAAAAGTTAATAACTAAAAGCGTATCTATACAGTCAGTTCAAATTGCCAAAAGTCATAAAAATAAAAATGGTTGTCTCTGAGAAGACTCCTTCTGCATACCTTTTAACAAACCAACATAGTTTCTCAGAACAATTCATCTTTAACATTTAATTTTATCGGACTTAAGGCTGTGCTTTAGGGTGAAACTTGATAAGCAATTTACTATTTGGGGAGGGTCTTTTTAATTTTAAATACAAAGTAAATATGTGTGTATAATTCATTTTACTTAACATTAATAGTACTATTAAGCTTTATTTCTGAAATGAAAAACTCCAGGTAACAGGACCCATCTCTTTGAGCCATCTGTGAAGTGATGTGTAGTGGCTTTTTTTGTGGTGAAAAGTCTGCACCAGGTGACAAAGTCGTACTGGATGGGAACAGTGCAGAGGTAGGGATATGAAACCTAATTTGGGCTATTCTACATGGTTCTTTAGAGAGTCCTGCTGATAGTAAGTCTCAGTTGTCCACAGCATTAGCCACATCAGTAACATACCTTTTGTTGACTTTTTCTCCATCTCTCACTCTCCTTGCTCCTGGACCCAGCTTTTTGAACAATATCCCACATAAACCACCAATAACCCAGCATTTGTTCTAGACTCTGCTTTATGGGTCATCCAAACTAAGATACACCCTAATGGGAGGAAAAGGAATTGTTGCCAAGTTGTCTAACTTTATGACATCCCTTGAATTTTTTTATACACTTATAGAGGTAAGGAAAATTTATTTAAAGGGATTTCATGTTTATAATGGAGTCAGTTTCTCACTCAATATTCTATTAGAATAGAAATAAAATCAATATATATTAAAATAGAAGTAAACCCTTTTAAAGATGTTTAATTTGTATAGGATTATTTGCATAAAACCTTAGGCTATGCTTCCTTATAAAAACAAGTTTCCTATTTACTCGGGGTTTATTTCATCTCTTGATGGTGTAATCTTGGGGCACAGCAGTGATTGCAGTAACAGATTCAGTGCCAGAGTCTGGAGAGTCCATGAAAAAGAATCCATTAGGACCTGTGTCCAGAGATCAACTGCAAAGTTAGCTTAGAGTCACAGGTGAACGGATTGCAAGTCTCTTAGAGCACTTTAACCATGACTGTAAAAAAACAACTAGCAGGAGCAGTAATTGGTCAAACCAATCACCTACAGATCAATCATAGGGCAAATACAAGACTACAACATAAATACAGTAGTCGTTTTAATTAAGATAGCCCAAGTGCCTTTGGTGGTAATAATGAATACCCAATTATACTCCCAGAAGCTGATTGTTAATGGTGATACAAAGATTATGTTCTAAACAGGTATTCTATCAAGCAATGGAAAAATCTACTACCTCTGTTCTAAAGAACAAAGAGGATTCATAGCCAAATAACTAAGATAACTGGAATCCAATGGTAGGGCAGACTTTGGGTTAATTTTGTTAGTAACTCAAAGGTAACAGAAATCCTAGTTACTTTCCACCTCTTCTCTGTTTCTCACAGTACCATTATCATTTAAGCTAGTGTTTTCTGAGATTTCAATATGCCTTCCTATAAGTATTAAAGCTGTGTTTTTCCTCAGTAGAAGTCTATTAGGAAAACAGCTTATCTCTCTGAATTGCTCTCTGAGAAGGAAGAAGTGCTATTCCCCAAAGTCATAACTTTTTATTTTGCCTCATTCACCCAAATGTTGTTTTATACCCTTATCTCTGAACCAATCATAAACCTAGGAAATGACTATTCTAATTGGCTTAAATGAATCAGAACTTGCCCTTGGTGCTCAAGATAGAGCATTTCTTACCCAATTCACATTCCCCAAAGGATATTTAGAAATCAGATAGCATGAAGACATTTGGAAACAACAAAGGTGTGTTCCAGGTTACAAGATACAAACAAACATCTGGCTGGGGCATTCCAGCAAAAGAAAAGAATTTACCCAGTGGTTCAGACTTGCCACTACTCATTTATACCAACATATTGCATGGTTACAGAATAATCTTCCAGTGTGGATGCACCTGGAGAACATTACGCTAAGTGAAATACACCAGTCAGAGAGAGACAAATACCATATGATCTCACTCGTATGTGAAATCTAATGAACAAACTGAACTAACGAACTAACAGGAAAATTAGAGACAGACTCAGAGAGAGAAGGATGACAGCTAAGTGGGGTGGGAAGGAGGTTAGGGGGTGCGGAGATGGAGCGAAAAGTAAAAAGGACTCATGGACATGGACAGCAGTGTGGTGGTTGTGGGGGGAGGGGTATAGAGGGACTACATGGTAATGGGGAAAAAAGGAACCTAATGAACAAAACAAATGAGCAAACTAGAACCAGAGGCATGGAAACAAGGAACAGACGGACAACCACCAGGGGGGAGGGCGTAGGGGGATAATGGTGGAAAGAAGAGTAAGGGACTAGTCAAGGAAAACCTATGAATGACCCATGGACATGGACAACAGTGTGGGGACTGACTGTGGAAGTGGGGGTGGAGGATTATTTATTATATGAATAATCTTTTATTCATATGTTTTAGTGAGTACAGTCGATTCAATCACGTAGAATTCCTAATGTTTTGGTAAACAAATACTCTCATAGCATGAGTATGTACCTAGTACTCACTCATAAAAATGTGGGGTGTCACACAGAATTTTATTTTATGTTTTACTATTCATTTGGGTGTTATTTTATTAGGATATCATTTATGTTTTTTTTCAAAGACACCATTAATAGTTACTATATCTGGATGTTAAAACAGGAAGCTTTCATTTCTGACTGAAGTCCCAAGAAAATAGATGCCAAATACCACGAGATACCAAAGTGAATATATATGATCTATGTAGGATTTGCAAAAGAGTTTTTAAAAATATAAAAATTTTTGTTACCCTCACCCTTCTCTTATATCAGGAATCTGATATGGGAATAGAAGTTGAATTGGCCAGAGAAGAATGACCACTAGAAGAAATACTTCCCAGAGAAGATTATACTATGAGTACCTCCCCTAACTGTCTGGTCTTCCCCTACAGGAGAGTTCAGTATATGCCCCTGCATTTTGTTCGATACCATGTTTGAGGCATCCATTAGGTAAAAGGCTATAGCTTCCTGCAAAGGAGCTGGAAAAAGAAGAAAGTATAAATCATTGTGTCAAAGGCACAGTGATTTCTGTGGACCAGATATCAGTCACAAAACAGAGGAAACAAGGCTAAAATTTTTTTAGGTCTTCCTAGAAGCACTGCCTAGAAGGTTAAGTGATTCCAGCAGAGAAAGATTAGAATGGACCCAGATGCCCAGGGATTATGGAGAAAACAACTTGGAAAAGATGCCCTTCCTTTGGAGGTGAGGGGATCTCCATAGGACCCATGAAAGTGCCCAAGGAACACCATATTTTTTGGATTATAAGACGCACCCCCACCCTATTTGGGAGAAAATGGGGGTGCATTTTGTAGTCTGAATGTAGCTTACCTGGCTCACTGGGGCAGGGGGCAGGGTGGTGGTGAAGCGGGGTCACAGGTTTTTAAATATTTTACCACATTTTTTGCTTCAAAAATTTTTTCCTGTTTTTCTTCTCTAAAATCTGGGTGCATCTTATGGTCCAGTGCATCTTAGAGTCCTAAAAATATGATAAATGTCCGCTTTGATCACTGTAGCCCTCTAGAGCATTGATACTAATTCACCAGTATTGGTCCAATAAATACCTGTTCTGTTGTCTTTTCTTCTCCCCCTGCCCCTTCTCCTGCCCCCAGAAACAGTTAGTTGAGGAGATACTTCCGGCAGAGGGAAAGGCTGTCTAAGCACCACCGCCCCCCCGTCAGAGTGCAGACGCCGACCTTTATCAGGCTGTCTGTAAAGAGAGGCAGACAGATGCTTTCAGCTTAATCAAAATTCAAGAGTTGTTTATTATCACACTGGACTGGACATAATAATTACTAAACAGGGACTTTTTTGAGATGAGAAGTGAACATGGGACTCCTTATTATCTAAGTTATGAAACCTACCCTGAATATAATTGACAGGCAGAGACAAATAAACATTCTTTATGCAAGATTAAAGGGAGAGTGGTAGAAGAAAATGAAGTTGCTTCATGATGGCACCCTTGGAGCCTTGCTCTTTGAACAAAATGGCTATGAGCCCCCTTCTGTCACTAGGAAGAGAATCATAGGACTCATTTAGCAAGTTGTGCTTAGCTCTTTAAAATATCGTGAAGATAGTTTTGTCACTAGGATATATTTTCAGAAGTCACTTACTGCTTTGCTTTGTAAAAAATAGTTAAGTTTCAACCAATTTCCCCACCTCCAATCTGGTATTTCATTATTAACAAATCGTATTTAATGACTTTTTAACTATTTAGAGTAAAGCATTGGGGAAGTGTTATCTGTAACCAATAATTAGATGATTCAATATATTAGCAACTTATAATAGAATGGTTGAATTTTAACTTGTTGGGTGGTGACATCAGACTTAGGCCAATGACGTTTCTATGGTAACACAGCTGGAATTCTGGCAGGCCCGAACTACTCCTAAGTGATGAAGATATTAGGGTATTTTTTTAACCCTTAAAAATGAATCTGCCATAATGTTAGGAATCTTCACTATATGCCTGGGCCTTAAGAATGCAACTTAAACTACATCAGAACAATAAGTTATGATCTTCACCATAGTTAAAATCATGAAAACTCATTTTTGTGTAGCTGGACAGGAGTATAATATAGATGAAAGGGTTTCAGAATGTGCGTGTTGTATGCAAAGATTATATATGTAAGTCTAGAATCACAATACACATTGCATTGTGACCTTGGTTAGTGTGGTAGATAAAACACACGGCACATAGAGGGTGCTCCCAGGCAGTTATAATTGTTTTGTCTTTTCATCACAAGAATTATTTTGTCCAAAGTTGTTTCATAGATGATTTTTATTGTATCTTGCAGTTTTAAAAGTTTCCCAAAACTAAAATAAATAAAATTCTTTGTTCATGTTTTCTCCAACACGTAACCTCCAAGAACAGAACCAAGTTAGAGCTTTCAGGTGGTCTTGAATCCACTTACCTGTGGTTGGTCACAGGCCTACCATACTTCCACCTGTTGCCAAGGGTGATGTGCCAGGAGCATCACAATGTCCAGCTGAGCGCCTCCCCTCAATGAAGAGGGGCTTTGTGGAGCCAAGGACAAAATCAAAGATATGAAATACAGCCTCTTTCAAAGATTGGAAGATTTTCTTGTAGCTCATTCTTTTTTCTGCTACAGATTGTTTAGATATGGCAGCAGAGGGGAATGGTAGAAGGAGCAGGGGGTCGATTCTTTTCTTTTTCTTTTTTTTAGCGTTATTCAAGTACAGTTGTCTCCATTTTCCTGCCACAACTTTCCCCCACCCCGCCAACCCCCATCTCCCACCCTCAATCCTTCCCCACTTCGGTCCTTTATACATGTTCTGTGATAACCTTTCCCTTTCTTCCCCCCAGTATCCCCCTCCCCTCAGGTTACTGTCAGTTTGTTCTTTATTTTGATGTCTCTGGTTATATTTTGCTTGTTTGTTTTGTTGATTTCCACTTACAAATGAGATCATATGGTGTTCGTCTTTTACCACCTGGCTTATTTCACTTAGCATAACTCTCTTCAGTTCCATCCATGCTGTTGCAAAGGGTATGAGCTCTTTCTTTCTTTCTTTCTTTCTCTGCTGGAGGGAGCCCATTCTTAAGAAGAGTGCTCATTCTTGGACAATTGACTAGTAGCACTGATATGTGACTGCTCCGAGCTGGTGTCACCCTGGGGAATAAAGGGCTCCTAGGGTTTCTACACTGCTTAGCTCTGCTCCTCAGGGACAGCCAGCAAACTCTAGGTGGAAATAAAGTGCTTTTCTGGTCTTTTCCATGTTCCCATTCTTTCTGGTTTCTAATATGTCTTGTTTCCTCATATAAAATTTTCTTTTCCACCCTCAACATTCCCAAACGCTCTCTTGTTTAGCTAACTCCTCTTCTGGTCCCAGTTCAACATTAGTCTTCTAGGGAGTTTACCCACACCCTCCAGGCATGTCATTCCAGCCTACAAATTCTCTTCCTTTCTGTGATGGTTAATTTTATGTGTTAACTTAAATAGGCTACGAGTCCCCAGATATTTGACTAAATATTATTATTGAGTGTGTCTGTAAGAACATTTCTGGGTGAGATTAACATTTAAATCCATAGACTGAGAAAAGCAGATTGCTCTCCCTAGTGTGTTGGGGGAGTTCATATCCAATCCATTGAAGGCCTGAATAGACTTAAATGTGCAGAAAGACAAATACCATATGATCTCCATACAAGAAAAATTTAATGAACAAAATTAATGAACAAAATAGAACCACATGCATGGAAGCATGGAACAGACTGAAAGTGACCAGCAGGGAGGGGAGAGGGGGATAATGGTGAAAAGAATTGGAAGGAACTAGTCAAAGAACATGAATGAATGACCCATGGATATGGACAATAGTGTGAGAATTGACCATGGGAGTGAGGGGTAGGATGAGCAGAGGTGGGCAAAGGGGAAAAATTGGGACAACTGTAGTAGAATCCTAATAAACAATGATTAAAAATAAAATAAAGAAATTCTCTCTCCCTGCTTGTCTTCAAGCTGGGAAACTGGCCTTCTCCTGCCTTGGACTTGGTCTCCAATGGTAACTTAAACCATCAGTTCTAGTTCTTCAATTTGCTGACTGCAAATCTTTGGACTCCTCAGCCTCCAAAACTGTGTGAACCAATTTCTCATAATAAATCGATGTCTCTCATTCTCTCTCATTTTTATATATTCATATATATTTTTTCACATATATGAATGTATATATAAATGTTCATATATATATATATATATATATATATATATATGAACATATACATATTCAGGCAAGTAGCATCTGTTGCCTGTTAAGAAAAATAAAAGTCTAAACACTTCTGCCCACTGCATCTTGGTCTATGAGTCACCAAAGAAAACGCAAAGTAATCAAGCACTGGATGAAGCCATACTTTACCCCCATAGAGAAGAGGCAGAGCAAGATCGGCTTCAGTAATGGTTGTCAGTCCCCCGTGGCCAGCAGGTCCCCAGGGCTGGCAGGTCTCTGCTGTCGGCATGCCATTTGTGCTGACGCAGAAGGACCGCATCCGCTCACCACGGGGGACAGATGCAGTAGTGGAGTGGGCCAGGTGCCATATGACAGATATGCTTAAGCAGAACAAAAACATACACGTTCAGTTTGAAACAGGAAAAGATAAGTGTTAAGCCAAGCACTGGCTGGAAGGACTCCATACTGTCGTGCGCAAGTGTTGCAGGCCCAAGGCGCGCTCTTACGCAGCTGAGAGGGCGTTAGAAGGCTGTGCGCATGAGCCATATACAAAGATCTCCTATTCGTTTGTTTCTCTGGAGAAACCAGACTAATATGTTTCTTCGTTATAATGTGTAATTACATACAGTACGTTTTTAAGTACATTTATATATTTAATACCTGTTCCACTATTAGCTTGTGAGGACCTTGCCGGTAAAAAGCATTAATTCCCCTCAAATATATCAGAAAGTATAAATAAAAATATGCATTGCCCCTCAAAAGCTGCAACTTAACAGTCCTTACAAGTGTACAGAATGCTTAAAATATCTTTATATTCTGCCATCATAATTAGTCAGAAGCAAAAATTAACCCTGCGTCCCCTACTCTGTAGATATCTTCTTTCACTACCCACGGTTTACTCTCCGGTTTACATGCCCGCCTCTTTCTCTCAGGCCTGGGTCAGCATGTTGAGTCTGTTGGCCAAATCTAGCCCAGAGCCTGTTTACCTATCACTTACAAGCTAAGAATCACTTTAAAGGCTTGAAAAAAATTTTTAAGTTGCAATGCATAGAAAGTGTACGAAAAAATGTCCACGTCCTTAAATCAAGAACACCATCAGACCCATTTGTTTACATATTGCCTATGGCTCTGTTCATACTCTAACAGAGTTGAGTAGTTGCAACAGAGACCATATGGTCCACAACCTCTAAAATACTTAATATCCAGTTCTTTACAGAAAGTGTTTATTGGCTCTGGTCTGGAGTCCACAATGGACTTGGAGTGTCCTTGAGCTATTTTCACAAAGATTCCCCTTCTCAGGAGAAATCAAATGCGACCTGCATAAATGCCATCAGACTCCTAGCTTCAGCAGCTTTCATGGTGAGATGCAGCCCCTTCCTACCTCTTTGGGGTCACCTCTCACCTCTCCCTCCCGTGTTCATCTTGCCTCCTATTCTATGCATGTTATTCCTTTTGCCTATGACTCTCTGACCCCATCTCAGCTCCATCTTGCCTGGCCTTGTGTTTCTCATACTGCAGGTGGCATCTCAGTACCATTTGATCCAGAGATGTTCTCCAAGCCCCTAAGTATAGGCTAAATGTCCCTTTTATGTGTACTCTTAAATCTTGTCCTCCCCCTTTACCGGAAACTTTATGAGTTCAGGATAGTGTCTGCCTTACTCGCTACAGTTCTCAGTATCTGTCACCTGATACAGTTACAGAAAGAGTAGAAAAGAGAAATATTGAAAAGAGGAAAAAATAATTGTTTTTATTAAGATGCTAAAAAAATATTTCTGAATTGCTTCTAAAATAGTTTCATCAAAGGCTACAAATTGTAGAAAACAAAACAGAAGGCCAAAACTTCAAGAAAATATCAGGGTAGTGCAGAGAAAGTCACATACACTAACAGAAGTCAAACTTTTCAGACTAAAGTTTTAGTGAAAAAAAATATTTTTAAAAGCAAATTTTGGCAATCTTTCTGATAGCACATTAAAATTCAGCAATGTGAAAAAATTCGCTGAAAATAAAGTGATTTCTGGCATTGGCCCTGATATTACACATCCAATTAGTTACACATCTCATTTCAGGTGAGGAAATTCAAAATCAAAGCAGGTGATTTAATGAAGTAGTGTGTGTCAAAGCCGCTTTCTTTTCCTAATACAGCTACTTAAATTTTTTAGCTTCTGCCCTCAGGATGATATTATTTAAATGTACCCCAAAATGTAAATTCAGTATCCATTATATGTGAATATATGTAAAACACTTAAATATGAATATATATGTAGGTTATACATATTAATATAGTGTTATACATAGTTATAACATAATGTTATTATCAGTTATTATGTGTCATAAATATTAATATGTATTAATTTGTTAAATGTTTTTCTTAAGTTCTTAAATCTCTACCTACAACCCACACACCCGCATGTGTGCGCAGGTATATGTAAACACACACACATCCACAAACAACACAAAAAAAACTTTATTTACAGGAAAGTATTTGTAAACAAAGTCGAATTTACTCAAGTTTTAGCAAGGGAGATGGAGGTTTGCAGACTCTTGATTTTATTCTTCCCACAGAAAACTCTAACCCACAATTAGGCCCTCTTCTCTTTAGATTATTGTTCATAATTTATTTTTACAAAAATTTTATATGAAATATATTTACCCACTCTACACACACATAAAATTGAACATATATTTTACAAAGCAGTTACTATGTGTGTCTATATTTCCTAAAAACAATCCTTAATCTTTACTAAATGGTAAATTATATTTTCTATTCTATTCTCTTCTTTTTTTTTAATATTGGGCACTATCAAGTCATTGAGTCTATGACCCATTAATGTAATGCATCTATAGTTTGAAAACCAGTGTTCCATGCTGCCCCCGCAACAGACCATTCTCTCTCTGTTTCATTTGCTCTTTATTTTTCAGTGTTACTCTTTCTTTACTTCTCCTTTTGGTTTTGTTTAAAATTCAGGCATAAATTCTCCCTGAGACTCCAAACTCTCGTTCTTAGCCCCTGGTGGCTTTAGCAAAGCCTCTTCTTAACAAGGCTGGTTGCTTCCTACAAAGATTTTTCTCACACCAGCTGCTATAAAAATAGTGTATTTCCTTTATCCTCACACATTTAAAATATTCCCACGAGCAAAAACTTCAGTTAATAAAATGCCTTGTACTTAAAAAAAAAGACAAGTTCAAACTCATCCACCCAGATCCTGATTCTAATGCTATTTCTTAATAATCAAATCATTTCAAATTCTAAATAAGAAATGAGTGCAAAGAAAAGCTAAAGTTTTCTTTAAAAAAACCAAGGCTTGAGCAATCAAAAGAATTAGAGAAAAAAGAAGTCACAGAATTATTTCTAAAATATAATAGAATTTAGTTCTTCAAAGCTGGAGAAATCAGGCTATCTGTGGGTAAGTGGGTCCAAATTTTTCCACTAAAGATAAGAGAGTAGATTTAATGGTGATTGTAGCCATGATGTTGTCCTTATAATAATTATTTCTAGAAAGATATGTCACAACCATACTCATGTCCCTTTTCTCAGTTGCACTGGTATTTAAATGTTAAGTTTAGCTAGTGAAGCTCCAGAAATCGGCACACAATGTGTTAGCTGAAAGTGAGATGTGATATCTGCAACTGTGAATGTTTTCAATGATGCCACTGTTTATGTGAGGTATATTCTATGTGCTGGACAATTAAAGCAAGATCTGGATCCTTTCAGTTTCATTCCTCCTATTTGTTTATGTTTTATTCATCAAGGGACTGATCTATTTGTGTCTGTTCTGATACTAACTGACTTTGTCAGAATCTTGCAAGCACATCTCTGGTTTATGCATCATTTATGGTTTCTCAAAGTTTCCTTGGAAAAGTTAAGACTCCATGCTCATGAATCAATGGCAGGATACTTGCTTCAAAGAACAACATTATTCCATATATTTTAAAAGCAGTATTCAGTATTTGCAAATAATGTCCTGCTTTGAACATTTCACATGCACAAAAAGGAGTTTGTGTCTATTATTACCTAGGAAGTCCATCCAGGGCACTATAAGGCATTGAAAAGGAATATACAGACTGGACCTTATTCTCAAGGTCTTCAATTGAATATAGAAAACTGAGGTGTGGACTTCACTCACCTGGGCCATAAAGTGATGTGAAATTTTCCCTGACCATTGTTTCTGTTTAGTATCTCACCACCACAGTGAGAAATGGTTTAGTTTTCGTGGGTAAGAACTCAGATTGGGAAGTGACTCTTTCCACACCCTGGCTAGAGACCATAACAAATCACTGAATTCTCTAAACTTGATAATTTTTGAGTCTCTAAGATGGAGATTATAATGGTGCTGGCTCACAGGGTTATTATGGTAATAAATATGTATTATGAAGACATAAGAGAGGTAAGGCAAAATACTTGGTAAAATGTGAATGAAAAAATTTTTTTGCTTCTTTTGCGAAACACCTTATCTGCTTTTTAAAAATCTACTTTTCCTTTAAGATTCAGCTTAAAAGTCACTTTCTCCACGAAGCCTTCACCTTACAAATATTCCTTTCTCCTTGTTGTTCCCAAAACATGTTTTACTTGCATCTGTTAGTACTTTCATCATATATTGTAATTATCGGGAATGTACCTGTTTCTTCATATAGATTGTGGGTTCTTTAAAGGTAGAAGCCATATTATAGTTAATATTGCTTTATATGCTCTACTAAAGCATTTGGCACACAATAGGTACTTATATTACTCTTCTGATTGAATAAAAGAATGACTATTGTTGGCATGGGCTCTCTTACTCTAGAAGTTGTGACAGTGTAATAAATACCACTGACCTTTCATGACAGGCCCTGGCACTGTCTAGTTGCTGAGATGAGTGTTAATTAGTAATTGGCGATGTCTTAAAATATTAATAATTAATAATTGCACTTGTGCTGATGTTTGTGAAATATGATATTATCTGTGAGCATAACAACATGATCAGCTGAGAAGGATTCACTAAGTTCTATTTATAAAGAGTTGTGTCGCAATACCAACACACTTTAGAAGTCTGGAAGTTGGATTATCAAGTGTTTTTGGCACTGACTCAAATGAAATACAGACGCTAACTAATCATCAGGTAGATAACAGTAACTGCTGTAGTTTTTCACTTTTGTTTGGAAGGGTTATGGGACTCGTTACAGCACTAAAAAAACAACAGCTGTCACTACAGATTAGGCCTTAAATCAGAGAACATCCAACTCGCTTTGAATTTAAATAACTGTCAAAGAAAAATCATCTCAATTTATCAAAGTCTTTCAAGATGAGGATTCCGAACAGAATGCTCCAAAGACATCTTGATTAACTGGAACTACTGCTCCCTGAGTGGAGAATCAGGCAGTGAACAGACTACCATTTACTAGCCACTCCGCAGAGATTTTCAACAAGAATATATACGAAGTTAACTTATTCTAGTAGGTCTTCTGTGTGTCACAATGAACGAGAGGTTTTTATTACTTTGCTTTCTCCTTCCTTAGTTCTCTGGTCCCTGGTTCATTTACACTCTTGAAATACAAAAACTCTTATCATAGGTAATTACATGTATTTGCCTTCTAAGCTGAAGTACAGGCACCTATAAGACTCCCCAGTTTTATTTATTTTTAATAACCAGTGCCTTGCACAGTATCTGACATATAATAATGGCTCCTCAGAAATAACAGTTAATCAGAATATTTATACTTTCTCAGCACCAAATCTCCTCAGGTTTACAGAGCCCTAGGATCTGGGAAAATACCTTAGAAACTAAAATTGAGTGGGCTCCTGTCTGATGACCACGTTGCTCAGAACACAGATGACCTCCAGCAGGTGATGGTTCTTTGGAAACGCTTTCTTAAAAGTTCCACTGCCAACAAAATATGCTAAATAATTTACTGAGTGACAACTTGACAAAAGTGTGCGAAGCAGCTCATGAGAGTGTAGGAACTGTACCGTGACCATTTCACAGCTTGGAGGAGCGGTCTCTCCCACGTGAAGCGCTACACCTTCAAGCCACTGGTCCATTCGTCCCAGTTCCTCTTACACTGTGAAATTGTGTAGCCGGTTTTTAATAAACCTCTTTAAGGGAACTGAAGCATATCTTTTCACTGGAGGCCAGGGAAGACTGAAATTTAGATCAAGCTGTTGACATGGCAACAAAAACTTTCACTATTCAAAAGATTACAGTGTGGACCAGATGATTTTAAGTGGCATTTTTGAGACAGCAATGTTTGACACTGTTCTCAAAGTTTCAGCCTACTGTGTTTTCATGCCACTGAATTATCCTATCCAGTTTTCTAAATAGCTGCTTATGGATATTAGTTTACTAAAATTAAATCGAAAAAGAAAAACATTAAAATTCTTTTTTTGAAACATTAAAATGCTCACCCTGGCCAGGTAGCTCAGCTGATTAGAGTGTTGTCCCAACATGCCAAGGCTGCAAGTTTGGTCCCTGGTCAGGGCACATACAAGAATCAACCGATGAGTGTGGAAATAAAGTGGAAAAAACAAATCTTCCTCTCTCTCTCTCTCTCCCTTTCTTCTTTCTCTAAAATCAGTAAATAAATGAATAAAATAAACATTAAAATTCTTAACAGTGGTAGGTATATTCCAATTTTCAGTCTATAGAGTTTGTTGTGTTTACATAAAAAAACAGTTTTAAGGCACAATGGTATTAGTACATTTTCATATGGACAAATCTAATATATACTACAGTCAGATTGACAAAACAGTATTAGAATAAATTTTCAGTAATATAAGGACAAGGATGATTTCTGGTTTTGTTGTAAATTTCTTTCAGTGGAAAAACATTTTGAAAAATATCAGTAATGGTGGCTTTTAAAAAAAAATGTTATTGCTTACAGGAAAGGCATCCTAATAAGATGTCAGAGTAAGGACACAAAATTTGGGTGATTCTACAACATGACTTACATAGATTTATTTGAAGAGCAAGTTTACTGGGGGGAAGACAGGTATAAATTTGTATCATGAGAAGTAAGATGGAGAAAAATCATAGAAAAAGGGAGGTAAAAAATAACTGAGAAAAAAGAGGCAGGGGCCAGATAGAGAAAATATAAAAAGAGGCCCCACATATGTTGTTACTCTGTCTAAATGGGGGAAAGCAAACTCATTTGGTTGTCCTAGGACTTGGCTGTCACTGAAGAAGGGGATCTCGTTAGAAGACTTCAAGATCCCTTTGTCCTCTTAGAACCAAATTAAAACCATTAACTCTCAGAAGTTAGGGACATCTTTGTTATGTTGGCTTTCTGGAAAAACAGACAACTAGATAAAGGCAGAAAGGAGGTTTGAGCAAGAGAAACATTACAGAAAATAGAAATGATTATGGAAAAACAAACTTTGAGAAGTACAGCCAGCTGCCACAACTGAGTAAGCCAATTCCTTGCAATAAAACCTCTTAATGTGTATATACCCTTATGGTACAGTTTCTCTAGTTGATCCCCTACTGAATCATACATTGTCCTCTGGGTACCTGAGGAATTTCCTGGAAGCCAGGCTAGTTGGTAGAATGTAAAAATAAAATTGAAAAAAAAGGGATGTATAATTAACATTTAGGAAAATTTTTTTAAAAATATTTTTGTTCATAGTCTATTTATTATGTGAGCTACTACCTCATAGAAAGTTGAGTATAGCTATAGCTTTTTTGAAAGATCTAATTTGAGATATTTGATAAAAGTTTGTGGACACTTAAAAAAAACCTTAATGTACTTAGTTGCAGCACCTTGACATACTACTGAGCAAATAAACCAAAGCCTTAAATGGATTTCACAATAAAAAGTTTCCTAATAACCAAACTGATTTTATTTTATCATAATTCTAACTTGATTAAGTAATACCAGATGGATCTCATCTAAGAGACCTGAGAAAAATTTCATTTACTAAAAATTTTTATCTTTTATCTTAAAAGAAAATCGTCTATCTGCTATAGCAAGTGGTAAAATAAATATTTCCTTTGCTTTCTTTTGTTTTCTTTTATCATCAGAGACTGGGTTGTATATTCACGTTTCACTGGAAACACATAAGCTACCAAATACTGTCAACTTCTGCCAAGAGCAGGGATAAAAACTCTGTGGGCCAAAGATAAATTCAATAGTCGTTACCTTCCAAAAAATCTAGTGGTGCTTGGACTTGAAAAACGCTGTAGCAATGTGCAATGTTTGCCCCCTGTCTAACTCAAATAGAAAGTACCACTGATAGAAGCTCAATGAGTCAATGGAGCTGAAAGAAGGGGGAAGACTGGCGTGAGCAGGTTATAATTACCTTGTACTGAGAAGTCAGAGAGGCGGTATATGAAACAGGCACTCTGTTTTACCCGATACGCTGAACTCACTGTGAGGCTAAACCTGTTCTTCCTCGTTCCTGCTGCGAATCTCCATTCTTCAGCGCACCCAGGCCTGCGTGGCCCTGCAGGCGCTGGAAGCGTGGTTCCCAACTCCGGGCAAGCAACCCCGGCGTTTGCCGGATTGTCAGGTTGCCCTGAAATGGGTCTTTTTCCTTTGTGTAGCTCTTTTCACAATAAAGAATTGGTAAGTGAATAGCCCATTTTTTCCTAATGTTTCCCCAGCCCTGAGGTAGGAGGTGAACTCAGAGTATCTCGTAAAAAGATGCTAACTTGCAAAACAATGCCAGAGGAGGCGCGTGGGTCTTTGTCTCCCCAAGTTCTTCTCTCATCCTCCCCCCTCAAATGCCTCTCCCTGTCCCAGACACGCCTGCGCCTAGTGCCACTGCTTCCCTGCACTGTCTGAACGAAGCTACAGCAGCCTCTCTGCCAGCTCTGGTGCCACCACTGAATCACCTTGCGTTACTACTATGTGGCATGATTGTAAAAAGTGTAACGTAGAATTATTGCTATTCGCGTTATCATTACAATCTTAATCTTGCAGTGTATCTGCTTCATATTGTTCTAAGCACTTAAAATTTAATTCCAGTTTAATACTATAGTAACATTATAGACTAGGGTGATTATTCCCCCTATTTCATAGATTTTGTTGCATTCTGAGAGCACAGAGTTCAAGAACATAGATTTAGAAACTGTGAAATTTTAGACAAATTACCAAGATTCTGTGACTTGATTTTCTTCTTGTTGCATCTTAAGGCCTTGCTTCTAAATCTAAGCTTTCTACTTTTTATTTCTTCCTCAACATTCCAACTCAATATATTTTAAGTCAGTGAAAGAAAAAAAAATCTGAACATAGAAAGCCCAAAAGGACTTCTATGATACTACAGCTAAAAATGTAATAGCTTACAATTCTACCCTAATATTTTATCTCAAAATAACAGTACTTTTGGAAAATATAGCATGGTTGTTCTTTGCATATAATGGCATTGTGCAAAATGGCAATGCTCCACTCCTCAAGATTCCTTTCTACTTAAAACATTATTTTAACATCAGTACAGTACATTTTTTAACCTCAACAAGACCCATAAAGCTGAAATGATTATTTTAACATTTACCCTCCCTACACTCCTGCCTCCCACCTCCTGACATTATAAAAATATTTTGAGAGAAAAGTATCTACAAACATCAGCAACACCAGGCTTAAGTGGGACCTAGAATCCAAATTAATAATGCCAGCTGGATTAATAATATAACTGAACAAAATCTTTATCAATTGACACTCACCTACAATGTCAATGCTACTGACTGAAGCATTCCTACACCCTTCTTCTGTGACTAAAGCATGCCGTTGTACCCCAAACTGTCATTCTGCTTTGTACAGCTTGCCTCCCACCCATTTGCCATGAACTTTACACCTATTTTTTTTCTAGAAGCATGTGTAGTGGTACAAAAGGTATCTCAAAAGCCTAGAGCCGTGGACTCTAACCTTTCATGTGGTGCTTCATTTCTGCTTTATTTTATGAAACCACACTTAAAGTACAAAGAAGTGAATGAAGTCAGAATGGAAAAAGTTGGCAAATTTTACCAACCTTCACCTACTTAATCAAAAAATGTCCCAGATCTTTAAAGCATGTTGGGGACCCAGTTAATTGCACTCTCTAGGACAAATTGTCCCAGGTGGATGATGTTCTATTCTTGATCTCTGACTCTTAACCTGAGATTTGGAGCATTTGCTCAGTTTTCTAAAAATAAAAATATCTGTTAATTGCAACATGGTCACAGGACAGAGCACAGGATGTAGATCTGAAGGACTCGCACTTGAACTCTCATTATGCCAACTGCTGGCTTCATAACCAGGGTAAATGAAGTAATTCGAGTCTCTATGTCTGGTTAAGTATTACTAATACCAATTTATGGTGTTACTGTCAGAATTAAGGAAAGTAATATGTATAAGATTATTTTGTAAGCTGTAAAAAAAATAAAATAATATATAAAGATCAAATTAAAATAATATACAACGGTTAAATTAAGATTTTTTTACATGTACATGATAGTTTGATGTCATTTTACAATCTTTCAAAATTTTATTGTTTTAGACAAGTTATCATTGGCAGTTATAAAAATTTAAGTGGAAAAACAATATGAAACTGAGAGCTAGAGACTACTCAAAATTAAAACACAAAATGAATATTATTAACAAAATACTGGCAGTAATTTCTTTTTTCTAAGGATAAACACATATTTAATATAATATAATACATATCTGTATGTACTAGATAAAATATACAATTAAACTATTAAAGTCATACCTTAACTTCAAAATGCATAACAACAACATAAAAATCAATGACAGTCAACTGTTCCCTCAAAATGAGTCTAGTGGAGAAAAACTGGCAAGAGTAGAGACAAGGTAAATTTTTATTTAGGTGCTATTTTTATTAGCCAAGCAAACAAAAGGAAAGAAAACTCATTTAGAGGCTGTTATTCTTATTACCTGTTTTCCTATGTGAATAAGCAATGTTCCCTGTTTATGAATGACTTAAAGCTATGAAAAAGAAAGATCATTCTAATAAGTTAACATTTTATACTATTTTCAGTACATATAACAAGTCTTTCATCTTCAACACACACAAAAGTGTATACTTTTTAAAAATAGAAACTCTTTCTGCTCACTCTAAATAAATGTTGAAAAAGTATTTAAGGAGCATAATATTGGAAGTAGATCATATCATTAGCTTTCCTGGGTCACCAACGTGGATCATCAAGCTGCTGGACAGGGGGCTGGGGAGACTAGATATTTAATACACCTGCAGAATCTGTCACGGTAGCCCCACAGAACTGGGGTCATTCCTCTCTATTCAACCTTCAACCACCTATAATTCTACACAGGTGATGTCTGACGACAGCAAATCAGGATAAACCTTAAAAAAGAAAAAGAAGTCACAGAAGGTTGGCAGGGAGCCTGAGGGACTGTGTGTGAAAGAGAGGACAGTCATTTGGGACAGAGGAAAGGAGACAAACCATCAGAAGCTGATTAGAATAAAAGCTGCTATATATTGAGTATCTGCTGTCTGTCAAAGACTGTGCATTCTTTCTCACTTTTGTAAGAATTCTTCAGAGAAAACATTTTAAGCTCCAGCCTACAGATAAGAAAATAGGCTCAAACATGCAACTTAGTACTTGACAAATATTTATTTTGCAATGGTCCCATAGGCACTAAGTGTTTGGGCTAGAATATAAATAAGCCCAAATGTGTCTGTGTGACCCCAAATGTCTCTCTCTCTCTTCCCCCGCCCTCTGTCCCTTCCCTCCCCACCCCCTCACCAGAACAAGTTGTCTATATTTTGAGTTGCTTCTCTATTTTGAGTAGATGAGTTTTGAGTTGTGCCAGGTATCTAGAAATGCCTATGTTTTCTACTGCCCATTATTTTTTTCTCTCTGTGGGAAATAGAAATTGAAGTGCTACTTGATTAATACTTATATCGTAAGTACTTAAAATAGAGCTCTGGCAAAGGGATTATTTGAAATAGCTATTAAATTTCAAGTCTGTATCTTAGGACCAATGGCATTAAGGCATATTTTAGGGAGAAAGTAAGAACAAAGAAGGTAAGGGCTAAAAGGGGAACTCACCTGGGGAGAGAGAATAAAATTGACCTCCTCTGTCAGGTGCCCATGGGAACCTCATCTTCTCCCACAGAGCACTGATGTTACCTTCTATTCCTACCTACCACCCCTGACCACATTCTCTTGCCTTATAATCAACAGCAAAAAAAAAAAAAAAAAAAAAAAGGCCCCCAGAATCAGGTCCTAGACTGATAGTCCTGACTTCGTAGGGTAGAGATCACCACACTCACTAAGGATGCTTTGCAAGCAACCCTTCTTTTCCCCACTACACAACCTGTGGCCCCGCCTTCCATTGAACTCCACCCACAGGGTTTAAAAGTCCCACATCATGGAGAGATCAGACACACATGAGGACGCTGCCCACAAAGGGACCTCTGCTCCCACGACCCTGGGAAATCGTGCCCTGGCCGTGCACATGACAGCATGTTTGTGTGCCCAGTGTGTGGGAGGGCACCCCGGTAACTGGACAAATATTGACTGGGGAAAAGGGAAGCTGACCCCCACTTTTGCTACAATTCCAAGATTGTACAGTGCCCTTAGGATGTCTTTAGAAAATCTACATATCCCAGAAAAGGAGTCAAAGCAGACAAAAGGACAGATCTAACTTATAAACAGAAAAAAACAAATAAAGAAGCATAATTTTAATGCACCGTATATAACTACAGTTATTGGGTGTATGGGATTTTTTTTTTTGCCTTTCTTTTTTGAAGTTTTTTGTTGTTATTCTATTATAGTTGTCCTAATTTTCCCCCTTTACCCATCCCAGCCCAACCCCCACAATCAATTACCGCACTGTTGTCCATGTCCATGCGTTATTCATGCATGTCCTTGTTTAATCCGTCCCCCTTCTGTCCATCGTTGTCCCCCTCCCTCCTCCCCTTTGGTCACTGTCAGTTTGTTCCATGTTTCCATGTCTATGGTTTTATTTTGTTTGTTAGTTTATTTTGTTTATTTGGTTCCTCTTATAGGTGAGATCATGAGGTATTTATCTTTCACTGACTGGCTTATTTCACTTAGCATAATATTCTGCAGTTCCACCCATGCTGTAGCAAAAGGCAGGAGTTCCTTCTTTCTTTCTTTCTGCTGCATAAATTCCATTGTGTAAATACAGGTGGTCTATAGCATATGAAAAAATTCTCAACATCGCTGGCCGTCAGAGAGATACAAATTAAAACCACAAGAAGATATCACCTCACAACAGTCAGAATAGCCATTATTGATAAATCAACAAACAACAAGTACTGGAGAGGATGTGGAGAAAAGGGAGCCCTAGTGCACCGTTGGTGGGAATGCAGACTGGTGCACCTGCAGAGGAAAACAGTCTGTAATTCCCTTAGAAAACTAAAAATGGAACTTTCTTTTGATCCCGGGATTCCACTGCTCAGAATATAGCCTGAGAATCCTGAACCACCAATTCAAAAGAGTCTATGTATCCCAATGTTCATAGTGTGCTATTTACAGTAGCCAAGTGCTAGAAACAGCCTAAGTGCCCATCAGTAGATGAGTTGATCAAAAAACTGATACATGTTTTTGTCTTCCTGCATTAACTTGTCAGAGAGAAGAATTTACTGCAATGTGGTGATAACAATTCCAGTTCTGACTTACTTAACTAAAAAATAAAGTCTAAAATAATTTCCACATAAGAATTCACTGACCTTTTGTAACTATCCTCATGCTATTTTTGTTGCTCCAACCTTTTGAATCAGCTGTCATATCAGCTAGCCATTAAGGGTTTGCTTTTTAGATTGTCACTTACCTGAAGTGTACATGCTGGGTAAAATGAATCCTCTAAAAAGAACAAAGGAGAGAAAGCAGAACACTAAAGTTTCCCATAAAATAAATGTTACCTTTTAAAATAAAATGTGTATGCTATGAAAGAATGGAAAATAGCAGTTCAAGAGAAAATTTAAAAATTAGATTTTTAGAAAAAAGAACCATAGATCTGTAACCTCTTTTGTCATTTTTAAACAAAATCTTACAATATTATAAACACGTTAATACTTTAAACTTTTAAATACATCCTGAATTGAATCCCAAAGCATTCCAAAACTACTTTTCACATTTCTTAAAATGTCACTAGTTAGAACCAGTTCAAGTGTGGGATCACTAGATATTTTTTAGTGTATGTATTTTTCATGTGTTCATTCATTCATTCATTAGAGAATATTATATAACATGGTGTGAAGGGGAAAACTCTTTTATCAGCCAGGAGGCAAGAACCCTATAAAGACAGATCTCCATCCTCACAGGATATGAGAATATGTCTTATGGTGTTAAGTGAACTTCAAGCTGTAGAGCTAATAAAACAGGGCTGCTGCCTTATTATATCTGGCTCTGTTTCCTTATGCCTTTTCCAGAGCTCTGAACACAGAAGGTCCCTGCTGATTGTTTGTGATGGTGAGTGAGCACTCTCAAAGGGCACATAAACAAGGTTTCTAAATTGTTTTAATGTTTGATTTGTTTTAAGTTAGTAATAAACTGAGGGTTTCTTTCATAACTTTTTTGCATTATTAATTTATTTGGTAAACTCTTCCTTTATAAGAAACATTTAAATGAATATTTAATTGTTTCTGAATTACCACAAAAATGAATGAAACTTATTATAAAGATGCAGTTCTCAACAGGGACACTACACACTGCCATACCAGACCCAGCTGTAAATGTGAGGTCCTTGGCTACATCAGTCACCCCTTTCTCATAGGGCAATGTGAGGAATCACAAAATATACATGGTAAATTGTGTGTTCTGCATTTTTTAAATACGGTTACATGGGATCTTTTCCAAATGAGAATGTGTATATTCAGAAAAATAAAAGGGATATATGTCCAGCCAGAGATATTTCTGGGCTTATACACACTTTCTGTTCTAACTCTGACAGCTCAGGAAGTTAGGGTAGGTTGGTGAAAGCTTTCACCAGTAAAAACTTCTGTGCTAGAGTGCTCTTGCCCCTTCACTTATTATAGTATTTTAAGTGGGATCAGGATAGCTACAGTTTTCTTCCTTCATTTACAGTCTCAAGCAACCCAAAAATAAGGGGTTTGTGAAGTTCCTGCTAATCCACCTTATAAATTATCGCATGCATAATGGCTGTGATCAGTTTGACAGTGTCTAGTTATCACTTCTTTGAAAGCTGTAGGTGCCTGCAATTAACACTCAACAAGAACATTATATTCAAAATAACACATAACCTACATGTGTTGAAGAAAAGGGGAGTTCATTATGATAAAAAATTTGGCATAAATAATAATTGAAAATGATACACTTCCTTTCATTGGAAATATTTTTGCTGTTCACACAGCTACAGGATAAAAAAATTTAAAAACCTTGGGACAATTAATGCCCCCATATCCAAATTGGGGGGAATTTAGGTGCAAAATAAAGTTTTTCATTTTCTTTTGACTCTCTTCTTCCAATGGAATTCAAATTCAGGATATAGATTCAAGTTTCAGAATTTCAAAAAATCTTTAAGGACCCTCTTAAAGAAATGTTAACTAAGACTTCTCTGTACATACTATGCATCAGACATGTGGTCAGATCATCTTATCTGGAAAGAAGTTCTGGCACCATCAAGTCCATTAATTTTCAAACTTGGCTACTGTAGAGAGAGCTGGGCTGTCCACAAGGGGAACTAGCACTCCTCATCCAGCCTAAAGCAGCCACTGGGAAGTGGCTGTCCAATAGGAGCCATACCTCCCATGGCCCCTTGAATCTAGATCTGCCATTGGACTAAGTTCTAGTCAATGGGAGTCTAAGAGAAAGGCATGTGCACACCCTGCATGCATTTTGTCTGTCTGCTGGATTGATTCCATATCCTACTAGATAACAGAAAAACAGGATTAAAGAAGATGGAATATCCATAGAGAGAAGAGCAGTACAACTACCAGGAACCCCTACATCAGACTCTTACATGACCAGGAAATAAATTTCTCTGCATTAAATCACTAAAGTCCAGGGATTTATTTTTTTTCTAGTAGTTAATGTGACCCTGATGAAAAGAATGCTACACAACAGAGTCACCTGGAGAAAGCCTATGACTATTTTTAAAAACTCAGAAAAATAAAAATTGACCTGCCTTTTGATCCAGCAATTCCATTGCTATGATTGTATCCTAAGAACCCCAAAACATCAATTTCAAAGAACCTATGCACCACAATGTTCATAGCAGCACAATTCACAATAGCCAAGAGCTGTAAGCAACCTAGGTGCCCATCAGTAAATGAATGGATCAAAAAATTGTGGTACATATACACAATGGAATTCTATGCAGCAGAGAGAAAGAAGGAACTACCACCCTTTCAACAACATGGATGGAACTGGAAAGCATTTCGCTGAGTGAAATAAGCCAAGCAGTGAAAGACAAATACCATATAATCTCACATTTAACAGGAAGCTAAACAACAAAACAGACAAGCAAGCAAAATAAAAACAAAGACACTGAAATAGAGAACAAGGGGACAGTGACCAGAGGGGAGAGGGGAGGGAATTTAAGGGGAAAAATGGGAGGGATTTAGAGAAACAAGTATAAAGGACACATGGACAAAAACTAAGGGGGGTGGAAATGGGAGGGAGGTGGGGTGCATGGGGCGGGGTGGGCTGGGATGGGAGAAATAAATAGAAAACTGTACTTGAAAAATAACTAAATTTAAAAAAAAACAAAATCTTGATTCTCATGCAGCCTGCCAAGCACCTATCCATGGTCCTGAATCTGTAAATCGCAACCCAGAATCAAGAGGACATTACTGCCCACGGAAGAAAGTTACTTGTCTAGAATCACACAGCCAAACAGTAGGAGAGCTAGGAAGATAATTCAGGCCCCTGGATATTTCAGCCTAAAGAAAAATGAGGCTGGATTTTGTAGTAGAACCAGCAAGACATATTTTGAAGCCAACTCAGGTTAACCTGATACATACTCCTTTCATTAATAATCACTAGAAACTCACACTGTGGTCAGAATTGTAGATATTTAATTCACCTTAACAGAACTTGCATTGCACTGTACTCCTGAGTACAGGGGCTGTGCTAAGCGGTTTAACTTTTCTTATGTAATCTTTGGAGCAATCCTGTGAGATAGGACTTATGATAGTTGCTGTTGCTGATGAGACAACTGAAGTTCAAAGAAGGAAAGAAACTTACTCAAGACACCACTGGTAATAAGATTGGAGGTCTATACAACTGCGGATACCACAGATCACACACTGACCAGTTATTGATATGTATATATAGTTACAGTGAACATGAATTATGAAGTATAGCATAACTGCATACTCCCTTTAATGTCTGGGGCTTATATGTGCTGGTTTATATATGTAGTGGTCCATGGTACAAATACTGTGTACTCAATAGTGCACCTACTTGTGTGAATGCTCACTGGGGAATGCACTCTCTGGCTATCAGAGTCCTGCATATCTGGGTCATTTCAGCTCTATTACCCTGGGCACTGAAAGTCCTTCATTAATAATGACCTGTTAGGTGCAGTTTATCATCAGCTTCCAAAGGCCCTTTTGTAGGTCTCAGACACAGTGGAACACCCACATGGCAGCATTACTCAGTGGCTGAGAGCACACACTCTGAAGCCAGACTCTATGGGTTCAACTTCTGGCACAGCCACTTCCTGTTAAATGACCTTGGGCAAGTGGCATACTCTTCTGAGTGGCAGACCTTCTTTGAATTGCAGTTTTTCTGATTGGTAAAATAAAGATAATAATAAAAATACTACGCAGCAGAAAGAAAGAAAGAGCTCCTACCCATCACAACAGCATAGATGGAACTGAAGAGCTTTATGTTAAGTGAAATAAGCCAGGCAGTGAAAGACAAATACCCTATGATCTCACCTATAAATGGAACCTAATGGATAAAACAAAAAACAAGCTAAATAATACCAAAGACATGGAAATAAAGAATAAACAGACAGTAACCAGAAAGGTAGAGAAGAGAGATAACAGGGGAAAGAAGGGGAACATGTACAAAGGACTCATGGACAAGGACAATGGGGTAGGGATTATCTTTGGGAGCAGGGAGTGGATGGGGAGGGGAGAGCAATGCAGGGGGTGGGGCGATGGGGACAATTGAAACTGAACAAGAATAAAAAATAAATTAGAAATAAAAATAAATGAATAAATGAAGATGTTGAGGCTTACAAAGTCTCAGCAGAATTGGCCTTGCAAAATAAATAAATAAATACATAAAAAGATAATAATAATGTCTATCTTAAATGGACAGTGTCTGGCATATGGTAATCATCTATAGAGATGATTGTTTAAAAATATAATAGAAATGTAAGGCATTCTCTTGAACAAAAATAAATAAATACACATATAAACAGTGAAAACCAAAGATATTAAAGAGGTGCCATATGCATTTTTAGAATGGTTTAAATCAGTAACTTAAATTTTAGCACAAATATAAAGTCAGAGGCTTCCAACTTATATCACACAAAACAGTTTCTGAAGATGTTTTATAAGGAAAGCCAATGGCCAAACAAGAGTCATTGGCAGCTCTGAAATGTACTGACAAGATCGGATTGGCTAATTTCACTTAACATAATACTTTCCAGGTGCATCCACACTGTGGCAAAAAGTAACCTTTTCTTCTCTTTACAACCATGTAGTATTCCACTGCGTAAATGTACCACAGCTTTTTATCCACTCTACTCATGGACACTTGGGCTGCTTCCAAATCTTGGTTATTGTAAACAATGCTAAAACGAACATAGAGATGCATATGTTCTTTCAAATCAGTGTTTTAGGTTTCTTTGGATATTTTCTAAGAAGTGGAATCATTGGGTCATATGGTAATTCTATTTTTAATTTTTTGAGGAAACTCCATACTGCTTTCCACAGTGGCTACACCAATCTGCATTTCTACTAACAGTGAACAAGGGTTCTCTTTTCTATACATCCTCCCAACTCACATTGATTTATTGATGATAGCCATTCCGACAGCTGTGAAGTGATATCTCATTGTGGTTTTAAAAAACTGTACTAACTGTTACACTAAGTGTAACTGAAAGTGTACTAATGCAGGACACAAGACCCTTCTGATGGATGATTTTGACCTGAAACGTCACATTAACCTGATAAAAACTTTCTCAAAACTGCTGCACAATCTGAGATTGTTTCTACTCCTCCCTGCTCTCTCTCTTTTACAAATCCCAGGCTGCGCTGAAGGGGAAGGACCTTCCTCCTCCTCTTCTTCCTTCTCCTTTGTCTTTCAAACAATGACACAAAAAGATGTTATTAGTGAATAACGTAGACATCAAAAAAGAAAGCACGTGGTTTAGTGGAAAAAGCATAAAACTGAACAAAGGATACATGAATAGGTAAATGCAAAAAGGAGCAGCTCAAACTGCTAGCATCACCGTGAAAATATTTTTAGGTCACTAATGATGAGAGATATGCAAATTAAAACATTGAGAGAATCACAGAATACAGATCAGAATGGCAAAAATAAGAAAAGGGGTTAAAACCAAGTGCAAAAAGAAGTTCTGAAGAGATTGAAGTCCTATATACTGCTGGTAGCAAGGTAAACTGGGTCAGCTCCCCAAGAAAGCAAGTCGGCAGAGTTTTGTGAAAATCAAGTATGTGAATACCCTCTGACCCAGTAATTACAGTCCAAGGTATCTTTCTCAGAGATATACTTTCAAAGGTCCAGAAAGGAACAGGTATATTTATTACAGCTGTGCCTTAGAAACTACTTAGCTCTCCACCATTAGGTACATGGAGTTTAAATTTGTGGTAGAATGAACAAGTAAAAAGCAACAACTTAGATATACAATGTAGAATAAAATTTTAAAACAAGACATTGAAATAAAAATTAAGAACAAAAAATTTACAGGTTAATAACAACTGCAAGTAATTAAAACTGGTGTGTGCACAGAATACATACTATGGGCTCTTGCCTCTACTTCAAAAACAACAGCGCTTTAAGAGCCTGTCCGTGACCCCCCGCTGGTGCACGCACCACCTCCACTCCACCTCCGGGATGACCTGGTCAAAACCTTTGACACAGGGGATCATCCTCTCGTTGCACTTTCCTCCCTTGGCTCCCCAGTACTGTACTCTCCTGGGTACTTCCCTCCACTGGCGGCAGTGTCACAAAAATTTAGGTTGTTTGCAGTTACAGTCATCCCTCACTATATCACAGTTCACTTATTGTGGCTTCACTGTATCATGGGTTTTTAAAGCCCTTGATATAGTGAGGCTGCAGTAAGTGAACCTTGATATTGTGAGGGACAACTGTATACTTCACTGGTGAGTTCCCATATAGAATTTTATATGTTGTTAAAATTACTTAGTTTTAAGAGTGTAGAAAGTGTTTTAAGAGCACATAAAGTGTTTATAAGAGCGTGGGAAAGGTTAATAAGAGAGTGGGAAAGGTTTATAGAAGTGTGGGAAGGGTTTATAAAGCCTTAAAATATATATAAATAATAAAATAAATATAACACCGCTACTTTGCGGATTTTCACCTATCATGGGGGTCTCTGGAACATAACTCCCGAGACAGGCGAGGGATCATTGTACTTACTTTCCTAAGTTCTATATATCACATTGCCTCAGTATTCAGACCTCAAGTCTCTCCTCTTCTTTAACTACAAATTCTTGCAGACTCCTGACTATAAAGCGCATACATACTCCAACAGCTTCCAAATTTTGCATTCCCCTTGCCTTTGAATTTGGACTTGTATATACAACTGCACACTTAATATCTCTACATCAAAAATATAAGCATCTCAGTGCTTATCCACAATAAAACTTCATCTTTCTGTCTCACCTCCCCCTGACCCCCAAACCCTACCACTCCTATAGGCTTTTTCATCTTAGAAAGTGGGAAATTTATTCTTCCTGTTGCTTTGTCCAGCTTTTTCATACATTACATCCAATATGTTAATAAAACCTGTTGCCTCTATTGTAAATATATCCATAATCTAGCCACTTTTCACCTCCACTACTCTTTCCATGTAGTCCAATCCCTCATTTTCTCTTCTCTGGATGACTGCCATAGCCTCCTGCTGCTGTCCATACCTACCTGCAGTCCATTCTACATACAGCAGCCAGACAAGCCCTTTTAAGTTATCGGCCAAATTGCATGTATGGCTGAAAATTTTCAGAATACTAATTTTTAGTACATGCAATTCACTTTAATATTTTCTATTATATTACATTTTGACACAGGTCACAACCCATTAATTTGACTTCATGGCCCACTAATGGATCATACCACATTTCGAGAAGTACTGAAAATCAAAGAGGTAAGAATAGTGAGTTTTGAGAAGACTTGTAGGTAGGTTGTATAATAAGAATGAAGAGAACAAGAGGATGAGAAAAACAATGATAATCATATTAATGATTTGCTTCCATATGTTGGATATTTTCTATATGCCAGGAACTGTCCTAATGATATATGTCATCACCTCTCTTTATGAAAATAACATAATTTTTCTTTTTATTTTTAGACAAATTGACATATGACCTGAGATTCTGCTCAAGGTAAAATGACAAGGAAGTTGCACAGTCAGAATTCTAAGTCATCTGTATATGATTTCAATGTCCCTCCATTCAGTATAAACATTATCCTCTGTAACCAGGAAAACATTTTTTCTTTATGCATGCCCCATTATTATTTTATAAATTGTCTGTGTTAAATAAAAGACCCAGATAATTACCCGATTGTTCCTAATTCAATTTGATGTCATGCAGTTGGTGTGACTGATATTTGTTTCAAAATGTTACATAAATACCAGGGTGGGTAAAAGTTGGTTTACAGTGGCAAATATACAAAACAGAGTTTGTTCTTACATTATTTATTAATTATTGCATTATTTATTTCTATTACAACTACAAACCTGTTTTTGCCCACCCCTTATATTTGCATGACAAATGAGTATTTCAGAACATTTTCATTCTTTCGATTTCTCCTTTTCAGTAGGAGAATACTTGCATTTGGAGATTGTCTTGGAGGGCAATAAATTGTATTTATTGATTTATTTATTTGAATTTATTGAGGTGACATTGGCTAACAAAATTATATAGGTTTAAGGTGTGAAATTCTATAATACTTCACCTGTATACTGTATTGTGTGCTCATCACCCCAAGTTATGCCTCTTTCCATCACCATTTCTCTCCGCTTTACTCTCTTCTCATCCTACCCCCATTTCCCTGGTGATGACCATATTGTCATCTGTATATGAGCATTCTTTTTGTTTTTGTTTTGCTTAATCCCTTCACCTTTTTCACCCAGCTGCCCAACCCCCTTCCTTCTTATAGCCATGAGTCCATTTCTATTTTGTTTGTTAGTTTATTTTTTTCTCGAGATTCCATATATAAGTGAAATCATATGATATTTGTCTTTCTATGACTGGCTCACTTCACTTAACATAATAATATTTGGAAATAAATATTATTTATGCTGGAAATTAAGTAACTTTATGTGTAAAGGAGCTAGCAACTATTCCAGAGGATTAGTTATTTGGTCTGATTTTAGCACAATTAAAAGAAAATGATGGATCAATATATGTATTTCAATTTTTCCACCTTCTTTTGTGCCAATCAGTTCTCCACTTGTTTGTGTGCTGTGTGTTCCTTTTTAAACACAGAGAGAAACTATTACATATACAGTATAAAAGATTGTAAACATTAATTTGTCATGGACAAGAGGTTGACTGACAGGATAAAACAAAAAGTGACAGACAGTTTTTAGTTTCAGCACAAGAAAAAGAAAGGAGGAAATGGAGCTAACACCTAAGAGGCATAGAGGAATGAATGGAATACCTGAAAAAGAGCAGAAGTAAGAGCAAGTAGGAGAGGTAATGGTGAACCAAAAAGCTAATTAATAAAAAATAAAGAAGAGAATTCAATGTCTTCTCCCTCAAATTTAAATAAAAATATCAGGCTTGACCACATGTAAAGTCCCTTAAACGGAAAGGGTATCAGAAGCAAATCAGACTTCTGGTCAAGATGGTGGCATACGTAAACATGGCTCACCTCCTCACACAACCACATCAAAATCACAGCTTAAATAAAGGACAACCATCACTCAGAACCCTCAGAAACTGAGTTGAATAGAAGTCTGACAAATATAACATTAAAGAAAACACATCTGTCCAGACTGGTAGGTGGGCTGGAGATACAGAACAGGCTGGTCCCACATCCACATGCGGTGGATAAAAATTTGGGAGGGATATTTGGAGAGCGAGGAGTCCCAGCCCCATACCAAGGCCCTCAGCCCATGGTACCAGTGCCAGGAAGATATGTCCCCATAACTTCTGGATGCAATCCCAGTGGGGACTGAGTAGATGAAAGAATCTTCTGGAGTCTAAGCAGTTCCCCTTAAAGAATTCACATATGGACTTACTCAGACTCACTCACTCTTAGCTACAGCACCAGGGTAGCAGCTTGAAAGGCACCAGGGGCATATGGGCAGGAACTGAAGTATCTGTCATGGAGGCTGGAACTGGGGGGATAGCTTTTTCCTGGACAGAAAAGCAAGCAGAGGACATTGTCCTTTTTCTGAGCCCTCCCCTCTCAGAGCCACAGAGCTGGCAGATGGGTGCCATATTGAGATTCCATCAACCTGGCTAACACTGTTTGCCCTGCCTTGGAGATCCCTTGAGAATCTTTCCCACCCAACTTATGGGCCCACTGTTAACTGAGACTTTCCTATATGAATGGTTCGTCTTCACTCAGCTACACAACTATCTAAATCCCATCAAACACATAAAAGCTGGCCTCAGGAAGCCCTCAGCCCCCATACTTATTACTAAGTGGCCACAGGCCTGGCAACTAGCAGCAGCCAGCCTAGATTCACAGCTTGATTTGCCTGTGAATCTCCAAACCTAGCACAAGTAGCATCCTTCTAAGATTGTTTTATAACTCAGGCAGGGTGACCCCGGCTAGAATGCAGATTGGAGGCTGACTTTTACCTGTGCCACTAGGGAAAACCCAGAAGCTGGGCACCCAGTGGACAGACCATATTGGGGCACCACCACCCTGCTCCCACACAGGTGACCCTCCGCAGAGGGCAGAGGTTAGTGGTCAGTGGTCATGGCCAGTCCTTGCAGCTGACTGGCCTGGCTAAATCCCTCCCATTGATCTGCCAGTAACAATCAAGGCTCAACTACAAGAAGAGGGTATACTCAGCTCACATGAAGGAAGCACCTTGAGCACCCAGCTTGGGTCATAGAGGAGGCTGTGCCACTGGACCCTACAGGACACCTACTACATTAGGCCACACTACCAAGACAGGGAGTCATGGCAGCTCTACCTAATATGTAGAGAGAAGCACAAGGAGACTGCCAAAATGAGGAAACAAAGAAACATGGCCCAAATGAGAGAACAAATCAAAACTCCAGAAAAAGATCTAAACAAAATAAAGATAAGCAATCTAGCAGGTGCAGAGTTCAAAACACTGGTTATAAGGATGCCCTGGAAATTAGTGAGGACCTCAACAGCATGAAAAAGATACAGTCAGAAGAAAAGCATACATTAATTAAAATACAGAACAATTTACAGGAAAACAACAGTAGAGTGGAAGAAGCCAAGAATCAAATCAATTATTTGGAACATAAGGAAGCAAAAAACAACCAATCAGAATGACAAGAAGAAAAAAGAATCCAAAAAAAGAGGATAATGCAAGCAGCCTCCGGAAAAACTTCAAGCATTTCAATATTCACATCATAGGGGTGCTGGAAGGAGAAGAGATAGAGCAAGAAACTGGAAATGTATTTGAAAAAATAATTAAAGAAAACTTCCCTAATTTGGTGAAGGGAATAGACTTACAAGACCATAAAGTACAGAGTCCCAAACAAGATGGATATAAAAAGGCCCACTCTAAGATACAACATAATTAAAATGCTAAAGGTTAAAAATAAAAAGAGAATCTTTTAAAATTATATTTCATTGATTATGTTATTACAGTTGTTCTGATTTTTCCCCCTTTGCTCCCCTAAATTTATGGAGCATCCCCTACTACCCCAGACAATCTCCCCCACCACTGTTCATGTCCATGGGTCATGCATATAAGTTCTTTGGCTACTCCATTTCTATACTGTACTTTACATCCCCATGGCTATTCGTAACTACCAATTTGTAATTTTTAATCTCCTCACCTCTTCACTCATTCTCCTCCTCCCCACTCCCATCTGGCAACCATGTGGTAACTAACTTCTTTTCTCTTGCTTCTTTTAAGAGTCTCTCTTTATTTTTGACCTTTGGCCTTTTAAGGAACTCCCTACAGGGGAGTTCCCACAAGACTGTCCACTGATTTCTCAAAAGAAACTTTGCAAGCTAGAAGGGATTGTCAAGAAATATTCAGTCATGAAAAACACGGACCTATAGCCAAGATTGCTCTACCCAGCAGAGCTACTGTTTAGAATTGAAGAGCAAATAAAGAGCCTCTCACACAAAGAAAAATTAAATGAGCTTATCATCACCAAACAATTACCATATGAAATATCAAAGAGACTTATTTAATAAAAAGAATATAAAAACTATGAACAATAAAATAGCAATAAATAACATATCTATCAACGATTGAATCTAAAAAACAAACTAAGCAGACAAGAATAACAGAGAATCGTGGATACAGAGAGCATTTTGATAGTTGCCAGATGGGAGCGGGTGTGGTGGAATGAGTGAAGAGGCTAGGGGATTAAGACGTGCAAATGACTTTAATCTTCTTAAGTTTTCAAGACTTGTTTTTTTGCCTAACATATGATATTCCTTCAAAATGTTATATGTGTATTTGAGAAGAATGTGTATTCTGCTGATGTTGGATGTAATGTTCCATATGTGTCTCCTAAACTCATCTGACTTAATCTGTAATTTAAGTTCAATGTTTCTCTCTGGTTGTAGTCACTGTTGAAAGTGAGGTATTAAGATCCCCTGCTATCATTGTATTGCTGTCTATAGATTGATACAAGTCTGTTAATATTTATTTTATATATTTAGATTCTGCAAAATTTTGTTAAGAAAGAAATACTTTAAAAGCTCAGGTCGAGAGTGAGATGAACTTTTCATCCTACTGTAATGGCCAAGCATGTCTGACTGAAGGAAAAGAAGTTTTAATTATTGGGCACATTAACTATTGGTTTTCGAATATCATTTCACAAATGTAATAACTAACCAGACAAGTAGTCAATAGTCAGACCTTACTTAGCTATGCAGAAACAGAGAGAGAGATGGCTTAGATGAAAATTAAAAATATTAGAGGTATTAAGATTTGCAGAAAGAAAATAAAATGATCCAACTTAAGGACCTTCTTTAAACCTCTTCTCCCATCCTGTTCCTAGAGTATTGAATTCACTCAAACTCTCATCCTGAGTTTCCATCCTTTAGCCCAATACTGCACCAGATGAAGTATGCATTATGATCCTAGAATCTGAGACAGTAAGCTTATTCTATACATTTAAATATTCAGATCAAATAATGTCTACATTTTCATCTTAGAGGTGCTTTATCTTGGTCATCATACTCCCATTCTACCCTCCACATCTCTTACCCTCAATTTCAATATTTCCCCCATCTTTATCTTCTGAGCTTTATTCTGGCTATTTTTCTCTGATTTTTCTCACTGGAAATTCCTTCAGTTATATAATATTATATTTAAGCACTCTTTATGAATGTCAGCTTTAGGGACTACTTTCTTCATTGATTGATTTTTAAATTTTGTTTTGTGTCGAATCTGCAAACTATTTCCTCATGGCTTTTTTATTTTTTATAAATTGATTTTTCTTTGATATTTACATTAATTATTGTTATCACTTTATCTCAAGTTTCAAGAGAGCTCATCTTCTCAAATGTATGTGGGCTGACTCCTGCAAGTTGTAATATTTCCTTGTTGTGCTATTACTTTTCATGAGTTTATATGTGGTGGGAATTTTTTTTGCTGTACAAGCCTCTTGTGCTTTGGATTAGTTGTCATATAATTGTTTGTCTTTGCTTCTTCAAATTTGTATTTACTACTTCAGAATGTTTTAAAATTTTTTTTGTATTGAGGAGCCCAGCAACATATTTATGAGATAACTTCAGACCCCACATCCATTTGTGGTTTTGATCTAGGACTTTGAGTTCCTTAGAATATTGTTTTCTACCCCAAGCTATGGCAAAGCCAAGTTATTTGTTGCATCCTTAGGTAGAGGAGTAAACTTTTTCAAGTAAATTTTTACCACTTACTCTTTAAGTCCATTTCTTGTAAAGGTTCAGCTTTAGCATGGTTGTTCTCATTTGTTTACATGAGTCCAAGATCACATATCTTATTCCAATAATGGGCCCTGAACGCCACTCATTAACACTAAGGTCCTACCCAGACTTTGTATTCCTGCCCTCCAGTCATACAGCTGCCAAAATGAAACACATCTATAAGCTTTGTCTTGTGAGAAATTTAAAAATATATTGTTTGGTTCATGAAATCATCTCATTATTTGATAATTTTACCTCTTTATACAAATGGAAATTTCAAATGTAGGAGAATAAGAGAAAGTGTTTGTGAGAAAGTCACTTGGATTTAGAATCTGAGGACAAATTGTCATGAAGGGAGAACATTTCAGGCTCAGAAATGAAGATGTCTGTGGCACCCTGAATTATAAAGAGAATTTCTATTCTCTTGGAAGAAAAAACAAACAGTTGTGAAGATCGGTAAGGATCCTGAATGTTAGTACAAGAAATTTTTACTTTGTCTGCTAAACAATCAAAGCTGTTTGTGTCTTGGACTGACGTGGACAATAACATGTTTTTAAAAAGATGGATTCAACAGTGGAGTGCAGGATGGATTAGAAAGAGAAGATGTTTGGGGGAAAAAGGAACCAAGAAAAATGCTATTGCAGTCATTTTTGTGGTATAACAGCTACAAGGGTTTTTGAGATTCCCATTAATTCAATCACCTATGGTAGCTCTAAAAGAAACACCAATCTTTTTTTTCAAAATACTTCAAATGACTATGATAATTATGGACAAAGATACAACACAAAGAAGGCACCCTTCATGAGACTTTAACCAGCCAAATATGCATTTGGGGGAGTTTTATTTTATTTTATTTTATTTTGTTTACTATTGAAAAATAGTAAAACAAATAAGTAAATAACTATAAGAAAGCAACTACCTTATTAAACTCAAATGATGCCTTATTTGCCTGGTTTTCCTTACTAATTACATAAAATAATTCTTGCAAGACTTTTCTGTTTATCTGGCCTTTGTTTTATTTCATTTTGTTGTTTTTTAAAACAAAATAGCTCATCATTTATAGCATTTGTGCTTAGTCATTACAGATATTTTTCTTCTTGTTTCTTAGTGATTATTAATCACATTTCAACAAAATTAACCCCAATACTAAAAGGTCATTTCTTGTTGTTATTCATGAAATATGAGTCTATCTTCTGTGTAGTTTATGTATCACTGGGTTCCATAGATCTTGTAAAAGAAGATGGGTCTTTTGCACTGTCAAATTAATAAAATCCTAAGGCCCTTACACATCTCTACAAATGTACTCTAATGTATACTTCACACAAGTAAGGGAAGTAACAGAAAATTAAAAATAAATCTACTTGATCAAAGACTTCATAAATTGGTAAATGTGTTCATTTGGAAAATCCCATGCCTTCTAGATCCCTATTGGTAAATAAATATTCTTGCTACAGAATCTTGATTTATTTTATAATTCCTTTATTTTTTCTTTTTTCAGAAATGTAGCTAGAATCAATAAAATGCTTTATTATGGTTAGTTGGTTGTGTATTTTGATCTACAAATCTTTGAATAACTAAACCATATTCATAAGTTATAAAAACTAGCACATTTAGAACTTCAGGCCTTCTAGAAGTTCAATCAAGCAATCTTTTACAGAAATGTTTTTAAAGCAAAGTAAGCATTATGCTGATGACCAGTGTTCTCAGCATTCTGGGTTCTCCTCTCTCTCTTTTTTTAAACTTAATTTATCTTTAAAGGGGAAGGAAAGGAGAGAGGGAGAGAAATATCGATGTATGCTTGCTTCTCATGCGTTTCCCGCTGGGAACTGACCTGCAACCCAGGTGTGTGCCCTGACTGGTAACAAACCATGATCCTTTGGTTCACAGGCCTGTGCTCAATCCACTGAGCTATACCGGCCAGGGCTCCTCTCTTTTAAATTAGATGTAGTGATGAGACAAGTTTTGACCAATAGAATGTTATAAAACTGACATTTGTGTTTTTTCTAGGCAGAAGCCTATAAAATTCCTGTTTGCTATGCTACCCAGTAATATTCCAAATAGTGGAGGCTCTTACACTTATATTCTCAAGTGAGGATAATATAAGATTATAATCCCTATAAACCAAAGTACATATCGATAAATAAGTTCTTATGGTTTTAAATCACTAAAATGTTGTGGGTCTTTTCTTTACCAGAACATAATCTAGCATTTTGATTGATATAAACATTGAACAAAAAGAGGAGACAGCTATAACAAAAGAAAAAGAAGAAAGGAAGGAGAGAAGGAGGGAGGGAGGGAGGGAGGGAGGGAGGAAGGAAGGAAGGAAGGAAGGAAGGAAGGAAGGAAGGAAGGAAGGAAGGAAGGAAGGAAGGAAGGAAGGAAGGAAGGAAGGTGGCACAAGTTTAGCAATTGAACAATAGCAAGTTTAGCAAGAGGCTGTTATCAGTTAAGCAGTAGGAGAATGTCTGGCAAATTTGTCACCTGTAATAATTTGGTAGGCAGATCATGTACCCAGTGAACCACAAACTCTTAGAAAAGAGATTAGAGAAATAGTGTCTGTGGCATAGGTAAGTAGGTATTGGGTGCACTTGACAAAGCATTATAAGAAAGATATTTGGTCAGGAAAAAATTCACTGGTTTGGAAACAAGAATGGAAAAGGAATCCTGAGACCCTGAATTCAAGAATATAGAGAAGAGGCAACTATTTCACGATCCCAGATAACATTCATAGTTACTGAGCGACAAAGGCCAAGTAAAACTCAGCCTGCCGGCAAGAATCATATTAAGGGCATGGCTACAGTACTTGTGTAAATTTCTGAATGGACTAATTTGTCTCAGAGTGACACCTAACTAGCTAAAGGCACACTTCCAAGAAAAATGAGCATAAGGGCATTTTTTCCACCAAGCATAATCGGTTTAAAGTGTCTGCAGTAAGTCAAGATTTAGATATATGTGAATGAGAAAGTTAAGAATTATAGCTACCCTAAAAACCATGTTTTACAAAGAACCATGGTGGAATTGTCAGCACAATGTGCTGACTGGAATCAAGTGGATATGACATCTTCAAAGCTTTCAGAGAATTTTATTGCCATTAAGAAGCACCACTCTGGACTGAAAAAGACTGCTACCAATCTAGGCTTAAATCGATAATTGAACTGCCAATCACCTGCAGACAGAAAGTGGCGTTAGGAAGCTGCTCAGGCCTGAAAGATGGCATAAACTGCTACAGCAATTTTTCAGATGTGTTCACTAAGAATCACAAAAAGTGAAGAATCTCCCAGAGGGCCACAGAGAACTATGGTCAGGGAGGCTACTCTCAGGTAGCGGCACCAGGCCTATGCAAGGAATGTCCCCAGCCCCAGAGCAGACGGCCTTCACAGTTTTGGTCCTATGGGATAACAGATGCTCTGGACCAGACCAGCAACTGCTGCATGCCTTTCATTATTGTCTTTCCAAATAGGAATGTTTGATGCAGCTACCCCGTTCTACTTCAACCAGTGCATAATGGACTGTGAGGAGAAATTATCTTCTGTTTTAAATGCATATGTCTCCAGATCAAAAGGAGCCACACTCAGACCTGATATACAGAATACTGTCTATCATGCAGAGATCTTTGTCTGTGGGGCTTAAGTATGAGACTTTTAGGTTGTCTCCCTTCGGAATGGGTAAGTGTATTTTGTGCAGTACTACTCAGTCATATAAAAAATGAAATACTACATTTGTGACAACATGGATGGGTCTTGAGACTGTCATGCTAAGTGCAATAAATGAGAGAGATAAAAGTCAAGAATCATATGATTTCACTCATAGTGGGATAAAAAACTGAAGGTAACAAATGAGCAAACAAGAAAAATAACCCAAAAAACTCATAGACACAGACAACAGTATGGAGGTACCAGTGGAAAGGGGGTTGGGGGTACTAAAGGGTGAAGGGAGTCAAATATATGGTGACAAAAGATTTGACTGGGAGGTGGGCACACAACGCAATATACAGATAATATATCAAAGAATTGTACACTTGAAACCTATACTTTTATTAACCGATGCCACTCAATAAATTTAAATTAAAATTGACCATTTACTGAATATCATATGTTGTTATTACTATTTCATTGGAGAATAAATATGTCTGGTCTATCTTCTTTCAACACATAGTAGGACAGCATGGCCCTTTCATAAGGCAAAGTCCATGCAGTGAGATGGGAGTGGAAACTATGTGGTCTCTTCAGGGTGAAAGTTTTTAAGGGAAATCCTCTAATTAATGCATTCTTTCCCCATTTCCACATTAACCAGAAAACATACAGGCCATGAAAACTTCATCAGGCTACACATCCCTGAATGAAAACAGCATGAAGCAGAACTCGCCAACCTGAGATGATACGTAATGTGAGCCCTATATCTTTGTTGTTCTAAGCCACTATGATCTTAGAGTTGTTTGCTACATCATAACATAGCCCATCTGACTAATACAAGATGCGTAGGTATAGGAAACCAATGATTTGCTTACCACAGGCATTTAATAAAGATTTAGTTAATAGAACTAAATCTATGCAGGCATTTGGGGGTTAAATAACAAAACTCCACGTCCAGGAGAATGCAGTTGAGTAGTTTTCCCATAGTATTTAATGAGGCCCACCAGATAATCCACAGATGATTGAAAAACAGAAAAGAGATACCAGCACAAGACTACAGGATTCCTCAGTGTTGTAAACAATAGAACAATAAGCTGTCTCAGAAAGCAGCGAGTTTCCAATCAAACAAAAAGGGAGTGAAAACGTTTGAGAAATTGAAAAGAGAGCTCTGCTATGGAAGAGAGCTTGAATAAAATGACCTTTACATTTCCTCTGATTCGAAGATTGTCTGATTGCAATTATCTCTCTCTCTGTCACTTTCACACTAATCTAAAACAATGTAAGTAGAAGTTAAGTGAATCCTATTAAACTTTATCATCTGACAAGTGTTATTGTATGTCTGAGGTGACCCACTTTAATATTGAAATCCTGGCTAAATCCAGTCGTGTTACAGGTCCTACCTTTCACAGTGCTGCAAGGTTCTCAGTGGGGAGGAGACCTATTTAACTGTCCACTCCAACTGTGATTCACAGACTAGATGCCCTGGTTATTGCCATACTTCCTGAGGTATATACCTCCATTTTCCACTTTGTTCCCAGTGTTACAGAAACCACACAAAGAATTTAACAAAATGTAAATATGTCACAAACGAGAGCCGTCAAGGAGGGTAATAATTGCAAGTGCCAACAACAGGAGTGAGACTAAGGAAGGAAACTGACGAAGGAGAGAAAAGTATCCAAATTAAACAAGATAACACCATGCAATGACCTGAAGCACAAAAATTCTAGATGAGGATTACAAAATGTCTTAAAGAAGATAAAAAGAACAATTTCAAGATTATAATAGAAGGTATAGAAAAGTAATACAGAGATGATCTAATTCTTGTTCTCTTCTTACACATAACATCTAAAATTTGAACATTCATTTCAGGTCATTTAGCTATATTCCCACACAGGTTCTAGTAGCTGATTTCAAGGCCAGTAACTATTATTTTTACTGTTGTATCAGCTACTATTCATATCCTCCCCACCCATCACTTTATTTGACCCTCAGTGCACCCCTAAGAGCCGAGAAGGGGGGCTGAAAATGATAGCTGTCTTCCAAAATCCACTTCCTCCTTTTTGCATCATGAGTTGCTAGTTGAACACATGCCCAAACAAACAAACAAACAAACAAACCTTTTCAGCCTCTCATGGAACTAACTATGGCATTGTGACCAAGTTCTTGTCAGTGAGATACGAGGAAAGTGATGGGTGTGTAGAACTTCCATGTCTGCTCTTAAACGAAAAAGGTCTTTGCCTTCTTTTCTCTTTCCCAAACCAGATAGAGATGGCATAGTGAGCCCTCTTGAACCTTGCAGGTGAGCACATCTGAGGGAATGACTGAGCAAAAAAGGGAAGGAACTTGAACCTCTGAAAGACCCCACAGGGTAAAGCTGCCTTTGTAGCCTTGAAGTACCTTCATCCAAATTGTTAGTTTCATTTTTACTGTAGTAACCAAACTCATACTCTAATTAAATAAGGCAAAACAAGTATTGTATCACCAGTTTTATGAGGAAATATTGATACCCAGTTTGCCTAAGATACTTGGTCCCTGGTTAGTAACTCTCCAAAGAAATAATCAGAATAAAATGTCTTATTGTTTAACCCCAGCATGTACTACTTGTTTTATGTTGTCAACTATCATGTCTCATTTCGGTTCAGAAAAAAATCTTATATGCAAATCTGCAATGCTAAAAATGGGCACTCCAATTAGCGAAGCTAAGGAAAAGTTTTTCCGAGAATGAGTCTTACATGGATGAGCTAATATCCAAAAGTTTAAAGCACAGTTATGTTGAGTTTGCCAAGTATTTTCTTTAAAGAGCAAAAAGAATGGGCAAGTAATCACTACCATGAGAGATTTGCCTGTTCTTCCAATAGGACATGCAAATGAAGCTTTTTCTGAACTACATTTTTAATTCAGATAATGTTGCAAGTACAGCTGTAACTGCCTTAGGGAGAACTGAAGGATGAAATTAGGTAATTTCTTGCAATCAAGATGAATTCAAAAGAGGAAAAGTTTCATCCACCTGTTGTTTGGAAATTCTACTAAAGAGAACTATAGAAAACATTTTTCAGAGAGAAACAATTTCAGACAAGGGAAAAAATCCATTCAAGCAATCAAGCTTCTTGTCTTTTCTGCTTATTAATGAAATAAATTTGTTTTTAAACCCTAGGTTGTAAAACTTTATGGTTTACCACAAAATAATGTTTAAAGTATATCCTGTGAATGAAAAGGTTAAATTTCACAGTAACAAAGTAGATCAGTAATTTTTCATATGTACAATCAGTTCACTTTCAATCAAAAGAGACATTTTGCATAACTTAATGGAAATGCATGATATACCTTTTCACAACTTTTGTGACTGAAACTCCTACTTCTCAATCACCTTTTGTTTTTAAAATTCCTACTTCCCAATCACTTTTCCCTTTTCATGATCTGTTTGCTTATTTCTCTATAATTCTACTGCTGTGTTCTAAGAACAATCTTTTATTTACTCTTACTAATTGTATTCTTTCCTCCACTTTTATTTAATAAATAACTTCTCAAAAAGATTACAAATAGATTATTATTGTCAATCATCCTGACCCAGTACTGATTCGCCTTCTCTTTTTACTTGCTACTAGAGTCAGATATTTAGCCCATACCACATTTGACCAAGAAGGGACAAGGTGGCAAAAATACTCTATTTGCTAATGGGTTGGGAGAAAGGAGAAATTGACAGCTTAAGCTATAATAATACTATGAGCCGACATATGAATTTCTAATATTCTGCTGTTATTTTGATTTACCAAAATACCAATATATTTCCTTTGGGAGTCAGTCAACAAAAATATAGTAAGTGGTTACTACATAAGAAATGCTGTAGATATACTGGGAATGATGGAAATTATGACAGAGTGAACTTGTATTCAATATGTTCAACACAGTGAGTGATAAGTTAAGGGTATACATCTCTTTATCCTTTTTCTTTCTCATTTGAAAATTAACAGTGACTTTAGGTTTTCTTCTTGATTCTGACCATCCTCATACTTTAGGGGGAGGACACAAATCATATTTTGTTTAGTGAACAGAAGCTATCAGAAGACTTCATTATTTGGTGTCTCAAACACTTCATTTCTCACCATTACTCTTCAGAGAGGTTGTGGATTTTTGTTTCATTTTGTTTTGTTTTTAAGAGGTGGCAAATTATGTGCGAACATTTCAAATTTCCTAGCCTCCTTCTAAGATCATTTTATATTCATTGCAATCTCTTGCTGAAATGCATTTGTTACCCATGTGCACTGCAAATCTATTTGTGTGCCTGAGATGTACTCATGCAAATTATCCTCAGTTGATCCCCCTCCCTACCTCTCCAGCTCCAGCCTGTCTCCTGCCAGACATCCCACATCCAAACCACACAAAAGTTTTCTTTCCAGCAGGGTGGATGGGTTGAATCACTGGCTGACAAGCTGGTGGTTGCCCTGTGGTCCCTGATGCAGGACAGTCAGGACTTTTTATCTTTGTCAGGTGGACTACATTTGTCACCTAAAGGAAATGAGTTTTTGTTCTCATGCCTTGGGCCTTTGACAGAGAAGAAAATCTCTTCTCTACCACTGCTGCTCCCTTACTGGCAAGACAGAGCAGGAGCAAAACCAGAGCTCAGCCTTCTCAGAAGTGGGGACCGTTATGCACAGAAGGCTGTTAATTGATAGAACAAGATGTCAGCAATGCACCAAAAGCCCAAGATCATTGATCAAAGAATATGGTTAACTCAAGCTTAAGCCTTTGCTCATGACCCTGGGACAAAAACCACTAACATTTGCTACGAAGATGAATAAAAGCATGCCAACTTTTCAGGGAAGCTTTGTACCTAGGTGTGCTGTTTCTACATTAAATATTATACGTGTCACCAGTGACACAGCTACAAAATACACGCTGAGCAGCATGTTGATTCTATAAATGGAGAAAAGGTACAAATTATATATTCTCAGTGGATAGGCAGTGAAAACAATGTCATTCTGTTCTTGGTCCAAATGCCCCTCAAAAGATGGTTTATTACAACTTTATATTTCATAACCTATGGGTTTTAAGCATGTTATTATCATGTTGAGGCTATTTCTAGTTAAACCAGGATTATATATGATATGCCATTATAACTAGAACTACTCAAAAGTTCTACTTTTTAAAGATTCATGGAAAATGGGTTCTAACTCAAGAATCAGTTTTGCTTCAGGTCACATATCAGGACAGTAGTATTTTTTGATCATTCTCTTGCTAAAGTTCAGTGTGTTAGGAGAATCACAAGGCAGACTGGAAAGAAAAAATCATAAAAAGCTTGTAAAGGTCCTATGAAGAAAGCCAATTTTAATAAACTTTAAGTTCATGACATTGGGATGTTACAGTCCATTTTGATTTTTAATAAGTCTGAAAATTATTGAAGTTGTAAAACCTATAGGACAAAAGCAAAAAATGTTGGTTCTTTCTTAAAATAAAAGTCGAAAACAATTCCTTCAGTTGATATCATTGCACACAATATGTTTTTCACTTTTATTCCCCCAAAGGCTCTAATATCTAATTTGCTCTGTGTGTACAAGCAAAATAATATTGTTTCTTCTGGCTTTATTTTATTAATTTTTAAATACATAATATTTATTATATTTTTCCACTACCATTTAGGCTCCTTATACTCCCCTTTCATACGCCATCACCACCCAGATGTCCACGTCCATGAATCCTCTAACTATTCTTTGCTAGTCGGTGAAGACTGCTTTTATTTTCTGCATAATCAGTGGAAACAGACAAAAGCTTAGTTTTTCCCTTTCATTATCACTGAAAATAAACTAATGTGTAATTAGAAAATCTGGTGCCTAATATAAGCAGAAACAAAATCTAATAAAACCCTCATAAAATCTGGTCCTATCATGTAAAAAAGCAGTTAAAATAGAATATGTCAATAAAAAAGATATGACTTAAAGAAATCATAAAAATGTACTTTCATACAGTCAGTTCCCTTTTCATTTCGAGGGTGGTTTCTTTAGCTATGCATAAACTGTTTCATTTGATATAGCCCCATTTGTTTAGTTTTCATCTTTCCTTTGTCTTAGGAGATCTATTAGTAATAATACCACTGCTTGGGTGTCTGAAAGTTTACTCTGTATGTTTCCTGCCAGGACTTTCATGGTATCACGACTTAGATTTAAGTCCTTCATCCATTTTGAGTTTATTCTGGTGTATGGTGTAAGTTGGTGGTCTAGTTTCATTTTTTGCATGTAGCTGTCCATTTCTCCCAACACTTTTTTTCTTAATTTCTTTTTTTTATTGATTATGCCATTACAGTTGTTCTATTTCCCCCCTTCATTCCCCTCCACCCTGCACACCCCCTCCCTCACCATTTCCCCCTTTAGTTCATGAACACGTGTCTCAAGTTCTTTAGATTCTATATTTCCCATACTATTCTTGCCCCCCCCATCAATTTTCTATCTACTGTCTATGCTACTTATTTTCTGTACCTTCTCCCCCCTTCACCTTCTCCCACTCCCCCTGTTGCTAACCCTCCTTGAGATCTTCATTTCTATGTTTCTGCTCCTGATCTAGCTGTCCTTTTAGTTTACTTTTGTTTTAGGTGTGGTTGTTAGTAACTGTGAGTTTGCTATCCTTTCACTGTTCATGTTTTTTTAACTTCTTTTTCTTAGATAAGTCCCAACACTTTTTATTGAAAAGACTGTTTTTACTCCATTGTATGCTCACACCCCTTTGTCAAATATTAATTGGCCATAGAGATATGGGTTATTTTTGGATTCTCTATTGTGTTTCATTGATCTGTGTGTCTGTTCATGTCATGCCAGACTGTCTTGAATACAGTGGCCTTGTAGTACAGTTTAATAGCAGGTATTGCAATCCCTCCAACTTTGTTCTTCTTTCTCAGGATTGATGAGGCTATTCAGGGTCTTTTTTTGGTCCCACATAAATTTTTGGAATATTTGTTTTAGATCTGTGAAATATGCCATTGGTATTTTAATAGGAGTTGCACTGAATCTATAGATTGCTTTGGGTAGTATGGATATTCTATTGATGTTAATGTTTACCCTGGATATGATGCAATGAGAATGGTACTTTACCTCTGCAGTCTTATTCCCAAAGACATATAACTCCAGTCAAATCATGAGAAAAAAACAGACAAATCCTGGATGAAGAACATTCTACAAAATACCTGACTGGCACTCTTCAAAACTGCCAATGTCATCACATATCAAGTCAGAAAAATTGTCACAGCCAAGAGGATGCTAAGGAGACATGACAGCCAATGTAATGTGTATCCTAGAACAGAAAATGGACATTGGGTAAAAACTTTAAAATTTTGAATAACCAATGGACTTTGGTTAATAGTACCAGTAATGTGTTAATATTAATTTATTAATTATAACAAAATATGAGATTCCAAGAAGGGAAATTAAATGTTGGGTAGTAGAAACTATTTGTACTATTAGCATGTTTTTTGTAAATCTGTTCTAAAAAACAGTAAAACCATTCTAAAAAGAAAAGATTATCAAAATAATACCCAAAAGGGAAGAACCTGTAAGTCTGCAATAAAAATATTTTATTTGTGGACCTGAAAAGAGCAATACTTATAGGACTATAAGAAAGTGGTCTTTCACAGTCATTTTTCTTGGCTACAACTCTGCTTTAAAAAGTATTTTCAAGCCAAGAGCCAGAAATGGTCAACTGAAATTGCAAAAAAAAAATTTTAACATTTAATGAGTGCATCAGTACAAAAAATCCAGTGAAGAAAAAAGATGCAATATAAGTAATGATAACCAATAAAGTGATAAAATCAGTGCTATAAAAATATCACTCACAAGTTATCAGCTTAGAATAAATACAAATATGTTGATATCAAATTTTAATATGCTATAAAAATTCTGAAACAGAAATTTAGGAAGAGTTACATATGAAAATATACAGACATTGAGCTTTACAGAAAAGAAAAGAGAATCAGATTTTTAAGTACACATTTTAATAGTATCTTAGAGGAAGGGGATGAAATTTACTTGTGCAAGCTCTTTTCAGAACATATCAAGCAAAAAGAGAATCTAAATTTTTTAAGATTAAAAAGAAACTCAGCCTATTTTGTTCTATTCTATCCCAACCTGCTATGAGTTGTCAGAGAAAGTCACGGTGGGAATACATGCCAGTTCTTGTTACTCCACTGGATTGAGAATAGAAAACCACACTTTGGAACAATGGTCTAACGGTCAGACATAGAGAGCTCACTTACTTGGTTGCTTCGTTCCCTGGTGCTGCATTTAGAAATTAACACACCGACTTGAGGCCAAAAACTTAATTCTTCAAAAATAAAGAAAGTTCAGACTAAGTCCATTTAGTAATGTGACAAAAAAAAATTTACAGCTATCATGCATTGGTTTGATGACATGCAGGGGAATTTTGTTAAGCATTTCAATTTCACTGTCTCCATTCAGGGTTACAATAGCACTAATGGTAAGCATTAGTATTGCCGCTTCTCTGTAGAATGATTACAGGCAGTACTCAAGGTCTCTTAGCAATTAAGTGGAGAATCTTGAGTCAGAATGCAAGTACTTCTAATTCTTGTGGCTGCTGGTGACAAACTCTTCTATTAGAGCAATTATTTTGTGTAATTTACTAGTCCATTTAGAGAAATAAGTTAGTTAAAGATTAAATAATCTTTTCTAAAATGTATTAAAATAATTATTTCGATATATAATGCATACAATGTTTTGCATAGGAAACTTAAAAGAACTATAATATTTAATTTATCTTGAAGAAAAACTTACATATATTTTTAATATTTTGGGCTGATGATTCTGGAGAAGATAGATCCAAGTGATTCTAAACCAAAAATTAAGACAGGATCTCTTAGTCTTTAGTGCTGATTGATGGGAGAAGCCCAGGAGGAGACATTAAAACTGTAACTATTTTCTTTAATCCTCAAAATGGAGGTAAGCCCATTGATCCATCAATTCTAAAAAAGCAATTACAATGTATCATGACTTAAAACCATGTAACCCAGTAAATTTTCTAATATAGCACTCTATTCCAGTTGCTGATAGGTGATCCTATAACTTCTGACTATCTCCAGTTAAAGAATCCTCACTGACCTTAGAAAAATCTATTTAATTGTTGAATACATCATCACAGTTGCCAACATTTATTGAGTATTTACTGTGTGTCAGGCACTAAACAGGTCAGATTTATTTAATATCAAGTATGTATGGAAAACCATTAAGTTTTGGACACTGTTATGTAGGTACTAGGAATTCAGCAATGAGCTAGACAAAAGCCCTGTAGTTACTGTGTTTATATGTTATCATTTAATCAACAAAATAACTTATAAAATGGATATTTAGTACTGTTACTTGTCTCCCTTTCATAAGTGAGGAAAGAGGATCAGAAGTTTATCCAAAGCCACAAAGATATTATAACATGTATGTACATACCAAGTGTTACATATGATCTGCTAAATAAAACAGTCTATTTTCAAATCCAACATAACTCATCGTCTTTAGGGAGGACACTACGTTTCTTATCCCAATAGGAGGAGGACAAACCATTCATTAGTTAGTTTTCTTATGATAGTAAACATGGTTTGAATAAAGTTTTCAAATAAAGATTGGAAAACTCCAGCTTGTGATACTTAAAAAAATAAAAATCTCAATGAACCAGAAGATTTTGTATTTGTGAGATAGAGTCTACCTTTGTATTTATGGGTATTGTTTTATTTTTACCATTTACCATTTGAAGAAAAACTTACAAAGCCAAACCAACTTCTGTAAAGTAAAATGCTTTTGTTTTTAATATATTACTTCTCAAGGTCCTATGGATAATATAATAAGTCAAATCAAGAAACATCACATATATAGATGTATTCACACAAATGGTGACAGCTTTTCTAAAGCTTTCAAGTGAATGACATTCAGAGAAAAGTAGAGGACAATAAGCATCTCCTAAAAATCTCAGAAAACTAAAGTGATACTACTAGTGGAAGATACTTGTGTCCTTTAATGGTGTCATTGCAAAAGCTTCACTGTGATTCTTCCTTTAACCTTATTAACATAATAGTTTTAAGTACAAGACCATAAAATTACTGCAAGCCAAACTCTTATGTTTAAAGAAAGTAAATTACAAATGCAGGTACTATACTCGTGTTTATGCTTCTGTAGTAGACAGCCTCTAAGGTCATTCTGCATTCTGGTATTCAATCTCTCGTGTATTCCCCTCAAGCCATGGGACCTACTGATATGCTTCTAAAAAACAGAGTATGACAAAAACAATGAGATATCACGTCCATGATTAGGTTACAAATAAACCATAATCTCTCTCTCTCTCTCTCTCTTTCTCTCTCATGTGAGCTGTCCTTATGGAAAACCCACATGGTAATAAATTTCAGCAGCAAGAACCTGGTCTGGCAACAGCAAAGTGAGTGAGTTCAGAGGCAGATTCTTCCCAAGTTGAGCCTTGAGGTAACAAATCTTGGATAGATGAAAACTATTTTGCACTTAACAAGTCTTTCTCTACAGAAAATAAGCCTCAGCAAACACCTTTCTCTCTTCATATAAAATTCAAGACATGAAACCTCAGGGATACAATAAGCCAATAATTTAATAACCTGAAACATATTTAATAAACTCAAGGCTACCCTTTTAAAACTATAAGCAAGCTTCACTAAGTGATTTCATAACGATGTAAATTTTCAAGTAAGATTTATTAACCAAAAACAGTAAATTGGTTTAACCTTTTTTTTCCAAATTATAAGAAGAAAGTTATGTAGAAGGTCACAGAGGTAGAAAAGGTGACCCAGCTGGGCTGTGTGGATTCAGGAAACTCACCTCTTTCAACATTTTTCCTCCTGAGGTCAGAACAAACCAAAGATTGGCCTCCAAGATTTCTTATGCCCTAATTTAAGTGAATCAGAAAATGGAGAATTTATGCCCCAGGCGTTGTCTAAAACAATAGAGTGATCAGTCAGTAGTTAATGAACTCCATCACCTGAATTTGATAGCACATGATGTATGAAACTTCCGAAGAGGTCAAAGAAAGAGACAGTTGACAGGGCCTCGCTCAAGCCACTGTCAGACCAGGGCGTGTAAGCATGTACCCAAGGCTGCACCCTCTGAGGGGTGAAACCAAATACTTCTCACTGCACGGGGAAGAGATTTCACCAAAATAGCTTAGTCAAGCCACAAAAATAGATAGATAGATAGATAGATAGATAGATAGATAGATAGATAGATAGATGATAGAATAGCAAAAGCAAGCTCCAGAGAGGGGCATCAGGTTCTAAAGTTGCTGCAAAATATTACCTACAATGTGAAGTTTTCAACAAAAACTTTTGAGATATTCAATGAAAGCAAAAAATGTGACACATGCACGAAAATAAAAGCCAGCAGGCAACAAAAACTACCTGGGAGGTGAACGTGATGTCAACCATAACAAAGACTTCAGATATCTGTTCTAAAGGTATTCAAAGAGCTAAGGAAACCACGCTTAAAGAAATAAAGGAGGATGTAATAACAATGTCTAAAATATCAGTAACAAGATAGAATTACTAGAAAGGAATTAAAAGGAAACTCTGGAGTTGACAATTACAATTGATCCTTGAACAATGTGCCACTTAGAAGAGCCAACCCCTTTCACCATCAAAAATCCAAATACAACTTCAGTTGGCCAACTACACACATGGATCCCTGACCAGAGACTGGAAATACAATGGACTCTTCAACAACATGGATTTGAAATACACAGGTCCACCTACACATGGATTTTTTTCAATTGACAGTCCAAATGACCTTTGCAATTTAAATCCACATTATTCAAAGATCAACTCTATGGATGAAAATCCACATATGCGGAAGATTGACAATTTATGTGTGAATTTTCAACTGCTTGGGAGTTTCATGCCCCAACTTCCCATCTTGTTCAATGGTCAACCGTATATGGCAAGCTTAGGAGCAACCGCTAAATTTTTTAATATAAAGAAAAAGTATTAAAGAAGGAATAGACAAACAAAACAACATAAAATTTATGGAAAACGAAATGTAAAATGTCAGTGTAACTACATCAATCATCATATTATATGTGAAAAAAATAAATAATACAATAAAAAGGCAGAAACTGTAAGAATAGACTTAAGATCCAACTAAAAGCAAGATCCAACTAAAAGCTGTCTACAGGAGACATTTTAGATACAAAGGTACAAATATGTTGAACGTGAAAGGACGGAAAAAGTTACATCATATAAAGAGTAGTTGTAAAAGGCTAGAGTGTCTATACTCACATCAGGAACAAAGTAAGCTTTAAAACAAGAAGAATCACCAGATAGATATAAAGGAGAACATTTCTAATGATAAAAATGTCAATCCATCAAGAAGATATAATTGTTATAAATGTATAATACAGTTGGTAAGAAGTTGGTTTACAGTTATGAGTACCCAAAACAGAGTTCATTCTTGTATTATTATTGATCAATTATTGTATTATTTTCCATAAGAACAACTGTAAACCTACTTTTACCACACCCTATATATACACTTAGCAACAGAAATTCAAATATATATGAAGCAAAAACTGAGGTAAAGGGAAAGAGATAATTCAACAGTAATACAGTTAAGAGCCACATAATGATGTTTCAGTCCACAAGAAACCAGATATATGACAGTGGTCTCATAAGGTTATAATGGAATTGAAAAATTCTGATTGCCTAACGATGTCATAGCTGTCGTGCGTGACATTGTAGCACAATGCATTATCTACATCTTTGTGATGATACTGGTGTAAACAAACCTACTATGCTGCCAGTGGGATAAAAGTATAGCACATACAATTATAGTAGTAGACTATAACATCTGTGTTTGTGTTAGTGTACTCTGATGTTTGCACAGTGAAGAAACAGCCTACAGATACATATCTCAGAACGTATCCTCATTGTTAAGAGCACAGGACTGTACTTAGAGACTGCAATACCACATTTTTCATAATAGATAGAACACATAAACAGACCATGAGCAGGAAATAGACTTTAAAAACACTATAAACAACCTAGACCTAATAGGTATCTACAAAACACTCAACCCAACAACAACAGGATGCATATTCTTCTCAAATGCACTAAGAATATTCTTCAGGATAGTCCATATACAAGGTAATAACACAAGCCTCCATAAACTTAAAAGAAATACAGTCACAAAAAAGTATTCTCAGTTGCAGTGAAATAATATTGTAAATTAACAATTTGGAAAATTAACAACATATAGAAATTAAACATCACAATACTAAATAACCAAGGTGTTAAATCAAAAGAGAGGCAGAAAATACTTTGAGATAAATAAAAATATATAATATAATATGGGCTACAGCTAAAGCAATGAGTGAAGAAAATGTGTATCTATAATCACCTGCATTTAAAAACAATATCAAATCAACAACTTAGCCTTCTTCCTTAAGACCCTGGAAAAAGAGGAGCACATTGGAACAAAGACAAGCAGAAGGAGGAAAATAATAAAGATTGGAGTTGATTTTAATAAAAATGAGAATAAAAAAATAAAAGAGAAAATCAAGAAGTCTAAAAGTTGGTTCTTTGGAAAGAACAATAAAACTGACAAATATTTAGCTGAACTGACCAGTATAAAAGTAGAAAACTCAAATTACAAAGCTCAGCAATTAAAAAGGAAAGATGGCTAATAACCTTAATAAATAAAAATAATTATAAAGAAATATTATACAAAAAAATTAGGTAACTTAGATAATGTGGACAAATTTTTAGAAAGACCCAACTATCAAAACTGACTCAAGAAGACATGGGCATTTTGAATAAACCTATAATAACTGAAGAGATTG